>NC_073624.1:153229405-153829405 GCF_029407905.1 Bubalus kerabau
TGGAGTGTCCAGTAAGACTGTATATAAGGTTAAAAGCTATCATTGTTTTGTTTAAAACTAATGGTGAGATGCTCTGACATTTTTGTAGTTAAATCTATATATAGCTATTTTGCAATATTTTCTTCTGCAAGTCATATCATTATGCTTTGTATATTTAGGTCTTTAATTGATCCTAAGTTGATTTTTGTATATGATGTAAGGTAAGGATCTGGTTTTTAAAAGTTTTCCTTATAGGGAATCAATTATTATATTACTGTATTGTGAATAGTCTACCTTTCCGCACTGATCTGCAATGCCGATTTTAAAATTTATCTATAGTTTGGTTTCTAGCTTCTCAGTGTTTTTTCTTTCTGTCCTTGAACTTATATAGCCCTGTAGTTGTTTTGCTGGTAAAGCTTTATACTGAGTCTTTTTAAAAAAAGTTATGTATTTATCTTTGGCTGTGCTGGGTCTTCCTTGCTGCGTGTGGGCTTTCTGTAGCTGCAGCGGGCGGGGCTGCTCTATAGTTGTGTCTGCAGGCTTCTCACTGCCGGGGCCTCTCTTGTTGCAGAGCATGGGAGCTCATGGGCTTCGTCTGGTGCGTGACCTCAGTAGTTGCAGCTCGGAGGCTTAGTTACTCTGTGGCATGTGGAATATTCCTGGACCAGGTATCGAACCTGTGTCCCCTGCATTGGCAGGCAGATTCTTAACCACTTGACCACCAGGGAAATCCATTAACTTTTTTAGATTATTGCTGGTATTTGGAAATGCTGCTGAATTTTGAATATTTCCTTTAGCCCAGTTACCTTTGCTTTTCATTAAAAGAAAGATGATCTTGGCCATTTTGATTAAAAAAAAAATGAATTCTATATTCTTAGAATTTGAAATAAACTGATATTTGATTCTGAATCTTTATATTATTTCATATTAAGTAACTGATTTTGAGTTGCTCTGGAGCTTCTTCAAATAAGACCTATAATACGGATGCTAAAGGAACACAGACTCATTTATGAAGACCTCATTTTGCCCCAGATATTATAAGATTGTATTCCTTATGGCTTCTCTGATATTTAGATCTGATTTTGAATATTGAGGAAAATGGTACTCTTAAGACTTACCTAAGAATAGATTCATTTTTAGCAGTTCATTTGAGCTCAGTACATATTTTTTGGAGCATCAACTTTGTGGTCAGCTTTTGCCAAATAAATTTCTTTTCTTTAAGCAGCTAGTAGTGTAATTGAGGAAACAAATGTAGAAAGAAATCAACTCATTACTGTAGCGTTATAGAATTTGGTTAAGTATAAGGTAAGGTAAGATGGCACAGTGGTAAAGAATCTGCCTGCCAGTGCAGGAGACATAGAGATGCAAGTTCGATCCCTGGGTCAGGAAGATCCCCTGGAGTAGGAAATAGCAACCTTCTCCAGCATTCTAGCCTGGAAAATTCCATGGACAGAGGAACTTGGTGGTCTGTAGTCCATGGGGTTGCAGAGTTGAACATGACTGAGTGACAGAGCACAGAGGCACAAGGTAATCTTAATGTACAGGTTAAAATTGTGCTCTGGAACAACTTGTAGTTGTGTGACAATCCGTGGAAGCTCAGTTTCCTTGTAAATAAAATAGGAATACTATATTTGTTGTTGTTGTTCAGTTGCCCAGTTGTGTCCAATTCTTGGCGACCCCATGGACTGCAGCACGCCAGGCCTCCCTGTCCCTCACCATTTCCTGAAGTTTGCCCAAGTTCATGTCCATTGCATCGGTGCTGCCATCCAGCCATCTCATCCTCTGATATCCTCTTTTCCTTCTGCCCTCAATCTTTCCTAGCATCACGGACTTTTCCAGTGAGTTGGCTGCTCACATCAGATGACCAAAATACTGGAGCTTCAGCTTCAGCATCAGTCCTTCCAATGAATTATTGGAAGTAGTACTCCAATGAGTATTCAGGGTTGATTTCCCTTAAGATTGACTGGTTTGATCTCCTTGCTATCCAAGGGACTTTGAGAAGTCTTTTCCAACACCACATTTTGAAGGCATCAATTCTTTGGCATCCTGCCTTCTTTACGGTCCAACTCTCACACCATGCGTGACCACTGGGAAGACCATAGCCCTGACTCTATGGACCTTTGTCAGCTGAGTAATGTCTCTGCTTTTCAACACATGGGTTATATTAGGCTGGTGCAAACGTAATTGTGGTTTTGGACCATGAATTTTAAATCATTATAACTAGGCTCAGACACAGCTTTATTAATCAAAATAGGAGCCATTACAGTCAACACACTTTTGTTAATGAGAGATAAGCTTGTTTATTGCTGTAGTGTAAATGGTTGACATTGAGCTCTGTGGCAACTTCTCAAGTAGCTGTAAGAGGATCAGCTTCCACGATCCTCTCAACTGGTCGTTGTCAGCTTCCAGTGGCCAGCCACTATGCTAGTCACCTTCAAGGCTTTTTGAACCACCACGTGCTCTATGTTGGTTAGCAGTTCCTGGGCCAAAAAGTGTTGTTGATGTTGGGAGTTGTCTCTGCTGCTTTTATGACTCATTTTGAACTTGAATAAGAAAATTGCTCAAATTTGCTTTTTGTCTAACATCATTTCCCTAGTCTAAAATAAACGTAAATTAAACAGTAAGGCAGAAAGTGAAGAGGAACTGAAGAGCCTCTTGATGAAAGTGAAAGAGGAGAGTGAGAGAGTTGGCTTAAAGCTCAACATTCAGAAAACTAAGATCATGGCATCTGGTCCCATCACTTCATGGCAGATAGATGGGGAAACAGTGGAAACAGTATCAGACTTAATTTTTCTGGGCTCTCAAATCACTGCAGATGGTGATTGCAACCATGAAATTAAAAGACGCTTACTCCTTGGAAGGAAAGTTATGACCAACCTAGATTCAAAAGCAGAGATGTTACTTTACCAACAAAGGTCCATCTAGTCAAGGCTGTGGTTTTTCCAGTGGTCATGTGTGGATGTGAGAGTTGGACTGTGAAGAAAGCTGAGTGCCGAAGAATTGATGCTTTTGAACTGTGGTGTTGGAGAAGACTCTTGAGAGTCCCTTGGACTGCACAGAGATCCAACCAGTCCATTCTAAAGGAGATCGGTCCTGGGTGTTCTTTGGAAGGAATGATGCTAAAGCTGAAACTCCAGTACTTTGGCCACCTCATGTGAAGAGCTGACTCATTGGAAAAGACTCTGATGCTGGGAGGGATTGTGGGCAGGAGGAGAAGGGGATGACAGAGGATGAGATGGCTGGATGGCATCACCGACTCAATGGACGTGAGTTTGAGCTAACTCCAGGAGTTGGTGATGGACAGGGAGGCCTGGTGTGCTGCAGTTCATGGGGTTGCAAAGAGTCGGACGCGACTGAGCAACTGAACTGAACTGAATTGAATAAGTTGCTTCCCAAAAAACATGAAATGAGAAATGTGCATTAAAATGATGTATAACATAACCACCTTAAGGTGTATTCCAGTATCAAACGACAGAGTTCCGCAGTGCAAAACCATAATTATTTTTACACCAGCCTAATAGTAGGCATATTATAATATGAAGATTGAACAAGATAATTTATGTATTTGCCAAATGCTAGCTGATATTATTGGCTGCTGAGGAGCTTGGAATGTGTCTCACATCTCAGTTACAGACAGTGGAGACGACTTCAGGGAGTTAATAAGCAAGGGGATGACATGGTCAGATTCATGTTTAGAATTCTATAAATCACTGTGTCTGCAGTAGATCAGGGGGTTTGAGGGAATAAATTAGAGGAGGCTGTAGTGATAGACGTGTTGAGAGATGGTGACCTAATCATTATAGTTAGAAAATGGTCAGGAGAAAGTTCAATAATACAGTGTTATAAAGGTAAGATTTGATTGATTTAATGAAAAGAGCAAAGGAGTCAGGAGTGATGTTCCAATGTTTAGTTTTGGTGAATGACTAGATGTTGTTATTTGTAACTGAATTAGGGAGTACGGGAGGAAGGACATGTTAGAGGTGATGAAGAGATTGGGTTCAGGTTTGTTCATGGATGAGATAAATATATGTTATCTAGATGGGCATATTTAGGAGCGTCTGTGATTTATGTGTCTGGTTGGTAGAGGATTCACGGTGGGAGAGACATATAATAAATAAAGGGTATATTTAATTGTACTTTGACCTAATGCCATTCAATAAATGTTACCTGTTATTACCATTATCATCCTCATTATCACCACCAATACCACCATCATTATATAGGCAGTGTTAATTTTTTTTGATACCTCCAAAAATTAGTTTAATACTGGTCAGAAGGCCTAAGTCCCGTGAGAGAGGCACAGCTAGAGCCTGCATCTATGTCGCTTTAGTTGTCTCCCACTCTTGGTGACCCTGTGAACTGTAGCCCACCAGGCTCCTCTGTCCATGGTATTTCCCAGGCAAGAATACTGGAGTGGATTGTCATTTCCTTCTCCCATAGGTAGTGTTTAAAGCAACTAATAGATAAGCCCTTCTAGAGGAAAGACATGAAATAAAAAGAGAAGTGGGGTGGAGGATAAAGCATTTAATGGAATGGGTAGATGAGTTACAGAAGGAGATGGTGAACTTTTATTGGGAGAACTAAGACCAGGTCTCACAAAGAATAGTGAGCTTGTATGACAGAGTAGTGAATAGTATCAGATGTAACAGATTGGTAATATAAAACCTACAGGGAGTCCACTGGATTTAGCAGTACAATATCAATGGTGACCTCAGCTAAGTAAATCACAATGGAAAGATAGAGAGGGACAGAAGCCAGATTAAAATGTACTTAGAAGTATATTGAAAGTGTGATACAAAGTTGGCTAGCTTTGTTGAAGTGGTTCAAGAGCCACGTGGTGATATCTTACAAGTACCAAATGTTAAAAATTTCCTTTAATGAAAATATCTAGCTAGTCATTATGAATAATTATCAGTGATGTTTTTAAAATACAAAGAGTATATTTCTGTGTTGAGACTTAAATGTAGCTTTATTATTTTTCCTCCTGTTTTCTCTAGCTGAATTTTATTTATTTATTAAAAAAATAAATTTATTTTAATTGGAGGCTAATTACTTTACAGTATTCTAGTGGTTTTTGCCATACATTGACATGAATCAGCCATGGGTGTACATGTGTTCCCCATCCTGAACCCCCCTCCCACATCCCTCCCCATCCCATCCCTCAGCGTCATCCCAGTGCCCCAGCCCTAAAGCACCCTGTCTCATGCATTGAACCTGGACTGGTGATCCATTTCACATATGATAATATACATGTTTCAATGCTATTCTCTCAAATCATCCCACCCTTGCCTTCTCCCACAGAGTCCAAAAGTCTGTTCTTTACATCTCTGTCTCTTTTGCTGTCTTGCATATAGGGTAATCGTTACCATCTTTCTAAATTCCGTATATATGAGTTAATATACCGTATTGATGTTTTTCTTTCTAACTTACTTCATTCTGTATAATAGGCTCCAGTTTCATCCACCTCATTAGAACTGATTCGTATGCATTCTTTTTAATACCTGCATAATATTTCATTGTGTATATGTACCACAGCTTTCTTATCCATTTGTCTGCTGATGGACATCTAGGTTGCTTCTATGTCCTGGCTATTGTAAACAGTGCTGCGATGAACATTGGGGTACACGTGTCTCTTTCAATTCCGGTTTGCTCAGTGTGTATGCCCAGCAGTGGGATTGCTGGGCCATATGGCAGCTCTATTTCCAGTTTTTTAAGGAATCTCCACACTGTGCTCCATAGTGGCTGTACTAGTTTGCATTCCCACCAACAATGTAAGAGGGGTCACTTTTCTCTGCACCCTCTCCAGCAATTATTGTTTGTAGACTTTTTGATAGCAGCCATTCTGACTGGTATGAGATGGTACCTCATTGTGGTTTTGATTTGTGTTTCTCTGATCATGAGTGATGTTGAGCATCTTTTCATGTGTTTGTTAGCCATCTGTATGTCTTCTTTGGAGAAATGTCTGTTTAGTTGTTTGGCCCATTTTTTGATTGGGTCGTTTATTTTTCTGGAATTGACCTGAAGGAGCTGTTTGTATATTTTTGAGATTAATTCTTTGTCAGTTGCTTTGTTTGCTATTATTTTCTCCCATTCTGAAGGCTGCCTTTTCACCTTGCTTATAGTTTCCTTTGTTGTGCAAAAGCTTTTAAGTTTAATTAGGTCCCATATGTTTATTTTTGCTTTTATTTCCATTACTCTGGGAGGTGGGTCATAGAGCATCCTGCTGTGATTTATGTCGGAGAGTGTTTTGCCTATGTTTTCCTCTAGGAGTTTTATAGTTTCTGGTCTTATGTTTAGATCTTTAATCTATTTTGAGTTTATTTTTGTGTATGGTGTTAGAAAGTGTTCTAGTTTCATTCTTTTACAAGTGGTTGACCAGTTTTCCGAGCGCCACATGTTAAAGAGATTGTCTTTTCTCCATTGTATATTCTTGCCTCCTTTGTCAAAGATAAGGTGTCCATAGGTGTGTGGATTTATCTCTGGGCTTTCTATTTTGTTCCATTGATCTATATTTCTGTCTTTGTGCCAGTACCATACTGTCTTGATGACTGTAGCTTTGTAGTATAGTCTGAAGTCAGGCAGGCTGATTCTTCCAGTTCCATTCTTCTTTCTCAAGATTGCTTTGGCTATTTGAGGTTTTTTTTGTATTTCCATACAAATTGTGAAATTATTTGTTCTAGTTTTAGATAGGGATTGCATTGAATCTATAGATTGCTTTGGGTAGTATATTCATTTTCACTATATTGATTCTTCTGATCCATGAACATGGCATATTTCTCCATCTATTTGTGTCATCTTTGATTTCTTTCACCAGTGTTTTATAGTTTTCTATATATAGGTCTTTTGTTTCTTTAGGTAGATTTATTCCTAAGTATTTTATTCTTTTCATTGCAATGGTGAATGGAGGTGTTTCCTTAATTTCTCTTTTTGTTCTCTCATTGTTAGTGTAAAGGAATGCAAAGGATTTCTGTGTGTTAATTTTATATCCTGAAACTATATATATATATATATTTTTTTTACTATTTATTCATTACTATATTATTTACTATTTATTCATTACTATATTCATTGATTGGCTCTAGTGATTTTCTGGTGAAGTCTTTAGGGTTTTCTATGTAGAGGATCATGTCATCTGCAGACAGTGAAGAGTTTAACTTCTTCTTTTCCAATCTGGATTCCTTTTTCTTCTCTGATTGCTGTGGCTAAAACTTCCAGAACTATGTTGAATAGTAGTGGTGAGAGTGGGTACCCTTGTCTTGTTCCTGACTTTAGGGGAAATGCTTTCAATTTTTCACCATTGAGGATAATGTTTGCTGTGGGTTTATCATATATGGCTTTTATTATGTTGAGGCGTATTCCTTCTATGCCTGCTTTCTGGAGGGTTTTTATCATAAATGGATGTTGAATTTTGTCAAAGGCTTTCTCTGCATCTATTGTGATAATCATAAGGTTTTTATCTTGCAATTTGTTAATGTGGTGTATCACATTGATTGATTTGCAAATGTTGAAGAATCCTTGCATCCCTGGGATAAAGCCCGCCTTGGTCATGATGTATGATCTTATTAATATGTTGTTGGATTCTGTTTGCTAGAATTTTGTTAAGGATTTTTGCATCTATGTTCATCAGTGATACTGGCCTGTAGTTTTCTTTTTTTTGTAGCGTCTTTGTTTGGTTTTGGTGATGGTGGCCTCATAGAATGAATTTGGAAGTTTACCTTCCTCTGCAATTTTCTGGAAGAGTTTGAGTAGGATAGGTGTTAGCCCTTCTGTAAATTTTTGGTAGAATTCATCTAGCTGAATTTTAATCCTCATCTAGTTTTCTAATGAGAATTTAAAGTATTATTTTCACAAACGTTGTAACTTTGCTATTTTTTGCATTCTAACTCCGTGGTTTACTCTTAATTTCCTTCTCTACAAGCCTCTTAAATTTCAGCCTTACTGGTTAGTAGATTAACACTTTTGATCCCCTTTTTCTTCCTTTCTAGTATGGGTCTTTTTTGTATTTTTTTAAATTGAAGTATAGTTAATGTACAATGTTATGTTAATTACTGCGGTACAACAAAGTGATTCAATAGTACATATATATACATTGGTTTTTAATTTTTATTTATTTATTTTTTTAGAACAAAATTTATTTTTTTATTTTTTTTTAACTTTTACATTTATTGGAATGATTTGTATATTTATAATTACCTCCTCAAGAGACTGTAATGTCATGAAAATAGTTATAATCTCTATAAGTAATAAATACATCTGGTTTTGTACATCACTATATCCTCAGGGCTCAGAACAATATCTGTGACCTAAGTACTTGCCTATTTTCAAGTTTTCCTTTTTTTAATATTCTTTTTTTTTTTTTTACTTTACAATATTGTATTGGTTTTTGCCATATATCAACATGCATCCGCCACGGGTGTACACGTGTTCCCCATCCTGAACCCCCCTCCCACCTCCCTCCCCATACCATCCCTCTGGGTCATCCCAGTGCACCAGCCCCAAGCTTCCTGTATCCTGCATCGAACCTAGACTGGCGATTCGTTTCTTATATGATATTACACATGTTTTAATGCCATTCTCCCAAATCATCCCCCCTCCCCAGAATCCCAAAGACTGTTCTATACATCTGTGTCTCTTTTGCTGTCTCGCATATAGGGTTGTCGTTACCATCTTTCTAAATTCCATATATATGCATTAGTATACTGTATTGGTGTTTTTCTTTCTGGCTTACTTCACTCTGTATAATAGGCTCCAGTTTCATCCACCTCATTAGAACTGATTCAAATGTATTCTTTTTGATGGCTGAGTAATACTCCATTGTGTATATGTACCACAGCTTTCTCATCCATTCATCTGCTGATGGACATCTAGGTTGCTTCCATGTCCTGGCTATTATAAACAGTGCTGCGATGAACACTGGGGTACACGTGTCTCTTTCCCTTCTGGTTTCCTCGGTGTGTATGCCCAGCAGTGGGATTGCTGGGTCGTTTTTTAAAATAATCTTTCCATTATGGTTTCTCATAGGATATTGAATATAGTTCTCTGTGCTTTCTAACATTTCTTTTTTTTTTTTATTTTTTTTGCCAAAGTGCACACCTTGCAGAGATCTTAGTGCCCCAACCAGAGATTGAACCCAGACCCCAGGCAGTGAGAACATGAAGTCCTAACCACTAGACTGCCAGGGAATTCCCTTCATATGTTTTAATCAACCTTTAGTTTTCAGTTGCAAGAACCATTTAAACATGTTAAGTTTAAAATCTTGCCCTATCCACACTATCTGATTGATTCTGTCAACTTTATAGAACTTTGTAGGATACCATTAAGGTTCTTTGGTTTATATGGTAATATTTGTAGATTTCTAGAATTTTACTTGTTTGATTCTCAAGAAGGCAATCTTAGTTGCAAATATTTATGGACTATTTATTAACATCCTTCTGTATAGCAAGTCTTAGCTTGGCATTAACTATCTGACATTGGTAGGGCATTTCATTTATGACCGAGCTGTTTTTGGGCTTAACAATCTCTTCAAAGACCTTTCTGAGCCTTAAGTTCTAAGTTATGCTAATCTTCAGGGAAATAACATATTTGAATGAATAATATTTGTTTCAGTCTTGTACAGAAGACTCAGACTTTGTGGAGACTAGAGGCAAGATAGAGAGGGCCCTTGCCTGTGTTCTATCCTGCTTCCTCATCTCCTGATGACTGGAGTGTATGTCTTTTCCCTCTGGTAAATTCAGGTAGAAAAAAGGTTGAGAAATACCACAGTACCCTTATGCTGTCTCTGGCTTTTTTAGGAACTATGTTCATGTTTGAATCTAACAAATGATATAAAAGCAGAACATCTGTTTAATCCTGTCCTTAGGAAACAAAACTCAAGTGAAAAATAGTTTATGCGTTGTATTATTCTGGAGAAGACAGAGTAGAAAGTTGAAGTATAGCTCTCCTTTCTACTTCTTACTAAGTTGAATTTTCCCTTTCAAGTTTATTAATTTAAAACATTGAATATTCAGAGAATATGGAATAAGAGATTAAAAAATCTGTATATCTTTTGTTCTGCCAACAGAAGTTAGGCTGGTAGAACAAGATCCACTAAATGAGAAAGAGAACTGCATTTAATTTAATCCCACATTTAAACAGACATTTTAAAAGCAAATATTAACATGAAATGTTTCATTGAGAAGTAGCTCCATTTTATTAGTAAGGATTGTGGACCTGATGGCATATTTACTTTTACATTTATAATTGTAATTTATATCTTGCCTTCCAAAATGAATTTGAGGCAGTGTTTTAAGTATATAACTGTGTCCTCAAACCCTGCAGTTTGGCCTGCTCTTGGTGGTAGGTCAGGTTCTTAAGAAGAAGGGTGCAAGAGTCAAGGATGAAATAAGGAAGATAAAATTGACTAAACCAGCAAAGACAAAGAAAAATAAAGGTTATTGAAATCTGATGGAAAGTTACCTGGCTTGGGGCAGGGGAAAATCGTATCAGAGAAAGAAATACTAAGGAGAGACTCAACATTTTAAAGTTTGGGATTAGAGAGCTAATCTGCCAGTAGAATAGTTTAAAATGGATTTTGCATTTTGACATTAATTTTTCATTTAAATGCTTTCTTCTATGTAGTAACCCTCTGTGTTTTTTCAGTCTTTTAACTTTATTGAGGCTTTCAGTGGATAATCAAAGGTCTCTCTTGGTGAATGCTACATTGTACTTAAAAATATGTGGGTTCTTTTCAAATATCTTTGATTTCTAACATAAATCCCTCATGATAACAGAATAGACTGTATTAGACCATGAAATTTTTGTACCTTATTTTATGTCCCTGGGTATGTTCCAGTGTCTCCTGATTTATAGTCTGTGGAAACTAGAATTTTTATCATACTGTTGTGTGAAAATTATATAAATCTTAATTATTTTGGCTTGGTTCATAGTACTTTTCAGATTTACTTATCCTTCTTCTTTTCTGTGTATTCATTCTTTTAGTTTTTGAGAGTTTGATACTAAAATTCCAACTAAAAAATCTTAATTTATCTACTTAAAATAATTGTAATATATAGTGGAACTACATGTAACTTTGTTCTATACTTTCCAAGTCTCCTGTAGATGTGTTATCATACTTTCATAATTTAAAAAATAAAAAAAGAAAAATAATGGATCTTGCAAATTTATTGTTGAGGACCTGAAGATGTACTTGAATCTGCAAAGTAGAATGTCTTTTGAGTGATTTGATCACAGTTAAGCTGTCCTTGTCTTCTTCTTGCCTATAATATGGATCTTATTTATGGGCTACCTTCACTATTCCCTTTAAATTCTTACCCTGAGACTTTAAAAGTTGTTGTTCAGTCGCTAAGTTGTGTCTGACTCCATGGATTGCAGTGCGCTAGGCCTCTGTCTTTCACTAGCTCCTGGAGTTTGCTCAGATTCATATCCATTGTGTCAATGATGCCATCTAACCATTTCCTTCTCTGTCTCTGCTTTTTCCTCCTGCCCTCAATCTTTCTCAGCATCAGGGTCTTTTCCAGTGAGTTGGTTCTTTGCATCAAGTGTCCGAAGTTTTGGAGCTTCAGCTTCAGCATCAGTCCTTCCAATGCATATTCAGGGTTGATTTCCTTTAGGATTGAGTGATTTGATCTTGCTGTCCAAGGGACTCTCAAGAGTCTTCTCCAGCACCACAATTCTTTAAAAGGAGGAAAGGTTTTTTATGGGGAAGGAGCACAGAAGAGATGAAATGGGAGAGGAAGAGAAAGTTGGGCAACAGATAAAAGCTGTCCTTTTTTTTGACTCTTACAGAAGAGACAGTACTCCCTCTTCTATATTGTACTTAACTTTATTGTAAAATCAATACGTATGACACTATGAGTGGTTACTTTTATTCTGATTTATCTACTGAATTGTGAGATCCCTAAGGGCAAGACAGGCTTCCCTGGTAGCTCAGAGGGTAAAGAATCTGCCTGCAATGCAGGAGACCTGGGTTTGATGCCTTGGCTGGGAAGATCCCCTGGAGAAGGGAATGGCAACCCACTCCAGTATTCTTGCCTGGAAAATCCCACGGACAGAGGTGCCTGGTGGGCTATAGTCCATGGGGTCACAAAGAGTTGGACACGACTGAGCGACTAGCACACACATAAGGGCAAGACATGATTGTTATTTCTGTTTCACTATCTAGAGAAAGAACGAAAGGGAATTCGCTGGTGGTGTAACGGTTGGAACTCCTTACTTCCATTTCAGGGGACACAGCTTCAATCCCTGGTCAGCAAACTAAGATCCTACTGGCCTCGTGGTATGGCCCCCCAAAAAAGGAGCTAATATTAAAGGTGTTTAATGTTGTGCCACAGTATTGTTAAGTACACAATACATGTTAAAAAAAAAGGAAAGTTATAGTGATTGAGTTCCTATTTTGTATATATCAAGCACTTTGCTAAGAGAGAGATATCATCAAATTCACTGGTTTCAAACTTTTTAACTTCCATGAAAATGTTTTGATAAGTACTTCCTCACTCATTTAAGTATTTATGATTTTTATATTTTAATGTTAAATAAAACTGGTAAATCATTCTTTTACTGGAGTCTAAATACCATAGTGGTTTGATACCTACCATTCATTATACATTTATAAAAAGATACAAACAACTTCTTTCTTAACATTAAAAAATTTATATTCCTTTCTCTGTTTAAATTTGTATTTCTATTATGCTTTTCCCACCAGGTTTCATCCTTTTGTGATGTATTTTTTATGCATGGATTATGTTTTGCATATAATATATTATGTATGCATTATGAAGGCAATGTATTTTTATGCATGCAGGGCTTCTTTGCATATTGATCACCCTGTCATGTCTTTGAACAACTATATGTATGAAGTCAAGTTTAAAATATTTTTTTCTATTTTAATTAGCATACAATTAGTAAAACAATATAAATGTATTAAATGTTAAATCATTATTAAACAAGAAAATGAGAAGTTTTTGGAAATGCATCTTTTAATGAGATGGATAAAGCTGATCTTTAATTTTTTTCAATTAATTGAACCTTTTGTGGATAAAAAATACCCAGTGCTACAGTAAGACAATGTTCAGCATTAGTTTTATTTTCCCCCCCTTTTTTTTTTGAGAGATCTAAGTTCTGAGTACTCTGTTTATATAATTAATTTAATGGTAAGGGACAGTTTTGTTTCAGAAATTTTTACTCAATTATTTGAACTTTTCTAACGTCAAATGATTTATCATCAGAATTATTTTTATTTATCTATCAGCTGATAATTTGATTAAGACCTTTTTCAGTTTTGTTGGAAGCAAAGAATAGAAATCACCTGACTTGCCAGAGTCATTAGAGTCATTAAAGACTTGAAATTCTGGGAAATATACCAAAAAGGCTTTATTAAAGCTTCTTAATATAATTATATTAAGTAGTAATTATATGTTGGTGTTTTATTCATAGGCATTGTTCAGACGGTATTGAGAAAAGCTAAATCTTGTTAACTTCAATATACCCATGTCAAAAGGATATTTCTTTGATAAGATGTTTTTATCAGGTGACTTAAACATGTTTTAACCAAAACCATTTATTCATTTTAAAGCCACTGTCTATCTTGAAACCTTTTTGACAAAACTGTTCTTTCATTGTCACACCAATGAGATTTACTTTCATGGTGTAAGAAGTCTGACTTCATTTTTTTAGTTCAAATAAATTGATTTGATTCATGTTCCTGTAACAACCATCTTTGATACTTAATCCTTGGCAGGTAAATGCAAGCCAAGAAGACTTGTTTAAAGAGTGTTGCTTGGAAGAAATAAATTGACTTGTCTTTCTTGTTCCTTTTTAGAAACTCTCTTAGCTTTGCTTCATAGAACTCTCCTTGAAAAGGAATGTATTCTCTGATGATGAACATGGGCTAGAAATGATGAACTTTTAAAATGAAAATTGTAATCAACTTCTGAATATATCTGAAAATAGAACATTCTATCCCAATTCCTCAGTTTAAATTTCTGTCTTCATTGTTTACTGTAATAGTGTGTAAAACAGGAAGCCATAAAGTCAGTTTGTAGTACTTTAAGAAGGCCTTGAAGACCAAGTATTATGAATCATTCCTTGTTTAATACTTCAGAGATTTTTATACTTAGGCATTGCAGTATGGTTACATTCAGGATGGAAAAGATGTGTGCCATTCTTTTTATAAAGTGAATAAAGGCACGTGTGGAAGGGGAGGCAAGAAAGGAGATTTAGATGACCTCTCTGCTGTCAGACAGTTAGTTTTAGGAAAGGGATGAGTACAAGTGGAAATTGCAGACCTGTCCTTTGTTGTTTGTCCATTTCTGTGACCTTTAGTAGTATGAACTGTTTGATATTGGAATATTCCTATTCTTATATTTATGGTAGCCTCTATTTTATAGTCAGCGAAACTTATAGTTGAAAGAATTGCCTATGGTCACTAAGCTAGTTAATGGTTTAGTTAAGAATTCCAAAGCTTATTTTTCCTCCTGTGTTACATTACCTAGTACATAGTCTGGTATATAATAAATGTTTACTATATATTGATTTTTTCCCTCTTTTGGCCGTACAACATGGCATATGGGAATTTAGCTCCCAGACCAGAGTAGGAACCCACTCCTCCCTGCTTTGGAAGCGTGGAGTCTTAACCACTGGATCACTAGGGAAGTCCCTGCTGCTGCTGCTGCTGCTGCTGCTGCTGCTAAGTCGCTTCAGTTATGTTCAACTCTGTGTGACCCCATAGATGGTGGCCTACCAGGCTCCCCTGTCCCTGGGATTCTCCAGGCAAGAACACTGGAGTGGGTTGCCATTTCCTTCTCCAATGCATGAAAGTGAAAAGTGAAAGTGAAGTCGCTCAGTCGTGTCCGACTCTTAGCCCTACTGTATATTTAATGAAAGAATAACTTTGTATTGTTTTGTGAACTATTAAATCTTTTTTTTTAAAATTTTATTTTATTTTTAAACTTTACATAACTGTATTAGTTTTGCCAAATATCAAAATGAATCCGCCACAGGTATACATGTGTTCCCCATCCTGAACCCTCCTCCCTCCTCCCTCCCCATTCCATCGCTCTGGGTCGTCCCAGTGCACCAGCCCCAAGCATCCAGTATTGTGCATCGAACCTGGACTGGCAACTCATTTCATACATGATATTTTACATGTTTCAATGCCATTCTCCCATGAACTATTAAATCTTAACCTTGGAGTAGTTTCTTGAATTTTGTACTGCTGGATAAATGTAACATTATAGATGAGTCACTACAGAAGAATATTGAAGCTACCTCATATTTTTAAAGCATGGTCAAGTTCATCTCCCTTTTGTTACTGAGGTGGTGTTGGTGGAAGTGACTAATAGAGCATCAAAGAACTCACACATGTTTTTCATGTTTTATCGATTAAGATAGAGACCTGTTATCAGTGTAGTAGTGTTTATTTGCTTGGGGTCAACTGGCTGTATGTAGAGACTACAGTCAGATGTCCATGAGGCAAACATATGTTTATTTGACCAGTATATTTTTGTTTCTGTGTTACAGGTATTCTCTTAAACCTAATGACCAGATTTTGGCTGAAGAGAAACATAAGGAACTGTAAGTGCATTAAACCCTAGGCTATACATAATTTAGACTCTGTCTGTGGATTAGATGTGTAAACAATCTGATTTTTAAAATTCCATGAGGTTTTAAAATCTAAAGATGTAACCAGTAGTATGTTCTTAATCCTAGTAGGATTAGGATAAGTTATACTACATAAGGTTAACAAAGTTGTTACCACATGGACATTAAAATATGTTTTAATAGTATTGTATCCCATCATCTTGCGAGTCCCTTGGACTACAAGGAGATCCAACCAGTCCATCCTAAAGGAGACCAGTCCTGGGTGTTCATTGGAAGGACTGATGCTGAGGCTGAAACTCCCATACTTTTACCTCATGAGAAGAGTTGACTCATTGGAAAAGACCCTGATGCTGGGAGGGATTGGGGGCAGGAGGAGAAGGGGACGACAGAGGATGAGATGGCTGGATGGCATCACTGACTCGATGCACATGAGTTTGGGTGAACTCCAGGAGTTGGTGATGGACAGGGAGGCCTGGCGTGCTGCGATTCATGTGGCCGCAAAGAGTTGGATACGACTGAGCGACTGACCTGAACTGAACTGATCCCATCATCTGGACTAAGGGCATATTGGGAAATAAGTTGTTTTGTTTTCTTTCCCCAGATAAAGTATTGAATGTCATTGTTAATTTTGGCTCTTGCTCAGTTGACTTCCACCCTGTGCTTAAGGTGGAGACATGATTTTGTCACCTTATGAAAAATTAAATGCTTAAGCTTGTTTAGCGCAAGGTTAAAAAAACACTTTAATATAGTAGATGTGAATATAACTTTGTTTCTTTAAAAATTTTTAGTATTCATAGGATTCCCTCTTTCAGGTAAAGTAACTGTATACATGATTTTGGAATATCTCTGTTGTTGTTTTTCTGCCCTATGGTAGTATCTAAAAAAATTACTGTGTTACAGGAACTGGGAGGTTTTTAGCTAAAAATTACAGACTTGGTAGTTTTAAAAATTCATCCCTTGTTTTTCAATATCATAGGATTGTTCCAGGAGGGAAGCTAAAAAAAAGTATATGCTTCTCTTTTCTAGTAGTCTACCTTTTTTTCTCCATCATGCAATAAGAAAGTTCTGATAACATTAATTATTATGCAAGTATTTAATATAAGTAATAATGTAGAGCTAAGAGTTTGAGGCTTACTATACCTTTAGGTTGGACTTAACATTATTAGCATTATTATTATATGTTTTTAGAATTGAAGTATAGTTGACTTACAGTGTTGTGCAGACCACACTTACTCTCAGTGATAGTTAAGGTTCTATCCTATTTATAAATACATTGATGAATTTTACAGACTTCCTTGGTTGTTTCCTTGATGTTTGACATCTAATTCAAGTCCCTCGCTGTTTAGTTTAAATGAAATCTTCATTTGTACCCATGTGTATGGAGAATAACTTTCTGTAGATCAAGTACTTTTCAAGACTCTTATTTTCTTCCCAAGGTTAAGTAATGATTTTTCTGAGTACTTTTAACTGCTTAAAAAAAACTCTGTCCTGGATCTTTTCCAAATTATTTTCTTCCTTTTCTCTTATTGAAGAGATTGTAGAAAGTGTAAATCATCAAATGGTAGGCTCGGTGTGCAGGGAAAGGATTTCTTTAAGAGTTCCTACAATTGATATATCCCATTATTATGTTAGCCTTTCATCATATTAATCATAAAATGGTAGGCTCAATGTGTAGGGAAAGGATTTCTTTAAGAGTTCTTAATGTTGGTATATCCCATTGTTAATATTAGCCTTTTACCAGTGTTTTTATATTTGTTATAAAATTCATTTAATTATGATTCATTTAATTATAATCATAATTCATTTAATTATGATCTCCAAGCGGGTTCTCAAATTTATTGTCAAGGAGTTTTATATAATTTTTTTCTTTACAACCAGAAATTGTGAATGAGTGTACATGATTGTAACTGTACCATTGGTTGATTGCTTGTTATTTATAGGTCTTATAGCAGAGCATTTTTGGTTTGGGAATTAGGTAGTCAACCTAGAAGTTCTTTGGGGCTTTCCTGGTAGCTCAACTAGTAAAGAATCCGCCTGCAATGCAGGAGACCCTGGTTTGATTTCTGGTTGGGAAGATCCCCTGGAGAAGGGACAAGGGTACCCACTCCAGTACTATGACCAATATTAAAAATACCAGAAAACTGCAATAGTGTAAATATTTTGATATTATTTAATATGTAACCCATATTAATGTCATTCATTTACAATTTCTCTAGCCATCTATGATATAGTTGACCCTCAAGGATAGACTGATGTTTTTCTTTGACTTTATTATGGAAAATGTACAGTATATAATTAACCATATACTCACCACCTAGATTTTATCATTGACATTTTACTCTACTTACTTTTTTACCTGTCCATTCTTTTGTCCATCCATGACTTCATCTGCTTTTTGAATGTATCTCAAAAGTAAATTGCAGACATCAGTATGTTTCCCCATAAGTATTTAAACATGCATACCATCACCTAGAGTTCAGTCTTTTAAAGTTTTTTGTATTTACATGTAAAAATTTTCATACATTGAAACACACAAATCTTCAGTGTACATTTGCTGAGTTTTGACAGATACATGAATGTTTGTGACCCAGTTCTCTATCAAGAACATTATCATCACCCCTGAAAATTCTTCCCTTCTTCCTCTTTGTAGTCACTCTCTGCTCCTACCCTCCGAAAGGAATATTATGATTCTTTTCAACTATAGATTAAGGTTTTCCTGTTCTGAAATTTCTTACTAATGGAGTCATATGTCTGTTCTGTTTTATATAGTGCTTCTTTCACTCAGTATGTTTTTAGCTTCTTTCATGTTGTATGAATTAATTTCTTTTTATTGCTTATTAACATTCCATGGTTTATCTGTTCTCTTATTGGTGGACATCTAGGCTATTTACTTTCATTTTGGCTGCTATGAATAAAGTTGCTGTTAATATTTTTGTACAAGTCTTTTGGTGAACATGTTTTTATTTCTCATGGAAAATTACTCAAGAGTAGATTTGCTGCTGAGTCACTAGGATATAGGGTAACATTATATTTGGTTCTATAAGGAACGACTAGATTTTCTTCTGAAGCAGGACTGTTTTACATTCCTGACAGCGATATGTGAGAGTTCTAGTTGCTCAACATCCTCATCAACATTTGGTGTTCGATGGTCTTGCTAATTTTAGGTATTTTGGTGGGTATGTAGTTGCATTTCATTGTGGTTTAATTTTCATTTCCATGGTGACAATTGATATTGAGCATTTTTTCATTTGCTAATTGGCCATATGTATTTTCTTTGGTGAAGAATCTGTAAAATCTTTTGCTGATGAAAAACATTGGATTGTTTTGTCTTTTTATTGATGAGTTGTTGACATTCTGTATATATTCTGGGTTCCAGACTATGTCAGCAGTCCCAGGCATACCTTTTCCCCTTAATAGTTTCTTTTGGTAAGGAAGTTTTAAATTTTTATAAAGTCTAATTTATCAGTTTTTGCCTTTATGATTATTGCTTTCTATGTTCCTCTAAAAAACTTTTGCCTGCCCTCAATTTATGAAGATACTTTTATATTTTTCTTTAAAAACTGTGATTTGAGCTTTTTTTGTTTAGGTCTGTGATCTGTTATGTGTTAATATTTGTCTATGATGTGAGGTAGATGTTGAGGTTCATTTTTTTTTACCTGGATGGATATCTAGTTACTTCAGCACCATTTGCTGAATAGACTTTACTTGTCCACTGAATTGCTTTGATGCCCTTGCTGAAAAATCAAATAACCTTAGAAATATGGATTTATTCTGTTCTGTTGATTTACTTGTCATTCTGTGCCAGTAACACAGTATAGTAAATATTGAAGTCAGTTGCTCTAAGTCCTTGAACTTTGTTCTTTTATGAGTTTACTTTGAATATACTAGATCCTTTACATTGCCTTTTATTTTAGAATCAGCTTATCAGTTTCCTCGCAGAGACCTTTTGGGATTATCATGGGGATGTTGAATCTATTTCAGAGAAAAGCGACATCTTAACAGTGTTTAATTCTTCTTTAATTACTCTCAGCAGTGCGTTGTAGTTCTCAGTGAAGAAGTTTTGCTTGACTTTAGGCCACATGAATTTTAATACCACTCTTTATGACTGAATTTAGAAACAAAAGATTGAGGGTTTCACATTATATTTTCACCTTGAATGTGTTAGATTTGGATAGATGATTTTTTCTTCTCACAATGGAAAATCTTCTGTATTTGCATTCTTCTTATAGATTATTTCTCTTTGAATATATTATATAATAATTATTTTTATAAGTTAACATTTATCACTAAAAGTATATTGGAGTTACTATTTTTCTACCATTTCTCCATAATTAGCTGTGTAGGAAAATTAGGTATGTTCCTAATCTTTGCCAGCTGTGGTTAAAACGAGTATTATTAGGCCATTCCAGAGACTGGAAAAGAGAGGTAGGTATTTAGCTCAAATTTGTCATAATTAGTAGAGAAACTCTTAAAGGTGTGTAGTGTGATGAAAGATTAATAGCTCAAATTTTTAATTTAATGCAAATACTCTACGAAAAATTGTATGATATGACAGGAAAATACAGTTGCATTATTGATTGAAGCAGATTTTTTGGTTAGACCTTTTCTTTTGTCACTATTTAGCATTAAAATGGTACCCCACTCCAGTACTCTTGCCTGGAAAATCCCATGGACCGAGGAGCCTGGTGGGCTGCAGTCCATGGGGTCGCTAAGAGTCAGACACAACTGAGCAACTTCACTTTCACTTTTCACTTTCATGCATTGGAGAAGAAAATGGCAACCCAGTGTCTTTGCCTGGAGAGCCCCAGGGATGGGGGAAATGGCAACCCAGTGTCCTTGCCTGGAGAGTCCCAGGCATGGGGGAGCCTGGTGGGCTGCTGTCTATGGGGTCGCACAGAGTTGGACACGACTGAAGTGACTTAGCAGCAGCAGCAACAACAGCATTAAAAAATTGCATGTTTTCTAGGTTACGCTTTGCTTTACTTTCTTTATTTAAATTTAAAAAAGATGTTGGAAAGGAGTCTAGAATCTTATTAGGATTTATTTATTTATTTTTTTTACTTTACAATATTGTATTGGTTTTGCCATACATCAACATGAATCCACCACAGGTATACACGTGTTCCCCATCCCGAACCCCCTCCCTCCTCCCTCCCCGTACCATCCTTCTGGGTCGTCCCAGTGCACCAGCACCAAGCATCCTGTATCATGCATCGAACCTGGACTGGCAGTTCGTTTCAAATATATTATACATGTTTCAATGCCATTCTCCCAAATCATCCTACCCTCTCCTTCTCCCACAGAGTCCAAAAGACTGTTCTATACATCTGTGTCTCTTTTGCTGTCTTGCATACAGGGTTATCATTACCATCTTTCTAAATTCCATATATATGCATTAGTATACTGTATTGGTGTTTTTCTTTCTGGCTTACTTCACTCTGTATAATAGGCTCCAGTTTCATCCACCTCCTTAGAACTGATTCAAATGTATTTTTTTAATGGCTGCGTAATACTCCATTGTGTATATGTACCACAGCTTTCTATCCATTCATCTGCTGATAGACATCTAGGTTGCTTCCATGTCCTGGCTATTATAAACAGTGCTGCGATGAACATTGGGGTACACGTGTCTCTTTCAATTCTGGTTTCCTCAGTGTGTATGCCCAGCAGTGGGATTGCTGGGTCATAAGGCAGTTCTATTTGCAGTTTTTTAAGGAATCTCCACACTGTTCTCCATAGTGGCTGTACTAGTTTGCATTCCCACCAACAGTGTAAGAGGGTTCCCTTTTCTCCACACCCTCTCCAGCATTTATTGCTTGTAGACTTTTGGATCGCAGCCATTCTAACTGGCGTGAAATGGTACCTCATAGTGGTTTCGATTTGCATTTCTCTGATGATGAGTGATGTTGAGCATCTTTTCATGTGTTTGTTAGCCATCTGTATGTCTTCTTTGGAGAAATGTCTATTTAGTTCTTTGGCCCATTTTTTGATTGGGTCTTTTATTTTTCTGGAATTGAGCTGCAGGAGTTGCTTGTATATTTTTGAGATTAGTTGTTTGTCAGTTGCTTCATTTACTATTATTTTCTCCCATTCTGAAGGCTGTCTTTTCACCTTGCTATAGTTTCCTTTGATGTGCAGAAGTTTTTAAGTTTAATTAGGTCCCATTTGTTTATTTTTGCTTTTATTTCCAATATTCTGGGAGGTGGGTCATAAAGGATCCTGCTGTGATGTATGTTGGAGAGTATTTTGCCTATGTTCTCCTCTAAGAGTTTTATAGTTTCTGGTCTTATGTTTAGATCTTTAATCCATTTTGAGTTTATTTTTGTGTATGGTGTTAGAAAGTGTTCTAGTTTCATTCTTGTACAAGTGGTTGACCAGTTTTCCCAGCACCAATTGTTAAAGAGATTGTCTTTAATCCATTGTATATTCTTGCCTCCTTTGTCAAAGATAAGGTGTCCATAGGTGTGTGGATTTATCTCTGGGCTTTCTATTTTGTTCCATTGATCTATATTTCTGTCTTTGTGCCAGTACCATACTGTCTTGATGACTGTGGCTTTGTAGTAGAGTCAGAAGTCAGGCAGGTTGATTCCTCCAGTTCCATTCTTCTTTCTCAAGATTGCTTTGGCTATTTGAGGTTTTTTGTATTTCCATACAAATTGTGAAATTATTTGTTCTACCTCTGTGAAAAATACCATTGGTAGCTTGATAGGGATTGCATTGAATCTATAGATTGTTTTGGGTAGTATACTCATTTTCACTATATTGATTCTTCTGATCCATGAACATGGTATATTTCTCCATCTATTTGTGTCCTCTTTGATTTCTTTCACCAGTGTTTTATAGTTTTCTATATATAGGTCTTTAGTGTCTTTAGGTAGATATATTCCTAAGTATTTTATTCTTTTTGTTGCAGTGGTGAATGGAATTGTTTCCTTAATTTCTCTTTCTATTTTCTCATTATTAGTGTATAGGAATGCAAGGGATTTCTGTGTGCTGATTTTATATCCTGCAACTTTACTATATTCATTGATTAGCTCTAGTAATTTTCTTGTGGCGTCTTTAGGGTTTTCTATGTGGAGGATCATGTCATCTGCAAACAGTGAGAGTTTTATTTGTTCTTTTCCATGTTGGATTCCTTTTATTTCTTTTTCTGCTGTGATTGCTGTGGCCAAAACTTCCAAAACTATGTGAATAGTAGTGGTGAAAGTAGGCACCCTTGTCTTGTTCCTGACTTTAGAGGAAATGCTTTCAATTTTTCACCATTGAGGATAATGTTTGCTGTGGGTTTGTCATCAGATCAGATCAGATCAGATCAGTCGCTGAGTTGTGTCCGACTCTTTGTGACCCCATGAATCGCAGCACGCCAGGCCTCCCTGTCCATCACCAACTCCCGGAGTTCACCCAGACTCACGTCCATCGAGTCAGTGATGCCATCCAGCCATCTCATCCTCGGTCATCCTCTTCTCCTCCTGCCCCCAATCCCTCCCAGCATTAGAGTCTTTTCCAGTGAGTCAACTCTTTGCATGAGGTGGCCAAAGTACTGGAGTTTCAGTTTTAGCATCATTCCTTCCAAAGAAATCCCAGGGCTGATCTCCTTCAGAATGGACTGGTTGGATCTCCTTGCAGTCCAAGGGACTCTCAAGAGTCTTCTCCAACACCACAGTCCAAAAGCATCAATTCTTCGGCGCTCAGCCTTCTTCACAGTCCAACTCTCACATCCATACATGACCACAGGAAAAACCATAGCCTTGACTAGACAAACCTTTGTTGGCAAAGTAATGTCTCTGCTTTTGAACATGCTATCTAGGTTGGTTTGTCATATATAGCTTTTATTATGTTTAGAATCTTATTAGGATTTAAATACTTAATATATACACATTTTACAGAAAATACAAATTTTTCAACTGTCTTAAAAGGCAAGTGCCATACCCTTGGATTAATCTTAATTGATTTATTTTCTTTTTCCAGTGCAATTAAATAGTTAACTGTATAGAATATTATGCAGTTGTTAACATGTTTTTAGGAAAATATTTAATATCACAATGATTAAGTAATTGAAAAAGCTGGCTTACAGATATCATAGAAGAGAACTGTTGTAGAATAGTAGATCTGTGGGTGGTAGGATTATGGGTGAATTTTGTTTTTTTCCTTTTATGTGTGTTTTAAATCTTCTCTAATGGGTTGTGTTAATTCTGTAACCAGAAAAAAGAATGAAAGAAGTGATAAATTCCCTAAATTTAAATTGGTTATTAAATATGTTATCTGTTTTAGGATGAACTTTTTCAACTTTATGATCATAATTAGTGATCTAAGTTAGTAAACATAAAAATAAGGGTCTAAAGGTTGAAATGACACAACTTAATTTTTTTTTAGTGCAACATGAAGTCCTCTTTCTTAATAACTAGTGCTTATGCAACAAGGATCTTAAACTTGTTAGCACATGCTTGATTGATTTGGCATTGGTTGATTAATTCTTTTGATAAATTCTTTTGACTGTTGGTTCTCTGTAGTTTTTGACCTGTACACCTAAGAAAACTTTCAGTTGGGTATGCCACTGTCAGAGCAGAATATTAGTTTAAAAAACTTCAGCAGCAGCCCTTCATGAAAGCTGCTTGTAAATAATTTCATTTGTATTTTATACTTAAAATAGCTGAGATCTCTTTATGTTTAAGACCAAGCTTTTAAAAATATAAGAGGTATAGCTATTAAAAAAAAAAGATCCAAATTAATAATTCTATGCTTTTTTCCTATAAAACAGTATTATTTGCCTTTTAATTATAATCTGCTGAAAATCTTGATTTAAATTGTAAAAATGCAACATTAAATTAACTGACCTATTGAAAGTCTACATTAGTTCTTTGTATGCCAATAGGAGAGTATAATAACATCATTTTGATATTACTTTGTGGTAAATATTAAGTATGCTTTTACTTAAAATAGTCTTAGTACCCAAGATGTCATAATTCAGACTCCATATACGTTTAGTTACTTGTGCTTCTCACTTGTACTTGTTATTTCCTTGTTTGGGGAAGACTGACATGCACGAAAACAGGGAAGATTGGTCAGCAACGAAGGCGACACTTATTTGTTTTAAGCATAATGGCTTTTCTCAAGTTGCTGTTTTTCTATGTACTGAAGATACTGAGAGGTGATTTTTAAGTGGGGAAGGCCAAGAAATTAAATTTGGGATCTGATTAATCCAAAACTATAGAGTTTATACTTTGCACTGTATGTGATCCAATAATGAACTGGTTTCATTAGTCTTCTACAGAGTTTTCTCAGTCTTATAGAGTTTTAGTTTTCTAGGTAGAGATACTTAAATGAGAAAAATATCAGTATTTCATTGAATAAGTATTTTTTCACCTACTTACCAGTTGCTATGCTAGGCAGTGTTTAAAGAGAAACATTTATCAATGCAGACTTACTCCCCAATTAATAGTTCACATTTTAAAAGTTTTGTAATTGGAGACTTTGTAATAGTGCATTCTCTAACTGTTGGGCATCTACAGTTTTAGGAAATAGAACTCTTCTGTTTTAATTTATGAATATCTAAATCTATATTACATTGACCAGAATATTGAGATCAGATCATAAAGATTCAGATAAGGAAAGATAAAAGTTGGCTTGAGTAAGAGATAAATTTCAAAGGCAAATATAAGTAAATTCAAAAGAATTCATGCCATTTAGCACATACAGAAGTAACTTGATATCTGAGAATTGTTTTTCAGTTTCCTATACTCCATAAAGCATGGGGAAAGCCTCTTTTTAGAAGAGATTCACATTTATTTACTTGGCTTTCAAATATAGTTGCCAAGATAAAGGGTGAATTTTTACCTTTACCTCTAGAACAGTTCATGCTCTTCTAGATATGGAATATATTTTACTTTTTGTTACTGAATGAATTCTCCTTATTGACTATTTTTTTATGTCGAAAATTATATTAATTTGTTAGAATTAGTCCTTGAATTTAAAATTTTGTCTTGCAATAGTATAATATATTTAAGTTTTTATCAGTTTAGGGTTATGATGAAATGGGAGAAAATGAATGAATTATGTAAGAGGTATGAAGTAGAAGTATTGGAAAGAAAGTGAAATCACTCAGTCATGTCCGACTCTTTGTGACCCCATGGACTATAGCCTCCAATGGACTATATCCTCCATCCCTGATTTTCCAGGCAAGAATATTGGAATGGGTTGCCATTTCCTTCCTCCAGGGGAATCTTCCCCACCTAGGGATGTTACCTGGGTCTCCTGCATTGCAGGCAGACTCTTTACGGTCTGAGCCACGGGGGAAAGACACTGTTTGACCTTAATCTTTGATTCAGTGTCAAAACATTAAAATTTCTTAGAGTTGCTAACAAGCCCAGTTTATTAACCAGTAGGGAAGATTTTTAAGTATTTAAGTGGCACGTTTGAAAACATGTTCAGGGCCGTTGGAGACAAATCAATAGCATCTGTCTGATATGTTCCTAAATTCATTATTATTAATGTTGTGACTTAGTAATTCTTTGAAAATATCAGGATTGTTTTGTAAGAGTAATATAAGAATATTTGCCTATAAAGCTGATAGATTTTGTTCATTGCAAATATCAAAGAGAAAAAAGAAAGCCTGGGAAGTGAAAAGTCAAAACTAAAATAAAGAACATTGAGGACCAGCAACAAGGTTACATGGTTAGTGTTTTATATCTTTTACATTAAAGAATGCAAGATTCTAGAAATGAGCCCTAGAATTGGGTTACCCTGCCCTTTAAATACAGCATTGGACCAGAATCCAAATCTCCTGATTCCCAGTTAATTGCTTTTTTATCACACCAAGCAGCTCCTTGAGAATATGATTTTTTTTTTTTAATAAAAGGAGTTGATACTCATTGGCAGATTCACTGATTATAATGAACTCAACTGTATCAAGGCTCAATGGCTAATTAATTTTACAGTATTATGGTTTTAGGAATTACCTCAGACTCACTAAGTGAGTTGAGGACAGTCAATCAAATAAATGCTGCGTGTATATGAATTCCAAATACAAGGCACTTATTCTTCCAAGGAGAGGGTATAATACAAAGCCTTTTGGCCAACTTGATTCTAAAAACTTTTAGAGAAGTTTACAAAATGTCAAATTTGTACTTGTAATTTAGTTTCATTATATATGTTTTACAATCATATATTATGTGAAATGATATTAAAATTATTTTTCCTTTTTTACTTGTTATTTGTTTGAATATCCAGAATTTTCATAATCTAATCACCACTAGAACTGTTTTCTCTAGAACACAGCAGTCTTCTTTGATCCAAGTTGTTTGATTTCATGTATAATACTTTCATAGGACATTTTATTCTAAGCCACCAATGCCTCTTATATGGGAAACATTTTGTGTTGTTGTTGGGGAAATATTTTTTAATTGATTTTTAAATATATAGTCATGATCTTTGTACAGTAACTGTTCACTGTATTGCTTTTTAAGTTGATCTTTAAAAGGTACCATATAATAATATTACCATGTGTGGTTCTGAAGCTGTGCCTCCAGGAATAAGTACTAAATGTAATTTCAGATTCTTTGTTCCCTTTTTTTTGTAAACTAATCAGGTGACTTTTGTAAGAATCCCAAACTAGCATTGACTGAATTTATTTCAGGCAACTACAAATGGTTCATACTGTTCATGGGGTTCTCAAGGCAAGAATACTGAAATGGTTTGTCATTTCCTTCTCCAGTTACAGCTTACTCCTTGGAAGGAAAGTTATGACCAACCTAGACAGCATATTAAAAAGCAGAGACATTACTTTGTCAATAAAGGTCTGTCTAGTCAAGGCTGTGGTTTTTCCAGTGGTCATGTATGGATGTGAGAGTTGGACTATAAAGAAAGCTGAGCTCTGAAGAATTGATGCTTTTGGACTGTGGTGTTGGAGAAGACTCTTGAGAGTCCCTTGAACTGCAAGGAGATCCAACCAGCCCATCCTAAAGGAGATCAGTCCTGGGTGTTCATTGGAAGGACTGATGCTGAAGCTGAAACTCCAGTACTTTGGCCACCTGATGCAAAGAGCTGACTCACTGGAAAAGACCCTGATGCTGGGGAAGATTGAAGGGAGGAGGAGAAGGGGATGACAGAGGATGAGATGGTTGGATGGCATCACTGACTTGATGGACATGGGTTTGGGTGGACTCTGGGAGTTGGTGATGGACAGGGAGGCCTGACATGCTGCAGTTCATGGGGTCGCAAAGAGTCGGACACGACTGAGCAACTGAACTGAACTGAAAAAATGGTTCTAAACTAATCTGTGACCAGAGTTCACCCTTTTGGTGAATTTTTGAATGTGTTATCAGTTTAGAATTCTAGAATTTCATAGTTTCTTCTTATCTGTTGTTATACTTGGATTATGAAACTTTAGAACTGTTTGTGTAAATGTTTTATTGTTTAAAAGAAAATTATTAGCCCTGTCATAAAGGAGAAGAACTCCTTTATGAGTTCTTCTCCTTTATGAGATAATTTTAGTATTAGACTTGGTCATATATTCATGTGTATATGTTAGATGAATGAAAAATGTATGGTATTAGTGGTGAAACCTTAAAGCCTCAAAGGATTTATCCTAAATTGCCACCTGTTGTTTTGATGAAATATAAGGTGCTCTAGACTTAGTGTTAGAAGAAACAGGGTTAATATATGTTTTGCTACAGATTGTAACCTTGGTGTATCAGTTAAGAGTCAGTTCCACTATGAGTAATAAGAAACCTATTATAGGGAGTAAACCTTATTCATTGTGAGAAAAACTAGGGAAATAAAGGACCAAAAAGGATTAGAGAAAAATCACAAACCAGTCCTGGTGTGTGGGTTAAGGAATTGGAGCTTTCAAGAAGCAACTAGGCACGCCCAGCTGTTGGAGTGAACTGTGAAGAGAGTTGGTGCATTGTTGGCTCTCTGAAGCTACTACTTCAGTGTATTTTCAGTAGAGGATTTGGTGATGAGTTTGGGCCTGGTTGGGAAGGTGAGCTGGAGGTGGAGTGGGGATAAATAAAAATAAGTTGGAATTCTACCCATACCTTTCTGTCTTTACTACCTCTAAACCAGTAGCTGCCTTTGGAGTGAAACGGCTGATGTTTCACTTGTACCTCCCAAATTGTACATAAATTTCTCTTGTAGTTAATCCCAACTTAAAACCACACAGGGAAAAGAATTCTGGGAAATGTAGTTTTAGTTGGTATGCTATCATTCTTGGGTTATTCACTTTGTCTCCTGAATATAACATTTTCATTTGTAAAATAAAGATACTTTTGCTTTATCTTATGAGGTTTAATGAGGATTAGATGAAATTATATATGTGAAATATATACTGGAGCCTGGTGGGCTACAGTCTATGGGGTCACAAAGAGTTGGACATGATTGAGCACAGCTGCACATATATGTGAAAAAGTTTTTGAACTATAAGGGACCATAAAGCTTAGTTGTGAAGTAGGTTTTTTTGAGTATGATAATGTTCATAAAAATACTCTTGAACTAGCTTCTGATCTTAGGGAAGCTTAGCTGTCTTTCACGTGTCATTGCAGGCTAAGATTCAGTTCAGTTCAGTTCAGTTCATTTGCTCAGTCATGTCCGACTCTTTGCGACCCCATGAATTGCAGCAGGGGACTGGTATGCAAAAGTAGGAAGTCAAGGAACACCTGGGGTAACAGGCAAATTTGGCCTTGGTATACAGAATAGCAAAGGCTAATAGAGTTTTGCCAAGAGAATAGACTGGGCTAAGATTAGTACTTTGCTATTTCATTATTATCCATTAAGCAAATAGTTTCTTTAACTACTTCTCTTTTAGTCTGTTTTGTAATTCCTCTGAATATAGTTTCTGAGTTTCAGTATAAAATTGTTCAGAAAAAAATGGTAGTAGTCTTTTTTTGCTTTCTACCTCTTTGTTTTTTTAGTGGGGAAGGATAAGATATCTGAAACTTTATCCAGAGCTTTTTAGTTCAAGTGAAGTTCATTGATCTTTTGTTGCAAATAATTTACTTGAAGTAAAATACAATGCTGTAAAGAGCAATATTGTATAGGAACCTGGAATGTTAGGTCCACAAATCAAGGCAAATTGAAAGTGGTGAAACAGGAGATGGCAAGAGTGAACATCGACATTTTAGGAATTAGTGAACTAAAATGAACTGGAATGGATGCATTTAACTCAGATGACCATTATATTTACTACTGTGGGCAAGAATCCCTTAGAAAAAGAGGAGTAGCCATCATAGTCAACAAAAAAGTCCGAAATGCAGTAATTGGATGCAGTCTCAAAAATGACAGAATGATCTCTGTTCGTTTCTAAGGCAAACCATTCAATATCACAATAATCCAAGTCTGTGTCCCTACCAATAATGATGAAGAATCTGAAGTTGAATGGTTCTATGAAGACCTACAAGACCTTCTAGAACTAACACTCCCCAAAAGATGTCCTTTTCATTATAGGGGACTGGAAATCAAAAGTAGAAAGTCAAGAAACATCTGGAGTAACAGGCAAATTTGGTCTTGGAGTACAGAATGAAGCAGGGCAAAGGCTAATAGAGTTTTGCTAAGAGAACGCACTGGTCATAGCACACACCCTCTTCCAACAACACAAGAGAAGACTCTACACATGGACATCACCAGATGGTCAATATCAAAATCAGATTGATTATATTCTTCGCAGCCAAAGATGGAGAAAGCCTATACAGTCAGCAAAAAACAAGACCAGGAGCTGACTGTGGCTCAGATCGTGAACTCCTTATTGCCAAATTCAGACTTAAATTGAAGAAAGTAGGGAATACCATTAGGCCATTCAGGTTTGATCTAAGTCAAATCCCTTACAGTTATACAGTGGAAGTGACAAATAGATTCAAGGGATTAGATCTGATAGAGTGCCTGAAGAACTATGGATGGAGGTTCGTGACATTGTACAGGAGGCAGTGATGAAGACCATTCCCAAGAAAAGAAATACAAAAAGGCAAAATGGTTGTCTGAGGAAGCCTTACAAATAGCTGAAAAAAGAAGAGAAGTGAAAGGCAAAGGAGAAAAGGAAAGATATACCCATTTGAATGCAGAGTTCCAGAGAATAGCAGGGAGAGATGAGAAAGTCTTTCTTAGTGATCAATGCAAAGAAATAGAGGAAAACAATAGAATGGGAAAGACTAGAGATCTCTTCAAGAAAATTAGAGATGCCAAGGGAACATTTCATGCAAATGGGCACAATAAAAGACACAAATGGTATGGACCTAACAGAAGCTGAAGATATTAAGAAGAGGTGGCAAGAATACACAGAAAAACTATACAAAAAAAACTTCATAACCCAGATAATCATGATGGTCTGATCACTCACCTAGAGCCAGACATCTTGGAATGTGAAGTCAAGTGGGCCTTAGGAAGCTTCACTACAAACAAAGCTAGTGGAGGTGATGGAATTCCAGTTGAGCTATTTCAAATCCTAAATGATGATGCTGTGAAAGTGCTGAACTCAGTATGTCAGCAAATTTGGAAGACTCAACAGTGGCCACAGGATTGGAAAAGGTCTGTCTTCATTCCAATCCCAAAGAAAGGCAATGCCAAAGAATGCTCAAACTACCCCACAGTTGCACTCATCTCACACGCTAGTAAAGTAATGCTCAAAATTCTCCAAGCCAGACTTCAACAGTGTGTGTACCGTGAACTTCCCGATGTTCAAACTGGATTTAGAAAAGGCAGAGGAACCAGAGATCAAATTGCCAACATCCGCTGGATCATGGAAAAAGCAAGAGAGTTTCAGAAAAACGTATTTTTCTGCTTTAGTGACCATGCCAAAGCCTTTGACTGTGTGGATCACGATAAATTGTGGAAAATTCTGAACGAGATGGAATACTGTACCACCTGACCTGCTTCCTGAGAAATCTGTATACAGGTCAGGAAGCAACAGTTAGAAATGCAGATGGAACAATAGTTCCATGTAGGAACTGTTCCAAATAGGAAAAGGAGTACATCAAGGCTGTATACTGTCACCCTGCTTATTTAATTTATATGCAGAGTACATCATGCAAAATGCTGGGCTGGATGAAGCACAAGCTGGAACCAAAATTGCTGGGAGAAATATCAATAACCTCAGATATGCAGATGACACCACCCTTATGGCAGAAAGTGAAGAAGAACTAAAGAGCCTCTTGATGAAAGTGAAAGAGGAGAGTGAAGAAGCTAGCTTAAAACTCAACATTCAGAAAACTAAGATCATGGCATCTGGTCCCATCACTTCATGGCAAATAGATGGGGAAACAATGGAAACAGTGAGAGGCTTTATTTTCTTGGGCTCCAAAATCACTGCAGATAGTGACTGCAACCATAAAATTAAAAGGCACTTGCTCCTTGGAAAAAAATTTATAACCAACCTAGACAGCATATTAAAAAGCAGAGACATTACTTTGCCAGCAAAGATCCATCTAGTCAAAGCTGTGGTTTTTCCAGAATTCATGTATGGATGTGAGAGTTGGACTATAAAGAAAGCTGAGCACCGAAGAACTGATACTTTTGAACTGTGGTGTTGCAGAAGACTCTTGAGAGTCCCTTGGACTGCAAGGAGATCCAACCAGTCCATCCTAAAGGAGATCAGTCCTGGGTGTTCATTGGAAGGACTGACGCTGAAACTGAAACTCCAATACTTTGGCCATCAGATGCAAAGAATTGAGTCATTTGAAAAGACCCTGATGCTGGGAAAGATTGAAGGTGTGAGATGGGGACGACAGAGGATTAAATGGTTGGATGGCATCACTGACTCAATGGACATGAGTTGGTGATGGACAGGGAGGCCTGGTGTGCTGAGTCCATGGGGGTCACAGAGAATTGACAGGACTGAGCGACTGAACTCAACTGACTGAACTTACTTGACATTGTTTTACTGTGTGATATCAATTTGGTAAATAGTTACTAGGGTCAACCTGAGTTTGAGTTAGTAGAAACTGCTGTGTTGAATTCTTTTTTCTTCTTGGTCTACAGCAGACAAGAATATTTTGAGAGTGAAGCTATGACAGATATCAACTTGAAAAATAATGAAAGATTTATGCTGACACAGTCTATAGTTCCCTAAAGAATTGAGTCAGACTATTTGGAAATGATATGAATTTAGAAGTTTCGGGAAAGTTTTAATGTCTGTTAGCAGCTAATGTAGCTCTTGAAAACTACTGACTATAATTAATATTTTCTCTAGTATCTATAATGATTTCTTTTTAGAAAATGTTGAAAAATTGAATAACATGAGTAAGGGATGAGAGCAGTATTTCAATTACTGTTATGTGCTCATTTAATCTTCACAGCAACCTTATGAGGTAGATACAATCATTCCCATTTTACAGGAAACAAAATCTTGGCGAGACTCTATTACTTGTTTTATAGTAGAAAAGGATAGGCTCCAATTTGATTTCAGTTTTTTTTTTTTAATTGCCTTTTAGTTGCCTGAGTTCAGTGACTTAAGAAAAAGAGTATTTAAAGAAATTCTTTAGAAGAATGATGTTATTTAAAACAAACATTTACTTCACACACTCTGGTTATGGTGGATGCTATATTTCATGAGTTTAATGTGATTTACCAGAAAAATACCATACTTTGTAGATAATATTGTGGTTTTTTTGGGGGGTTGGCTGATGACCAAGGTGTAAAACCCTTAGAGTATAATCCAAGTTTATGCTGATGAATAGAAATCTAATATTTCTAACTGAATAGGTCTTTTCTTGAAGTTCTGTGTATTATAAATTTTTTCCTTGTGATGCTAGCTCCCTCTGTAGAACTTCATTCAGATTGCAACTTGGCTATTTCAATCATTTTGCAAAATGATTGAAACATTATCCAGAATACATTTTAAAATTTTCCTTTAAAACTTGTGCTTTATATTCTAATCACTTCTAAGTGTTTTTTTTTTTTTTGGTGTGTGTGTGTGTATGTGTGAAAATGTTACCTTTATAAAAAGTCTCACTTTGTATATACTAAATTTTAGTAGCAAATACAAAGGGAAACCATCTTTCCCAAATACTCCTACTACTTTAATGTTTATTTAATTTGTGAAAGCCAGAGATACTTTTGATTTCTAAGTCTGTAGGGTCTGTGTTGGGTAAGACCAGAGGAGATAGGAAAAAACCTGATGGAAGATTTTGGGGGGGGGCGGGGGGGAAGTTTTCTGCAAGTATAACTGGTTTCCATATATCATATTTTAAATTATCTTTTTTAAAAGAGCTTTTTCAGTGTTAAATTGGATAAGAAAATGGTCATTAAGGGAATTTTGGGGGGAGGGGTCTTGCATAAAGGGCACAAACAAAATTTCTGCATGCTAGAAGGATTCATTTCTTTTCAAATTGAATTCAACAAAAAAAAATCCAAAGACTTGTAGGAAATACATAACATAGTTTCCATAAACTTATGTTCTTGTGGAAAAATCCTTTATTATCAAATCCTACCACCAATTTTCCTTTGTTGGAATGTGGATACTTCTTTAACCTCTACTTTTTCTCCTTTCTCTTCCAGATTATTTTAAATTTAAATATTGAGTTGTATAATTATCTCTTGAGGGAAGTTTTCCCCACTAGAATGAGGGCAAAGTGAATGTGTCTAGCTTCCAAAATGAATTTGGAAAAATGGGCAAATCGATGTCAACTTTAAAGCTAGGGACGTTATTAGGATGATGCATGAATCGGCTTTTAAACAATTTTATAAGTTAATTATCTTTGAACACTTTTTGTTAATTTTGAGTGTATTTATTCTGTTAAAGTATAATATAGTTTATAGAAACACAGATGTACATTATGGTGGCACAAAAAACATCAGGGGTGATTTTTATTTTTTTATATTTGTTGAGCTTCACTGAATTTGATAACAGAATTATTTGAAAGAGTATAATTGAACTATTTTATTGATATAGCAATACTTTTCATGATCTTTTAAAAAACTTGAGATATAATTGATATAACACTGTATTAGTTTCAGCTGTACAACATAATGATTCAATATATGTGTATTTTTAAAATTAAGTATATAGTTGATATACAATGTTAATTTCTGTTGTACAGCATAGTGATTCAGTTATATATGTATATATATACTTTTTTAATATCCTTTTCCTTTATGGTTTATCACAGGATTTTGAAGATACATGTGTATATTGTAAAATGATCACATCTAGTTAACATCCATCACTAACATAGGTGCACATTTTTTTCCTGTGGTGAGACGTTTTAAGATCTACTCTCTTAGCCAGCTACTCTCCTAGCAACTTTCAACCATCTATATTCTTTTTTTTCGTAATACTTCCTAGAATGTTACAGTAGCACCTTAGGACCACCTGCCTTATTCTCACCCCTTCTCTTCAGTTCGCATTCTTTGTTTAATGTTTGTTGCAGTACTTTGGGTTTTTTTTTTTTTTTTTTTTTTTCTGTCCTATCGATTGTCCACCTTTCTAAGAGACTAGTCTGTCCCATCTAGTTTGACCATATTATTAAGGCACATTAATAGTTCTCTGTTGGCTATTGGATGCATTGCTCTCTGCCTACTGCCAAAGAATGCTCAAACTACTGCAAAGTGGAAAGTGAAGTCGCTCAATTGTGTCTGACTCTTTGCGACCTTATGGGCTGTAGCCTGCCAGGTTCCTCTGTCCATGGGATTTTCCAGGCAAGGGTATTGGAGTGATTGGCCATTTCCTTCTCCAGGGCATCTTCCTGATCCAGGGATTGAACCAGGTCTCCCATACTGCAGACAAACTCTTTACCATCTGAGCCACCAGGGAATACATGCTAGCAAAGAAATGCTCAAAATCCTTCAAGCTAGGCCTCAGCAGTGTGTGAAAGGACAACTTCCAGATATACAGATTGGATTACGATAAGGCAGAGGAACCAGGGATCAAATTGCCAATGTTGTTCAATCATAGAAAAAGTTAGAGAATTCCAGGAAAACATCTACTTCTGCTTCATTGACTATGCTAAAGCCTTTGACTGTGTAGATCACAACAAACTGTGGAAAATTCTTAAAGAGATGGGAATACCAGACCATGTTACCTGCCTCCTAAGAAACCTGTTTGCAGACCAAGAAGGGACAGTTAGAACTGGACACAGAATAACAGACTGGTTCCAAGTTGGGAAAGGAGTATGTCAAGGCTGTATATTGTCACCCTGCTTATTTAACTTATGTGCAGAGCACATCATGCGAAATGTTAGGCTGGAGGAAGCACAAGCTGGAATCAAGATTGCCGGGAGAAATATCAATAACCTCAGATATGCTGATAACACCACACTAATTTCAGCAAGCAAAGAGGAATTAAAGAGCCTCTTGATGAAGGCGAAAAGAGGAGAGTGGAAAAGTTGGCTTAAACCTCAACATCAAAAAATGAAGATCATGGCATCTGGCCCATGAAGATCATGGCATCTGGCCCTATCACTTTGTGGCAAATAGACTAGGGAAACAATGGAAACCGTGACAGACTATTTTCTTGGGCTCCAAAATGGCTGTGGATGGTGACTACAGCCAGGAAATTAAAAGACGCTTGCTCCTTGGAAGAAAAGCAATGACAAACCTAGACAGTATATTGAAAAGCAGAGACATTACTTTGCGGACAAAGGTCCATATAGTCAAAGCTATGGTTTTTCCAGTAGTCATGTATGGATGTGAGAGTTGGGCCATAAAGAAAGCTGAGCACCGAAGAATTAGTGCCTTTGAACTGTGGTGTTGGAGAAGATTCTTGAGAGTCCCTTGGACTGCAAGGAGATCAAACCAGTCAATCTTAAAGGAAATCAACACTGAGCATTCATTGAAAGGACTGATGCTGAAGCTACAATACTTTGACCACCTGATGCGAAGAGCCAATGCATTAGAAAATACCCTGATTCTAGGAAAGATTTAAGGCAGGAGGAGAAGGGGACTACAGAGGATGAGAAGGTTGGTTGGCATAACTGATGTTTCGATGACATCGTGGATGTGAGTTTGAGCACGCTCTGGGAGATGAGAAAGGAGAGGGAAGCCCGATATGCTGCAGTACCCAGGGTCGGAAAGAGTGGGACAAGACCGAGGGACTGAACAACAGCAGCAACGCATGACTAGGAAGCAGTTGATCTGAAACTGGCTTTCCCCAGTTAGTTCTATCACCTGCCGAGAGCTTTCTTCTGCTTTAAGCTCCCTTAAGGTCCAATTGCTTGTTTTTGTCTTTCAAGAAAATGATGCTTTAGGAATTTTAGGCAAACAGTGTTAGTTTTTTAAGCATGATATCCAGAATGATAGTATTCTTAATTTTTATTTATAGAAGGATTTTTAAACAGCATAAAATTATTTGGATTTCTATTTTGAATGTTGTAGGAAAATATGAAAAAGATTGGTCTGTAGTTTAATCCTTTTAAAAATAGAATTAATTATCAGAACATTTCTAGAGCATAATTTTATTCCCATGCTGATTTCATCCTTCCACCTTATTTTTTGTCAAGTAAAGGTCAGGAAGTGGGGAAGGGGGAAGATGGAGAGAAAGGTAGGGAGAGGGGAAGGAAGAGGGTAGAGTTAGGAGAGAAAGGTAGGGAGAGGGGAAGAAAGAGGGTAGAGTTAGTTGTGTGTGGATATGTGAGTATGTGTGTGGGGGGGTGAGAGAGAGAGAGAGAGAGAATTTCTTCTTTCCCATCTTCCTCCTCAGGCTTTGTGTGGTGGTATAGTTCAGCTCAATATTTCTGTTGCTTTAAAGACTTCAGTGTATTATGGATATTTTGTACCAAAAATGTCCTTGGAAGTTTCTTATCATTTTAGTGCAAGGAGCAAAGATGAGCTTTGCTTTAAGTTTTTTGTATTTAAGTTCAAGTTAATACTGGTTGGGGCATCTTTAATATAAAAGCTGTATAAATTGAGATGTTAAATTCCTTTACGTTAGGAAACAACAGCATAATTAAAAGGGAGAAAAATTGCTGCATTTGCAGGATACTTAGTCAGTGGGGAAAATGATAGCTGCATTTTAAGTCTCATGAGAAAATGGGTTTATGTTTCTGTGTGTTTGTGTTTCCTTTCCATTGTATATATAGTGCTTAACTTTGTGTAACCAGTAGTTCCTTTTTCTTGTTAAACTGTGTTTGTGTGTTAACCAATAATTACTGAAAAAATGTAACATGTAATTTTTATCTTTTTAGATAAAAAAGTGCATCAAGAAATATGCTACCCTTTTTGGGACTTTTTAATATTTTGATCCTGTTCTCATTCTCCATTTCACCCTTGAAAGCCTATAATTAATGTCCTGATTTTTGTCTTTAGTTTATTTTCCTTTCCATAGTTGTTACCATTACCTCATAGAATTATAATGTAGTTTATGTTTTGACCATTATCCAGCACAGTATTCAGAAAGGTTTTATTGTTAATCAGCCTTGAGATCAGCCTTACTAATTTAGTTGATTATTTAGATAAACTTATTTAAAAAAAAAAAATCAACGCTGGGAATTCTCTGGTGGTCCAGTGGTTAGGACTCCGTGCTTTTACTGCCTACGGCCTGGGTTCATTCTCTGGGAACTAAGATCCCACAAACCTTGTAGCATGTTCAGGATGAGGAGGGTGGGGAACCATAGTATAAACACCAACAACACAGAACACTATCTTTTCTTTTTTATACTTATTTTTTTTTGGCTGTGGTGCGCAACTTGTGGGACTTTAGTTCTTTGACCAATAATTGAACCTGGGCTCTCAGTAGCAAGAGCTTGGAGTTCCAACCACTGTACTGCCAACAAATTTTTTTCCCTATTTTTTCTGAAGATTATCTCATATCTTATCCTCATATCTCATATCTCACCCTCTTCATTTAGTATACATGTATTATATCAAAGGTCTGTTTAGTCAAAGCTATGGTTTTTCCAGTAGTCATGTATGGATGTGAGAGTTGGACTATAAAGAAAGCTGAGCGCCGAAGAATTGATGCTTTTGAACTGTGGTGTTGGAGAAGACTCTTGAGAATCCCTTGGACTGCAAAGAGATCCAACCAGTCTATCCTCAAGGAAATTGGTCCTGAAAATTCATTGATGTTGAAGCTGAAACTCCAATAGTTTGGGCCACCTGATGCGAAGAACCGACTCATTGGAAAAGGCCCTGATGCTGGGAAAGATTGAAGGCAGGAGGAAGAAGGGGACGACAGAGGATGATTGGATGGCATCACCAGCTTGATGGACATGAGTCTGAGCAAGCTTCAGGAGTTAGTGATGGACAGGGAAGCCTGGTGTTTTGCAGTCCATGGGGCTGCAAAGAGTCGGACACGACCGAGCAACTGAACTGAATTGATTATATCGAAAATAAAATTATTTTTATATTAAAAATTGACATTTCCTTCTTTTTAAACAAAGACCCCAAGGTTCTGAGGAGATATTATCCTTAATGGCCTGAGAATAATGGTTAACTTCTTAGTAATTAAAACAATGCTGTAATCTTGTTTCAGTTTTCAAGTATACTTTTGCTTGCTAATCAAGCCACTTTTTATTATTCATTTATAGTACTTTATAATGGGTCCCTATTGTTGTGCAATTTTCCCAAAATAAAGTTAATAAGGTAAATGTAGAAATTTATTTTAAAACTAAGGTGATATCCACCAGATGGTGCTATTTCGCCTGTTTTGTTTGTGGGGGGAAAAGGAAAGATGAATATAGAAATTTTTAAAAAGTGTGTGGAAGATCTCAGTGCTCAGTGGAGAGAAGTATTCAAGTATTGTAAGCTTATAGAATATAGAATAAGTTTACATATATAAGTTATAGTAATGTGTTTTAATAGAGTTATAGACCATTGCTACAGTTAATATGGCAGAGAACTTTCTATTTAGTGTAAAAATATTAAGTAGATATTCTTAAGTTTTACATAATGTGATGCTATCAACTGTCATAACTCCATAAGCATGAAAACAAAATTTATATTTCAGTTTTCTTTTTGTTTTGAAGTAAATAGTATTACTGCCCAACTGAGTTACATAATTATTTACAAGTAAGGCAAACCTTTTGATTATTTTGTATATTCTTAAATATTTCTCAGATTGAGAAGGGAGGATTAGGCTTGAATTTGTTATTTTTACAAGGGATAACAATGATCCAAGTTAATTGTATATTACAAGAAAGCAACCGTGTGGCACACTAGTCATTTAGATGCTGCAGTTGAATGACTGACTGTCCATTGTAGTTAAAATGGCTAGCTAATGAAATATACTTTTCAGTGACATAGGAAAGATCAGTGAGCATTTCTAGGGTTTTAATATACTTTACTTCTTCTGGTTTTACTATCACTCCGTATTTGTGTCTGGCCTTGAGATCGAAGCATAAAGGTATATAGGTCCTGTTATAAGGATTTGCCAAAGGATTGTGCCAACAATGATTCTGTTTGCCTATGTGAAATTAGAGGTTAAACTTGCATTTATTTCTTATATTTTACTTTCTTCTGTGGAAAGATACATGTATTACTTTGTAGGAGAGGAAAATTTTTTCCTATACCTTTCTAGGTTATTTTGGCTGGTCTGGTAATTCAATTGTCGAAAGATTACAGGAAAAAAAAACCAAACTTAATTACTTATGTATGGGATCCCCATAAAATATGAAACCCAAGGGCAAGCCTGGCAGTTGAGGCCTTCTTGAGGTAAGGAATGGGATAGGGGCCTGGGGCTTTAAAGGGGAGGAGGGTATTTCACAGGACAATAAGAAGAGCAGATGTTTGGTAATTGTATGTCATACAGATAGTCCATTCAGATAAACTATTATCTCTGGTAGCTGTGTCTCTGAGCCACGCCCCTTATCTGAATTTTTTTTAGGTACTTAAGGGAGAGGTAAAAAGCTCTTCTTTAGTCTTTTGGGCATTGATTGTCTCCAGCTCAAAATAATCCAAATGCTCAAGAGACACATCTTTGGGGAGACTTGTTCTGAACCCCTTCAACTTCAGAGTCAGTGAATGAAACTTAGCTCTTTAGGCTAGGAAATATAGATGGTAGATTTTCTTGTATTTTTAGACTTTGCAAATGAATAGTTTAATCATGATTATATTAATGTAGTTGATATTACAACCTGAAGATTGTGAATCATCATAATATAATAACTCCCTTTGTATTTTATTTCCTCTGTGTAGTGATTTCCATAATAATAGTATACTATGTTGCATTATTTTTAATCTTCAACATCTTTTCTTATATGACTTTTTATAGTTGGTTTTAAAAGGACCATCTCATTGAACTCTCTTAAAATGATATTAGTGATACATTCTATCATGGTGAAGATAATGTATTTTCAGGTTTTTGTTTTTTTTTTTAATAAATATCAAATCTTGTCATCAGTCTAGTTTCATGTGGATCTTGAGAATTAGAGATGGTCTAGTCTGATAGTGCTCCAAGTGTGGTTCAGGGCCTCTTTGTTGAGGAGGAGTTCGTAATACCTTTTCCAGGGGTTCATGAAGGCAGAGCTATTTTCAAAATGATAGTAAGATATTGCTTGCTTTTTCATACTCTCTCATGAATGTAAGTAGTTTTCCAGAGGTTACATGATATATGATATTGATTGAATGCATAAGCATATGAGGATGTAGCTGTCTTCTATTAAGCCAGACATTAAAGAGATTTGCAAAAATAATAAACAGTGTAACTCATGTCACTTAAAGTTTTTTCGTTTGGAAATAGTTTTTTTCCCCCATAAAATGTTATTTGTTTTGGTATTTAATGCTTCTATTATTAAAGGCAATAAATTAATAAAATTTAATAATCTTAAAAATTTTCTAATATGGTAACCAGGGATAGATATAAAAGCTCTTTGAAGTATTCAGTATTTTTTTTTTTTAAGTATAAAGAGGTTCTGAGATCAAAGTTTATGAGCACTTCTGATCCTAATTTTTCATCTTCATTTCACAGATGAGAGTTCTCTGTGTTCTAGAGAGGTGAAGTAGTTTAATCAAGTATACTCAACCAGTTTTTGGCTTAGCTGATACTTATGTCCCTGATTTCTGACTGCCTTGATTTATTTTATTAGCTCTTTTGCTATTTAGATATTTTCCAACCTAATACCAACTCTTGAGTTTCTTAAACTGTTTTGTAGTTTGATATTTTAACTGATTTTATTAAGTCTATGAGTAAATTGGGAATATTGACCTGATTTTTAGCTACAATAAAAATTTTTCTTACATTAAATTTCTAATATGACTTTGCTATAAAGTATGAACTTTCTAGAAAGAAAAGGGAATTGATAGATGAAAAAGTGTAGCCTTAGTGTCAAAAAAATAAAATTGAGGTCAAAGAGGTAGCCTCTTGTGTTTTAGAGAGTCTTTTACTACTCTTGTTTGTTCGCCATTCATCCACAATAAAACGTAGGTTACAAGCTTCCCTTGACATTTATGGCAGTCTACTTGTAGAATAACGAGGTATTCTATTTTAGGTTTGAAAAATTAAGAGGATAATAATTCCACATTCTCTTTTGGTGGATATGCATTATTTCTTATGTTGAATTTCATGCTTGGAAGAGTGAATTGTAAAACATTCTCTCTCTTTTTTTTTTAAATTGTTGAAGAAATTTAAATTCATACCATGAAGATGGGTGGAAAACCTGGGTAGCTTTAGCTTGAAGAGAGAGGATCAGGAGATATATATGATAGCCCTCGTCATTTGAAGGACTTTCTTCATTTGGAAATATTAGGTTTATTGATTTATTTGTAAAACCTCAAGTATAGAAGAACCAATGGGTAGTTGACACAGACTGGATCATTTTAGCTGGATAAAGGAAGACTCTTTAGTAGTAAAGAAGTACAGAAATATAATCAGTTTCTTTTGGAGGTACTATGTGCCCTGTGTCAGGAGGTGTTAAATTGTAGACCAGATTGCTTGGTGGGAATGTTGGCAAATGAATTGAGAAGTTAAGGTTAATTGAATTAGATAATCTTTCATAAGATTCTTTCTGTTATTATGTGTTTGCATATACTTGTTGAAAGTACCTTGTTAAATGATAAGAATTTATTTTAGAAAGGTAATTGGCTTAGCAGATGTATTTTACTTTTATATTATTAACTAGTCAGTAAACTTCATGAATCTGTGGTGTTGCCATGAGCAGTATAATCGATTCTCCTCGAAGGACTGTGTGTTTTGTTTGTTCCTTTTATTACAAGCCATTTGAAAAGATGAGAGATTGGTACCAGAAGTTTAGAAGTGAAAGGAATGATAAACATTAGAAAGGAAGATGAAAGCAATTTTGAAGATGTACTTTGAATTGAAGATACTTTGAGATATGTTTTATTTTATTATTATGATCACAAATATTTTCTGCCTCTTATTACCATTTTTTCCATGTCTGTTCCAAGTATCACAACAAAATAAACTATTCTATAATCAGTATTTTTGTGAAATTCTTTCAATTTGCTGGTTTTATAAGTTATAGGCTGCTTTGTAGTATAATCAAAATGATGGCAGCATTAAAACATATTCTTAATTTAACAGTGTTGGCCTGGGGGGATCTAAGTCTAATATTTTTAACTCTTTTTTTGGGGGGGGTTATACTAGAGGAAAGGACATATTCTTACTATTATTAGAAGTATTAATAAATGGATTATAGCAAAATATTTGACTTTATTTTCATTTGTGAGTGGGTGTCTGTCTTTCTGTCTATGTATGTATCTTTCTCTGTATAACGTGTATTCTTAATACTTTCAAAAATGATTTGAGATTTTATAATGTCTTATTGTACATGCACTCATGCAGACGTACACAGTGATTGATTTATTCGTCACACATTTATTGAAGACCTGGCAACTACAGGGCTCAGGTAGGAAGTGAATGAGAGAAATGAGCCAAGTTGGAGAAATAGTTTTTGGTTGATAGGTAGACTGTATTCTCTCTTCAAAATAAAATTTGTGGCACTGTGGAGTCTTGCCCTCTGTTACACTGTGTAAATAAGATTGTTGTATTTGATATTTAAATAGTTAAGAAATTCTAGCAGAACTGAGTGCAAGGACTTCTTGGTCAAATTGTCATTATACAAATTAATCTCCCCGTTCTTCAAGAATGCTGAGGTTTTCTTCTATTTATTAATTAATTCATGTGTTTATTCATTTAATTAGCATTAATTAATCTCCTACAGTGTGTAAAGCCAACTTCAGACATTGGATACCGTATCAGATGATAATTTTTCTTCACTCATAGAGTTTATAGTCTAATGGGAAAGACAGATTTGAACATTACATTTCTTATTCAATAAAGATTTCTAGTAAAACATAAAGTAAAAAAGCTTAGAATGTGGAGTCTAATGATTTGAGTTCTTATTCAGACACTGTTTAGCTTCTCATCCAGTTAATGCTGGTTATTAACTGTTTATTGTATATACCAGAAACGTAGAGATGAGGAAGATATAACTGCCCTGAAAAAACTCAGTCTCTCGAGGATTATAGACAGCTAATAGCTGGTGATAAATGCTATGACTGAATTATGTATAAAATCCTTAAGGAGTAGTACATTCCTCTAGCTATGAGGGATCAAGAACCTAATTCGAAGACTGATATTTGAGCTAGGCCTTGAGGATGGTTAGAAATTATTTGGGAGCAGAGGAACCAGTGTGAACAAAGGAGGAGTTACCCTTGTTGACTGAAAAACAAAACACACAGGAACAACAGCCCATGATGTGAGAGCTATGCATTCTCTATGCATTTGGGACTCACTGAAGACTGTAGCCCTGGAGACAGTCTCAGATAGCTCTGAGGAACTGCTGCGAAGAGGTCCTGGGGAAGGTCCTTATACTGAATATATGTGATTTTGATCAAGGGGGTATATGCAACTAAGCACACATCTAAACAGAAGGTTACTGCCAGTCACAAGGAACAGATGTCTTTGTTAATGATTTTAGTGCTGTTCTAGGTATGAAAATATGCAAGAAATTGGACTCATAGAATTTTCTCCTTAAAATATCTAACCAACTGAAGACCTGATCTGCCAGTTTTTCCCAGAGTACAGAGTGCCTCATTCCTGATCTCCATGCTAAAATCCTTTCAGTTCAGCTCAGTTGCTCAGTCGTGTCCGGCTCTTCACAACCCCATGAATAGCAGCACGCCAGGCTTCCCTGTCCATCACCAACTCCAGGAGTTCACTCAGACTCACGTCCATCGACGTGAAAATCCTTTCAGGGTGTGTCAAAGGTCACTTCATTGGCTAGGGATTTGATTCTTTAGAACCAGATGGTGAGTAACATTCTTTGGCTTGTACCCAGCCCAATAGAGGGATGTCCATGAATGCACAGAACATGAATGAGCAAGTTTCATGCAGAGAATGATAAACTCTTTTGTACTGTTTATAACTCTAGGTATGTTATGGAAGGAGAGGTAGCAGAAAAAGCTACACATGTAGGTCGGAGCCAAATTATGAGAGGTCTTATGTTGTCCGGTTGCTAAGTCATGTCCAATTCTTTTTGACTCCGTGGACTTTAGCTTGCCAGGCTTCTCTGTCTTCCACTCTACCAGCGTTTGCTCAAATTCACATCCATTTTAAGTTGGTGATGCTATGTAACCATTAAATCCTCTGCCGCCTGTTTCTCCTTTTGCCTTTAATCTTTCCTAACATCAGGACAGAGGAGCCTGGTAGGCTGCAGTCCATGAGGTCGCTAAGAGTCAGACACGACTGAGCGACTTCACTTTCACTTTTCACTTTCATGCATTGGAGAAGGCAATGGCAACCCACTCCAGTATTCTTGCCTGGAGAATCCCAGGGACGGGGGAGCCTGGTGGGCTGCCGTCTATGGGGTTGCAGAGTCGGACACGACTGAAGCTACTTAGCAGCAGCAGCAGCAGCATCAGGGTCTTTTCTAATGAGTTGATTCTTTGCATCAGGTAGCCAAAATGTTAGAGCTTCAGCTTCAGAAACCATCCTTCCACTGAATATCAGGGTTGATTTCCTTTAGGGTTGACTGGTTTAATCTCCTGGCAGTCCAAGGGACTTTCAAGAGTATTCTTCAGTACCACAGTTCAAAAGCATCATACATATAATAGACTTATATACTAGGCTAAGTTGTTCGGTAAAATTGAGAGCTGTTTGGGACCTGTGGAAGGCTTTAAAGCTGGCAAGCATGATTAGACTATATTTTACAAAGATAATTGATAGAATACTGTATAGGATGAAGTAGAGCAAAGGTGAGACTGGAAACAGTTGTACTAGTTTAAAAACTCCTCATATTAGATATGAATGAGATAATGAGGATCTCTTATAGGGTAGTAGTAGTGACTTAGCAGCAGCAGTGACTTTAGAACATGGGATGAATTTGAAATATACTTCAGAGGTTGAACTGACAGAATTTAGTAGTGGATGAGGAGAGAGGACATCCAGGAAGATTTTGAATTTTTGTCTTTGTCATGTGTATAGATAAATGATGGTGCTATTAAATTTGAAAGGGAAAGCAACATGGTTTGGGGGATGTAATAAATTTGTTTTTGTAATGTTAAATTTGGAGAAGTAAACCTATAAGGAGTGTTGGAGGCATTTACGTTGTAAGTTGAGGAAATGCCTGTAACAGAGATAGGAGAAGTAGGAGAGAGCGCGTTAGCTGTAGGTATGTCATTGAATCTCTTAAATTCTCAGTTTGTGATTTATAAAATATGGCAGGTGGGATCAGTTATTTTTATGGTTTGGAAATAAGCAATGTTTTTGTTATCACAAGTTCTAAATTAATGGTGCAGAAATCATAATGATAATTATGTATGTTACAGACTAATAATATTAGTTAAGATTTATCAAGTGAGTTAAAGTTGAGTGCTCCTGTGAAGCTTAGCTGAAACGTTAAGCATTTTATGTTCATCATCCTATTAATTCTCATGGCAGCATGATTAAATATTATACTGTATGGATTTTCAGAAGAGATGATTTGTTGGTCAAGAATAAATAAGTGAAGGGTTGGGTATTGAAACCCAGGTTAGTCTGACTTTAAAATCCAGGCTCTTAACCACTATGCTAATTGCCTGTTTTGTAGAACATGAGAGCTGTAATAGATCTAAAGACATTATCTAGCCCTGCCCTATAATCAAATATATGTCATAGCTAAAATCTGTAATTAATGTCAAGATTAGCTGTCCAATTTACTTAATAAAAAGCTCACCCAGCAGCCATTCATTACTGCTGTTCTCCTTGTGGCAGATCTCTGCATGTGTGTGGGGGGATGGGCTCACCCCTCTACTCTGTGACTTGAGAAAAATCCTATCAGTCTAGGCCAGTCATGTTTGTCTCTCTCTTGCTCTTCTGTTGCTAGTAATTAGTTAATATATGGGCGTATGACTACATACCTGGCCAATGAGAGGGGATGCTTGATGAGGGGCTTCGGAGAAAGTTTTTTCCCCACTTATTTCTGGATGTTATCCCATCTATGTGGGTACTTGAAATTGTGGGATTTATTTTCTAACTATTTGAGGGCTAGTTGAGTATAAAATTAAACAAAAAAACCCCACTGTATGGCAGAGTGAAAAGATGGAGAGAACCTGGATCCTTAATGATTTTGTTGAGCTGCTAGACTGCCCAGCCCTAAAACTACTCTATCTCAGGACTAAGTATTACGTGAAATTAGAGTAAGTCTCGTAGGCTGTGTGGGGAAAAAAAAAAAAATGAGATTTATTAGGCCATTTTGGATCGGAATTTTTTTTTTCCATAATTTCCACTGAAAGAAACCTAACTGGGGTCAGATTATTTACTCTTGATCTGAAGTACAACAGAAAGCATTGTAAGACTTGCATTACTATTAAGGTGCAATTAAAACAGGACTAGTAGACAGTTTTATTGGCAAATGTGCCTAATCTAATTGAGGTAGAAGCTATCAGTCAGTTCGCTCAGTCGTGTCAGACTCTTTGTGACCCCATGAATCGCAGCACGCCAGGCCTCCCTGTCCATCACCAGCTCCCAGAGTTCACTGAGACTCATGTCCATCGAGTCAGTGATGCCATCCAGCCATCTCATCCTCTGTCGTCCCCTTCTCCTCCTGCCCCCAATCCCTCCCAGCATCAGAGTCTTTTCCAGTGAGTCAACTCTTCGCATGAGGTGGCCAAAGTACTGGAGTTTCAGTTTTAGCATCATTCCTTCCAAAGAAATCCCAGGGCTGATCTCCTTCAGAATGGACTGGTTGGATCTCCTTGCAGTCCAAGGGACTCTCAAGAGTCTTCTCCAACACCACAGTTCAAAAGCATCAATTCTTCGGCACTCAGTTTCTTCACAGTCCAACTCTCACATCCATACATGACCACAGGAAAAACCATAGCCCTGACTAGCCGGACCTTTGTTGGCAAAATAATGTCTCTGCTTTTGAATATGCTATCTAGGTTGGTCATAACTTTCCTTCCAAGGAGTAAGCGTCTTTTAATTTCATGGCTGCAGTCACCATCTGCAGTGATTTTGGAGCCCAAAAAAATAGAGTTTGACACTGTTTCCACTGTTTCCCCATCTATTTGCCATGAAGTGATGGGACCGGATGCCATGATCTTCGTTTTCTGAATGTTGAGCTTTAAGCCAACTTTTTCACTCTCCTCTTTCCCTTTCATCAAAAGGCTTTTTAGTTCCTCTTCACTTTCTGCCATAAGGGTCATGTCATCTGCATATCTGAGTTTATTGGTATTTCTCCCGGCAATCTTGATTCCAGCTTGTGTTTCTTCCAGTCCAGTGTTTCTCATGATGATTATATTCTGGAGAATAGATGTTATAGGTTAAAGTAGGAAAGTGTCATTGAGGAAATAAGCCTGTTTATCCTAACAGTTTCTGTACTTAAAAGAAATAGAAAATAGGTCTTCAAATTAGGATAGGGAATGGAGTTAGCTTTACTTTGTAGTCAGCTAACTTGTTTCAGGGTATATACAGGCCCTTCCAAGGCCCTGAGAGGATCCCAAGCAATATGTTTCATAGTTTTTTTTGGAGGGGGGTAAAATTTGCAAAAGTTAGGTATTTTAAACAGTTAGAAACGTTGTCTCTTTCATTTTGAACTTCCTGCTATCTATTCAGTGGTACCCTCACTGAGTTGGGATCTAGTTAAGGGGAAGTTTAGTAGGAGACACATTTACATGTGCAGCTGCCCGACTCTAGAGTGCAGGCCTGGTAGTTGCGGCACGTGTGTTTAGTTGCTCTGCTGCGTGTGGGATCTTCCCAGGCCAGGGGTCAAACTGGTGTCCCATGCACTGCAAGGTGGATTGTTAACTACTGGACCACCAGGGAAGCGCCGTTTGAAGTTTTTCTGTGTATACTTTAGTTATTACTAGTCATTCTGACATAGGGATGACTTCTAGGAACATTCTTACTTTCCACTGATACATAGATGCAGGGCCAAGGGTCTTAGAGCAATATGAATATGTTCTTTGTGGTACCAGAATTATCTAGACAAAGGAAGGGGAATATGATTTCAGTATTAATATATGGAGTCAGAAGCTTGTCTGGAAAAAATATCCAAATCTGAGAGCATGTATATGAAAGAAACTTAATAGGAGTTTTCCTCAATCTGACAGTTCTAACAATGCACATGACCTTACTGGTAATATGTTGTAAAAATGATATAAACTTTCTTAAATTATTAATTGTAATCATTGATCAGATAGACTGGCAGAAATAATTGTCTTTCTATTTTCTTGATATTACAAAAGTGTTGTATGAAGGGACAATAGATTATGCAGCCAGAAATGTAGGAAATATGAGTATTAGAGAGGTTAGTCAGGTAATGAATAAAAATATGCCATTCTTTCTGAAATTTTTGATGTTTTTGGCATTAGTTTTTTAAAGTGTGTGATTTGTTGTAATTTATTTTCACATTCTAATTAAATGTTTTCTTCATACCTAATTTTGTGTTTTATTTCTTAAAAAGAATTCCCCTTGTTATAAGATTCTGGCCCACAAAGCATGGATCCATTTCTCATAGGAAACAAAAGCTAAGATTTGTTTTGTAGAAGTGTTGAAAGAATAAAGTCAAATGACAGTTAAGCAAGTACCATGTTTCATTATTATGGCAGAGTAGGATAGAGGTAAAAAGTTTGAAATGAACACAGGGAATTGGGGGTTTTAATAGCTATAGTGGGTTTGAATGACAATATTTTCCCTTAACATTTTATCAGATTATTTCTGGTGCATGGCAGTGGCAGCCTTGAGGATACTGTCTTTGCTAATGTTCTTCAGAAATTGGAATGGGAGAGATTTGCTGAGTGGAAAGAAGGCCACTACCGTGTGGGAGCTAATGAAGAATAGACAGAATCACTCTCTGTTGTATAATAAAGAATTTGTTTGTTTTTTTGTCCTGGGTTCCTGGTACAGAGCAACTGAAACCCTTGGAATTTCCCAAGTGATGGAAATATTGTTGTTACTCACGAGCTGCTTGAATCACTGTACTGTGGCTGTCATTATGCTAGTGACTAAGGGTGGGCTCCTAGAAAACCTCATGTGGGGGTGCACTGGTCACCCAGAAAGAGCAGATCATGTGATTACAGGGTAGGGACTTTGAGCCAGCCCAGCTCTGGGGAGGGGGCTCGTAGGTTGTGTTCAGTCATGTGACCAATGATTTAATCATTCATTGTAAATGAAATCCCAACTCTGGACATTGACGCTCAATGGAACTTCCTTGTTAGTAAACAAAGTAGGTTCCAGGAATGTGTCCAGCTTTGCTTCCACAGAGGCAGAGGACATGGAAGCTCCATGAGATCCTTACAGACCTTATTATGTCTCTTCATTTGACTGTTTGAGTGTTATCAATTATAGGATAACTGTGAGTATGCTGCTTTCCTTGAATAGTGTGAGTCTTGTTGTGAAATATTCAACCTGAAAGGGTAATGGTAACCCCCAAATTTGTAGGCTGTCAGTCAGAAGTGTGTGTGGCATCTGATGAGAGGGAATCCTGCTGTGAAGTGTCTTTTAACTTGTGGGATCTGCCCTAACTCTGGGTGGTTGGTGTCAGAATTGAGTTGCAGTTCCCAGTTGAGATTGGAAGACAATACCTCCAGACAGGCAAATTCTAAAATTATGTGTGAAAATTGTTGTGTAATCGCTAAGTCATGTCCAACTCTTTTGTGACCCCATGGACTATATAGTCTGCCATACTCCTCTGTCAATGGGATTTTCCAGGCAAGAATACTAGAGTGGGATACCATTTCCTTCTCCAGGGGATCTTCCTAACCCAGGGCTCAAACCTGAGTCTCTTGCATTGGCAAGCAGATTCTTTACTACTGAGCCACCAGGGAAACCATGTGCGAAAATACTGAACACAATTTAGGACTTGGTGGTTTGCAGCACCAAAACGAAAAACATAAACGGACAACTCACGTGTGAGCAGATGTTCAGTTTCATTCCTCAGAGATGGAACATTTTATTTTTTGGCCCATTATGTGTTTCAGTGTTTCCTTTTCAGGAGACTGTTAATAACCAGTTCACATGTTATGTCAATTAGAATTGCGTTTGCATGTACTGGAAAGCCCAAAATCACAGTGACATAAACAAGATAGAACTTCATTTTTCTTTCATGTAAAAGATATCTAGAAGTTAGCTAGTCCATATTGGTGTAAGAGCTTAATAGTAACCGGGAACCCAAGCTCTATTTTCTCTGTGCTGGCTTCAATTTTCAGGTTCTTTATGGTGACTGTTAATATGTTTAAGTCTTCTAGAGGTCCTGTCCTTAGCGTAGTCTATAAAAAGACCCAGTTCCTGACCTCCTGGAGTTTATAATGAATGAAGAAAGCAGCTTGTAAAATTGAAGGTATAGCAGGCATCAAATAGTGGCTTCTCTTGGGGAAGGCGGCTAAGGAGAAGGTGATTTCTGAATAGGGTAGATTAGGAGCAAGCAAAAGTGGCAATAATTCTGATGACATAATCAGAGAACTGTGATTGACTTTAATTTAAAGAGACAGCAGTAAGATAATTATATGGTATGCGTAAGGAAATAAAGGAATTTGTATAAAATATAGAGCCAGCTTTCAAGAAGGAACGATGGACTTTGTTAGGATAGGATCAATGATTCAAGATCAACAGGATAGTCTTCAGATGATTTGGAATCCTCTGTCTGGTTTCTTCCTTAGCCTCTTATTTATTCAGGCTTATTTATTCATATTCTGATTAGCCTCAGGTACTCTATTTGCAGTTTGATTGTGCCCCGACTTTAGTGCGTATATATAATTTTCTATCTGGGAAGTTCTTCCTGTCCCTGTAAGACTCATATCTGTTTTTCCTTGAAAATTCACAATTCCTTAAAAGATTACAAGTCTTTCCCCTATCCACCTCCTTCCATCATGGTAATCTCTCCTGCATTTCCACAGCATGATAATGCTTTTTTTTTACATTATATTTAAGCTGTTTTCATTTGTCACATCCTAAAAATTGTATATTACTTGAAGATAGAAACTATTTTGATTCTTTCATCTCTACTGGAAATAGTAAATATTAATATGAAAAAAATTTTACTGTAATATATTCACTTGCACATACTTTCTCACTATTTCTGTATGTCTAAATCTATAAAGAGCTACTATAATCATTTTTAAGTATAATTTTCCTAAAATATCTGGGCTTTTAGGTCACTTTTGTATTATATAAACTATGTAATTTTATAAAATCTATTTAAATGCATTTGTACTGAACATGTATGTGAAAGGATTTTTATACATTTGAAAAATACTCGTATAACCAAACTTAACATCTTTCTGTCTGGAGAGTGCAGAAAGTGTCTGGAGAATGCAGGAGACTCTCTCATTCTATTTATTATTTTTTAATTGTTTTAAGTTGCAGTTATAAAATTATAAAAATTTATTTTTCTTTGATTTCAGATATTAGCCAATTGCATGTTCCTTGTGCAAGATCAGAGTGATTCCTAAATATATAGAAAACAGAAGGCCCTCAAAATTTCTTATCCATGAGATAACCAATACCAATAACTTGGTATATATTTTTCAAACATTTTCCTGAAAAGTATTTGATATAAACAAAATAGTACGTGTAAGTCAGACAGTGAGAGACAAATACTGTGTGTTTTCACTTATATGTGGAATACAAAATGCAAAACAAATGAATTAATAATAACCAAAGAGAAACAGGCTCAGAGATACAGAGAACAAACTGGTGGTTGCCAGAACTGGCAGCAGCATGAGGGTATGAGTGAAATAGGTGAAGAGGATTAAGAGGTATAGACTACTGGTTATAAAATAAATGTCATAGGGATGTAATAGAGAGTAAAAGGATGCTTAAACTCAACATTTAGAAAACTAAGATCATGGCATCTGGTCCGATCACTTCATGGCAAGTAGATGGGGAAACTATGGAAACAGTGACAGATTAAAATCACTGCAGACGGACTCAGTTCAGTCGCTCAGTTGTGTTAACTCTTTGTGATGCTATGGACTGTAGCAGACCAGGCTTCCCTGTCCATCACCAACTCCTGGAGCTTTCTCAAACTCATGTCCATTGATTTGGTGATGCCATCCAACCCATCTCATCCTCTGTTGTCCCCTTCTCCTCCCACCTTCAGTCTTTCCCAGAATCAGGGGCTTTTCCAATGAGTCAGCTCTTCGCATCAGGTGGCCAGAGTATTGGCATTTCAGCTTCAACATCAGTCCTTCCAATGAATATTTAGGACTGATTTCCTTTAGGATGGACTAGTTGGATATCCTTGCAATCCTAGAGACTCTCAAGAGTCTTCTTTAACACCACAGTTCAAAAGCATCAGTTCTTCGGTGCTCAGCTTTCTTATAGTCCAACTCTCACATCTGCACATGAATACTGGAAAAACCATAGCTTTGAATAGATGGACCTTTGCTGGCAAAGTAATGTCTCTGTTTTTTAATATGCTGTCTAGGTTGGATATAGCTTTTCTTCCAAGGAGCAAGTGTTTTTTAATTTCACGGTTGCAGTCACCATCTGCAGTGATTTCGGAGCCTCCAAAAATAAAGTCTTTCACTGTTTCCACTGTTTCCCCTGTCTCCTCATCTATTTTCCATGAAGTGATGGACCCGGATGCCATGATCTTAGTTTTCTGAATGTTGAGTTTTAAGCCAACCTTTTCACTCTCCTCTTTCACTTTCACCAAGAGGCTCTTTAGTTCTTCTTCACTTTCTGCCATAAGGATGATGTCATCTGGATATCGGATGTTTTTGATATTTCTCCCAGCAATTTTGATATCAGCTTCTGCTCCATCCAGCCCGGCATTTTGCATGATGTACTCTGCATATAAGTTAAATAAGCAGGGTGACAATATATAGCCTTGACGTCCTCCTTTCCCAGCTTTGAACCAGTCCGTTGTTCCATGTCCAGTTCTAACTGTTGCTTCTAGACCTGCATACAGATTTCTCAGGAGGCAGGTCAGGTGGTCTGGTATTCCCATCTCTAAGAATTTTTGCACAGTTTGTTGTGATCCACACAGTTAAAGGCTTTGACATAGTCAATAAAGCAGAAATAGACGTTTTTCTGAAACTCTCTTGCTTTTTCTATGATCCAGCAGATGTTGGCAATTTGATCTCTGGTTCCTCTGCCTTTTAAATCCAGCAGAATGGTGATTGCAGCCATGAAATTAAAAGACACTTGCTCCTTGGAAGGAAAGCTTTGACAAACCTACACAGCATATTAAAAAGCAGAGACATCACTTTGCGGACAAAAAGTCTGTCTAGTCAAAGGTTGAAGATGGAAATGGCAACCCACTCCAGTGTTCTTGCCTGGAGAGTCCCATAGACGGAGGAGCCTGGAGGACTGCAGTCCCTGGGGTTGCACAGAGTCGGGCATGACTGAAGCGACTAAGCAGCAGCAACAGTCAGAGTTACGGTTTTTCCAGTAGTCATGTATGGATGTGAGTGTTAGGCCATAATGAAGGCTCAGCACCGAAGAATTGATGCTTTCGAACTGTGGTGCCAGCGAAGACTCTTAAGAGTCCCTTGGACTGCAAGGAGATCAAACTAGTCAATCCTGAAGGAAATCAACCCTGAATATTCATTAGAAGAACTCATGCTGAAGCTGAAGCTCCGATACTTTGGTCACCTGATGTTTAGAGCTGACTCATTGGGAAAGACCTTGATGCTGGGAAAGAATGAGGGCAAGAGGAGAAGGAGACAACGGAGGATGAGATGGTTGGATGGCATCACTGACTGAATGGACATAGTTTGAGCAAACTCTGGGAGTTGGTGATGGACAGGGAAGCCTGGCATGCTGTAGTCCATGGGGTTTCAGCGTGTCAGACACTACTGAGCGACTGAACAGCAACAGTACAGCAGAGGGAATACAGTCAATAATACTGTAAGAATTTTGTATGGTGCATAAAAATATCAAATCACTCACACAAAAAGAATATATATATATAATCTTGTGAAGCCTACTAATGAAACTAACAGTCACAAACCCATCCCAATTTTAGAAATAAAATGTTTTTAATAGCTTTGAGAATCCCTATGTACTCCCTAAGGATTTTATTCTCTCAAATTCCCTACAGAGGTAGCCGTTCTCCTGAATGTAGAGTTTTTCTTTTGAGAGTGGGGTTTGTTTTTACAGTTTCTTTTCTGAATGGTTTTCTTCTAAATGTATAGTCCTAAATAGTATGTTCTTTAGTTTTACTTGTTTTGAAACTGTATAAAGTTAATGCATTTTTGTATGTTTCTCTGATTAATTGTTGTTGATACATATAGTTCATTGATTTTCATTGTTAACTTGTGTTCGATTGCATGAACATATATCACTTTATTTTTCCATTCACCTGTTGATGGATGTTTATGTCATTTCTGTTTGTTTTGTGATTATGAACAGTATTTTTGTAAATTATCTTATATGAGACTCCTCTTGTACATATGCAATAGTTTATTTAGGGTAGTACTTATCAAAATACTGTAAATTACAGCTTGGAACAAGAAACACATTTTATATTTCAGTGCATGCATGTAGACACATGCTCTTACAACTGAAACTCACTATTTATTGTTACTAAATATAATAAATATAAAAAGTTAATGACAATATGATTTTAAAATCTACAGAATGAGTAGTGAAAAATGAATATTTATAAATGTTTTGTTTTGGAAATATTTATACAGTTTTGGAAGTTTTTATTACGGATGTTCTTTCCTATTCATAAATCGCTTTCAGTTCACTTCGTAGAAGAGCAGTGTTTAAATGGCACACTGTTGAACCTGTTGTTTTCTAGTGTTTTTAATTGTCAAGTTGAAATCTTTGTTCATACTAATAGATTTTTGTCAGTGGTAATATGCTCTTTCTATGTAGAAATAGAAATTTCTTTTTGGTCCTACTCTATAATAATTCATGCTGTTTGAGCACCAAATTTAATGTAATGTTTGATTCAAGGTTTAAAAAATGAATCTGTTCTCTAAATGTTTTTCTTTTAAGTTTAGAATTTCTTACTCAAAAATTAATCATGAAATGTTTTACACAGAGAAGTAAGAATTTATAATACATCAATTTAATTTAAACTTGTTTGCATTAATATTCTTTTCAGTAAGGGAACAATGCCTTTTGCTATCCATGGGTATTTCTGTTGTATTAAAATATATCATTACTTGTTCCCTATAGTTTGACATTTATTTTTCTAAGTGTATTGAAAATAATCAAAGATACCTGTTTTGTCCCCCAAGTTTTCAAAAGTACTTGCCTGAAAAGATTTTTATTCACTTTAGAAAAGGATATCTTCTTCCTTCATTTCATACCATCTTCTCTTAGTATTTTCTTTCTCAATAGTTAATTAGTGCTCCTCAAATATAATTCTAAGTGGGTACGGTTAGTTCTAATCTCTGAACAAAATATTTTAGAAAGTCAGCTATTCAGTGAGCCTCCTTTCATTACATTAACAGGTTTTATTACATTTTACCCATGAGATTTGATGGAATTTGTGTGTTAAGGCTTTACTACATAAAATGATGATTCCAACCAACTCTTTGTTTTAGTAGCCTAGTAGTTTGTAAGAATAGCTGTTCTTTTCCAAGCATATATGCTGCTCCATCACTTATAATTCCTGTAAATTTATAAAATTTTAATTTATGCTGATCACTTTATTTAAAAGTTTTTTTTTTTTACATTTTCCATAAAGTTTCACTGGAAATTATTCTAGTAATTTGTCCTGAATATTTTGTGTATTATATCTCTAGTAGACCTTTGATATTCATAAGTATTATACCTGTTATCTTTATGAAACTCCAAAGTATCAAATGCTTCTCTAGCATATATTGTCACTCATAAAATGAAACCAACTACAACTCAAAAATGTGAACAAGACTCTTTTAGGTCCTGTTCTACAAATAAGTAACTAAACCTTTATAAAGCTGTTAAGTGTTGCCAAAGCAATTGGGTGAATTATTTCTCTTGTTTGCATTGGACTTTATCACATCAGATGGCTGAGCCACCTCTGAATAATGCCTTTGTAATAAACCCAGTCATCTGAAATTTAACATGTCCAAACCTGTTCTTCCCACAGTCTGCCTCACTTTGATAGATAATTCCAGGGCAGAAAACTGGAAACTATCCATGGCACTACACTCTCTCTCATTCCCCACCTCCGGTCCAACAGCATGTTTTGCCTACTCATTCTTCTTTCAAAATGCTCTAAGTTCACGCACTTCTTTCTGTTTCCATCGGCCCCACCCCACCTCTTCTCTTTCAAGAGACTCCTGTTTTCCTCTTGCCAGTGCTGCATTTTATAATTCAGTAAATGTATTTGAGCTAGTTGTTCAGTTCAGTTCAATTGCTCAGTCGTGTCCAACTCTTTGTGACCCCATGAACCGCAGCACACCAGGCCACCCTGTCCCATCACCAACTGCTGGAGTCCACCCAAACCCATGTCCATTGAGTCGGTGATGCCATCCAACCATCTCATCCTCTGTCGTCCCCTTCTCCTCCTGCCCTCAATCTTGCCCAGCATCAGGGTCTTTTCAAATAAGTCAGCTCTTCTCATTCGGTGGCCGAAGTATTGGAGTTTCAGCTTCAACATCAGTCCTTCCATTGAACACCCACACTGATCTCCTTTAGGATGGACTGGTTGGATCTCCTTGCAGTCCAAGGGACTCTCAAGAGTCTTCTCCAACACCACAGTTCAAAAGCATCAATTCTTCGGAGCTCAGCTTTCTTTATACTCCAACTCTCATATCCAAACATGACCACTGGGAAAACCATAGCCTTGACTAGATGGACCTTTGTTGACAAAGTAATGTCTCTGCTTTTTAATATGCTATCTAGGTTGGTCATAACTTTCCTTCCAAGGAGTAAGTGTCTTTTAATTTCATGGCTGCAGTCACCATCTGCAGTGATTTTGGAGCCACAAAAAATAAAGTCTGACACTGTTTCCACTGTTTCCCCATCTATTTTCCATGAAATGATGGGACCGGATGCCATGACCTTAGTTTTCTGAATGTTGAGTTTTAAGCCAACTTTTTCATTCTCCTCTTTAACTTTCATCAAGAGGCTCTTTAGTTCTTGTTCACTTTCTGCCATAAGGGTAGTGTCATCTGCATATCTGAGGTTATTGATATTTCTCCCGGCAATCTTGATTCCAGCTTGTGCTTCCTCCACCCAGGAACATTCTCATGATGTACTCTGCATATAAGTTAAATAAGCAGGGTGACAATATACAGCCTTGACGTACTCCTTTTCCTATTTGGAACCAGTCTGTTGTTCCATGTCCAGTTCTAACTATTGCTTCCTGACCTGCATATAGGTTTCTCAAGAGGCAGGTCAGATGGTTTGGTATTCCCATCTCCTTCAGAATTTTCCATAGTTTATTGTGATCCACACAGTCAAAGGCTTTGGTATAGTCAATGAAGCAGAAATAGATGTTTTTCTGGAACTCTGTTGCTTTTTTGATGATCCAGCGGATATTGGCAATTTGATCTCTGGTTCCTCTGCCTTTTCTAAAACCAGCTTGAACATCTGGAAATTCACGGTTCACGTATTGCTGAAGCCTGGCTTGGAGAATTTTGAGCATTACTTTATTAGCATGTGAGATGAGTACAAATGTGCGGTAGTTTGAGCATTCTTTGGCATTGCCTTTCTTTGGGATTGGAATGAAAACTGACCTTTTCTAGTCTTGTGGCCAGTGCTGAGTTTTCCAAATTTGCTGGCATACTGAGTGCAGCACTTTCACAGCATCATCTTTCAGGATTTGAAATAGCTCAACTGGAATTCCATCACCTCCACTAGCTTTGTTTGTAATGATGCTCTAAGGCCCACTTGACTTCACATTCCAGGATGTCTGGCTCTAGGTGAGTGTGAATGATCACACCATCGTGATTATCTGGGTTGTGAAGATCTTTTTTATACAGTTCTTCTGTGTATTCTTGCCACCTTTTCTTACTATCTTCTGCTTCTGTTAGGTCCATACCATTTCTGTCCTTTATCGATCACATCTTTGCATGAAATGTTCCCTTGATATCTCTAATTTTCTTGAAGAGATCTCCAGTCTTTCCCATTCTATTGTTTTCCTCTATTTCTTTGCATTGATTGCTGAGGAAGGCTTTCTCATCTCTCCTTGCTATTCTTTGGAACTCTGCATTCAGATGCTTATATTTTTCCTTTTCTCCTTTGCTTTTCACTTCTCTTCTTTTCACAGCTATTTGTAAGGCCTCCTCAGACAGCCATTTTGCTTTTTTGCATTTTTTTTCTTGGGAATCGTCTTGATTCCTGTCTCCTATACAGTGTCACAAACCTCTGTCCCTAGTTCATCAGGCACTCTGTCTATCAGGTCTAGTCCCTTAAATCTATTTCTCACTTCCACTGTATACTCATAAGGGATTTGATTTAGGTCATACCTGAATGGTCTAGTGGTTTTCCCCACTTTCTTCAATTTAAGTCTGAATTTGGCAATAAGGGGTTCATGATCTGAGCCACAGTCACTCCTGGTCTTGCTTTTATGACTGTATAGAGCTTCTCCATCTTTGGCTGCAAAGAATATAATCAATCTGATTTCTGTGTTGACCATCTGGTGATGTCCATGTGTAGTTTCTCTTAGCCTTTGCCCTGCTTCACTCCGTATTCCAAGGCAAAATTTGCCTGTTACTCCAGGTGTTTCTTGACTTCCTACTTTTGCATTCCAGTCCCCTGTAATGAAAAGGACATCTTTTTGGGTGTTAGTTCTAAAAGGTCTTGTAGGTCTTCATAGAACCGTTCAACTTCAGCTTCTTCAGTGTTACTGGTTGGGACATAGACTTGGATTACCTTGATATTGAATGGTTTGCCTTGGAAACGAGCAGAAATCATTCTGTCGTTTTTGAGATTGCATCCAAGTACTGCATTTTGGACTTTTTTGTTGACCATGATGGCTACTCCATTTCTTCTAAGGGATTCCTGCCCGCAGTAGTAGATATAATGGTCATCTGAGTTAAATTCACCCATTCCAGTCCATTTTAGTTCGCTGATTCCTAGAATGTGAACGTTCACTCTTGGCATCTCCTGTTTGACCACTTCCAATTTGCCTTGATTCATGGACCTAACTAACATTCCAGGTTCCTATGCAATATTGCTCTTTACAGCATCGGACCTTGCTTCTCTCACCAGTCCCCTCCACAACTGGGTGCTGTTTTTGCTTTGGCTCCATCTCTTCATTCTTTCTAGAGTTATTTCTCCACTGATCTCCAGTAGCATATTCGGCACCTACTGACCTGGGGAGTTCCTCTTTCAGTGTCCTATCTCTTTGCCTTTTCATACTGTTCATGGGGTTCTCAAGGCAAGAATACTGAAGTGGTTTGCCATTGCCTTCTCTGGTGGACCACATTCTGTCAGATCTCTCCACCATGACCTGCCCGTCTTGGGTGGCCCCACAGGCATGGTTTAGTTTCATTTAGTTAGACGAGGCTGTGGTCCATGTGATCCAGTTGTCTAGTGTCTTTGACTGTGGTTTCAGTCTGTCTGCCCTCTGATGCCCTCTCTCAGTGCTTAATTGGGTTTCTCTGTCTAAACTGTTTAAACTGTCTAAATTGGGTTTCTCAGTCTAAACTGTTTAAACTGTCTAAATTGGGTTTCTCTTACCTTGGACGTGGGGTATCTTTTCACGGCTGCTCCAGCAAAGTGCAGCCGCCACTCCTTACATTGGACGTGGGGTAGCTCCTCTTGGCCACCACCCTGAGCTTGGACCTGGGGTAGCTCCTCTCGGCCACCACCCCGAGCTTGGACCTGGGGTAGCTCCTCTCGGCCACTCATGCACTGTCACAGTGAGCTCGTTGCCTGAGAGTTTAAAATTGCTGCAATATAAAAATCTTAGATTAAATTATCTTCCCACGTGTATCTGACATAAGTTGATGGAGTTCTTATCCAGTTATGTCATGAAATTTATGCCATACTAAAATTGAGAGGTTTCTTGATATTTTGTATAAGTTCAGATTTTAGGTAGTTTAGTAGTATATCATTATCAAAAGATATAGCTATTAATGTATCAGCTTTTTAAAAAAATGCCTCTTCCCCCCTGTGTGTACAATGCTAGAAGTAAAAAAATGTTCAGTGACTGTGTGTCATTGCTTTTGCGATGAGTTTGGCCACTAAATAATGACTTGTTTTTGCAATTGTATCTCCATGAACTATCAAAACAGTTATTCTTCATTTATCAAAACATACTGCTTTTCTTTAAGACCATTCATTTGTCACTATAGAATGGTAGTTATTTTTCTGGACATTTATTTTTTTATTAATCACCTATGATGTCAATTGCAAGGGATTCAGAGGTAGATAAGACTGTCTCCTTTTTGCAGTGTTCCTAGTCTGCTGCTGCTGCTAAGTCGCTTCAGTCGTGTCCGACTCTGTGTGACCCCATAGACGGCAGCCCACTAGGCTCCCCAGTCCCTGGGATTCTCCAGGCAAGAACAGTGGAGTGGGTTGCCATTTCCTTCTCCAGTGCATAACAGTGAAAAGTGAAAATGAAGTCGCTCAGTCGTGTCCTACTCTTCGCGACCCCATGGACTGCAGCCTACCAGGCTCCTCCGTCCATGGGATTTTCCAGGCAAGAGTACTGGAGTGGGGTGCCATTGCCTTCTCCGGTTCCTACTCTAGTAGGTGCTAAATATGTCAGCAAATTTGACAAACTCAGCAGTGGCCATAGGACTGGAAAGTTCAGTTTTCGTTCCAATCCCAAACGAGGGCAGTGCCAAAGAATGTTCAAACTACTGTACAGCTATTCTCACTTCATATGCTAGTAAGGTTATGTTCAAAATTCTTCTAGCTAGGCTTCAGCAGTACACGAACCGAGGGCTTTCAGATGTACAAACTGGGTTTAGAAAAGGAAGAAGAATCAGAGATCAATTGCCAACATTTGTTGAATCACGGAGAAAGCAAGGGAGTTCTAGAATAACATCTACTTCTGCTTCACTGACTACAGGAAAGTTTTTGACTGTGTGGATCACAACAAACTGGAAAATTCTGAAAAAGGTGGGAGTAGCAGGCCACATAACCTATCTCCTGAGAACCATATATGTGGGTCAAGAAGCAGCAGTTAGAATTTTACGTGAAACAACTGTGGGTTCAAAATTGGGAAAGGAGTACATCAAGGCTGTATAGCGTCATTTTGCTTATTTATTTTGCATGCAGTCTACATCATGTGAAATGCCGGGCTGAATGAAGCACAAGCTGGAATCAAGATTGCCAGCAGAAATATCAACAACCTCAGATATGCAAATAATAACCACTCTAATGGCAGAAAGTGAAGAAGAATTAAAGAGCCTGTCGATGAGGGTGAAAGAGAAGAGTGAAAAAGCTGGCTTGAAACTTGACATTCAAAAAACTAAGATCATTACTTCATGGCAAGTAGAAGGGGAAAAACTGGAAACAGTTACAGATTTTATTTTATTAGACTCCAAAATCACTGAGGTTGGTGACTGCAGCCAAGAAATTAAAGATGCTTGCTCCTTGGAAGGAGAAATATGACAAACCTAGATAGCACGTTAAAAAGCAGAGACATTACTTTGCCAACAAAGTTCCATATAGTCAAAGCTATGGTTCTTCAGTAGTCATGCACAGATGTGAGAGTTGAACCACAAAAAAGGCTGAATGCCGAAGAATTGAGCCTTTCCAATTGAGGTGCTGAAGAGGACTCTTGAGAGTCCCTTGGCCTACAAAGAGATCAAACCAGTCCAACGTAAAGGAAATCAACCCTGACTGTTCATTGGAAGGACTGATGTTGAAGCTGAAGCTGCAGTATTTTGGCCACCTGATGTGAAGAGCTGCCTCATTGGGAAAAACCCTGATGCTGGGAAAGATTGAGGACAGAAGGAGAGGGGGCAACGGAGGATAAGATGGTTTGATAGCATCACCGACTTAAAGGACATGAATTTTAGCAGACTCTGGGAGATGGTGGAGGACAGAGGAGCTTGGCATGCCTCCGTCCATGGGGTCTCAAAGAGTTGTACATGACTTAACAACTGAACAACAATAACACTCTACTGGGTAGCCAATGAACAGTCGGAGTGGAGATGTGAAATTAGTGTTTAAGGGAGTACAGAGTCTTTGGTTGTTTTATCAGTCAGGCAAAGCTTCATAATGGAGGACTTAAGCTTAGTTGAAAGAAGAGTAAGCTTTCATCAAGTAGAGGTGGAAGAGAGCCCTCTGACATAGACAGCCTGTGAAAAGGCAGGGAAGACTGAGTGCAACATTTGTACTAATTTTGTCTCCCTGGAGCATTTTGTAACTTGTATTGGGTATTCTGACAGGACAGAAAAGCAGGCAGGCATCAGTTCATGGGGTAGGGGAGTGAGTCTGAGAAAATTAGAGTAATCTAAGTTGGTGATGTGTTCAGATTTGTAGTTTTGAAAGGGTAGTTGCTACTATCCTGGTTATAGTTTTGACTGTTTTGGCCAGAGCTGATTGTTTAGATTTGATAATAAATTAATACCAAAAAAATTGGATTTCTCTTTGTTTTCGGAAATCTTTATGAACATTATCTAACCTATCTTCATAGCCTACTTAGTGAATTAGATGTCTTTAAGAAAAAAAATTTTTCTTCTGAAATTTAAACTTTTTGAAGATTTATCTTTCTCAGATAATTGATCTAATGAGTTATGAGCAGAAGTGAAATGTGTTTTTCTTGGATGGAGCATTTAATTACCAGTGCAGGTCATTTCAGAGCTCTCTTTCTATTAATTGTGATGACTGGCAGGATTTGAGATTGTGATTGCTCCATCATATTGGTTAGTGAAATGAATAGACATGGGGTGGAGCCTTTAGAAGACCCATGAACGTCTAGTAAAAGTGAGGAAAGGACCTGATTGTCTTAAGCCACTGAGATTTTGCAGTTGTTACCTGATCCTAACCTGACCTCTCTTCACTGATGCACATCCTGTATATTAAAGCAGTCTTAACTTATAAATAAAATTATTTGAGGAGTCAAAGAAGTATAAAAATAGGTAAAGAAAATTTTCCTATCTGATTTAGATATTTAAATCACAATAATTCATATATGTGGCAATGTAAACGTTTTCATGATATATGTAGACTATGAGTTATTGTGTCTATAAGAAAAGTCATTTAAAAGAGATTAAAATGATGTTATCTTTAATTTTTAACATAAATATAGTAAATGTGATATAAATCCATTACAAACTAGGTAAAAATTGAAGATAACTGCAATTTTATGTCACAGTGTTAATTTTACACTAGATATTATTTTCCAGTAAGTATTTACATAATTGGAAACTTAGGGGAGTGCCAAAATAATCTACATGTACATTTTGTGATGGTAAAGTGGTACCATTTCAATGGTAAAGAATCAGCCTGCCAATACAGGAGACTCAGATTCAATCTGTGTGTCAAGAAGATCCCTGGAGAAGGAAATGGCAACCCATCCCACTTCTTGCCTGGGAATTCCATGGACCAAGGAGCCTTCATGGGCTACCGTCCATGGGGTTGCGAAAGAGTGAGACACGACTAAGCAACTAAGCAGAGCGCAGCATAAGAGTTACTAAAGCAGTTCACACTTTATTGGCATCATGTAATCATTTTAGATAATCATCATTATAAAATATAATTAGGATAATCATATAGATATATGTAACTTAATGTTTATGTAACATTTTTGTGGTATTTTGGTTATCCCAATAATGAATACTGAGTAAAAATTTTATTTTAAAATGTGCAAGCTAATATAATATAAGGGGATAATATAACATTAATATAAGCTTAGGATTGTCATCATTTACTGATAGTAAATTAGATTTCCATACTAAATTATTCCTGCTTATTTAGGCAATACATTTAAACTATAGAAAAAAATGCAATGTAACTTGTACTGTAAATAAACTATTAGTAATGAGCATCACAGTGAGAGCTGGTAGTGTATGAATTATTCACTGAAAACTTATTATCTCTGTGTCATTAGCATGTAAGATAATGAACCTAATTACCATGGCTTTAAACTCAGGGGAATTAGCAATTTATGTGTGGAACTTTGGGGGCTGTAGTTACCACCCACATGGGTATTGAGAGAACTGCAGAACTGTTTTGTTGCTGAGATACTCTTTCTCCTTATTTGCTTCTTTGCTGGTAAATTTGTTTTTGTTTATTTTAGGTAAAGACAAGAGATTTTCTCTTATTTGAATACCCTTTAAAGGAGTTAAAGGAAACACTTAAATATTTTTATATGTTTTCTTTTTAGTGTTATTTAGGGTTATAGGTAGACAAAGTATTATTGATACACTTTCATTGACCCACATAAATTAGCATCACCTATTACAGTAGATTACCATAAATACAGTATTTATTTGAAAAATCTAGGCTAAAGGTTAATAATCAATTTTCTCCTTTTAAAGAATTTGGGCTAAAATGCTTTACTTTCAAAGTACTAGATATTAGCATATAGCCCTTTCAAATCTGTGATACTGTATCTGTAATAATAATTTAAGGTTTTGATGAACTTCTTGCTTCTGTTTTCTTTATTATAGTGTAAATTATCTGTAGTAAATCATTCTAATTAAAGTTGGTAAATCTACAACTTCTTCAATTATACACAAATCAATTATACACTAATTTAATTCCTCTTAGCACGGTATGGCACATTATTAATTGGTTTCAGACTTAATACAACAGATTTACAAGTAATCAAAATTTAAAGTATTTTATTTAGCTGGGAAAAAGTGAAGGATCATAATGTCAAATAATTCACATATCTGCTAAACTAAGTGGTTTATCACTTTAACAGTGAAAGCATGCAGCTGCCATTTATGTTCCTTGTTGAGTGCTGTCAGGGTGATTATATAAATAGTGTCAGATATTAACAATATACTTGTTTTATATTCTGTCCTTTAAATTTTTAACATTACTAACTTACTTTCTATACCATGGTTTTATCTATATATATATTATATGTATATGTAATACGAGAGTATACCTTAATTCATTGGTTTTCAGCTTTTTCATGTCATGGCCCATACAAAATATTTATTAGTAGCTGGTTTTAAACGTGTAAACATGTGCTATAATTATTGTTTCTAGAATTATATTAAAGAAATAAGATAATTTAATGTAATTAACTTAAATCTTTAGTAAAGTAATCTTTTGTTATGGTTTTATTCTTGTTGAGGTAGTGACTTAAGTGTGCTTCAGAAATCTTAGGAATGAGTTATAAACTCAGTGTAATAACTTTTCTAAATTAACTGCTCATTGAATTAAATGATTCAGATTACATTTCATTACTCATTCTTTCTCTGCATGTTCATATTAGGGAATACTCCTTGCCCTGCCCACCTTTCTTTCCAATAAATTATTTCTTTGTAAGAATGTTATATAGATGGGGGTTTCTAGGTTATGAAGACTATGTTAAATGCATTTTACCCTTTTGAGAAAGTTATTTTTGGTAGCAAGTTTCAGAGAATCCCATGGGCCTTTGATCCATTATATCTCAGGACCACTTTAAAAAAACTCCAAGTTAATATATGCACATGGTTAGAATTCAGATAGAACAGATGGTCTTATAATGAAAAACAAGAGAAATCATATCCCACGTTTCCCCTTCCCACTCCCCTAAAGGCAACTACTTTTAACTCAATCTGTTTTGACTGCTTGTTGTGGTTATCTTTACCTATAGTAGGGATTGTGTATTATTTCTTGGTATTTCTGCTCTATATTCTTCTGTGATGGGGTGAATCTTTATCTCATACAATCTCTATGTTTCCCTAGCTGTTTCAGCTCTTAAATTGGTTACTTTGTATTTCAGATAACAATAGGAATGTTACATTGTATGGCTGTTCCCTGCTTTCTTTCAACTTCTTTTAACAATATCAAAGTTGATAATACTAAGAATGTTTTTGTATTAAAATAATTGTTGCATGTAGGTAAAAGACTGATTAGTGCCAGGTTTACAATAAAATACAGCAGTTTTCTGCCTCTCAGTTTTCTAGAAGTAACCACTATTTAATGCTATTATTGATAGTTTCTTTCTTATGATACCACTTTATTTCTAAATAATATGGTTGTTCAGCTTTTCTTGACTGACCAATTTTGGCTATAATTATTGACTTTTTAATGTTGATTTGAGAGTCAAATCATAAAACACACCTACTTCTTTCTTCTCTAGTTTAAAAAAATATAATAATTTTGGGTAAATCTGTGAACAGTCTATACTTAATGTTTACATTATAATGATCATGTAAGCATTGAATAACATAATGCACTATATTACATCCATTTACTTAAACAAATATTTGTCCTTTCCCCCTCCTCTATGATTTATTGCTTTGCTTATTCATTTACTTAGTTTTCTGTGGGTTAATTTGCTTATTTCTCCCTATGTTTCAACAAATCTCTTAGGCACTGCTCAATTTTTTTCCAGAGTTTAAGTATAGGTCTAAAGGCTCATTTTTTTTTTTTCTAGAGCTTTCTCTCAACTTAATGTTCTGCTTCAGTCTTTTTTAAATGTTTCACAGCCCTGATCCTGATCCTCTGACTTTTCTTTGGATTATTTTCTTTTGGGGCTGTTTTCTCCTTTATTAGTTTATTTCCTCATTTTACTGAAGTTTATTCTCATATTTTACTGAAGCATATCATTCAAAGATTGCTGAAGAAAAATGTGTTGAAAAGTGAAATTTTTGAGTACTTGGAAGTCTTAAATATCTTCATTCTTTCTTCACCTTAGATAGTATTTCAGCTACCTAAGGAATGGAACTGTAGATTGAAAATAATTTTTCAGTTATTTTAAATTATTCAAAAATTTTCAATTTTTTCAAGAATTTGAAGGCCTTGCTTCATTGGTAGCTATTGTTACCCATGAGCGTTATATGTAATCTGTTTTTTCTCTTTGGAAACATTTTGATAGAATTTTTTTCTTTCCCTCTAGTATTCGGAAATGTCTTTATGTGGTTTTTCTTAGGAGCATGTGATGAAACCTTATCATCCAGAGACTTTAATGTTCCTCTTGCCATTTTTGTTAAACGTTTTTGGCAATTTTCTCATTACCATTTTCTCTGTTCTTTCTCTGTATGAACTGTAAATTATCTTTATTAACCAGCTTTCTATTAATAAACACTTTGAGTTTTTCATTGCCAAAGTATGTCTAGTATCTTTTTGCACGTTGTCTTTACGCAATTGTGCCAGTTTTAGTAAGTTGTAACTTAAAGTCAAAGCTAAAGCCTTTGATTGTGTGGGTCATAACAAGTTGTGGAAAGCTCTTTAAAGAGATGGGAATACCAGACCATCTAACTTGTCTCCTGAGAAACCCATATGCGGGTCAAGAAGCAACAGTTGGAACCCTATAGGGAACAACTGACTTGTTCAGAATTGAGAAAGGAATATGACAGGGCTGTCAGTTGTCACCCTGTTTATTTAACCCACACACTGAGCATGTCATGAAAAATGCTGGGCTGGATGAGTTACAAACCAGAATCAAAATAGGCAGGAGAAACATCTACCTTAGATATGCAGATGATATCACTCTAGAGGGAGAAAGCAAAGAGGAACCAAAGAACCTCTTGATGAGGGTCAAGGAGGAGAGAGAAAAAGCTGGCTTAAAACTAAATATTAAAAAAACTAGGATCATGGCATCTAACCCCATTATTTCATGGCAAATAGAAGGGGGAAAAATGGAAATAGTGACAAATATGCCCTTCTTGGGCTCTAAAATCACTGTGGATGGTGACTACAGCCATGAAATCCGAAGACAGTTGCTCCTTGGCAGGAAAGCTATAATAGACCTAGACAATATTTTGAAAAGCAGAGACATTTCTCTGTTAACAAAGGTCTGTATTGTCACGACTATGGTCTTCCCAGTGGTCACATACGACTGTGAAAGTTGGACTGTAAAGAAGGCAGAGTGCCAAAAAATTGATGCTTTCAAATTGTGGTGCTGGAGAAGACTCCTGAGAGTCCCTTGGACAGCAAAGAGATTGAACCAAGTCAATCTTAAAGGAAATCAACCCTGAGTACTCACTGGAAGGACTGATGCTGAAGCTGAAGCTCCAATATTTTGGTCATCTGATGTGAAGAGTCGATTCATTGGATGGGAAAGTATCATCTTTCCTGATGCTGGGAAAGATTGAGGGCGGGAGAAGAGGGCAACAGAAGATGAGATGACTAGATGGCATCACCAATGCAATAGACATGAACTTGGGCAAACTTCACGAGACAGTGAGGGACAGGGAGGCCTGGTGTACTACAGTCCATGGTGTTGCAAAGAGTCGGATGCGACTGGGTGACTGAACAACAACAGCTTAAAGGGATGCACATTCTAACTCTTCAAAGATGCCAAATTGTCTTTCACAAAAGTATCATTTACTTATGATAGAGCATAATGGTGTTTATTTACACATGCAACCAATGCAATAGATGAAAATATGACAGCAGTTCTAATAAATTTTCTTTGACATTGAGGACAGTTTTATTGGCCACTTTTAAGCATATATTTTGCCTTTGTCCTGGCTTTGTCATTTTTCAGACAGAGGGGTTGTTCCCAAATGTAAATGTACCAAGCAAAGCAGAACGCCTTCAGAAGACATGAGATTTTCACCTTAAAATTGGGATTGGGCTTTAATCCTGTTTTTCATTGTTTCCTCTAAGAGAAGGAGGGTGGGCGGCAGACAGCTGTGAGAAGAAGTTTCGTGGTTCTACTGACATTCTGGTGTGAAGCTCCAACATTTAGAATTGCTTTTTCAAGCATGTTTATTTTCAGTTCTTCACTTTTTTTTTGTCCTATGTAGTCATGAATCATAACAAACAGATAGGGGACATGTTTGATACTGATAACAGATAGTTGGATTCATTGAGTATTCGTTTATTCATTCAGTCACTTACAGTGACACTATATTTGATCTCATGGAACATACAATCCTAGGGATTGGTTGGAGTCTAATCATAAAACATGTAGTTTGTACTTCTTAACAATAGAAGGATTGAATAATTCAAAAAAACTTTAGAATTCAAACACAGGCTTACTTTAAAGTGGAATGTCATGTTTGCTTGTTTCTATTTTCATAAGTACATTTCTTAGCTTTTGATTTTTAAAGCTAGGAGAGAACAGTGTCTTGGAAGAAAGACCTAATATGTGATCCTTATGAATTTCTCAACTATTGCAAAACATAAACATTTAATAAGACATTCAACAAAGTAGATTAAATGTTATTTAAAACATATGTTATAGTTGACCTCATAGCTAAATGGCCTGGTTCAGGAATCTATGAATTATCCCAAGGGTAATTCTTATATAGGAGAGCTTTTTGTTTTGTTTTCATGCAGAAATACTTGATTTCTACAAATACTGCACAAGGGAATTGAGTAAGAAGTCAAAAAGTCATAAGAAAAAGAGAAGCCTTGACTTTTTACTGCTTTAACTAGGACATAGAGAACATTTTTAGTAAAAGACTATGCTTCATCATGAAAATACAACTGTTTGAGGCCTTCACAAATTTGATTTCACTGTGTTTAGTGATGAATGTTAGTAAGCTAAATGAGATGGGAAGCAATTAAACAGGAACTTGCACACTTTTCAAGTGGTTGTGTTGTATAGTTTGTATCATGGATTTTCTTTAGATTTTCCTTATAAAATATCTTAAGTATATAGGAGAATTGAACAGTACTGAAACATACACCCATGTACCCAATATATTAAAACTGTGCTATATTTGTTGAAGCTTTTAGTGTGGCGGGGAGAGGGAACCAAACAGACAGGTACAGTTAGGACTTCGTGTGTACCACTCTGCAGTCCCATTCTCCCTGTTATCCCAAGTCATGGGAATTTTTAGTTGTTCTTCATGTTTTTAAGCTATAATACATCTCTTAGTGTTTAATGTGAACTTATGTGTATTCATGCACAATATGAGTGAATTGATTAGAAGGTTGTAAAACATTATGTAAATGCTGTTTTACTGTCTCTATCCTTCATGGTTTTTTGTGCAGTATTACTTTTTGAGATTTATATATTTAAATATTATTTATATGTTGTATTATGCATTTAGTCATTTAGTCATGTCCAACTCTTTTGCAACCCCAGTGGACTATAGCCCCTCAGGCTGCTCTGTCCATGGCATTTCTGTTGTGGGTTGGCCATTTCCTTCTCAAGGGGATCTTCCCAACCCAGAGATCAAACCTGTGTCTCCTGCATTACAGGATGAATTTTTTTTTTCACTGCTGAGCCACCAGGAAAGCTCTATATGTTATATAATACATTTAAATTTCATGGACATAAATGTTATAAAATAAATATTTATTTTCTTCTATGTAGTGCTGTATGAGTGTGTCACAGTTTATACTCTGGTTGAGGACTTAGAAGTTTTTCAGTTTTAGAAACTTTGCTGCAATTAAAAGTCTCGTATTTATGTATGTACATGTGGAAGATTCTCTTTGGATGTACTGTCTACTGCAGTAGCATGTTGATGTTTAAATTAATTAAAATTTAGTAAATTTAGTTAAGTTCCTCAGTTAAACTAGCCACATTTCAAGTGCTCAGAAGCCGTATTTAGCTAGTAGCTAATGTACTGAGTATTATAGATACAAAGCATATCCCTTTCCCAGAAAGCTTGTATGACAGCACCGACTGAGATTTATGCCTGTGTGTGCAACTGCCAGTCATGGCATCCTGTACTTTACTAGATGTTGCTGAATTGTTCTTGCCACCAGCATTGATTATTCCCTTTCTCAACTGTCATGCTAAGAATTGGTGTCAATAGAAATTTTAATTTGTTTTTACTCCGATAGGTGTGAAATGTGTCTCGGTATGGTTTTCACTGACATTTAAAAAGTGTCTGGTGAAGTTGAGCATGTTTTCCTACATGTTTATTTGCCTTTTTTGTGATTGCCTGTTAGTGTCATTTGCTCACTTTTTTTTTCTGCTGTGATATTTTAAGTGGCTATAGTTTTTTATATTTTATGGATACTAACTCTTTGATTGTATTCGTGTACATATATCTGTGTCCTGTGTGTGATTTATCTTTGTGGTGTCTTTTGTTTCATGTAAGTTTTGTAATTTGATGTTAACTAAATTTATCAATCTTTTTCTTGTATACTGTATGCTCTTTTGCTTTAAGAAATTTCTTCTACCTCCAAGTCAAAGAATTTCTATATGTGCCCTACAGAGTTTGATCTTTCATCCAATTGAATGTAAGTTTTGTGTATGGTGTGAGGTAGAGTTTGAGACTGAATTTTTCATAAATGGATAACCAGTTATTTTGGTATAATTTTTTGAACAGTCCAATGTCATATATTGAGTTTTCTGTATATGTGTGAGTCCATTTCTGGGTTTTAATTACGTTTCATTCTTATCCCTACATTTTTGAAGAATTGAAAAAAATGGATAACATTTGGAAAGCCAGTACTTCTAGACACTTTCAAGTGATAGGTTAAATTTTTTAAAATTAATTTTCACTTTTATTTTCTTTTGCAATATAGCTTTTTTTGTTTTCTTTTGGTACGCAACTGAATCACTCACTCCCAATTTTATAAATTGGGTTTGTGGTTTGGCCATAGTATGGAAAAAGAAGAAAAAGCAATATGAGTAGTAATTAAGCAAATGGGTTTTGGAGTCTTACAGACTGTTCAATAATTTGTGATCTTGGGTACGTGAATGGGATACTCAGAGTAGTAATTTTTCTAAACTCTTTGTGATGATGACCTGCATTAAGCACTAAGTGCCTGGCAAAGGTGAAGGGCATTCTAAACAGTTGTTCCAAAAGTAACAAGACAGTTGTTGAGAGAGGAATGATGGGAGACTTAAGACAACATGTATGTACATATGAATAAAGGAATGGATTTTATACAAAGGAATGTACAGAGGAATGGATTTTGAAATAATTATTAAATACAGAAAAACAGTAGGAGACGTGCCTGTGCTGTGAAGGAAGTAGAAAGACAGTGAATCTCAGATAGTGACCAGTGCAGGGCACTAGGTGGTGCCATTAGTCTAGACTGTTTATTTGATGTCACTGGAGGCTGAACAGCCTCAGGGTAAAAGACAGAAAGTCAGGAATCCGACTCAATGGGCATGAGTTTGAGTAAACTTGGTGATGGATAGGGAGGCCTGGTGTGCTGCAGTCCATGGGGTCGCAAAGAGTCGGACGTGACTGAGTGACTGAACTGAACTGAACTAAAGATGTGAATTGTTTTTTTAAGAGTACGTTTCAAAGTAATGTGATAGTTCTTGATTTTCTTCTCAAGTGATCATTGTGAAAATGTTTCTGTTTTGAAGTAGTTTGTTACTTTTTAAATAGTTTATTTGATGGACAATCCATTTTTCTTTCTAATTTTAAATTAAAGATTATATATAAAAATGTATTTCTATTTAGAACTCATGGTGAAACTAGATAACAAGTTTTCATTTGAGATGATAAAGTCAGAAGGAACTTGGTGTTAAGTTTTAGTGACCTTACCTTAGATCGGATTATGACTCCATTAAACTTTCTAAAATACTGAAAATAATTTAATTCCTGTTGATTTTTTAAAAGATTCCTGTTAATTTCCTATAAGATACCAGATTGAGAATAATTAAATGCATTATTTGGCTTTTATGAATGATACATACCACTTTTTATTGATATATGCATTGGACAAGTGACAGAAACCTCTAATTTAGACTGGCTTAAGCAAATGGAATTTTATTGGGTCACATAATTAAAAAGATATGACATGGCTGATTTCAGGTAAAGCTTGATCCAGTGGCTTAAATAACATCTTTGGGTCCTCTTCAGCTGTTAACTGTGTTTCTCTTGGTTTTAGCTTCTTTTGCAAATAGGCTCTCATCTCCTGGAGGTAGGGTAGGCCGCAGCAGGTTTATATCCTTCTAATTTTTTCTTTTTTATTTGCATCTAATCTCTCCAAGAAGAGTTTTGGCATTAAATCATGTTAGGTCTGTTTGGCTCATCTTGGGCTGCCTGTCTACTCCTGCAACTGGGGGTAGAATTAGCTCTCCTGGAAATTTAGAGATTAAGAGTTTCGGAGGGGTAGTTTCTCAAAAGCAGATTTGAAGATTGTTATGGGAATAAAGAATGGTTATAAAAATGATAGTGATTCCTTTAAGAAATTTGACTTAAAACTGCTTTCATTCTTTTGATTTTATTTTGCTAGAGTTTGTTTTGACTCTAATTCTTTTTATGCTATAACTTAGTTGTGCAACTTCTCAGAATCCATTTCGTCATTGTCAGGGGGAATATGACACCTATTGCTGTGGTTATTGTGATGATGAAATACAATAAGTGTGAAATACTTAGCTGAATGCCTGGCATATAGTAGATATATTAGAAATGTTAGTTCACCTCTAAGCATGGCCTAAGCCAGAAACTTTTGGGTTTAATCAACACTTGTCTCATATTAGTCTGTAATCAGTAAATATTGCAAGTGTAGTAACTTTTATTGATAAATTTCTAAACTCAATGTAATTTATTGATTAGCACTTTCAGTGATTAAAATGGTAATTGATAGACAGTGTCCTAGTCATGACTTACCTGTACCTTTATATTCTATTGAATGTATAGATTTAGCTTATGAAGACTTTTGTAATTAATCTATGCTGGGAAATATAAATTATCTTTAAAGACAGCAATAAATATAGTTAAATTGTGATAAATGGTTTTATTGTTTGGGGAAATAATATAAACTGTTTCATGTGTTTGAAGAATAGAAAGAAGTTGGCAACAAGAGAGAAAGATGAATGATTATGGTTTAAACTTGTTTTTTAATTAAGGTGCTTCATTGCTGTGTACAGTATTCAGAAATGTATTTTTAAATATAACATTAATTTTTCAACTACCATTAATCTTTATTTGAAAATATTACTTACATTTATCATAATATTTTTTCACCAACATTAACTTTTATAATCCATTTAGGTTAACTGGTGTGTAGTCTCAAGAAAAGAACCTTCATAATGGTTTTTAAACTATTTAAACATTAGCTATTTGGGAACCTACATTTCTAGCAATATACATAAAACTCTTGATAGTGCTGACATAGAATTAATTGTGTTCTTTGTAATATAGCATAGTACTGGTATCTTTTATACAGAATTGACAATATTGATAGCAAATATAAAAATATTTGACTGTATAAAATTTTGTAACCAAAAATAAAGCCACATCAGACCAAAAGATATTGAAAACTCATGTGGCCCATCTTTTATTGTTGGTTATTGTGTTCATTATTGTTTGTTTTAATTGCAATTTATTTTTTAAAGCACTGTATTATGTATATGTAAAAGCAATTAAAAAACAAAATGCTAATGAGAGATATCAATTTGATGGTAATTAAAAGTACAGAAAATTTTTTAGATTGAAAACGGTGAAAAATTGATTCGTACAATAACAAATTATTTTGAAAACAAAGTTGGTGATTAAATATGTGAAAAGTATTATTCCTTTGTCACAGTGAGTTCTTGCTTCTTGGTTGTATTTCTTGATATTTTACTGTATCAAAAATTAACATGAGGACATTTAAAATTTTTATTTAAACATTTAAAGATAGCTGTAATAAACCCATTATATATTAATATAAGTAACATATTTTTGTGAAAAATGATGTTTTCCAAAACAGAAAATAATATAAAAAGATTGATATTGTTTTACTTTGTATGTTTTACATTTTTGCTAATTTTTTAAGTGTCTGAATTAGTAGAAGCAGGTGGATTCTTACTGTCTGCATTCAGTCTGTTTTGATTGAAGCATATGAATGAAATATGGACTTACACCAAGATTATAGCATGTATAGGTAGTTAAGAGTGTATAATAGAAGTGGCAAGAACAAATTAATTAATCTGTGAAAATGTCCATGTTAACATCCTAGAGCTATTACCTTAAAAAACAAACTTCTCAAAACAAAATGGAACACAAACATATACATTCATTTTATTAGCTAACCAGAGTGATATCATTATGTTATGTAGCCTATGCAAAACTTTGCTGTATAATCATGCAAGAATAGATTATAAAATGAAAATAATTTTGCATGCGGATTCTCTGAAAGAATTGTAGGGTCCCTTGTGGTCCATGGACCATATGTTGAGAACTCCTAGCCTAACAACTTGAAAACAATCGCCGTGAGGCATTGGTAGAAATCCTTTTTAATTTACAGTAAAGTTTGAGAGTTAGTATCAGATGTCTATTGATCTTCTGTTAAAAGACCAAGAGTTTGAGAATTTTAAGTCTTAACACAGTGTGTAAAAGCTGTTTATCAAATTTGTAGCAGCCAGGAATAGTCCTTTAGGGTTAAAACTCTTTAAATTTATTTGATACTCAGTTAAATGGAAGGTGGACTTCCCTGGTGGCTTAGACGGTAAAGCGTCTGCCTACAATGCGGGAGACCAGGGTTCAGTCCCTGGGTCGGGAAGATCTCCTGGAGAAGGAAACAGCAACCCACTCCAGTATTCTTGCCTGGGAAATCCCATGGACAGAGAAGCCTCTTAGGCTACAGTCCACGGGGTCGCAAAGAGTCGGACATGACTGAGCAACTTCACTTCACTTAAATGGCAAGGTAGCTATTGTGGATGTTATAGCTGCTAAAAAGTTTCTTAGGATACTTGTGCAGAAATCATCAAGAAGAGAGAAATTATTTCATGACTAATTTTTATGTGGACAGACCAGGACTGTTTTGGAGAAAGAAGCAAATAAAATACATGGATGAGCAAGTTAGGAATAGAGGATAACAATGTATTTTTCTATTTGACAGGACTTATATAGGGACTGGTCATGTGTGATTGAGAAACAAAGGGGATTTAACCTACTTTACATATACAGGTTTCTATATAGAGAACTTTCTTAGTATAACTTATATTCACCCCAATATCAAGTTGTGGGGGATTTTGATAGCTTCCAGTTGGCAGTTGTTCAGCTGAGGCATGGAGACAAACCACACGTTGGTTAGTATCTTGCAGTAATTGTAATTTCTAATGTTGGAAATTTTAGCTCTAATACTATGTATTAAACAATTTAAACATTCATGTTTTCTTGCTTAAAGACAAAGTATTTCTGTTCTACATTTTTATCAAGTATGTTTTAAGGCAGTTTTCTTTTAAGTATATCATTTGTTTCCTTAATAGTTAGTGTTTATCAAAACCAATTACTTGTTATGACAGAGCTACTTGGCATTGTCCTGTTAGCTTAAGCTTCCCTTTGATATGTCCAAATAAATACTTGCTTTTCCTGAGTGGAACTCAACTACACTGTAAATCCATTGATACTAAATTATTTGTGAAGAATTAACATGCAGGGAAACCTTAATTATTCAGAATACACTTATGTTATGAAGTGTAGATGATTTGTTTACTATCTTTAATGTAACTCAGTCAAAATATATGTAGATTTTTGCATAAAAGGGAAGTGTTGCTAATATCTTTTACATTACTTAATGTTACATATAAAATTAATTTTCCTTGTTAAGAGATGAGAGAAATTTTTTCATTCTTCATTTCTGTTTCTTCTCTTTAGTTTCTATGAAAATGTAGATTTGATCTTTTTATAATACAAGGAGAGTAGAACAAATGTGGCAAGCAGCATTGGTTTCTGGGAAGATCTGAAAGTGCCAGCTTATCAGCTTTCAGTCTCAAGAATTTATATAATTCTTTAACAACTAGCAGCAGATTAAGTGGCAGGAAGAATGGTTGATCCTGACACAGACACTTTGAGTATAACTCTTACCTCATGTAGTCCACTCCAGTATTCTTGTCTAGAAAATCCCATGGACAGAGGAGGAGCCTGGTGGGCTCCAATCCATGGGGTTGCAAAGACACGACTGAGCGACTAACACTTAACCTCATGTAAAAGCACTCTTGCTCACAATGCTTCAAGGACGCTGATCTTTGTCTTGTTTCTTTAAAACAGCTGCTGATTCCTATATCGGGACCTTGCATCTGTTTCCTTTTTCTGGAATACTGTTCTGTATAGTTCTTTTGGGTTTCTTTCAGTTCTCAGTTTAAATGACACTTCTCTTTGCACGACCCAATATCTGATGTAACTTTGTTTTCTTGTTTATTATTCGTCTAGTATATAAGCTCCTTGAAGGTAGGATCTCTGCCCAATTGACTTCTATATCCTGCTCCTAGGAGTGGCTGGTACATAGTAGGACCTTAAATATTGTTGTATGAAGGAAGATTATATTTAAGTGATTTAAGATGAAATCATTTAAAAATGCCCTATTTCCCAATTCTCATAATTTAAAAGATATTATTATAAATGCTTAATCTTACAACCTCCAAGTCGTGATATTTTACTGCTCCTTGTTGCGATGAATAAATTATAAGCCGTCCTGTGTTTAATTCTAGTTGGATTTGGTGGAAAAGTTTTCCACTTTCAGAAGTTTGCTGTTAGATCGTTTTGTCAACTATTCCCATGTAATTACTTAGTTCATTTACAGCCTTTCCCAACAATTTACAAATAAACTTAGGTCAGTAGGGCCTCCTGTTGCTCCTTCTACCCATATGCAATTTCAGTCTGCCCACAGTTTATAGCGTCCCTTCTGTAAGGTCTTCATAGTGCAGATCTCTGCTTGTGCTTTCACCTTAAGCAAGCACACAAATATAATTAGAAGAAGCAGAAAAGAGAAGAAGGGAGTAAAGTGGAAAAGGGGAGGGGATTTGGAGAATGGATGAAATGGGTTCCTAAGTGGAAGTGTGGTGGACATAGAGTTGTGCAGCCCACACCCTTCAAGGGGAGGAGAAGGTAATCAGAAATCTTTCAGCTGTCAGCTTGTTCAAGGTCAGCTTCTGGTACAGAGAACCTCCTGCTTAAGGTTCAACCCTTTCCAGGGCAGCTCTCATCCTGCACCTGAGCAAGGCAGAGGTGTAAAAGCCCAGGCTTTTTGTTCAAACTGAGAAAACCCTGACAAGTAACTACTTCCAGAGATCCCTGCCAGGTTGCCTGAGGCTTTGTGAGGTCTGTATTGTAATTTGACTTCTGCCTTGCAATTCTGCTTTCCCCTCCTTCCTTTCACAGGAATAATCTCTAGTAAACATCTTGCATCCCAAACTCTTTTAGAGAATTCTAAAAAGTCTGGTTTTAGAGAATTCTAATTGTAGCAGGGAGGTCTATGGGTCTCGTCCTTGAATTTTTCATAAAATTTATGCAAATTTGTGTGTGTGTGTATGTGTGTATCATTCTGAGAGGGTCTACAGCTTTCATCCTATTTTTAAAGCCAGATTGAAAGCTACAGGTCATTTTTTATCCAAGAATTAAGAAGGAAAGGCTTTTGTTTTAGTTTTTTGGGATTCAGGTTCAGACTAAATTTTGTGAACTTCTAATTTTGGCTAACAACTGAGCCAGAGCTTTGTTGGCTGGGGAACGTTCTCTAATGATACAGCAGTATAGCACCCTGGCAGAAGCCACTGAAGCTGGTTCTCATTTGCTGCTGCAATGGCTCTTAGAAGCTCGGGAAAAGTGATGGCCCATGTTAATTGAAGCCGGTATGTTAGAGCTGCTGTTCATCAATAATGTAATAAGGAAGTGCGATAGCGATGGGGGTACCAGCATCATAGAAAAGCTTCCAGTGGCTATTTACTGTAGATGGAAGCTGATGGTGGTTGTTGTTACTCAGTCAAGCCCAGCTCTTTGAAACCCCATGGACTGCAGCACACCAAGCTTCCCTGTTCTTCACCATCTGCTGGAGCTTGCCCAAACTCATGTCCATCGAGTAGGTGATGCCATCCAACCATCTCATCCTCTGTCGTCCCCTTCTTCTCCTGCCTTCAGTCTTTCCCAGCATCAGGGTCTTTTCCAGTGAGTTGGCTTTTTGCATCAGGTGGGCAAAATAGATACTTTTATAAAACTGGACTCTAGTAGTGAAGAAGATGATGAGATCCTGGAATAGTAAAACCTGGAGAGCAGTACTTAACTGCAAGGAAGGTATATTAGTTTTCTGTTGCTTCCATACAAATTGACACAAATACAGCAGCTTAAAGCAGCACCCGTTTATTATTTTATAGTTCTATAAGTCAGAAGTAGGTACGATGTGTCACCCTGAACTACTTCTCTGCTTCAGTTTTCACCAGACTCAAATCAAAATATTGGCAGGACTACATCCTTTCTGGGGACTCTAGGGATGAATGCTTCCATGCTCATTCAAGATGTTGGCTGAGTTCAGTTACTTGGAGTTGTAGGGCTGGGGTCCCATTTGCTTGCTTGCTCTTGGCCACAAACTTGCATCTGCTTAATCTCTGTTGTTTCTATAGTTATATATATGTGTATTTTCTCTTTTTTGGGTTTTTCTTTTTGTGTGTATGTATTTTCTAAATTGATCTTTGTCGTACCTTTGCTTTCTGTTTCCTTAATTTGTACTCTATTTCCTTCCTTTTGGTTATCTATTGTTACTTTCCTAATATCGTAATATGAACTAAGAATGTGTTCATGTGAACACTTGGCTCATTAATTTACAGATTTTTTTTTCTAAGACTTGCAATCAAGCTATATGGTTTTTCTCAGAACATTTTTTGTGTGGTATCATGTAGACTTTGAGATAGTGTTTTAACTATCATTCATCTATAAGTATTTTAAATTTCCCTTAGCAATTTCTTTTTTATTCTTTAATTGGAAATTCTTTTTAAAAATTTGAAATATGGACTTTAAAGAAGTTATCTGTTTGTTTTTTAATTCCGAAGTGTAGTTAGAAAGTTACGTATGATATTTGCTCTTAGAAATTTTTGTAATTTATTTTATGTATACATTTACTCAGTATACAATTACTTTTGTAATTTTTTATGTGTACTTGATATACACTCTCTAATTGTTGGATGAAAAAAATCCATGTGTTCCATATGTCATTGTATTATCCACTCATGTGTATATGCTTGCCTGATCAATAATGTAGAGAGGTGTGTAGAAATCTGTTGCAATGTAAGATTAGTAAATTTCAGATTCTTTTATTTTTGTTTAATATATGTTGCCCATTTTATTAGATGCACATACTTTTAGAATTACTGTTCTTCCTTATATACTTAGCTTCTAAAAAATCATTATTAGTGACCCTTTCTGTCCTAATTGATGTCTTTTACTTTTAATGTTTATCTGATAACAGATACAATTAAACTTCTTTTCATTAACATTTGATCAGTATATCCTTTTCTTTCTTTCAGAACATTAGATGTTCTTATGCTTTTGATATATCTTTTATAACAGCCATTAGTTGAACTTTTTCTTTATCTTAAAATCTTTCTCCTTTAGCATATAAGTGTGACTTTTAAAATTTGTCTTGCTTGTCTTTTTTTCCTCTTTTCTTGCCTTTTAAAAAAAAAGTGTCTTTAACCTGGAGTCTCACTAACAGAACTGTTAAACTTTGGATGTTTTCCCTCAACTTAATCACTAAAAAAGGGTTTTCAGCCTACTTCTAATTTGTGTGTGTTTTATAATGAGTGAAGTTGAGGCTCTTATTTCAAAACCATTTGCTTCTCTGTTACTATGTAACATTTTTCATATATTCTATACCACACTTCCTTTTTTGGTGAATAGTTGATCTTTTTACTGATTTCTGGGAGCTTTTTATATGTTAGGAACTATAAGCTGTGTAGATTTGTGTTATAGACATTTTTACAAGATTATAATTTAGATTTTTTTGTTTTGCTAATTTTATTTTTATTATATTATTGATCTTATTATTTCTTTTAAGACTTCTTAATTCAGTATTTTACTCAAGTATTTGATCGATTTGTTATTTATCCTTATATGTAGTATGGGTTGTGGACACTACATTTGATCAGTATATCCTTTTTTTTCATAGCTGGTTATTTAGTTGTTTCATACTCTTCAGAGCATTAGATGTCCTTATGCTTTATGATCTAATCAACATTTACTTACAGAACACTGCACTTAAGATGTTGATGTTCAGTTGCTAACTCATGTCTAGCTCTTTGCGACCCCATAGCCTGCAGCATGTCAGGCTTTCCTGTCCTTTACCATCTCCTGGAGCTTGCTCAAACTCATGTCCATTGAATCAGTGATGCCATCCAACCATCTCCTCTGTCATACCTTTCTCTTCCTGCCTTCAGTCTTTCCCAGCATCAGGGCCTTTTCTAATGTTGCAGATCTTTGCATCAGGTCACCAAAGTATTGGAGCTTCATTTTCAGCATCAGTCCTTTTAATGAATATTCAGGATTGGTTTCCTTTAGGATTGACTGGTTTGATCTCCTTGCAGTCCAAGGGACTCTCAAGAGTCTTCTCCAACACCACAGTTCAAAAGCATCAATTCTCCAGCATTCTTTATGGTCCAACTCTTACATCCATATATGACTACTGGAAAAACTGTAGCTTTGATTATATGGACTTTTATATGTATTAATTTTTAAACCCATGTCCCTTACCACATTCTCTTATTGTTCATAAGTTTTCTACTGCTTTTTTCAATTTTTTAACTATGCACCTTTTTTAAACTATGCAATAACATATTCCAATACTTATAGCTCCAATTTCCTTCATTTTGCTAGTGATGTTGACTAGTATTCCAATATGATGGTAAATGGTGATAATAGACTTTCTTGTCTTATTTCTAACTTAGCACATTAGAGTGGTATGTTGTGCCTTTCATGGTACTCCTCCACCTTCAAAAAGTATATTTTCACAAACTCATTCAGTGAATTTCCACCAGTGAACAGTCTTGTCACATTTTGTGCTTTTCTTCCTACTGCATGACAGCTGCTTTTGACAGCTTACCACGTGTATTTATAGTTGTTCTATACCATCATTGGTTACTCTAGCCTTTTCTTATTAGTTTCTAGTACCTACTGACTCTATTAGAGCTTCTCCAGTGGCTTAGAGGGTAAAGAATCTGCCTGCAATGCAGGAGACACAGGAGATGTGAGCTTGACCCCTGGGTGGGGAAGATCCCCTGGAGAAGTAAATGGCAATCCACTCCAGTATTCTTGCCTGGGAAATCCCATGAATAGAGGAGCCTGGTAGGTTACAGGCCACAGGGTCTCAAAGAGTCAGACATGACTGATCAACTAAGCATGCAGGCATGCACTGCCTATGTTTGTCTCCTACTTTTACTAAAAATAAGGTGCTGTTTTCATTATCCTTGATGTTGCATGATTTCCAATAGGAGGAAGAGACTGTTCCATGAACATTAAAGTTCTAGACAGATGTTTCTAACAGACTTGCAAGCATCCTTAATTAAACCACAGCTTCATTTTTCTTGTTCTCTGTATAGAATTGAAATATTTAGTGTTGTTGAGATTTGAGTACTCTTAGTCCTTTCTTGGAGTACTAGCTGTTGTATAACCAGCTACTTGAAGCAGACATTTTTGGTACAAAGTATTCTAAATCTCAGCAGTGTATTTTTTGCCAAAATCGCCTTTGTATTTTCAAGGCAATAATGCTCCATTATCTTCTAGCTTTCTAGTGTTGCTCTGATGAATTCTGATTCTTTATCCTTTGTTCAAAACACTTTTTCCCCCCTGCAAAAAAGCCTTTAGGCTTATTGTGTGAGTCTCTTTTTATCCGTTTGCTGGACACATTGGTGGTGGGATGCTTCTGATATGGATCTTGTCCTGGAGTCTTTTCTTTTTTTTTTAACATTTATATTTGTCTGTGCTGGGTCTTAGTTGTGGCATTTGGGATCTTTAGTTGCTGCATGTGGAATCTAGTACCCTGACCAGGGATAGAACCTAGGCCACCTGCATTGGGAGTACAGAGTCTTAGCCACTAGACCACCAGGGAAGTCCCTTTCTTGGAGTTCTGAAAAATGTTCTTTAATCATTTATATGATTTCTTCCTATTTGTCTTTCTTCTCTTCAATACCCCAGTTTTTGGGATATTGGACATCTTGGATAGGTCCTCTAAATTTTCTCTTCTAATTTAAAATTTTATTCTCCCTTTTTGAGGAATTTTGGTTTTTACTGTCATATTTTTAATTTCAAAAGGTTCTTATTCTGCTACATTTTTTTTTTAAGTAGCATCTGTTCATGTCTCATGGATGCAGTATCTTATCTTTCTAAGGATTTTAATAAGATAGGTTTCATATCAAGGTTTTTTTCTAATGTATGTCTCCCTTTCCTCCAAGTTTGCGATTAACTTTGTTTTGACTTCTGTCTTTCACAGCGGAGAGTTTCAGATGTCTTGTAATATTAGCCTCTTTGCTTATTTTAAGAGTGGAAAATTGAAAGATAACAACTGTGCATGGATAAGAGTTGATCACTGTTAAATGATCTGCTGTGCTGTTTTGTAGTAGAATTCCATTTGATGTTAATGAGATCATTTCTTATACTAGGTCAGTTACAGGAAGGTTTTTTCCCCAACTTCCTGGTTCTGGAGTGAAGAAGGAGAAGAAAATTGGAAGTCCGAAAGTTTAGTGTATCAACTTTTGGTTAATCCTCCTTACGTTTTCAGTATACTTTTATAGCACTCTTACCCGTTTTAAAAAACGGACCTCTAATCTTCTGCATGGCCGAGAAAAAAAGGACATTTGCCCTGATGTATAAAGTACAGAAAGTGAAAGTGAAGTTGCTCAGTCGTGTCCGACTCTTTGCGACCACATGGGCCGTAGCCTACCGGGCTCCTCTGTCCATGGGATTTTCCAGGCAATAGTACTGGAGTGGATTGCCATTTCTTTCTCCAGGGGATCTTCCTGACCCAGGGATCAAACCCGGATCTCTCGCATTGTAGACAGACGCTTTACCGTCTGAGCCACTAGGGAAGTCCCATAAAGTACAGGGAGGGATCTTAAGCAGACTTTTATGTGCTAGCTTCACTCCCATTCCTAGAGATTGCCAGTGCTATCTAGTTTGATGCCTTCTGGGAGTATGGCAGTGTAAACTTGATAACCCTCAGTTTCCTTCTACCTTTCTCCACTGCTATTTGATTTAACTTCCTTGGGTCTGTTGAGTTCCTTGGGTCCATTCTGTTTTATAGTGTCCAAAATTTTGCCACCATTGTTTCCTTTTCTGGAATTTTTGTCCTTGAGAATAGTTTTAGTGGTATTCAGAACGAATCAGAAGTTTATCTAAGTATACAGTTCCTTTTTCTTTTTTCTGAATGTATGACACATGTTTTGAATTGCTGCTTTTTCTTATTTTGGTCTGTTAATTTAGATGGAAAACTATTTCATTATATAGTTTTCTAGTGAGATATTCAGTTATCAGAATTGAGATTTTTAAGAGGTATATAAAAGGATTTTCCACATTGTTACATATAATGTTCATTTGAAGTATGTAAAGGAAATAATGACAATTGTATATTATATGTAATGTATGAAAATAGTGTAATTTGATTCTTGATATTTTATAGAGTTCACTTGATACTTCAGTTTTTATCACTTATCAAAGGCCCATGTACTTTATGGGAGACTAGGTTCTTCTTTACCTTCAGTGACTGAATTTGAATTAGTCTAAGCTAATCATCATTATTTCATTCATTTTGATTGATTTAGTAATGACTGGCCAATGACACTTGAAATTTATTTGGGCGGTTTTTCTTTTCTTATTTTTATGATACATAAGAAAGAGATAACCCTTCTCCTTTGGACCTTAGATAAAATGATACTTACAACTATTGCAGCTATCTTGGGCCATTAAAGGACAGAAGTCATCCCGCTGAGGATGGTGTGGAGAAAACATGAAAACAACCGATGCCAGTGATGATGATGATGAGTCATAAATTAACTAACTCAGGAGCACTGCTCTAGTTCTGGTACTTTTAATGTGAGATGATAATTCTTCTAATTGTCTTTAAAAATAATCAAACTAACCATTATTCTTAGCAAGTTAGAAAAAAGAATCCTAAATAAATAAACATTCTAAAGGTCAAATTACATAAATGTTAAAACTGCAGGTTTCTGAGAAGTTAGTAGGTTCCCCCCCCCACCCCCAACTAAAACAAGCCGAATTGGGAATTTATATTGTATTCTTTCATTATTACTATTTTTGCCCATAGCTTGTATAACTCTGACATTTTAGTTGTTTGGTAAAACTGGTAATTTTATTCTTTTGTTTTGGTGTGATTCAGGTTGACATGACATTTTAATAAATCTGGCTCCTAGGACTGATTAAAGGAACAACTTATTTGTTGAAATATGTACATTTTTCTTCATGAAATTAAAAAAAAAAAATTGTGATTTGCCTTGCCAAAGCTTTGGGATTCTATGTTTTTGATACTGGTGTTACATTTTTAATTAATACTTAAATGCAAAAGGTGACAGTCTAAAGGATTGTTCTGTTAGTGACTTATCCTTAAAAGCAAGTGGCATTTGGTTTTATTTTACAATAGAATTTAATCCTACATGTTTTTTGTTAAAGTAATGTTACCAAAAAATCTCTTATTGAACTGTTTGTGGTGAGCTTTTTAAGGATGTTTAAGATTTCACATGCAGTTTAACTGATCACAGATGAAGTTGTAAATTAATACCTCATGAGTGTATTTGACTGCAGGGCATTGTTTGTGAATCAAAACTCCTTTGTTCCTGTAAACTGTGAAAGAGGTTTAAGCATATGGGTTAAAATTGCATGGTGATACCAGTGTACTTATGAAAAGACACTGTAGTTGGATCATTTAAAATGTACTAAAATATTATGAATAGCCATAAATTGTAATAAGTACCTTAAGCTTTTAAGGGTCGTAAGATTTAGTTTTATTCCTTTGTTGGATTTTACCACCTTAATAATACATTTCTTTGTTGTTTTTAAAGCTGTGCTATGTGCTAAGTCACTTCAGTCATGTCTGACTCTTTGTGACCCCATGGACTGTGGCCTGCCAGGATCCTCTGTCCATGAGGGTTCTCTAGGCAAGAATACTGGAGTGGTTTGCCGTTTCCTCCTCCAGGGGATCTTCCCGACTCAAGTATCGAACCTGGGTCTCTAATGTCTCGTGCATTGGCAGGCGGGTTCTGTACACTAGTGCCATCCGGGAAGCCCCTTTTAACTGTACATAGTGATAAGAATAGCCTTTGATACAGTATGGTGGTAAGAACAGATGAAGTTTCTTAGAAAACATGTATTTTTACAAAAGTGTTCACGGCTTTATCAAATAAACATGGCAAGTTTTTCTTCTTTACATTTAAGTCATAGTCTTAATAAAACCTGTAGAATGAATAATTATTCATTGATATTTTCTAGTATAAGATTATTAAGTAAACATTTTTAGTGTAAAGTCAATTTTTTTTTTGCTCTGTTTTTGTTGTACAGTGTATGTTAGCCACCTGATGTAGAATGAACTTTTCTGGTTGTGACAAACTGTTAAATATCTATTGAAAAAAATCAGAAAATAGGGACTTCTTCTGGAAGGCAGTTATAGGTTAGAGGAAGCAGGAAGACGCTTTATTTAACATTTTAAGTGAATAACGCAAACACTGGATCTTACTAGAAAAGATGGTTGGGAAGCTTTTGGAGTTCTGATCTGCGTCACCTTTTTAGACTCTTTCATTCTTTAAAGATGTTGGTATCTGTTTTACAAATATTCTCTTTCTTACTGTCTTCTTAGTTCTCCTGTGCATGAGTAGCAGTCACACACTTTATTAAACTCCTCTGTTATAACTACCTTTATGTTCATTTCACTTGAGCAACCCTCTTTTCACATTCTGAACCTGCTCCATCCCCAGAACTGTTTTAACAAAATAATCTGTGTTTTCCTTTTTAGCTTCTTCATATTTTCACCTTATTCTCTTTCTCTAGCCTGAGTGGCATGGACAGTTAGTTCAACTACCTCTTACCATTATCTTCAACTTTCTGTTCCCTTTGACCAAGCCAATACCTAAACCTTTGTTAATTTAATTTTATGCCTTGTTTTTTGACTTTTTTTTTTATCACAATTAACTTATTTTGTCATACTATACATTTTCAGCCGTCTTTGATCCTACTGCTTAAGCCTTCATAAGCAAGTTATTCACTAGTTGTTGTTAGCAAGTTGTTGTTCAACACTAGCAAGCTGTTCTTATTACCATCTGAAATGGATCTAAAATTTCTCCTTCTTTGCTACTTTCATGTTTATTGCCCATATCGTCTCTTGGATTAAGTACTGTAGCCCTATCATCTCTGGTTTTATTTCTGCAGTGGTTCTTGCTTTCCACTTTTTCTCTCTCAACAATATATGAGAGATTAGATATTCATCTAACCCTTTCCCCCTAAATTACGAGTCACCCATCAGTTGTTGTTTTGTTGTTTAGTTGCTAAGTTATGCCCGACTCTTTGGGACCCCATGGTCTGTGGCCCACCAGGCTCCTCTGTCCATGGGATTTCCCAGGCAAGAGTACTGGAGTGGGTTGCCATTTGCTTCTTCAGGGGATCTTCCTGACCCAGGGATCTCCTGCATTGGCAGGGAGATTCTTCATTGCAGAGCCACCAAGGAGGCCGTCCCTTCAGTAGTAATTCTCATTTGAGGTGCCGAATCCTCTATGTCTCGGTAGCATGTTTATTTGATTTTGAAAACACCTTAAAAATGATTCTCTTCTTCTGAGGTCCTAAAGTGTCTATTGCAGGAATTCCTTAATTCTGTAATCTGTAGTGCTACAGGAACTGTCTTTTTGAAACATGGATTTGTTTATTTGGTTGGTTGGTTTGGTTTTTTTGGAGCTGCACTATGGCTTGTGGAATCTTAGTTCCCCAACCAGGGATTGAACCCAGGCTCCAGCAGTGAAAGTGCTGAGTCCTAACCACTGGACTGCCAGGGAACTCCCTGAAACATGGATTTAACTCACTTTGCAAATGTACAGTCACTTTTTTTTTTTTGGCCATGCAATATTAGTTGCTGGAATAAGGCTAAGGTGTTTGCCTTTGAAAGAAATATTAATGTCACAGTACATCTATCATTTAGTGGAACTTTTATTAAGTGCCAGCTACTTCTTGAATTTGTCTTTATAATAGTTCTTCAGTGTAGATACTGTTAGTCACTCTGTAGATGAGCAAACTGAGTCCCAGTGAACTCTGAGTAATAAACAAGTGATAAATATTATGATAAGTACTTGAAAAGTTACCTCTGAGAGCTTTGAGGTGGGATATGTTGGTTAAACGGATTATAAGATTAACGATTAAGATTGACTGCAATAGAGATGATGATGTTCGTATGAAGTTAGATAAAGAAACTGATAAATAGGAAGGTGTGTGGGTGGCATGGCTGTATTGTGAACAGCCTTTGCAAAAAACATGCAGAGACTTGAGAAAGCATTTTATGGATACACCACAGTATGACTGAAACATAGGACATGAGTGAGGGACCTGAGAGTGAGTGAGCAGATAAAAGATGTTAAATGCAACCTGGTTTATATATGTTTAAATACCCTGCTAAAACGTTTAGATTTGTTTTCAGTAGGTGATGGGAATAATTTTAAATAGGAGAGTTAATTGATTAAACAGTGTGAGAATGGATTGAAGGAAGGCCTTTCTGCAATCGTAAAGACATGTCAGACTGTTGGAATATCCTAAATACTAAATAAGGAGGCCCTACATGTCCCAATGAGATTGAAGGGAATAGAGGTGGAATTTAAAGCCTGTTTGGAAGCTGAAATCAACAGACTTGATGTAAAAACTGAGAGGAGTGATTTCTCAGGTTGTATTCAGTGTGGGAGAGCGGTTGTGTCAGTCTAAGATAAAGCATGTTAATAATATATAGTATGTAATGTAGACATGCTTAAGGCATTAATAGGCTCTGAATAAATATTTGTGTAAGCTGCTTCCTAAATAGCCTTCTAGTTTTTTTTATTGGAGTGTGTTCTTTAAACATCTGAACAACTGTGACCATTGAGACCCTTTCATTTATCAAGCCTTAACTAAATATCTAGGGCCCAGTGATACTGTGGTTCCTGTGGGGTGTGGGGGCTACAATAGAAGTTCTGGGACTTGTCCATCTAGTTGAATTTCTTGAATTTAAACAGCTTATGAACTTCCAGTTTTCACTTTCTCTAGTACTGAAAACAGACTTTTTTTACTCGTGATCATATAAATCAATATTGTGGTTTAAAAAAGCAGTGACCGTAATATATAGAAGCAAACTTTTAAAATTTCACTATAAAGACATTTACCTGAAGGTCTCATTTTTTTTTGTTTTTTGTTTTTTTTTTTACCAAAATTTATACGTTATTAAAATACAGTGAAGGTGAGCTGTATTAACATCTATCTCCTTACATACGTCTAGAATGGAACCTTGATAACTAGTGTAGTAGAAAGTAGGATCTAAAATGGGCAACAGTGTTGCTTCACTTTTCTTTATTAATATTCATAGAAGTTAGTTGGCCTTAAACTATTTAAGAGTTTATTTATATGAAAAGCAAGTAATGTTTTATAAGCATCACAAGTGATGAGGTGGAGGGTACTTTGAAAATTATGTCAATATGTAGAAAATGAAAATATCAGAATGAACCAGTTTACACTTCATTGTTGAATTGAGTCCTAACGTTGTGGATTAATTTCTGGATTAAACTTTATTACAACTGAAACATGCTTCACACACGTACATACACAGATACACACATACTCATTCTCCCTGTCTCTCAATACATGTACATTCATCAAAGTCTTATAGCTACTTTTTTATGACACTCTGCTTTACACATTGTAGGCATTTGATATACTTGTTGGATTGAACTAAATACTATTTGTCAAAGCTGTGTGAAGATTAAGCCTAAGTAAAAATGTCTGTTGAACCATAATGAAAGTTAAAATTACATAAAACATACTCTTAAACAGTAATGATTCTTTCTGATTGTTGAGAATTTGGAAAATACATAAAAATACAACAAAAATATAAAGATCGTCAGTAATTCCACATGAATAGAGTACTTTTGTTGCCATTTTGTATTTTCTTTCAACTAATTTTTCTGTGAAAATGGCACTATGAACTTCCAGTTAAAAAAAATAAATCATGGAGCTGATTTACAGTTTGGGGAACATAGCCAATAATAATATAATATGTAACATAGCCAATATATAATATAATAATATTATAAAAGATGGTAACTAAACTTACTGGAATGATAATTTTTAATGTATAGAAATGTTAAATCACTGTGTTGTGTATCAGGAATTAATGTAGTGTTGTAGGTCACTTGTACTGTAAAAAAACAAATGAACAAGCAGAAAAAGAGATCAGATTTATTGCAGGTGAGTATAGGAAGAGGATGTTGGAGAGGGAGAATTGGATGAAAATAGCCAAAAAGTATAAACTTCTAGTTATAAGATAAATAAGTTCTAAGGGTATAATGTATAATATGATTAATATAATTAATACTGCTATATGTTACATATGGAAGTTATTAAGAGAGTATATCCTAAGAGTTTTCATCACAAGGAAAAATATTTTTTTAATTTGTATCTATATGAGAAGATAGTTACTAACTTATTGTGATAATCATTTCATGATATCCTTGATTGACATATCCAGGATATGTCAATTCCTTATCCTTAAATTTATAGAGTGCTGTTTGTCATTTGTATCTCAGTAAAGCTGGGAGAAAAAAAATGGTACTACAGGTTTGAAAGAGAGGAGTACTTCAGGGAAGTTACTATCTACTTACTTTCTTACATTGGTGCTTTTCAAAAAAGATGACTCTGAAGTTTTCTGCTGTAGTGAATTTTATTTTGATGCTTAAAAAAAAAAAAAAACTCTCCCCTTTGCCTAAAATAAAGGAAATAAAGTTCTCCTTCCTGGAAAAAGGAGAGAAGATGGAATATATGTATGTCATCATACATGTGAAAATTGATGCATTTTGGTAAATACATGGTCAGTTAGTAGTTTACTCGTTCTTGATACTTTTACACTCTATTAGGGTTCTTGGCTACATGTGACAGGAAACTTAACTAGCACTAGCTTAGTCTAGAAAAGGAACTTAGCAACTTAAGTCGTTAAAACTGCATACACACAAAAGTATATGGGTACAAGTTGGGCCTTAGGAATGACTAAATTTACGGAGTCAAAAGCGGTCAGATTTTTCTTTCTTCAGTTTTCTCCAAGAGTTACCTTCAGGATTTTGCTTCAGTTTGTCAGACTTCTCTTTTCTTACTTTGACTTACTGTGTGTGTTACGGTCTTCTGCTAGCTTTCCTTCTTGTTTGTTTGAAAAGTTATCAGTACTCTTGATTAGTAATTGCAGATACTGTTTTTACATTTTTATTTTATTTTATATGCAAAACAAATATCCAGAAAAATAATTTGGTTTCATAGTTTTGTAAGATTTATGGTGTGTTTCATTATTTGTCCTCAGAAGAGTAATTTCAAATGAAATAACCATGGCTGGAATCTCATTTGTTTAATAGCTGAAAAAGCCTTTGAATTTACACTAGGGACCTGCTGATAAATTTTAGTATTGTGGCATTAGTATTCATATTCTGAGGTGTTAAAAGTGCTTTTATGAAAGAAGTTAACTGTTTTACTTAAAGAATGTCTTTTTCCTTTTTTTTTTTTTTTGGTAATTTGCAGTGTTTTCTCCATTTTTGCTGAATGCTTTTTTAAAAAAAGACACTTCACATTGTTTCAAGTTTTTCTTCTTGCTGATCAACTAATGTGCTAAATGTGTTTTGTTAAGGTGACCCTTTAAGATTGCTCTTATAGACTAAGGAGAGGCACTGAATTTTCCAGTGTTGAAGAGGTTATATTTAGCTGTTGGTATTTCAAGTTGGAACACTTCATTCTACTTTGCCTTTAGTTAATGAGTCATTTGGAGAAAATGGGCGGCCTCTTGCTTTTAGGAAGAGTCTGTAGCAAATAACAGTAATGAGTTAAACGCTGTGGGAGATTTTCTGCCAAATTACAAACTTAAAATGGAAAATGTTTTGTAATACATTTTATTGTCCATATGTAAGATATAAGCTAAAGAATATAGAAGCATTTTGCTCATTATTATCTTCAGCTGATAAAAATAAAAAATAATCCTGATGTTCCATATAACAGAAAGAAAGGTGTTTTTTTTTCCTTTTTACCAAAGTGTTATATAGATTATTATCAGTTATAGGCACGTGGGAAGCCAGATTAGCTCTGAAATTCTTTGATATACAGGATATATTACAGTGGTCAAACGAGTAATTGAGGAAACTATTGTGATTATTGATGTACTTATTTTTTTTTTCAAGTCTTATATCTGCTTAGTTTTTTCCACATTTAAAAATTGTGGTAAAATGCATATAATATAAAATTTGCCATCTTAGCCATTTTTAAGTGTACAGTGGTATTGAATATAGTTGTTCAGTCATTACCACCATCCATTTCATCTTATAAAATTGAGTCTCTATGCCCATTAAACAATAACTCCTGTTTTTCCCTTTCCCTAGCCTCTGGCAACTACCATTCTACTTTTTGACTCTATGGTTTTGATTACCTCTAAGTACCTCATAGAAATGGAATTATATAGTATATATTTTTTTATGACTGGCTTCTTTCTTGTTCTAAAGATTTAATTACATTGTAGTATCAGATAGTCCATTATGCTTATATTTCACATTTTGCTTATGCATTATCTATTGATGGATACTTGAATTATTTCCACATTTTAGCTGTTATAAATAATGCTGCAATGAAAATGGATGTGCAAATATCTCTTTGGTATCAGTTGTTTTGGTCATAAAGACAGAACAAAAAATACATACCCAGAAGTAGAATTGATGAAATATATTGTAATTCTGCTTTTATTTGTTGTGAAATCCTATACTGTTTTCCACAGTGTCTGTACCATTTTACATTCCCACCAACAAGTGTACAAGGACTCCAACTTCTCTCTGTTCTGGTCAAACAGTTATTATTTTCTTTTTTTTTGATAGTAGCTTTCCTAATAATAATAATAATTCCTAATAATATTTTCTAATAGTAAGTTTGAGGTAGTATAATTCTGATTTGCATTTATCTAATGATACTGATGTTGAACATCTTTTCTTGTGCTTTTTGGTCTTTTTTTTTTTTTTTGAGAATCATTTATTCAGGTCCTTTGCCCATTTTTGAATCATGCTGTTTGGTTTTCCTTATTAGGAATTCTGTATAAATTCTAGATCTTAATCTTTTATCAGATATATGAGTTGCAAATATTTCTTCCCATTTTGTGGGTTGTCTTTTTCTTCTGTTGATATTTTCTTTTGACGCACAAAAGTTTTTCATTTTCATGAAAGCCTGTCTGTTTTTTGTTGTTGTTGCCTGCTCTTTCAGTGTCATATCCAAGAAGTCATTGCCTAATACACTATCATGAAAGTTTTCCCCTGTGTTTTCTTCTTAGAGTTCACAGTTTTAGTTCTTAAATTTAGGTCTTTGATCAATTTTGAGTTAGTTGCATATATTATAGAGAGCTAGATGGAGAAGGCAATGACACCCCACTCCAGGACTCTTGCCTGGAAGATCCCATGGATGGAGGAGCCTGGTAGGCTCCAGTCCATGGGGTCGCTAAGAGTCGGGCACGACTGATCGACGTCACTTTCACTTTTCACTTTCATGCATTAGAGAAGGAAATGGCAACCCACCCCAGTATTCTTGCCTGGAGAATCCCAGGGACAGAGAAGCCTAGTGGGCTGCCGTCTGTGGGTTGCACAGAGTCGGACACGACTGAAGCGATTTAGCAGCAGCAGCAACAGAGGAGAGTTAGATGAACGTCCAACTTCATTGTGTTGCATGTAGATATCCAGTTTTCCTAGCACAATTGGTTGAAAAGACTGTTCTTTTGTTCATTAAATGATGTAGGCATCCTTGTCAAAAATCATTGACCATATGTGCAAGAATTCATTTCCGGACTGTTTATTGTATTCCATTGGTTTATATTTCTGTCTTTAAGCGAGTTCACACTATTTGATTATTGTAGCTTTGTAGGAAGATTTGAAATCAGGAAATACGAGTTCTTTATCTTTGTTCTCTTCAAGACTGTTTTGGCTGTTTGGGTTCACTTAAGATCCCACATGAATTTTTAAGGTATGTTTCTTTATTTCTGAAAAAAAGGTCATTAGGATTTTTGATAATGTGCTAAATTTTTATAGTTTTCTTTGTTACCTCATATTTGGTTTAGTATAACAGCTTTGCAATATTAGAAACTCCTTGAGAGAGTAGCATAGGATATGGAAGATACTGATTCTAATTTTGGTTACCTTTATGTTATACATGTCACAATATTTGCATACTTAAATTTTCTCATCTGTGGAATATTTTGTTTCTCATGACTTTTCTTGCAGGAGTGAAAGGAGATAGCATGGGATAAAGAAGAGCTTGTCTTTTGGTTCTGCCTTAGTAAAGCCTGCATTTTGGTTCTTGATATGTACAACCCTGTACATGGCAGTCAAGCTATAGGACAGTTTCTATCTGAAAAGAAACTGGAAAGATGGCAACGGCTGTAAAGTCTCTATACTTTTTTGTGGATCTCATGGATCATTTCTTTGCAGTGAAGTAGAATGTCTTGTGGCATAGCTCGTATCCTAAACTCAGCTCATCCAAAATCGAACTCTTAATCTTTCTCCAAAACCTGTGCCACCTATAGCCTTCTTTTTTTCACTTTATGACAACTTTATCCTGGTTTTTTGGGCTGCATTATTCTTGATTCTTATCTTTTTCTGATGGCACATATCCAATTCTTTGCAGATCTTACTGGACCACTTTGAAATACATCCTGAGTCTAGTCACTTTTTAACCATTGATACCACAATGGTCATTGTCCCTTGCTTTAGGCCACCATCATTCTTTGCCTTGGTTATTGCAGTAGCCTCTATCAGTTTTGCTTTTTCTACCCTTCTCACCGTCATTATATTCTTAGCAGGGCAGGATGTGTTGAATTTTTAAAAACATCAAGTCAGATCATTATGCTCTGATAAAAAATAAGGTATAGAAATCAAAACGAAAGGAAACTATAGTTTGTAGGTGAAATGACTCTGTTTTTGTAAAACTCAAAAAATACCAACAAACAAATAAATAGAAACATTTACTTGGTAGGAATTTACTTAGTGGAGGTGTTGGAATTTCAGTTGAGCTATTTCAAATCCTGAAAGATGATGCTATGAAAGTGCTACACTCAATATGCCAGCAAATTTGGAAAACTCACCAGTAGCCACAGGACTGGAAAAGGTCAGTTTTCATTCCAGTCCCAAAGAAAGGCAATGCCAAAGAATGCTCAAAGTACCGCACAATTGCACTCATCTCACATGCTAATAAAGTAATGCTCAAAATTCTCCAAGCCAGGCTTCAGCAATATGTGAACCATGAACTTCCCGATGTTCAAGCTGGATTGACAAAAGGCAGAGGAACCAGAGATCAAATTGCCAACATCCGCTGGATCATCGAAAAAGCAAGAGTTCCAGAAAAACATCTACTTCTGCTTTATTGACTATGCCAAAGCCTTTGACTGTGTGGATCACAACAAACTGTGGGAAATTCTGAAAGAGATGGGAATACCAGAGCACCTGACCTGCCTCCTGAGAAATCTGTATGCAGATCAGGAAGCAACATTTAGAACTGGACATGGAACAACAGACTGGTTCCAAATCAGGAAAGGAGTACGTCAAGGCTGTATATTGTCACTCTGCTTATTTAACTTATATGCAGAGTACATCATGAGAAACACTGGACTGGAGGAAGCCCAAGCTGGAATCAAGATTGTTGGGAGAAATATCAGTAACTTCAGATATGCATATGACACCACCCTTATGGCAGAAAGCAGAGAAGAACTGAAGAGCCTCTTGATGAAAGTGAAAGAGGAGAGTGAAAATGTTGGCTTAAAGCTCAGCATTCAGAAAACTAAGATCATGGCATCTGGTCTCATCACTTCATGGCAAGTAGATGGGGAAACAGTGGAAGCAGTGACAGATTTTTATTTTTTGGGGCTCCCAAAATCATTGCAGATGGTGACTGCAGTCATGAAATTAAAAGATGCTTGCTCCTTGGAAGAAAAGTTATGAGCAAACTAGACAGCATACTAAGAAGGAGAGACATTACTTTGCCAACAAAGATCCATCTAGTCAAGGCTATGGGTTTTCCAGTAGTCATTATGGATGTGAAAGTTGGACTATAAAGAAAGCTGAGCGCCGAAGAATTGATGCTTTTGAACTGTGGTGTTGGAGAAGACTCTTGAGAGTCCCTTGGACTGCAGGGATATCCAACTGGTCCATCCTAAAGGAAATCAGTCCTGAATATTCATTGGAAGGACTGATGTTGAAGCTGAAACTCCAATACTTTGGCCACCTGATGCAAAGAAGTGACTCATTTGAAAAGCCCCTGATGGTGGGAAAGATTGAAGGGAGGAGGAGAAGAGGACGACACAAGATGAGATGGTTGGATGGCATCACCGACTCAATGGACATGAGTTTGAGTAAACTCTGGAAGTTGATGATGGATAGGGAAGCTTGGAGTGCTGCAGTCCATGGTATTGCAAAGAGTTGTACATGACTGAGCAACTGAACTGAACTTGGTAGGAGATTATAGAATTAATACACAAAAACATTTTTTATACTTTTCTCTATCAGATCAGATCAGATCAGATCAGTCACTCAGTCGTGTCTGACTCTTTGCGACCCCATGAATCGCAGCATGCCAGGCCTCCCTGTCCATTACCAACTCCCTGAGTTCACTGAGACTCACGTCCATTGAGTCAGTGATGCCATCCAGCCATCTCATCCTCTGTCGTCCCCTTCTCCTCCTGCCCCCAATCCCTCCCAGCATCAGAGTCCTTTCCAATGAGTCAACTCTTCACATGAGGTGGCCAAAGTACTGGAGTTTCTGCTTTGGCATCATTCCTTCCAAAGAAATCCCAGGGCTGATCTCCTTCAGAATGGACTGGTTGGATCTCCTTGCAGTCCAAGGGACTCTCAAGAATCTTCTCCAACACCACAGTTCAAAAGCATCAATTCTTCGGCGCTCAGCCTTCTTCACAGTCCAACTCTCAACATCCATACATGACCACAGGAAAAACCATAGCCTTGACTAGACAAACCTTTGCTGGCAAAGTAATGTCTCTGCTTTTGAATATGCTATCTAGGTTGGTCATAACTTTCCTTCCAAGGAGTAAGCGTTTTTTAATTTCATGGCTGCAGTCACCATCTGAAGTGATTTTGGAGCCCAGAAAAATAAAGTCTGACACTGTTTCCACTGTTTCCCCATCTATTTCCCATGAAGTGGTGGGACCGGATGCCATGATCTTTGTTTTCTGAATGTTGAGCTTTAAGCCAACTTTTTCACTCTCCACTTTCACTTTCATCAAGAGGCTTTTGAGTTCCTCTTCACTTTCTGCCATAAGGGTGGTGTCATCCGCATATCTGAGGTTATTGATATTTCTCCTGGCAATCTTGATTCCAGCTTGTGTTTCTTCTAGCCCAGCATTTCTCATGATGTACTCTGCATATAAGTTAAATAAGCAGAGTGACAATATACAGCCTTGACGTACTCCTTTTCCTATTTGGAACCAGTCTGTTGTTCCATGTCCAGTTCTAACTGTTGCTTCCTGACCTGCATATAGATTTCTCAAGAGGCAGGTCAGGTGATCTGGTATTCCCATCTCTTGAAGAATTTTCCACAGTTTATTGTGATCCACACAGTCAAAGGCTTTGGCATAGTCAATAAAGCAGAAATAGATGTTTTTCTGAAACTCCCTTGCTTTTTCTATGATCCAGCGGATGTTGGTAATTTGATCTCTGGTTCCTCTGCCTTTTGTCAATCCAGCTTGAACATCAGGAAGTTCATGGTTCGCATATTGCTGAAGTCTGGCTTGGAGAATTTTGAGCATTACTTTATTAGCGTGTGAGATGAGTGCAATTGTGTGGTAGTTTGAGCATTCTTTGGCATTGCCTTTCTTTAGGATTGGAATGAAAACTGACCTTTTCCAGTCCTGTGGCCACTGCTGAGTTTTCCAAAGAACCATAAATGATAAATTGTTATTTTAGTTGCTAAGCTGTCTCTCTTTGTGACCCCATGGACTGTAGCCCATCAAGCTCCTCTGTCCATGGGATTATCCTCTCAAGAACACTAGAGTGGTTTGCTATTTCCTCCTCCAGGGGATCTTCCTGACCCAGCAATTGAATTTGTATCTCCTGCTTGGCAGGTAGGTTCTTTACCACTGAGGCACCTGGGAAACTCCAAATGATAAATTAGCAGCAACATAAACAGAATAGAACTACATACCAAGAGACTAGCACAAGTGGAGGTTCTTCCCTAGTAGCTCAGATTGTAAAGAGACTAGCACAAGTGGGGTTTATTCTAAAATGAAAGGATCATTCAGAATTAGGGAATCTTTGAATACTGTTTACCATGCTTTTTCCCTAGCTGCTTCCCAGAGGTTACTATTATTTGCTCATGAGCTCCAGACCAGCTAAACCAATGAACCCTGCTATCTGGTGGCTGAACCACACCTTGTCAAATGAAGTCTGATTCTTTACATGTTTTTCCTTCCCCTCGAATATCATATGGGCTTTCTTATATCTTTTAGTTACTCTTTTATCATAGTTAATTCTTTATGTTAAAATTCCCCTGTTTAATCTTACTGTGGTTTTAATCTTTTTAGTGAACCAAACTAATGAACCATATTAGTAGATTTTTGGAGAAATTTTATATTTTTTTTTCATAGATGCTAAAAACGCATTTGCAAAACTCAATGTTTATTCTTCTTTTACTAACTTTTTATGAATTGAAATATAACACACATAGAAAAGTGTACAAATCACAAGTGTCCAGCTAAAGGAATTATCTGAGTAAACATACTTGGTTTAACTGCCATCCAGTTCTAGAAATAAAACTTGGCTAGCAGCCTAGAAGCACTCCTGTCCCAGCTCTTTGTTCCCAAAAAGTATCCAGTGTCCTGACTTATAACACAGAGATTAGCTTTGCTGTTTTTGAACTTTAAGTAAATGGAATCATACAGTGTGTATTTTTTTTTCTCATACCATTCTGGCTCATCTTTGTTTGTGTGATTTATCCACATCAATTCTGGTAGTACTGCTTCATTCATTTTCTTTTCTCTGTGCTATTCCACTGTATAAATCAATCTCAATTTACTTTTGTATTCTACTGTTGATAAATATTTGTGTTGTTTCTAGTGCGGCTCTGTTATAAATAATGCTAGTGGTGAACATTCTTGTATATATCTTCTAGCGTTAATGTACACACATTTCTTCTGGAATTATGTGTAGCATTGGGTCACTGAGTATGCTTGTCTTAATTTTTACTAGATGCTGACAAAAAGATTTCCAAAGTTTTGTATTTCCATTAGCAGGACTGAGAATTCTAGTTTTTCTGCTGTTGTTTTCAGTCTTTAAAACTTTTGTTTTAGCCAGAGGGTTGTATAAGGAGTGGTATTTCATTACTGTTTTAATTGTATTTCCTTGACCATCATCAATAATAAGTTGAGCATTTTCTTATTTGTTTATTTACTGTCTGTGTGTATACTTGTTTGTGAACTGCTGCATGTTTAAGGTCTTTTCCCAGTTTTCATTGGGTGGTTTATAATATTTGATTGATTTATAGGAATTTTGTATTGGCCCTTTTTGGTTGGCAAATGCCTTCTGTGATTGTGAGACTTGCCTTTTCACTCTTTAAAGGTATCTTTTTGTGAATAAATGTTCTTCATTTTAATGTGCATACTCCCTTTTGGTGTTCTTCTCTTTTTGTGCTCTGTGATTTTGGTTACTGTCAGTGTTATTTCATTCTTAAATGTTCTGTAGCATTCAGTGATAATGCTTTCTCAACTTGGAGTTTTCTTTGTGGGAATATTCCATTAAAAATATATGAAGGACTTTTTATAGTTTTCTATTTATTCTTATGCCACCTTTGGTAAGATTTTTTTTTTTATTTTATTTTATTTTTAAACTTTACATAACTGTATATTAGTTTTGCCAAATATCAAAATGAATCCGCCACAGGTATACATGTGTTCCCCATCCTGAACCCTCCTCCCTCCTCCCTCCCCATTCCATCCCTCTGGGTCGTCCCAGTGCACCAGCCCCAAGCATCCAGTATCATGCATCGAACCTGGACTGGCGACTCGTTTCATACATGATATTTTACATGTTTCAATGCCATTCTCCCAAATCTTCCCACCCTCTCCCTCTCCCACAGAGTCCATAAGACTGTTCTATACATCAGTGTCTCTTTTGCTGTCTTGTACACAGGGTTATTATTACCATCTTTCTAAATTCCATATATATGCGTTAGTATACTGTATTGGTGTTTTTCTTTCTGGCTTACTTCACTCTGTATAATAGGCTCCAGTTTCATCCACCTCATTAGAACTGATTCAAATGTATTCTTTTTAATGGCTGAATAATACTCCATTGTGTATATGTACCACAGCTTTCTTATCCATTCATCTGCTGATGGACATCTAGGTTGCTTCCATGTCCTGGCTATTATAAACAGTGCTGCGATGAACATTGGGGTACTCGTGTGTCTCCCTTCTGGTTTCCTCAGTGTGTATGCCCAGCAGTGGGATTGCTGGATCATAAGGCAGGTCTATTTCCAGTTTTTTAAGGAATCTCCACACTGTTCTCCATAGTGGCTGTACTAGTTTGCATTCCCACCAACAGTGTAAGAGGGTTCCCTTTTCTCCACACCCTCTCCAGCATTTATTGCTTGTAGACTTTTGGATCGCAGCCATTCTGACTGGTGTGAAATGGTACCTCATAGTGGTTTTGATTTGCATTTCTCTGATAATGAGTGATGTTGAGCATCTTTTCATGTGTTTGTTAGCCATCTGTATGTCTTCTTTGGAGAAATGTCTATTTAGTTCTTTGGCCCATTTTTTGATTGGGTCATTTATTTTTCTGGAGTTGAGCTGCAGGAGTTGCTTGTATATCCTCGAGATTAGTTGTTTGTCAGTTGCTTCATTTGCTATTATCTTCTCCCATTCTGAAGGCTGTCTTTTCACCTTGCTAATAGTTTCCTTTGATGTGCAGAAGCTTTTAAGGTTAATTAGGTCCCATTTGTTTATTTTTGCTTTTATTTCCAATATTCTGGGAGGTGGGTCATAGAGGATCCTGCTGTGATGTATGTCAGAGAGTGTTTTGCCTATGTTCTCCTCTAGGAGTTTTATAGTTTCTGGTCTTACGTTTAGATCTTTAATCCATTTTGAGTTTATTTTTGTTTGTGTTTATAAGTATTCATACATTTTGTCTAAATAGTTAAATGTGTTGTTTATACAACCCATGTTCATAATGTCTTCTTGTGATCTCTTAATTTGTATGTCATCTATGGATTACAAAATGTACTCTTCTGCATTTCTGCTAATGGTTGTTTGTTGCTTCTAAGGGCTTATCAGTTTCATAAACCTTTTCAAAGAGCCAGCTTTGTCTTTGTTGTTCCCCTATTTGTTTTCTGTATCTACTTGTTCTACTGTTTGTTGTTTTCTTTAGGTTTAGTTTGCAGGCTTTTTGTTTGTTTTGTATTCTAAAATGGACACTTGACCATAAGAAATAATTTTTTAAAATATATGACAAAATGTTTGCCTAAAGTCAGAAGACAGTTCACGAACTGATCAAAATAATTGCCAATTAAATCAGAGTTCAAGTCCAAGTTCTTTAATATGTTAAGAGCTTCTAGAAGTCAACGGAAAAGAGCAACAATTACATATTAATAATGAGCAATGTCTGTGAGCAGATAACGGACAGAAAAGTCATTATCAGTGGCACTTAAACATATGTAAGGATGTTCATCCTCTCTCCTAAGAGGAATTCAAAGTAAAAGCATTGTGATAATTCATACATAATTTATTGGCAAGGATATGGGAAATGGGTACTTGCATACTATGGTCGGATATAAATTGCCACAACCTTTTAAAGGAACAATTTATATTATTTATCAAAATTTTAAATGCCCTCTGACTTTTATGTATCCATACGTATATTTGTTCTCATATTACCTGTAAAACCAAAAAAAAAAAAAAAAAATCCTGGAAAACATCTGTTAGTATATGTTTATTCTATAGATTAGGTTGTAGCTATGCAATGTAAAGCTGTGAAACCACTGAAGGGAGGTAGTTTGAAGGTGCTGGTTGTTATGGAACAAACTCTGTGAAAGACTGTTTGCTAAAAAATGTATCTTGTTAAATAACGAGTTTGAGGGTGAAGTGTGGGTTTTGTGTGTGCATAGTGAATTTCTGTATTGCCTAGCTGTGTATCGTGTGTAAGGTAAATGCTAAGTGTTTGTTTTATGTCTGTGGAATTGAATTGACTTCATCTGGTATTTATTTAACACAGGATATTCGGCATTTCTCTTAGTTACATTGTAATTTTTCACTCATATTGTAAATTCATTGAAAAATAGATTATATGGACCATGTTACATGCTCTTTATGTGCTCCACGCTGCCTGTGATAATACACTGAATGTTGTACAGACAGTATTTTGTGAATGCAAAATAGAGTTAGTTCACACACAAATATTCACTTCTTTTACATTTTCCGAACCTGGTCATAGTTGCATATGTGGTAGATGGATAGGACAGTCGTTATTTAATTTTCATGTTACAGAAGAGTGAACTGAGCTCAAGTGAATAAATGATTTCTCTGAAACAAGGATTGGTAAAGCCTATGGACCACACCTGTCCCTTCACCTGTTTTCATATGATCTATAAGCTAAGAATGGTTTTTATATTTTTTAATGACTAGGGGGAGTATTATATGACAGGAAGCTTTTATAAAGTTCAAATTTTAGTGTCCATAATTAAAGTTTATTAAAAGATATCATAAACATTTATTTCTGTACTGTCTGTGGCTGCCTTCCCACCGCTATGGCTGACTTGAATAGTTGCAGAAGAGATTCGATGTGGCGTTCTCACTGCTTCATTCACACTGTTACTTGGCACACTGCACAGCTCAGTGATGCAGCTGTGATTCAGTAGTGTTTCAAGTGTCACACGTATTTCTGTACCATAACATTTTTTTTTTTTTGTAACTGTTGCATATCCCATTATGACAAAACAAGAAAAGGAGAAAAAAGGGGACTTTGAAACTTACGGTTTTAAGGGAGTGTGGATTGTGAATTATTTTATTAAATTAGATGATAAAACATTGGGTTTATTATGTTCTATTAAAAGAATATTTAATATATGTCACCCTTACCAGCCTAAGTATTACAGTATTCCAAATGCAGGAAAGCAACTCGCATAAAAATTAGAAAATTTAAAAAATTTCATCATAGCAGATTTTTTTCCCCACAAGTATAAAAAAGGTGAAAATGAGCTGGCTCTCAAAGTAAGGTTTGGAGTGGCTCATTTGTTAGCTAGGCAAAGAGAGCCAGTTACCAATGGTGAGCTAATTTAATTAAACTGTGTTTTATTGCAGTAAAGAAATGTGTTCAGAAAAAATAAATTTGTTTAAGATTATTAGCCTTTTGATGACAATAATTGTGTTAAGAATTGAGGACATTGGTAGCAACATCAGTAGTCAAATGTAAAAAAGGATAATGATTTTGAGTGGTTTTCCTGACTCTTGATGAGTCAACAGATGTTTACTGACACTGTTCAGTTGTGTATTCAAAGAGGCAATGCTGAGTTTCAAGTGACTGAAGAATTAATTAGTCTCCCTAAGAAGTGTTTGTAGAACAACTTCAGGCAAGATTATTTTCAGTGAAGTTGACAACACTATTTCAGTGTAGTCTGAAGTAGAATCGAAAGATATGTTACAAGTGATGGTGATAAAAATATATGTGGAGCAGAAAAAAAGGTAGACTAATTTACAAAGTTTGTGAAAATGTAAAGTTTTTAAAGCCTATGGATATTCTCTATTTTTATGATTACAGAATTGTGGAAAACGTTTGTAACTGCCATCTATTATTGAGCCAGAAATATAGTGAACATAATTTGATCTCATAAAGAAATGGTTGTAGTTTTCGTCAGAAATTTGAGCTGTTTGACATAACCTAGCACCCATAAGTTTGATCATTGCAATTTTTTGAGCTTGCAGTCAAGATTAAAAATTTTCTAGACAGGAACACACTCCTTTTACTACTCTTGAAATATTGAATGGCTTGAACATTACCTTTTGCTTCAATCTTCATATTGCTTCTTACTGATTTAATTGATAATATTTCTAATTATGAGGCAAACCAACTCTTACATGTGAAACTTAGACCATGGTAATCATTTGACAGCAACTAAGGCAGCTTGACCTGGAGAAGAGAATGGCAACCCACTCTAGTCTTCTTGCCTGGAGAATTCCATGGACAGAGGAGCCTGGCAGGCTGTAGTCCACAAGAGTCAGACACGACTGAGCAACTAACACACACACACACACACACACACACACACACACACACGGCAGCTTGAAACACAAGTAATGTCAATTTGCTTTATATATGTCATTCTGTCAGAAGGTAAAGCAAGGAGTGATATCTCCATTCACACAGACAGCAGACATATTTTCCAGGCTGCAACAGTAGTTCCAACAGTATTTTTCAGACCTTGATGGAGGTTCAAAGAAGCTTCTTTATTTCAAAATCTTCTAACAGTGTGATTGAGAAGCCTCTACCTAACTTTAAGTTAGAAGTGATTGATCTATAGTGACATGCTAAAAGGCAAATATCAAGAGACTTTTGTAATAGAATTCTATAAATGCCTTATAAGTGATGAATATACTCAATTAAAGTCATATGCTTGTGGATTGATATCAGTATTTGGCATTATATCTGTGTGAAAAGACATTTTCAAAGTTGAAATATGTAAAATCTCATTATAGATCAGTGTTAGCAGATGAACATTTGCAATCATTTTTGATGATGGTGAACAGTAATTTTGAACACCATTAAATGAAATGTTATTTCCCCCAAAAGATTATGTTCTACTGCTAATAGTAGACTTGAATTGCCGAAAGTTTTTTGGAAATTTGTTCTCTCTTATTTTATAACTGCCTCAATAATACTGTTATTATGTGTTTTTCTCTTTACAGAGAAAGTTTTCTGAAGCCACTCTCCTCCTGAAGGAAAAATATATTTCTAGTTAGAAACCAGTTATGCATTGATTGTCCTTTATTCTCATTTTAGAGTTCTTGCCTTTAGAAAATACTAAAAATGTTCAAATTTGGGACAGTTTATTGCCTATTAATATAATTTCAATCTTTGAAGTGTTGGAAATGAAATTCACCTGTAAATTATGTCAGTAGAGGATGTCTACATTGTACTGAGTCCAGTGTTTTATTTTATTGTTGTTTTATTTTATTTATCTATTTTTGGCAGTTGACTTAAAGAACAATATGAGTACTTTCAAGTTAATAAGCTTCATGGACAGTTTTATTTTAAATTCTGTGAGAAATACATATTTTAGGATCCCATATAACATGCCTTGATGCATTTTATAATATATATTTTGGTAAATAATTGCTTATGAAACAGGCTTTTACATTAACAGCTTAACTTCATGCAAAAGAAAAATGCACCTTCAGGATTTTAATAGAAATTAACCCATTTATTCCTTAAAATAATCTTCTGAGAGTTTATTGTTATCTCATGAGAGTTGCCATCTTTCACCAAAGGAAATATTTGTTATCTGAACCCTTTACCCAATATATTTGTTAGCAATTACAAAGGATTATTGATAGTTACTTTCTGGTCTCTGATCCCTCTAAAATTAGTATATTCTCATATAATTAAGTCCTGTATATTTTATATTTGAGCACTAGTGTTTGTTTTTAAAGTTTTCTTTTATGGAGCATTTTTGTCTCTTGGTACTTTGCTTCCAAATTATAGTTTCTTTTTTCTTTTCTCTCTCTCTCTTTTTTTAAAGTCTGTTTATATTAAATGGGATTAAAAACACACTTCCACTTTTAGAGCAGATTTATCATCTCCCCTTCAGGCTGTTCTTTAACGTGGAGCTCTTAAAATGAATATCTTAAGATATACCCCAGATGTTTTAAACTTCAGCAAACTTGTGGTTTTCTTTATTGGAATCTCTGTTTGTAGTACTCAGAAGATGAAAGAAAACATCTTCTCAGTCTCCAAACACTTTTCATACTGGTTTTAACGTCTTGTGCTGCAAAGACATGGATAAGATAAAACTTCTATTACTGATAACTTTTTAGAATCCTTCCTTTAAAATTTAATTATCAAACTGGGAATTGCATTAACAATCATATAAAAAATGATATTGGTCTGTTGTATGTGCTTTTCAATCAACACTGTTATGTGGTTAGTTTTTGTTTTTTATAGCTGTAGCATTTAGTAGAGGTTGAGGATGTTTTGTTTCAAGTGTTTATCCAAAATGTTGGGAAGTTTGAATTTTTTTTTAATGATGTTAATCATTTAATTCTTTTTTTTTTTCTTTTTAGAGGATAGCCAAATTGCATATTCTGTACAAAATCAGCAACTAAAGTATTTCTCCAGTTATAAAAATAGTTGGTAACATTTATTGAGTGCTTACTGTATTCAAGGCAGTGGCATATTGCTCATGTCAGGACAAAGTAGCCATGATTTGTACTAATTGAAAGATAATAAGGGGTTAATAAATGAGTACAGTAGTGTAGTACATACAAACACACACACTTTTGTCATCTTAAACATGTTGTAAAGGAAGCAAGTAGGAGCACCTTATCTGATCTCTACTGTTTATAAATAAACAAATTTTTTTCTTACCAGGTAGCATCATATCTAAATATTAACCTAAAGTTTATGTCTTACGCTTAAATTTCTCTCGTAACAATGTTCTACATTCTCATTTGTTTTAGTTCTTTCGATTTAATTTTCCACCTCATGTCTAGGAGGTATTTCCTAGACATGAGGTGACATAGGCAAAATTGCCATCAATGTCAAGTTCTTTCTAAAAATATTCAAGAAAAACTTAATTTTGTTAAAATGTGTACAAATTGGCAGTCTGTACCTTCTTAAAAATTCAACACCAGCAGCAGCAAAAAGACTCCTTTAATCCTTCCATAGGTCATCCATCCACTTATCCCCCTTCTTTTTTTTGGTGCGTGCGCGCACGCGTGTGTGTATACCCAGTATCTGTCAGTCACTATGTTTAAATACTGCAGAATGCAAAAACAGTCTCTAATATCATGCTTTACGCATGCTGCTGCTGCTGCTGCTAAGTCGCTTCAGTTGTGTCCGACTCTGTGCGACCCCATAGACGGCAGCCCAGCAGGCTCCACCGTCCCTGGGATTCTCCAGGCAAGAATACTGGAGTGGGTTGCCATTACACATGAGGAAACTTAATCTTGGAGAATATAAATTACTTGCCCCATCTCAGACACTTAGATGAATATGAAATTAAAGCCAGATCTGTCTATACCAGAGCCTTTACTTAAGGAATCTGTCTATCTTGATCACTTGCTATGTAAAATCATAATTTGACCATATTGGTATCAGACTTGTCTTTTGTGTTCTTGGTAAGGAATTTCAACTATGCTAGGTTGATATCTGCCCTCCTCCCTTCTTCCTGCCTTTTAAATCTTTTCCTTTTAAATACTGATATTCCATCTGGTTCCACCCTCTGGGTTCTTCTCATTTGTGTAGGCATAGGTTTCTTTGGATTTTTTTTAGCTTCTTAAGCCTATAGGAATGTGTCTTTAATCAAATTTGGGAAGTTTTAAGGTGCTATTTCTTCAAATTTTTTTCTGCACTGCATTTTTCTCTTCCTTTGATTCTCTGATAGCATAAATGCTAGATCTTCTAGTATTATTTCATAGGTATCTGAGTATTTTCTCATTTAAAAAAATCATTTTTCTCTCTGTTGTTCAGACTGTATTGATTGGTCTTCAAGTATACTGAGTTTTAATTTTTCTGTTGAGTCCATCTACTACTGCTGTTGCTGCTGCTAAGTCGCTTCAGTCGTGTCTGACTCTGTGTGACCCCATAGACAACAGCCCACCAGGCTTCCCGTCCCTGGGATTCTCCAGGCAAGAACACTGGAGTGGGTTGCCAATCCCTTCTCCAATGCATGAAAGTGAAAAGTGAAAGGGAAGTCGCTCAGTCCTGTCCGACTCTAGCGACCCCATGGACTGCAGCCTACCAGGCTCCTCCGTCCATGGGATTTTCTAGGCAAGAGTACTGGAGTGGGGTTGTTGAGTCCATCTAGTGAATTTTAAATTTTCACTTATTGAATGTTTATTTGATCTTCTTTATATCTTTTATTTCTTTGCTGAGTTGTTCTTTTTTTTCTAGATACTTTAAGAGTTCTAGTAGTTTTTGTTTTCTGGAGTTCTCCTTTCTGGTCTCCTAGCCAGAGATCTGGGGCTTTATTTTCCCAGTTCTGCCTCAGACTCAGACTTGTCTTGGGCTAAGTAATAGGAAGATACAGAGAAAATATTCTCAGCTTCAACTTATATTCAAACTTATAGTTATTTGAACAATAAATTCTTAAACTCACATATATCAAATTGTTCAGTTCTAAATGTTTACTCTTTTTTATAATTTTAATCCTCTTAAATTCTCCAGTGTTTCTAGTTTATGCATTCTTTCCTTTAATTCCTTGAAAATATTATAGTTACTATAAAGTCTCTTTTTTTATTTCCAGTATTTAAATCATTTTGAAACTTCTTTATTGTTTTTTTTTCATTTTTAGTTTTCAATCAAATTATTTTGCCTCTTTGCATAACTATCAGTTGTTCATTGTTTGCTGTTCACTTTATATAAGAGCTGTTGATCCTTCAGATTGTGTATTCTACCAGACTGTTCACCCATTTGTTTATGAGGCTGATGTGAAGTGAAAGGAGAGCTGATCACTGTAACAAAGTTAAGAATTAAATCTAGGTCAGAGTTGATTTTTGGTTTTAATAGATTTGGTCTACACTGTTTGCCTCTGTTTCTAGAGCTTGACTCTCTAAGATTCTTAATTTAGACCCCTGGGGTCTTTGTCTCAGCTGTGAAACAGTCCACCAGAACTTCTCTCAGAGGTTTCTAGCTTAATTCTTTAGCTTTCTGCCCAGTACACATTCAAAATTTGACAAATATGTCAAGTAGGTGACTGACATTTAAAATATATATATATTTTCTAAAATTTGAGTATAGTTGATCTACAATGTTAGGTTAGTTTCACCTATGCAGGGCAGTGATTTATACACATATATTCTTTCCCAAATTCTTTTCTCTTATAGGTTATTACAAAATGTTGAGTATAGTTCCCTGTGCTATACAGTAGGGCTTTTTGTTAGTTATCTATTATGTATGTAATAGTTTATATATGATAATACCAACCTCCTAATTTATCCCCTCTCCCCTTTCCCTTTTGGTAACCCTAAATTTGTTTTCTGTGTCTGTGAGTGTATTTCTGTTTTGTAAATAAGTTCATTTGTATCTTTTTTTTTTTTTGGTTTCTTATAAAAGAATAGCATATGATATTTGTCCATCTGGCATACTTCACTTAGTATGATAATCTTTAGGTATATCCATGTTACTGTAAATAACCTTATTTCATTCTTTTTCATGGCTGTGTAATATTCCATTGTGTATTATATATAACCTTTTTTAATAAAAGTTTTCTCCAGAATTATGCCCAGGAATGGGATTGTAGTATTGTATGGTAACTCTATTTTGAGTTTTTTCAGGAACTTCCATGCTGTTGTCCATAATGGCTGTACCGGTTTACATTAGGAAACTGATATTTTGTTTTAGACTCTTAAGTTTCCAATTTTATCACTTTACTACTATGTAATGAATTAAATTATCCAACTTTTTTTTTAATCCCCCTCCCTTCCACCCCCATACCATTGTTCTGCTAAACCCAGAGTTTGAATTTTCAGCTTCAAGATAGAACCAGGATAGCCACACATCCTCTCCTGCTTCCCAGTAGAAGAGTGTCTATCTTTAGTTTTTATTCTCCCCTCTTCCTGTGGAGTTCATTTCTTGCCTAACATATTTTTAGTTCCTTTGCTCTTGGCCTTTGTTTTGTAAGCACTGCCAGACTGGGCAGCCTTTCTGGTTTTCAGGTGATTTTGGTTAACCTCCTTAGTTTGCATTTCATTTTCAGAATTCAGCAAATGTGTTATGGGACAAACCAGCTATATGTTTGTGGTTCCTGAATTGTCAAATTTTGTCTCTCTAGCCTAGAGCTGGTGAGTACAAATGTGGACAGGTCAGACAAACAGCTGCTGGTTCTGGCCAACTCTGAACAGTTCTCACCTCCATAGAAATTTATTCATTTGGTGATTGTTCCTTCCAAAGATCTCTTGTACCTTTAGTGATTTATAATATGTATGACTTTACTAGTTGTTGTCAGTAGAAATGCTATTTATGACTCAGAATCAAAATTTCTATGTGTTATGTTTTGATAAGAAATCTGAATGTTTGAGTGTTTCTGATAAATGACACTTTTTATAGTTGGATAGAGAAAAATGATTAATTTGTTGCTTAAATACTGTCCATATCCATATCTGTTACATATGTTTATGGAGTGTTTGTATTAAAGAAACTAAGGCCCCATTATAAACCATGTATTCTGTGATAGAAATAACAAAGCAGTAATGGAGTGAAAAAGAGTAGTTTGTGTTTTGGAACTTTCTGTGGACATATGGGTGACACTCTTAAGTTTATCAGGAGACTGTCTCATTTTGAGAAACACTATCTTACAGTATTTCTCTTTTTCTTATATATGACTTTTTCTTGTATAGTTTAAAAGTGAATGTCAAACAGTTTTACTATTTAATGAAACTTGTACATTGGTTTAGTAAAGTTTCCTTGTATATTTTTATAAGGAGGGGATACCTAATGTGTATGCTGTGCATCTGTATTTAGGAATAATTCATTTTATCTTAATCATCTTCTATACAAAGTACTTTTCAACAGTTATTTCACGTGCAGACATCTTCATTCATCTTCAGAGTTATAAATGGGAATAATTAAAACTTTTAAACGTTTTAGAATTGAATAAAGACTTATCTAAGCAATGCATGCTTAAAATTGCTTTCTTATCAAGGAAAATAAAATTAGAGGTTAGAGAAATACCTTTAAATTACGATCCTCATGAGCTAATAGCTTAACCCTGGTTTTGAATGACTGTTACTTTTTCCATCTTTTAAAAATATGCTTAAATATAAACACATGTGGGAAATGTTCTTTTGGCTTTTATCAAACTGACATTTAAGTGAATTTTTTTGAACCTCACTAAACATTTGTGGTAAAAGATTTCAAAGCTTTGAATCTTTCTATTGGCCTATGGATTTTTCCCCACTGTGTTATTCTATTAACATTTGGTCTTAATAAGTATAACCTGTTTAGAATTAGTGATGTTTTTTCATTTATTATTTGTTTAGATGAGAAGTTTAGGAAAAGAACTTCATCAGAACCCTACTTGGCAGTTATGAATGCTTTCTTAAGGAAGTTAAATATTTTGAGTTTTACTATAAAGATTTTACATGTATCTTATCCTTCATATGTCTTCTTTACGAAGTTTTCGAAATTTTTGATGTTTGGTTTCTATGCTCTGATGTTAGCACAATCTGAGGTCTTCTTTATCTTCTGAGCTCACTCTTTTTCCTTCCAAGACTGGGATAAAAGAGACTTTACTTTAGTTGCTGTGAAAGTGGGAAGCAATTGCCCTAAGATAGAACTAGAAATTATAAAGGATGGTTTTGTGGACATTTTCCTGTTGATATTTCTTTTATTTTACTTACAAAAACTTTTTTAAGGAGTTTTAAGAACGATTGGTCCTAAGTTATAGGGTATAACTGTGAAATTTTCCTCATGATTTCAAGATGCATGCAGAAAATCCTTCTAAAGAGTCATAAAAATAAAAAGAATGATAAGGGAAAAAAAACACAACAGGAGAGAAGAAATTAAGTTACAGAAATAGCTCCTTAAATGTTAATGTGTAATTTTTCTGTTCTTAGGTTCAAGCCAATAAGGTATTTTATTCTAAATTATCTTATTTTTACTTTATATGATTTTAATGTTTTCTTAATTTTTGGATGGATCTCTTAGTCCTGAGTCTGCCACTTACTAAGAGAAATTAATCAAAAATCATTTAACTGGACTTGTAGGATAATGAAAGTGAATTTCCCTGGTCTTCTTAAAACAAGGCACGTAAATAGAATCACATAACCTGCAATTCAGAATTGCTAGGAGACAGATCATACTAAGAATTTAAATTTCTTGTAAATACTGGAAGAAACATCAGGTTCCAATAGAGCTCTAACTACTCCTATGTCTTTACCTCTGGAGAAAAAGGTTGGAGGGTGAAGGACCTTAAAGAGCCTATTAAAAAGAAGGAAAAGATATGGAGAACAGAGTTCAAGAGCAGATGCAGTCAATCCTGAAAAGTATATACTTCTCAGAGTTAATATTTATAATAAATGTTGAAGAGTACTTTTATAACAATATCTTTGAAATGGTAGGTCAGTTAATGTTTAAGTCAGAAATGCTAAACAACGCTTTAGCATCCTTAGTCACTAGCCTCACAATGACATATTCAGACTGAGTATAGGTTTCCAGACTTGTCAGGAATTAATGTTATATAATATGAAAAATATCTAGATTGGTAAATCACTTTTTTCAGGAATGTCAGGAAATAAGTTCATATTTCTAAAGTTTTTCTTTAAAAGTCTCACATTTATGTCTTTCCCATTTGTCTTACCAATTTACATCGCTGGTTGGATAATTTATTTAGGGTTAAAAAAGAGGTTTATTTGAAAGAAATTTCTTAACCTAAAAACTGAGTAAAGATAGGAATTAAAAATGCCCTACATTCTAAAACTTTCTTTGAATCTTAAAAATTTGAACTAGATTATATTTGAGCCCCAGATTATAAGGGATAAGACTTAGTTTATCATTCATATCCTTATATGTGAATCACTGTCAGTGGAATTAAGAGTCTTATGATTGTTTTTTCTAAGGTGTAGTATATATACATGGTTTTATTATCATCCTCTGACAAATACTATTCTCCTCAATCTTTACACTCCTGATTTTTACTTTTGTGTGGTTGTTATTCTTTATTCTTGAGTGCTTAATTTTCTGAGTTAGACTCTGCTTGTGTTTATTTCTTAAAAACTCATTGAAAAATCATTTAGTGTTTGTTCCTCATTCCGACTTTGTAAAGTGGATACTAGTTGGAAATGTTATGAAATGAACAGTTTACTATAATAATAAGCAGCAAAATCTAGAGACTGTCTTAAAGGTAGCACCATATTTCTCTTCCATTAAACTTTTCAGTTGTTGACTTCTCCATAGTCTTATCTGACCGTGTCGTAGTTGTTGTTTTTCAGTCACTCAGTTATTTCTGACTCTTTGTGACCCCATGGACTACAGCACGCCAGGCTTCCCTGTCCTTCATCTTCCAGAGCTTTCTCAACCTTATGTCCATTGAGTCAGTGATGCCATCTAGCCATCTCATCCTCTGTCATTCCCTTCTCCTGCCTTCAATCTTTCCCAGCATCAGGGTCTTTTCTAATGAGTTGGCTCATCGCATCAGGTGGCCAAAATATTGGACTTTTAGCTTCAACATCAGTCCTTCCAGTGAATATTCAGGACTGATTTTTTTTAGGATTGACTGGTTGGATCGCCTTGAGGTCCAAGGGACTTTCAAGAGTCTTCTCCAACACCACAGTTCAGAAGCATCAATTGTTCGATGCTCAGCCTTCTTTATGGTCCAACTCTCACATCCATACGTGACTACTGGAAAAACCATAGCTTTGACTAGACAGACTTTTATTGGCAAAGTAATGTCTCTGGTTTTTAATATGCTGTCTAGGTTGGTCATAGCTTTTCTTCCTAGGAGCAAGCGTCTTTTAATTTCATGGCTTTAGTCATCCTCTGCAGTGATTTTGGAGCCCAAGAAAATAAAGTCTCTCACTGTTTCTATTGTTTCCCCATCTATTTGCCATGAAGTGATGGGACTGAATGCCATGATCTTCGTTTTTTGAATGTTGAGCTTTGAGCCAACTTTTTCACTCTCTTCTTTCACCTTCATCAAAAGGCTCTTTAGTTCCTCTTCATTTTCTGCCATAAGGGTGGTTTCATCTGTGTCTGAGGTTATTGATATTTCTCAGGGCAATCTTGGCAGCTCTGCCAGCCATGTTGTAGTTAATATAGTAATTACTGTTTTTGAAAAGGTGAATCTCTTTGTAGTATACTCTCCTACATTCTTTTCCATTAATACTTGGCTTGACCTCAATGCCAAAAGAGCTTTTATGCTAAAGGATGAATTATGTTTGGTTGACTATGTTTACTTTGGTCATTTAGTCATTGCCCAGCTGTTCCAAAATTAGAAGCTCTTTGCTCCTGCTAGTAGCATGCTTATGATCATCAGTACTATTTTTATCAGAAGTCTCTGTTATCTTTTAATAGACTTAAAATTTTCATGGTTGATCATTTTCTTATGATAACTTTTCTGTGCATATTACCACTCTGAGGTATGGTTTAATATTAAACCAGGATTAAAAGATTAGTATTTAGTCACATCTCTGCCTGCCATGTTAGAATTTGGAGTCTTCTCTCTACTCTATTGCTTTTTGCTTTTCTTCTCAAAAACAAAGCATATATATATATATATAGATAGATAGATAGCATATTTATGAAGTATTTAATAATATGTGATATGAGAGCTGAGAGTGTTACTGAAAATTTAAGTTCTCCTGTACACCATCAGCTTAATACTGCACACAAGTATTAAAATTCTTTAGTAGTATATGGTATATTGCATTCTTCTTTTTTCCATAAGGTTAGTCTTTGAGAAATTCTGAATTATATCCCAGTGACATCAATTTTTATTTAAAATTTTCTTTAATGAAAATCGTTTCATTATGAAATGGATCAGCTGTTAATTTCAATTCTGTTTTTTAATGAGGTGTTTGATACACTCACTGCATTCAGACAAAGAAGCTCAAAGAAAGGAAAAAGTAAGAATGTATCTATAAAGTACAGAAATAGACACATTGCTCCCTATAGAAAAAAAAAATCACATTCTGAAATATATTGAAGTTCTCCATCAAAAGTAAAGGTATCATAAACTCTGTTATTTCTAAATAACCTAGAAAATATTTAGGGTTTTTATATAATTGATTATATCCCTATAAAGTTTTAATCATGGTTTTGAGGCTTATTAATATTTTAGCTTAACTTTGTTGTTCTTTCATTAAAGATATACAGTCCTTCTTTTCCTGGCATTTTCCACTGAGTGCATTTATAGTTTTGTCATAGACAATGTGGAACATTCATATAAAATCAGGAGATTTTGTATCAACTAGAAAATTGTGTAGAGAAGATGTGCCCAATCCATGCAAGAGATGAAAGAAAATAAATTTTTCCTCAGTGCAGTTAGTTCCCTAAACAGAAATCTTTCTAGGTTTGATAATCACATACTTAGGAGTTCCCTTTTTTCCATATGATTTTTCTTCTTTCTTGTATTTCCTTTCTTAACACCATCCAACTGGTAATCCAAAGTAGAAGTTTCAGGATTGTTTTCCCTCTGACACATCTTTTACTTCCAGTTATTTATCACATGTGATGTCTTCAACTTCGGAAATGATTCCTTAGCTTGATCACTTCGCTCTAGCCACTTGTCTCAGCATCTGACTTATGAACTTTTCCAAAGGCTTGCGATGTGCCTGTCTCTCTTTCTCTCTCACTCTCTGTTCTTTTTTTTTTTTTTTTTTGCCCTCAAAAGATGTGATTTCTCCCCTCCCCTCTTTTTAAAAAATACTTTGTTTATTTGGCTGTGCAGTTGTGGCGTGTGGGATCTAGTTCCCTGAGCCAGGGATTGAATCTAGGCCCCCTGCATTGAGAGGGTGGAGTCTTAGCCACTGAATCCCCAGGAAAGTCCCAGTCTGCCTCCCTTTAATCTACCTTGTTCTTAGAGGAGTGCTATTATCATTTAAAAATAAAATCTACCTTTCACACTATGAGTAAATAGATTTTAATAATTCCTAGTTGCCTACTGACTAGTACTGAAGTTTATTAGTCTGGCAGAGAGAGTTCGCTTTTGTCAGTTTTTACTACTTTGATTTTTACCTACATTTTAGTCTGTGTATAACTTATTTCCCTGAATATGTTAGAGTTTTGTTTTATCCTTAGCCCTGAATATTTTTTCTCCCATGTGTGTCAAATTCCACTTCAGATGTTACTCTTCCCCTGCCCCTTTCATTCAGAACCACTCACTGCTCTGTGTTTTGATTTGTATATAGTTCTATTTGTATTGTTGTATGGAAAAACTGCTGTTTTCTTCTATTATAAGATGAAGTAGATTTTTAAATGTTTTTATTACAAACAGTTTCTATGCTTATTACACAATCAAAAAAAGTATATAAGATCTGTAATTGCTTCTACTTTGGAGTAAACCACTGTTAACACCTTGGTTGTAACCTTCTAGGTCCTTTTTAGTACACATGTATATTCGGTAATTTTGCTTGCAGTATACACATACATATTGTAATTTTCTTGGGTTATATTGTACATATATTTTGGTTACTTAATATTTCTCAATTGAAATATATGGAAAGTGTCAGTAGTATAAGTCTACTTTGAAGAAGTAGACTGAATGTTGAAGAATGTTTAACTATTTAGTAGAATCAGTGCAAGGAGATCCAACCAGTCCATCCTAAAGGAGATCAGTCCTGGGTGTTCACTGGAAGGACTGATGGTGAAGCTGAAACTCCAATACTTTGGCCACCTCATGTGAAGAGTTGACTCATTGGAGAAGACCCTGATGCTGGGAGGGATTGGGGGCAGGAGGAGAAGGGGACGACAGAGGATGAGATGGTTGGATGGCATCACCAACTCAATGCACATGAGTTTGGGTAAATTCCAGGAGTTGGTGATGGACAGGGAGGCCTGGCGTGCTGGGATTCATGGGGTCGCAAAGAGTCGGACACAGCTGAGCAACTGAACTGAATTGAAATGAGAATCAGTGCATACACACAGTAAAAAATCAAAATGAAAAATTAAACATTTTTGAAATGGACCTACCTTGTCATCTGTCAGAATTCATCAGGATTTATCAGACCAAAATTTGGAATACTGCATACTGTAGCATGTAGGTATTTGTTGAAAAGAAATTGAAAAAAATAGGAGCTAATAGTAGTACCCATGTTATAAACTTGTATTGAGCATTTAAAAAAATGATTTGGGTAAAATTTTAAAACAGTTGCTTCTGGCATGTAGTAAATATTACATAAATATTAGCTGTGGAACCCTAGAACCTTAGAGGGTTCTAAGATCCTGTATGTTCAATAAATAAAACATGTTTCTTTGTTTCAGATATCTCAGTGCTTTTAATATGCTGATATACAATATGAATCTTCAAGATGAGAATAGAATACACAATTTCCTATGCTTATTTGGTCTCTAGAGCATCTTGAAAAGCTGGTGTTCTTTTTAAACCATAATAGTCTAGAAGGTAGCCGCTAGCCTTGAGGCTATAGATGTTCAAGTGTAAGTTAATAAAGTTAAATGAAATTTAAATTTTTATTTGAAATAAAACATCAGTCACACTGCCTACCTTCCAAGCATTCAGTAGCTAACTAGTGGCTGCCAGACTTGGTACACAGATACAGAACTTTTCACTATTAACAGAAAATTCCTTTGGATGGTGCTGGGAGAATTGATAACAAAAACAAAGTAAACAGTACAGATTGTTGCTGGTCTACTGTGATTTTAGTATCTGTACTGAATCTACCCCCAGTTATTACCAAAATATTATATGTGTTTGATTCTTTGTTGTTGGAAGGAAGAAATTAATGATGGAGCAGATAAGACACAACTTTAAGGAAAGATTCTTGAGAGAGTGAGAAAGGATGGTGTTGCTGTAGCAACAACAAACTGGGGTGGCCTTCAGCAGAAATATATTCTCTTAAAGTTCTTGGGAAGCAGAAGTCTGAAATCAAGGTGTTAGCATAGTTGCACTCCTTCTGAAGTGGAGAATCTTTGTCTCTTCCAACTTTTCATGGGTGCTGGCATTCCTTGGCTTCCTTGGCTCTTGGCCACATTTGTCCAGTCTCTGTCTCCATCCTCACTTCTGTCTTCTCTTTTGTCCATTGTAAGAAGAACTGGCATTGGGGTCCGAGACTTAGCTGAGTAATTTGAGAGGGAGGATTTTACCTCCTCAAGATGCCCAAATCTTTACCTCCTGCAAGACCCCCCACTTTTTTTTTTTTCTTCCAAATAAGGTTACATTCACAGGTTCTGATATTTAGAGAAATTGGCTTTTGAAAGTGGAATGACCTCAAACAGAGCAATTAATCACTTAATGTTTATTTTGTCCACCATTCTTCCTTTCTCTTCCAATCTCCAGTATCATTCTTAGCTGATATATAGTTTAGAAAGTAATTTGAAGAGAACATTTCCTAGACTACCACAACTCCCACGTATCTGCATCTGGGACTATGTACTTTTTCTTCTGTCCTGTAAGTATTCAGTTCAGTTCAGTTCAGTTCAGTCGCTCAGTCGTGTCTGACTCTTTGCGACCCCATGAATTGCAGCACTCCAGACCTCCCTGTCTGTCACCAACTCCTGGAGTTAACTCAGACTCATGTCCATCGAGTCGGTGATGCCATCCAACCATCTCATCCTCTGTCGTCCCCTTCTCCTCCTGCCCCCAGTCCCTCCCAGCATCAGGGTCTTTTCCAGTGAGTCAACTCTTCACATGAGGTGGCCAAAGTATTGGAGTTTCAGCTTTAGCATCAGCCCTTCCAATAGATTAGTATTATTCCATTCAGTTCAGTTGCTCAGTCGTGTCCGACTCTTTGCAACCCTGTGGACTACAGCACGCCATGCTTCCCTGTCCATTACCATCTCCTGGAGCTTGCTCAAACTTATGTCCATTGAGTTGGTGATGCCATCCAACCATCTCATCCTTTGACTTCCCCTTCTCCTCCTGCCTTCAATCTTACCCAGCATCAGGGTCTTTTCCAGTGAGTTGGTTCTTTGCATCAAGTGGCTGAATATTGGAGCTTAACCTCTAGCATCAGTTCTTCCAGTGAATATTCAGGGTTGATTTCCTTTAGGATTGATTGGTTTGATCTCCTTGCAGTCCAAGGGACCCTCAAGAGTCTTCTCCAACACCACAGTTCAAAAGCATTAATTCTTTGGTGCTCAGCCTTCTTTATGGTCCAACTCTCACATCCATACATGCCTACTGAAAAAACCATAGCTTTGACTAGATTGACTTATGTCTTTAAAGTAATGTCTCTGCTTTTTAATATGCTGTCTAGGTTGATCATAGCTTTTCTTCCCAGGAGTAAGCATCTTTTAATTTCATGGCTGCAGTCACCATCTGCTGTGCTTTTGTGGCCCCCCCAAAATAAAGTCTCTCACTGTTTGCATTGTCTCCCTATTTGCCATCAAGTGATGGGACCCAATGCCATGATCTTTGTTTCCTGAATGTTGAGTTTTAAGCTGGCCTTTTCACTCTCCTGTTTCACTTTCATCAAGAGGTTCTTTAGTTTCTCTTTACTTTGTACCATAAGGGTGGTGTCATCTGCATATCTGAGGTTATTGATATTTCTCTCTGCAGTCTTGATTTCAGCTTGTGCTTCATCCAGCTGGCATTTCGCATGATGAACTCTGCACATAAGTTAAATAATCAAGGTGACACTATACAGCCTTGATGTACTCCTTTCCCTATTTGGAACCACTCTGTTCCATGTCCAGTTCTAACTGTTGCTTCTTGGCCTCCATACAGATTTCTCAGGAGGCAGGTCAAAAAGATAAGGTAAGGTGAAGTCACTCAGTTGTGTCTGACTCTTTGCGATCCCACGGACTGTAGCCTACCAGGCTCTTCCATCCATAGGATTTTCCAGGCAAGAGTACTGGAGTGGGTTGCCAGTTCCTTCTCCAGAGGATCTTCCCGACCCAGGGATCGAACACAGCTCTCCCTCATTGTAGGCAGACACTTTACCATCTGAGCCACCAGGGAAGTCAGGAGACAGGCCAAGTGGTCTGGTATTCCCACATCTAAGAATTTTCCACAGTTTGTTGTCATCCATAGAGTCAAAGATTTTAGTGTAGTCAGTGAAGCAGAAGTAGATATTTTTCTGGAATTCTCTTGCATTTTCTATGATCCAATGGGTGTTGGCAATTGATATCTGGTTTCTCTGCCTTTTCTACATCCAGCTTGAACATCTGGAAATTCCCAGTTCACATACTGTTGAAGCCTCGCTTTGAGAATTTTTAGCATTACTTTGCTGGGGTGTGAGATGAGTGCACTTGTACAGTTGTTTGGATATTCTTTGGCATTGCCTTTCTTTGGGATTGGAAAGAACACTGACCTTTTCCAGTCCTGTGGCCACTGCCGAGTTTTCCAGATTTTCTGGCATTTTGACTGCAGCACTTTAACACCATCATCTTTTAGGATTTGAAATAGCTTAGCTGGAATTCTGTCACCTCCACTAGCTTTGTTTGTAATCATGCTTCCTAAGGCCCACTTGACTTGGCACTCCAGGATGTCTGGCTGTAGATCAGTGAACATGCTATCGTGCTTATCTGGGTCTTTAAGATTGTTTTTTGTAAGTTCTTCTTAGAGGTATACAGATACTGTTGTGAAAACTTGCTAGTGTGTGCTCCTCATGTCTGGCTCCTGTGACCACCAGCCTCCTCTCTCCATGGAATTTCCCAGGCTAGAATACTGGAGTGAGTTGCCATATCTTACTCTATAGGATCTTCCTCACCCAGGGATTGAACATGTGTCTCCTCTGTCTCCTGCATTGTCGGGTGGATTCTTTACCACCGAGCCACCTTGTCCACATTTTGGGCTTTGCCAGTTGTGTTTATTGACATCTCAGGGTTTTATAGATGGGGTTTGAAGGCAATTGGAAGTATAGAAGTGGGTATAGTAACTCTGTTTTCCCTATTCCTAATGTAACCATCTCTTTATTTATCCCTTTTTGCATTTTGAAGTTTTGTGAAAGGTTTCATTTGAGTAAAAAACCTCCTTCTGAGCTTAAAATTTTAGAGTTGTGAAAATAGCACTAGGACCGGTATCTTTCCTGAATACTGTATTCACACCCCAGTCTCTCTTCTTTGATCTTCTGTTCCCTTGTTGTCTGTATTGCATGCATTTTGTTTGTGGATAACTTGGTATTTTTAAATTTTCTCTTTTTTCATGCATATTCATCCTTGTCCCTCCAAAACATATAAATTCTTTAAAATAAAGTTTATGCCTATGCCCTTTGGTCATCTCAGCATCCAACATGTTAGAAATGTGTAGTAGGGAATATTGACTTGTCATCTAGATTATTAAACACCATGTAATTTGAGACATTTTAATCAGTTTACTTAGCCCTTTGAGTGTAATACTAGGGATTTACATGCGTCACTTTGTTTGAAAAGTACTATGTGTAGTTAGTATATATATCTTCCTTTATCAGATGCCAAAGTAATGAAGTATGAAAGCTTTAGATCATGTCTCTCTTCCTCTCTATTTGGCAGATACAGAAACTGTCACCAAGCAACTTTCCTAAGAATCATGCAACTCCATGTAGTTTTGTAATTCTTTAAGTTTTAAAACAGTAGCCTTTATGATATTTAAAATTTTTGAACTTATTAGGGCATACATTTGTAAGAATTTTAGAGTTCAGCATTTAAAGTAGGAAAATATTCATTGCTTATAAGTATTTAATAACTTACACATTTTTATTTTTACCTTGTTTTTAATGTCTAATTATGGTCACCCTATGTATTTTAAAGTCTCATAATTGTACACTTGTGGAAAACAATTTGTTAAGTATGGAAATTTAGGAAAGTTGTTTTCATATAGCATTTTAATTCATTTATTCAACATAACTATGTAATTCAAAAATTTCACTAAATGTAATTTAATGAGCTTCTAATCAGAAAAATTTGCATTGTGACAACTGACAAATGCTAACTTATTTCTACTGTGATTTCCTTCTAGGTTTGATGAACTTGTAAAAAAATTCAAAGTTGAATATCATGCTGGTGGCTCTACCCAGAATTCAATTAAAGTGGCCCAGGTTAGTTGATTATTTTAAAGGTGGTAAAAGAAATTGGCTTAAAATGATTTGATACTTTTGGTCATTGTTCGTAAGTATTTTAATCTATATTTTTGCTATAGAATATTTTTGTTGGTTTTAAATGTTTATTATTTGTATATATTTCTTAATTACTTGTGGAATCCTTTGGTTATATTTTATCACATTTCATGTTATTGATTTGTAGAAGTTCTGCATATTTTATAAATAGTATTCCTTTTTTGGAATTGGAAGTATTTTTTATTTGTCATTTATACTTCAATGACTTTTCACATCTTTTACTCTGCCAAAGTTCCTAGTTTTTTTTAATATAATTAAACTTTATGGCTTTCTTATAGTTCTTAGAATGGATGTTCTTATGGATACTATAAGTTTTCTTGTAGTATATATAAATACATATATATCTATATATTTGTGTATATTTATGTATAAGTTTATGCATCTGTGTCTGTATCTATATACATCTTCCAGTGGGTAATTGGACAAACTTATTTTGACATGTACTCTTTCAAGTTACCAGTGTAACCTAATTTTAAGTGGTAATGTTAGTGTTTTATTTAAAGTTCCAATTATGAACAATAGGAAGAGTTTTATAAATCTCTCTTCTTACATCTGCGATTTGTAAACTAGCTCAGAATCCCTCTAACTGCAGTCTCAAGTGTTAACTCTCATGGATTCAGGTCATTTTGATTTTTTTTTTTAATTGATTAATGCTTTCCCTTGCAATTTTAATTATGGGCTGAAGAAGTGGAGAATTGTCAAAGATTGAACTTTTATTAAATTTAAACATTTACTATAATTATCCTGCGTACTATCAAAGCTCAAATTTAATCATTTGATCATTTAAAGTGTTAAAATATTTTAGGTTGTAAAATACTGTGTTCAGTGGCCTGAGGAGATGAGATCTTTGTATTTATCAGTGGATTTTGTTTGTTTGTTTGTTTAACATTCCAGTAGTCATTTTGTAATTTCAGGTTAACAGAAAAAAGGCAGTTTACCTTTTGTACTTAGGTATTTTTATTAGTCTTCTCAGGCTGCCATATCAACTGTATCTTAATCTTAGATTTCCAAGCCTCCAGAAAAAGTTTTCTATTTTTCAAGCCATCTGGTCTATGATATTTTGTTATATCAGGCAGAGCACACTGAGTCAGGTTATATACCCAAAAGAATTAAAAGCAGGTATTGACATATATGTACATATGTGTTCATGACAGAATTATTCACAACAGCTAAAAAGTGGAAGCAACCCACATGTCCTTTAGTGAATGAATGAATGGCTAAACAGAATGTGGTGCATGCATACAGTGGTATATTTTTCAGTCTTAAAAAGTAAGGAAATTCTGACACATACTATAATATGAATGAATCTTGAGTGTATGCAGTATGTGAAATAACTTAGTCACAGGAATATTAATATTGATGATTCCACCTATATAAGGTACCCAAATTAGTCAAATCCATAGAGATGGTAAGTAGAACGTGGTTTCCAGGGGTTATAGGAAGAGGAAATGAAGAGTTATTGCTTACTGGGCATAGAGTTTCAGTTTTACAAGATGAAGAGTTTAGAGGTGAATAGTGTGGTTGTACAACAGTGTGAATATATCTAATGCCATTGCACTGTATGCTTAAAAATGATTAAAAATGATAAATTTTGTGTATGTCTGTTTTACCGTTTTTAAAAATAAATTGAAAAATAGATTCTAGAAATGCTTCTATAGGGTGTAGTATCAACTTTATTCAAGTTTTATATTTCCTTTGCTTATTTAACAATCACTGAGGCAACAAGAACATGGGCTTGCTCTTGTGGCTATGGGAATCCATTAAACTGGGTTTGAGTTCAAACTTTGTTGCTTTACTGGCTGTGAAACCATGAGCAACTTTTATGAGCCTTTCATCTGTAAATGTGGAGTTTAATGCATATCTCAAATGAAAGTCATAAGGATTAATGAGATAATGAACATTTTAAAAAGTTATACTGCTCTTTAAGGGAAAGTTTGGAAACCACCAGAGTTGCAGGGCTTCTCCCCCTCCCCCCATTTTGCTTAGTTAACAGACTGTAAACTTACACACCATGGACAGAACAACCAGATTTGTGGCTCTCATCCACTTAAAAATACTGTTTCAATCTAGTCTTCAGTTGAAAATGTTATTTGGCTTTTTATTTCCCCTAATATTTTGAGAGTGCTTTTCCTTTCCTTCTGATTGATGATTCAGCTACATAATTGCCCAATTATAATTTATCTTTGGGGTAGCCAGAGAGGTTTGAAAAATGTCCCTATAGAAGTACTTTTCTTCAGAAGGAGAATTCTTCAGATTTTCCGTGGCAGTCATTAATGGAAATAATTGATTGCTTTATACGTAAAGTAAATATTTATTGGCATCTGCTATGTGCTAATCATTATGCTTGGTAGTAGCTGGTATAATAAGCTGTGTCTTCTAAAGTTTAAGTAAAATTTGATACAGTATTTAGAACCTTAAAGTGAACGGTTTTGATAAAGCCTTGCTTGAATCTAATGTGATGAATGAATGAGGTTGAACTGTAAGCTGTTTAAAAAGTCTAGCTAGAGATGTCCCATCAGGACAGGTTCCAGACTTTGTTTTCTGTTAGTGCATTTGATTCGTTGGTTTTGGGCTTTGGTCTTCTTTTCTTATCCATTTGTGTTCTCCTTCACTTCAGAGAACAACTGGATTGCTCTTCCATTTTCTCTATTATTCTAGGTGACTGAGAAGCAAATACTGGGCAACAAATACCAGTTTAGTGTAACTATGCTAACTGAATGTCTTCCAGGTCCTGTGAACTGTAGATCTAAAATAGGGCCGAGCTCTATGATAGGAATTCAGTCATCATCGAAGTACTCATAAACCATTTAATTCTATATAGATTTTGTTAGTACATACCATGTGTAATATGTGGTTCCTGTGTGATCTTTTGTAATGGGTATTTTGAAAATAATTCAGTTCTTCTGTAAGGATATGAAAAATAAAGATAGATGAAATTTATAAATAGTAAACTGATAGCTTTTAAGATTGAGGTAAAACTAACAGGTTTTTGTTGTGTTTTTTTTTCCCTTGCCCGTGCCATGCACCATTTGGGATCTTAGTTTCCAACCAGGGATCAAACCCTTGTCTCCTGCAGTGGAAGCACAATGTCTTAACCACTGGACTGCCAAGTATAAGTAGTAAACAAGTAGCTTGAGAAACAGGCAATATTGATATGATTTGTTAAATATAAATAGCAAGTAAGTTTGTAATCTGTAAGACTGCCGAAGAGGTAATAAAAAGCTATGCTATAACAAACAGTGTTACTTACAGCTAGAAAGGGATGGAAAAACCATATTATGATCATATAATACTAGGCTGACAGTTACACCTACCCTCGAAAGATCACTCATTAGTGAAACTTACTATGTCCTTATTTCTGGCCTCACAGGTGTATAACTTCAGAAAGGGAAATAAAGCCATGACTACTCAGGTTATTTCCTAAGATTTAGTTTCCTTGTTTTATAATATCTGCCAAGGACTCCCGTCTCTGGGCCCCGTTGCTCAAACTGTGGCCCTGTTCTCCTACCTATACCATTATCATCAGTCAGATGAGGTTAAAGGCAGATAATGTGTGAACATTCAGGTGGTGTGGTCCTTACACTTGTTTGCACGTGAGCATTAACCTACTCCAACACTTTCCCTTGCTTCTTGGTGTGTATTTTAGATGGATGCATCTCTGATTTCAACATCTTAATTTGGTCAGGAGGCCCTTTCTGTTCTGTGTCCTGTGGTATAGCTTGCTTATAAAGTACTTGGAGTCTACCAGGGCTTTAAGGTAATTTCACCACACAACACTAGGTTTAGGTCGATTTCTCCTTATTCAGTAGTTTAACAACAATAGCTTGCATGATAGCTATATTAAAGATATGCTGAAACATTGAAAGGCAAAGTTACTTGGAATAATCAACACAGCTATTAAAGAAGAACTGAAAGTCATATGGAGAGTAAAGGTTAACATTTGACGATGTAGAACTCATTCTGTCAGATCTTATCAGCAATCACACTTTGATATAAGTGATGTGACAAATCATGTCAACAGGAAAATGTTCCCATTAGCTCTTAGATAATTTAATTTGTTAAAACATGTTTTGAAGATTTTAATCAAACTGCAGGCAGCATAAAACAAATTAAGATATCATAATATTGTTGATATCATGCCCAAATATACTTTTTAGACTTTTCTTATCTGCATATTTGACAGACAGTGCAAATTTAAATTTTAACAGATTCTGTTCATTGTAAACTTACTAATGAAAATAAAAAGATTTTATCTTCTAAATATCCTACACATGTTGTATACAAAAAAGTGATGTGATTTGCTTACCTGTGAGATTGGTACTTTCATAGAGGACGTTTGGTCACTTTTCAGTTTTTTTAAGTGTACGGATGCACTTAATGTGATTTTTGACTTTAAAAAAATGGAAGAGGATTGCCTCCTTGAACATGTGCCTAAAAGATGGCTATAATTATTGCTGGAACTAGAAAATATGTCCTGCAGTATAATATTTTAAAGATGTGATACAAGAAGAATGTCCTTGTCTAATGTACATTGAAGAGAATGCAGAGAAAGATTACAGTAAAACAAAAATTTATATGCCATTTCTCCATAAGTGTTTGATGATACTTGAAGAGGCCATAAAGAGGCTAAGAAAAACTCATACAACAAACAAATGACTCATTGTTGTGTGATAGGACTGCTTTATATCTCAAGAGGGATAGAAGGTCACTTTGAAAGGGCAGCTAACTTAAATAGGACTTTCTCAATGACTTTACTAAAACTGTGACTTACTTGGACTCCAGCTTGACAGCCCAAACTGCAATGACCATTGTGTTTTGAAGTGTTTTGAAATAATGGTCATTTTAGGCATGGATAGTATATGTAATGAATCTATTGAAGCAAAGGATATGATTGAATAAACATTTGGAATACTAAAACAAGCATTTAGATTCAAGGTAGATCAATATTTTGCAGAGCTAGAAATGGATTCTTATACATCTCAATGTCTGTTATTGCTAATAAGTAAAATCTAAAGTATTACATGTTCAGATGCTTTTGTTGAAAGAATATTTAGTTTCATGTCATCATGTTGGATGGACATCACGAATGTGGCCTTGATAACAGCAGAGCTGTAAGTCCAAGTGAAATTTACATTTAACTGTACCCAGTTTTATCACACATTAAAGGAGATGTCCTAATGGTTTTCTAGTCAGTTCAGAGAGAAGTATTATTGGAAACAGAAATTTGAAATATTCTTTTGTTTTATGGGACAAAAATGGAACAGGTTATTGTAATTTTTTCCTAAATTTTGTTATTATCTGTTCAATTCAAGTGTACTTAACTCTTCTTTTTAAAAATCTTACATTTATGTACATTAAGAATATACAGTATGGCCTATCAAAATTTAAATATCTAATAAAGAGTTAAGAAAAGTATACAATTTCAATTAAATACTATGGTGGTTTGCTCTGGCTGCCATAACAACATCATGGATTGGGCAGCTTAAAAAAAGAATTCAACTTTCTCACAGATCAGGGAAGCTTAGAAGTTTAAGGTCAAGGTGTTGGCTCCTTGGTTTCTTCTGGGTCCTTTCTTCTCTTGCTGCCTTTTCACATATTTGCCCCTCTGTGCATACCCCTTGTGTCTCTGTGTGTTTCTATTAGTTCTTATAAAAAGATAGTAGTCAGATTAGATTCAGTTCAGTTCAGTTCAGTTGCTCAGTCGTGTCCAACTCTTTGTGACCCCATGATCCGCAGCATGCCAGGCCTCCCTGTCCATCACCAACTCCCGGAGTCCACCCAAACCCATATCCATCGAGTCGATGATGCCATCCAACCATCTCATCCTTTGTTGTCCCCTTCTCCTCCTGCCCTCAAGTCTTTCCCAGCATCAGGGTCTTTTCCAATGAGTCAGCTCTTCGCATCAGGTGGCCAAAGTATTGGCATTTCAGCTTCAACATCAGTCCTTCCAATGAACACCTGGGACTGATCTCCTTCAGGATGGACTGGTTCGATCTCCTTGCAGATTAGGGCCTATAATAAATGTCTCATTTTAACTTAATGACCTCTTTAAAGCCCTAACCTCCAAGTACAGTTGCATTTTTAAATCTTGGAGGTTAGGGCTTCAACATATGAATTTTGGAAAGACAGTTCAGGACAAGTCCTCATTTGTTATATATCTTTTGTGGTAGTGTGCCATTTTGATTCCCATCTTCTTTCCTTTTCTATATTTGTTTTAGTTTTTTCCTTGGTGGTTACTTTGGGGAATTACAGTTTCCTTCTAAACTTATAACAACCTAGTTTAAATAGTATCAACTTAGTTTCAATAGTATGAACACTTTGCCCCTTTATATCTCCATCCTCCATCTTTACATTATCGTCACTGATTATATCTTTATACATTGTGTGCTCATTAACATAGATTTATAGTCATTATTTAATTCACTTACCTTTTAAATCCTATAGGAGGAGTTGCAGACCAAAAGTATAGTAATACTGGTTTTTATATTTGCCTGTGTAATTACCTTCATCATTTTTTTTTATTTCTTGATATGTTTTTAAGTTATTGTTGTATGTTATTTCCATAACATCTTACAGAAGAACATGAGCAAACTTTTTGGACCACCCAATACTACCTGATGTGCTTTCACTTCAATGTGAATGACTCCTTTCAGCATTTCTTATAGGGCAGGTCTACTATCAGCAGCTTCTTTCCACTTTTGTTTTTAATCTGTGAATGTCTTAATTTATCCTTTATTCTTATTTATTTATTTAGTTATTGGTCGCACCATGTGGCTTGAGGGACCTTAGTTCCCTGATCAGGGATTGAAACTGGGCCACAACAGTGAAAGCCTGGAATCGTAACCAGCAGGCCCCCAGGGAGCGCACTATCCTTTACGCTTAAAGGATAGTTTAGCTCTGTGTAGAATTCTTGGTTGACAGTTCATTACTTGAAATATGTCATATCATTGCCTTCTAGTCTCCATGGTTTCTGATGAGAAATCAGCTTTTACAATTATTGAGGACCCTTTATTCTTGACAAATTGCCTCTCTCTGCTTTTAAGATTCTTTGTCTTTTGATAGTTTAGTCAGATCTTGGTACGGATCTCTTTCATTGTTGAGCTTCTTTGATGTATAGGTGCATGTATTTCATCAATTTGGGATGTTTTTGACCATTATGTCTTCAGTTATTTTTTTCTGCTCTTTCCTCTTTTCTGTGATTCCTATAATACATAATATCTTGGTATTCTTGATGGTTGTTTTTTTTCCCCTAATACTTCTTAGAGTTTGGAGCTGCCTGTCTCATCAATTGCTCCCTAATTATTGTTTTGCCATTATATACATATGTGTATATATATATACATACATATATATGCGTATATATATGTATATAGCAAATATACATATATATAAAATACATATATTTACATATATAAAAGTCTGATATATTTGTTCCTGGGCTGGAATTCTAAAAAGTTGGTCACTGTTAAGGCCAATGGTCTATTGATTTCTTTTCTTATGCTGGAGCTATTGGTTTTTGTAAACTGTTGTTTCTTTGCAATCTTTATTGTATACCAATGTTGTATACTTGCTCAACCTTTAGATCCTCATGACAGCCTATGAGACAGAAAAAAAATATGTGGTTTCTGTTTTAATGATAAGATTCTAATTAAATAACATAGGTAAAATGTCATAATGGTTAACAAAGCAGGTCAGCACTAGAACTCAGATGTTCTAACTGGAAACATCTGATTGCTCTCCTTACTGGAGATTTTTCTCTCCTCCTTAGTGGACTTTAGTTTTGACTTGTTCATATGTTGCACTTCACATGTTGTCTACTTCTTACGGTCTGCTTCAATTTGGGAAGAGTTGGAGGTTGTCAGAGAATCAAGTAGCCATCATTTTAAATACAGCTCTGAGTAAACCAGCTCTTTCTTTCATGCTTCTTAGGGACAGCAGTTTTTCTTGTTTGGACATCTTTTTGCTTCTAGATAGTTCATATTTTTTCAGACTTACTGAATTTTTCAGAAGTCTGATGACCAGATACATGTGGTATTCCTATATGGTTTTTAAGTTATATAAATCCACTGTTTTTAAGCTTCCTGTACATTTTTTAAAGATTGTTTATTTTTTATGTTTGGTTACACTGGGTGTCTGTTGCTGAGCGCAGGCTTTCTCCGATGGCAGTAAGCAGGGGCTGCTCTTTGTTGCAGTGCGAGGGCTCCTCATTGCAGTAACTTCTCTTGTTGTTGGAGCACAGGTTCTAGGTTCATGGGCTTCATTAGTTGTGGCTTGCAGCTTCAGAAGTTGAGGTTCTCTAGAGTGTGGGCTTGGTGGTTGTGGCACATGGGCTTAGCTGCTCTACAGTATATGGAATCTTCCCAGACTAGGGATCGTACCCATGTCCCCTGCATTGTCAGGTGGATTTTTATCCACTGTACCACTAGGGAAGTGCCCTCACAAATTGATTTACTGATTTTTCTAATGTTCTATACTTGTTAAAATTTTGTCATTTTGGATATGTTCTGGGTGTCTACTCAGTCTTTATTACCTGGAATATAATGTCTTTGGAATCAATTAATTCTCTCTTTCATCCCCTGAAATGTTAAGGCTATATGAATTTTTATAATTCTTTCTTCAATAATAAAGGGTAATCATTTTCTTATTACTTTAATAACTGTCATTTTCCTAAATATATTTTTCTTTCTCATTTGAAGCAAAGATCTTGGGCATCAAATAGTGCTTCTTTCTTTGCTGTAGTTTAAATCATTTATTGAAAACTACTAAATTTCTATATGTTCCTTGTCAAATAGCCCTCTCTCCTACATTTTTCTTTAGAAAGTATAATATGTTCCTGATTATAAATTTTCTTCCTTAATCATAGATATAAATCCATCAGTGATAGATTTGATTCTCTTCTTCACATAAGCATTAAACATTTCGCTTGATCTTTTCTTGAATTCTTACATCCTTCTAATTCTTCACATGGTTTTCTGATTACTGACTTTTTAGTCTTTGTATTTCTCATCTTTCTCCCAGTTAGATAAGCCTTTGTTTTGAAATTTTAACCAAGGTGTGTGTGTGTGTTTTTAATTTTGAGAGAAATCTTTTTTCTCTCAGTATTTTTATGTTTTATACAGTATGACTATGAGGGGTGTGTATTAGGGAGGGCACATTTTTTTTTTCATATAAATATCACTTAATCTTTCACGTTTCAGAATTGTTTTAAAGCTTTCCCAAACTCTTTATATATTGAATACCTACAAACATTTTTTATAAAGTTTACAGTTAATATTGGATTGAATAGAAACATGTTCAACCCAGAATTGTAAGCTTGGTAATTTAAGAACCTTGTAACATTTCCAATTAGGTCATAGCAAAATAGAGCACAGCTATGCACGGCCCTTAACGCACAGCAGGTTTTCCCGGCATGTTGTTACCAGGCTGTGGTCACCTTGGACTGTTAGTGTCCTGCTCACCCACTGGTCAGTGCTGCAGTGGTTCCCTCCCCCAAGTGATTAACTTTCCCTGAGGGACCATGAGTGGGCCCACTCACCTTATGACCAACAGAGTGGTGGTCCCCAGTCAGAGAGTACGATAAGAGTTTATCCTGGCCCTCTCCCCAGGGCTCTTAGCTCATCCAGCATCAGGTCAGTGAGTGAGCTGGGGTGCCCAGGGCACAGGCTGAAGGCTGTGTCCTGCAGGGCTCCACTACTGGCCGGGCGCAGGCCTTGAGGCGGCAGGGAACCTCTCCCCAGTCTCTGCCTCTGCCACCTAGTGGGAGCTGCCATCTGCCTATGTAACAGTTTACAGAACCTGCCTCTGCTGTGTGGGTGGCCTGTGGAGCCTGAGGGCCAGTTGGGTCCTGGGCACCTGTCTCTCCCAGCGATGTCATCTGGGCAGGGTTTGACAACCCTGCCCTGAGGGAGCCACCAACTGAGAGCTGCTGCCTCTTAGCCAGGACCTGATCTCAGAGGGTCAAAGTTGTGCCTTGGGGTCTGGTCCTTTCTTGTAAAAACATAGAATAATGTTTCTTTGGTAGAGATTTATAAGAATGTCATTACCTGTCCATGACCTACTACCAAGAAGTTTAGGACTAACCTAAACTCTTCCTCACTTTTCATAGAAAAGGGCTTTGCTGAAAGCTTTTGGGGAGTTTGGTTTTTTTTTTTGTTTTATTTTTTAAAATTGTTTATTTATATTTATTTTTGGCTGTGCTACATCTTCATTCCTGCATGTGGGCTTTCTCTTGTTGCAGTGTGCAGACTTTTCTTGCAGTAACTTCTATAGTTGTGGAGCATGGGTGTGGGTTTCGGGTTTCGGTAACTGCAGCTCACCGGCTCTAGAGTGCAGGCTGAGTTGCACCAGTGCACGTGGGATCTTTTCGACTAGGGATTGATCCAGGGTCTCCTGCACTGGCAGGCGGACTCTTAACCACTGGACCACCAGGGAAATCCTGAGTTTGGGTTTTTAAGGCATGAAGCACCCATCACTTTGCATGGCCCTCAGTAAACCTTTCTTTGTTCCAAACTCTGACATTTAGTATTGTTTGGACTCAGTGTGCGTTGGGCACATGGGCTTGTGTTTTAGTAACAATAGCGTTTAGAAATAAAAATTGATGAAAATCGAGATCCTCATCTTTATTTTTGTAGACTTTTTTTTCTTTTAAAGAAACAAGTCTATGTGGCTTTCCTATATGAATAAATAGTATTCTGATTATTTCATTTTCTGACCAATTTCACTTGAAAAAACTATTTAGAGATTAAAAGGCATTTTAGTAGATATATCTCTGGGAATCTGGGAACAGTCTAGACTGCTTAGATCTAAAGAGAAGAAATGACATTGGAGTGATCAAAGAGAGTTCTCCCTTCTAATGCCTTACACCTGGAGCAGTTGTAGAAACATCAATAGCACAACTATATTTATAAATATCAGAGCAGAATGTGGCAGATGGTGATGCAACACAGAATCTTGTCAAACTTTTATGTCCCTAAAAAGAAGGTTTCTTTTAGTGCCTATTTTAATACTTTTAACTTGAATCTTACAAAATAAAGTTGACTCTTTATATTGTGAATTTCTCCTTGTAATTGAAAAAATTAAGTATGAATTAATATCTTGCTTCTTTGGTAATCTTTTTCTTTGTTGAATTAGACTGTGAATGACTGTTGTAGTAAACTGAGGTGAAAAAAGTAGTGTTTTGTTTTCCTAAATGATATTTTTCATGAGTTTGTGACATCCTTCTATGTTGTTAGATTCTTTAATGTAAAGCGAAACCCGATATTTTCTCTTTCTTCCTTAGCTCCCCATCCTCTTTTTCTCTTTCCTTCTTTCTGTATTTTTTGTCCTTTAGGACTTACTTTATGACTGTTCAGGGATTCTTTTGCCACCATTAGTAAAACATGCCTTTGGTTTTGTCTCAGTAGTTTTGGTGTGCTCTGAGGTTGTATAGTATAAATCTATACCTACATATCATAAAGCATGCACTTTATTTAATAAAAAAAAAGTGTACCTTTTACACTTATGGACCTTAATGTGGTGCGTTGTCCCGTGGTATGAAATTAAACATGGTTACAGTTTGATGTTGTGTTTCTCCTGCCTAATAGTAAAGCAGCAAGTGCTTCAGTAAGGAAACCTGGAAATAGCAGGACCTTATTTCATCCAGGGGATAACATTTTTTGCCTTGATTCTGTTTCCTGTTATTCTATTTGTAATTACATTTAAATACGTATCTTGTTGATTAATTAACTTTTTGGAACTGAAAAACAAAGATGGGACCTCTTCTGGTGTAGAGGTGAGTGCCTAGACTTTTTTTTAAATAGGGAAGGCTTTTTTTTTTTTTTAAGATTTATGTATTTATTTTTGACTGCACTAGATCTTCGTTGCTGTGTGCGGACTTTGTCTAGCTGTAGCAAGTGGGTGTGCAGACTTCTCGCTGTGGTGTCTCTTGTTGCTGAGCATGGGCTCTAGGCACACAGGCTGTAAATGTGGTGGTAGGACCGAGCAGTGGTTCATTAGCTGTGGGGCAGGGGCATAGTTGCCATGTAACATGTGAGATCTTGGCGAAGCAGGGATTAAACCTGTGTCCCCTGCATGGGCGGGTGGATTCTTAACCACTGGACCACCAGACTTTTTGTTTGATTAGTTGGATAGTGAAGGTGGTCTTTGCTGATTAAATGGTATAGTGGTACTGTCAACTGCCGTGTATTTTAAGACAAGCTTTTCTAGAGTATTTCTGTTTTCTTTGGTACTTTTGGTGATAAGATATTTTGTAAAAGTGAAAAACAAAATAGTAAATTTTTAGCTTAATATCACATAGTGGTGGGGGGCTTAGTAATGTTTTGTGCAGTAAATAAAGCTGGAGAAGTGTAAACTTGGACTAGTTACCTGACCTTTTCAAGTTTCGGTTTCCTTTTCTGTAAAATGGGAATAATCATAGTACTCTTACATGCTAACATTCTTAGAAGGGAAAATCATGACTCTCAGATATAAAATAAACACATGCCAACCATTTTATTTAACTCATTGTTAATTAGTGTACAGGTAAGATGTTGCAGTTTATTTTAAGGAGAATTCAGGACTGGAGATACATGTGGTCCAGGGAATCAGTCTATAAATATGACGATGATGGGGTGACATTTCAGTTTTCATCTCTACTGATTTTAATTTTTGATTTTTATAGATAAGAATTATTGCTATATATAATACATAATTATAAACTCCTGAAATAGCTCAAAGGTGATAATATGATGTGTACTTCATATTGCTGCTGCTATTTAGTCGTGTCCTACTCTTTGCAAATCCATGAACTGTAGCCCACCTTGGGATTAGCTTTGTCCATGTGATTTCCCAGGCAAGAACAGTGGAGGGGGTTGCCACTTCCTGCTCCGGGCTATCTTCTCAACCCAGGGATTGAACCCACGTCTCCTGCTTGACGGGTGGATTCTTTACCACTGAGCCACCTGTGAAGCCTATAATTAATGTTAGGGAAGAATAATTCTAATCTTTATATTTTCACAACTTTTATTAAGAAGAGCTGTTGACAAGTTCTCTGGTGGTAAAGAATCCACCTGCCAATGCAGGGAATCCAATGAGTTGGATCCAATGAGTTGGATCCCTGGTCTAGGAAGATTCCATATGAGGCTGGTCAGCTAGGCCTGTGTGCCACAGCTACTGAGCCTGTACCCTGGAGCCACAAGAGAAGCCACCGCAATGAGAAGCCCACACACTGCAAGCAGAGAGTAACCCTTTCTCACCACAACTAAAGAAAGTCCATTTGTAGCAACGAAGGCCCAGCACAGACATAGATAAAGTAAGTAAATAAATATTAGAAAAGAATAATTGTTGAGTTGATAGCATAATTATTTTTCCTTTTTAGCCTGTTACTACAATTTATTATTGTAATATTTTTCTTCTGTTACTATTGTGTATTCTTGAGGGCAGGCACTTTGTTTTATTCCTTGCTCTGTGTCCTTAGTATCTCCAGCAATCTGTGTGACTTAAAAGACTTAAGTGAACAAATTTTGAGTGATGGAAGTGATTAAGAGACATAACCCTATATGAGAAAACTTATTTTTCTTTAGTGCTCGATTCTCTGGTTTGTGCTAATTTTATTTAGGTTTTTTTTTTTTTTTTTTTTTGGACAGGCTGAAAACATAGCATCTTTACAAGCATAAATATTTATTTTAATCTAATTATTAATTTTTTTCTTTTAATGTCATGCATTGAAATGTTTTGACTGCAGTATAAATAAAGTTTATAATAGTATAATCTTCAGAGGCAAAGATCTTTATTTTAGACCTGGTTATTCACTTTCATATTGAGTGGCCTTCAACTCTTTGAGCATTAGTTTTCTTCACAAGTGAAATGATATGATAACTCAAAACATCATAACTTTATAGTTTATTAAGAAAATTAAATGTAATAATAGGCATAAATTACCTAGCAAGGTGCCTGACGTGTAGTAAGTGATCAAAAAGCTTAGCTTTGGGACTTCCCTGGTGGTCCAATGGCTATGCAAAGGGCTCGAGTTCAATCCTTGGTTGGGGAACTAGATCCCATCTGCTCCAGCTAAGACCTGGCAAAGCCAAATAAAACTAGTAAATAAATTAAAAAAAAAAAAAAAAACAAAAAACAAGCTTTAGCTTTTACATAACTATTTTTGATTTGAAGGACTCACAGATGTAATGTGATGGTGATTTATCACATTAATAATAGATATGATAAAGTAAAATGTGGGACCCTAAAATACCCTTATCTAAGTTGGTATTCAGGATGTTTATAGTCTTTTTGAATACATGATATCATAAGATATTCACCATACCTAATAAAATAATGTCATGATTTTTACTTATGTTAGTGGGCAAATAAGCTAACTTCTGAGAGTTAAATAAAAGGTCTGAATTTTGCTTAACACATTTTATGCTATGTAAATAAGGAATTTTAAAGCATTTCTAAGACATGCTCATTTAGGGTTCCCCTTTAAGCCCTCAGTTTAGCTGTTAATATCCAAAGTTAAGTGTAGGAAAAGAAGTTTTTAAAAATCTTACTTGAGTATAATTGCAAAATGTTCTTATTTCCACCAGAAGAAATTCAGGGTATGTAAAAGAAAATTCTTAAGACAGAGTTTTTATTGTAACAGTACTATATGAATAGGCTTTTGAATATAATAGCTTATTGATAAAATTTTTGAATTTGTAAATGCATCATCTGTTAAAATCTTTAGAGTTCATATTAAATCTTAGGAAATTGTTCTTCATATATAGTCTGTGTATTGTAGTTCACTGTCAACTTTGCAGTATATAATAATGAATTGTTAAATTGAGAATCTGGGATAGTACTTTCCAGGTTCTGTTTATTTGCTTGATACTCATCTTTACTGTAAGAAAGTGAGCTAAGTGAATTCCCTGGCTGTCCAGTTGTTAGGTTTGGTACTTTCACTTCTGGGGCCTGGGTTCAGTCCTTGATTGGGCAACTAAGATTCTGCAAGCTGAGTGGCACAGCTAAAACATAAAAAAGAGTGAACTAAACTGTTTGTTTCCTTAGGACCTACCCTGTGCATTGCTGCTTTTTAGGTGACCACACACTCTGAACTCCCTACTCCCCACTTGTTTCTTTTGTTTTCCCCCGCAGAGGCATTGTTGCCATCCATTAAGAGCCAATAACTTCCTATTTTCTAATTTTATTCCTGTACCAGTCAAGATACTCATTCCTTCTTTGACATTTTCAGGACATTGTATTAACATTGATTTATAAAATTATTTTATTATGTATCTGTTTAATATTTATATTGGGCTTCCCAGGTGGTTCAGTGATAAGAATCTTCCTGCCAAGCAGGAGACATGGGTTCAATCCCTGGGTCTGGAAGATCCCCTCGAGAAGGAAATGGCAACCCACTCCACCATTCTTGCCTGGGAAATCTCATTGTTAGAGAAGCCTGGAAGGGTGCAGTCTATGGTGCCGGGGTCCAGCCCCGGCTGATCCAGGGTATTCGAAGGAGAGACGGTGTAGGCGAGGATCAGGAAACAATTGCTTAATTAAACGTTAATTAAGGATATAAAGAGTAATAGAATGAGGATAGCTCAGTAGGAAAATTCAGTAGAGAAAAGAGGCTGAGTAGTTGGTTTACGCGGGAGACCAATAAAACTTCAAGACAAGAAGTTTGCAACACTTACATAGGCTGCAGGCGTCCTTCCGTTCTCCCGAAGGAGAGGAGACACTGAGGCCTCCCCGGTCGGCTCTTAGAAGCCCAGGCATAATTAGCAAGCATGGCGGGTTCCGCTCTCCAAATGGAGACTCAGCTAGAATTTGGGAGAGAGAGCGACATGGGGAGACCAAGTTTCGGTGAACAAGGCCCGCTGTTTATTTTCCAAAGTAGTTTTTATACCTTAAGTTACACATAGAGGATAATGAGGGAAGGGGTGGAGTCACGCAAGGACAGCAGTTCCTGGTTCTAATCGAAGCCAGGCTCTCAAACTTATCATATGCAAAAGTTCAGGTGATTTACATTATCTTCTGGCCAGGAGGCCTGTTAACATTTTAAGAAACTTATTTTTCTCTAAAGGTGATTATTCCAAAGTCAGGCACCAGCCTCCAAAAAAGCATTGGACAAAGCTGCATTCCTATAGGGCAAAGGTGAGGTGGGCTCAATCAAGAAAAGAATTAACTCAAGGGTCCAAGGTTACAAACATTGAGGTTACTACTTACATTTCTATACACCCATTATATCAATCAATACACTGCCAAGGACACAGTAGGTAAGGAGTATGGAGACTTAGCAGCAAACATTGGCCCAATAAGTGAAAGACCCTTCACCAATACAATTTCTAATCAATCTTTTAACTACTCAAAGGAATCTGTGTTTAGACAGTTTAGAACATCTCCTGCCTCTCACAGTTGGGAGGCTCTGAACAATCACATGTGGCCGGAAAAACCTATTCAGGCAGGCTAGAGGATTTCCAAAGGAGTTTGTAGGTTGAAACACTGTCACACCCAGGAATTATTAACTGGAGCTGTAAGCTAACTCTTTTTTCAGAGAGAGGTAGTGGGGGACAGCCCCCTGTAAAGTCAGAGGTGTAGGTGAAAGCACAAAGCAGAAAGTAGGCAGACTCTGGTTTTGGGGGTAGATGCTCGAGAATTTCCAGGGGGACTCCTGAGGCTCGATCCCGCCTTTGCGTATGCCGAGCCTCCTTCCTCATGACCTTGTCATGGGTGGAGTGCCTCACACTGGGGCGGAGTGCCTCATGCTGGCTCCCGGCAGTGATAGAATTCTAGTTGAGCTATTCCAGATCCTGAAAGATGATGCTGTGGAAAGTGCTGCACTCAATATGCAATATGCACTCAATATGCAATATGCCGGCTCCCGGCACTATGGGGTCGCAAAAGAGTTGGCCATGACTTTGCAACTAAACAACAGCAACAATATATTATTAAGAAATGAAAGGCCTGAATTTTTTGTTAATGGAATTTGAAATAAGTGCAAGGTAAATAAGATAAGGAATATTTTCTCTTTTTAAAATTAGACACTTGTATGGTTGGCCGTAAAGATAAATATGTATGCATATATACACAGGGGTTGGTGAGATAAATGAAAAATTGACCTAAGGAACCCTATTTCATTCTATTCTCCTACCTGAATCCCTCCCATGTAAAGCATTTAGAATCCAGTATGCAGTGATACAATCCTTGACTCATTTTCATAGATCTTACTGGGTAGTAATTGCTGTCCATTCTATCATGAACTATAATTTCCAACTTTTCATAAAGTCTCTGCATGAAAATTAGCAGCTTTCAAATAAGTGGGAAGAAGACTGGATGGTTGGTTGAAAGTTAGCTGACCATTGAGAAGCTCTGTTCTTGGTAAGAGTAGCAGGTTGATTGCAGGTGGTGTATAGTTAAATTGATGAGCTTTGCTGTTTAATCTTTGTGTATTTAGAAGTGATTTAACAATATGTAACAGAAAAATTTGAACATTTTTATAATTAAAAAATTTGCGATCGGACAAAATGAGCTTAGGTTTGATTTTATGAAAGCAATACCAATTATTATGCTTTATGAATATGGCATACAGTTTATGCAAATATGAGCAATTAAATAATAGTTCATTGTATAGATCAGGTTATTTTCCGTTAAGTTCAGAAAAGTAAGTTTTCCTACTTACGGACCACTAGGTATTTGCACTTTATGTGAAGTTATCACTTTCTCTTGTGTTAAAAATTGAATGAAATGTTCATTGGGTAAACTAATGCAATTCACATTTGAAAGTAATATTTGAACCCCTAAGAGTTATCTAAAAATACTGGGGAACTAAACTACTTTTTATTACTACTTTGCTACTATGTAAATGTGAAGCATTTACATAAATATATCATTTATCTTAAATGGTGAAAGATTTTAAACCTCTAAGTATATAGAATACAACTTTAAATTATTTAAAATAGTTCATTTTTCCTTCCCTAAACTTACAGATTTAATCCTACCCTGTGGAAAATTACACTAAATGTGAAAGATCATACTCACTAATAATGTAGTCAGTGTTGCAGTTATTTTAAAAGCAGAAACTATCAATTCTTAGCCATCTCCTTTAAGCACCTAAGGGTTGAGGTTTAATTTTGTAGCAGCAGTGACTGCAAGTAATGTACATGGCTTGGGACATGTACATAGCTGACTTGAGAGGGCTCATACTTTTGCATTGACTATGTTGTAGGTGGAGTAGCAAGCTCAGCCATTGGGCTCTTCTGTGTATAATTAAACCTTTCATATAGGAAGCTGTAGCAGGTTGATGCTTTATCCTCACCCCCTTAAGGGCTCCTTAACATTTTTTCAAATGGCTTTGTTCAACTTAGAACTCATGTTAGAAAATTGAAATGTAAAGAAAAGAAAAAAAATGACAATTTTTTTTTCTTTCCACTTGTATGTGAGTCGGTGTGTGTGTTTATATAGTTCTTACAATTGGAGAACTTGGAGGAGAAAACGTTTGCTTTGTTTTTAAGGCAAATTCAGTTTGTGTCATGTAGGTTTATAGAACGACCAAAACACAATGTTAGGGAGAGTAATGTAAAAAGAATATTGAAAATGAAGGAAAATGGACTAAGAAGAGTATATTTCTTGAATATGGTGCTTAGTTCTGGTAACCATATATATATTTAGATGACATGACAAACTTGTTTGGATGACGTTGGGCAAGTCATCCAAACAAGGCTTCCCTGGTAGGCTCAAATGGTAAAGAATATTTATGGACCACTAGGGTTTCCCTGTGGCTCAAACAGTAAAAAATTCTGCATGCAATTCAGGAGACCTGAGCTCAATCCCTGGGTTGGGGAAATCCCCAGGAAAAGGAAATGGCAACCCACTCCAGTGTTCTTGTCTGGTGAATTCCGTGAACAGAGGAGCCTGGCGGGCTACAGTCCATAGGGTCGCAAAGAGTCAGACGCAACTGACTGAATTTCACTTTTTCCTGTGCCTCTGTTGGCTCATTTGTCCACTGTAAAATGCACACTGTACACTTGGCTTTGTGAGGGTGAAATGTAAAATATAAGAAGAGTATGTACTACTCAGTAAGGTGCTGGCACATAAAATCATTTCACAGATGTTATTAAACTTCAGTATCATCATTAAAGATTATGTGATTTAATATTTCCGTGTTTTCATAACATATTTGTATGAATAAGTGGTACACACTGACATATTGGCACTGTTCAGAGCCATTTTCAAAATAGTCCTTTATTATACATTCAATTGCTGTTTCTTATTTTAGATACAAATGTAGAGATTGAGATATGTGTTGTTATCTCATAAAAATTAAATTCCAGTTCTCTCTGTCATTCTTTAGGTAAATGATAAAAGTTTGTCAGAAATTCCCTGGCAGTCTAGTGGTTCGGACTTGGTGCTTTCACTGCTGAGGGCCCAGGTTAGTCAGTGAACTAAGGGAGAAGGCAATGGCACCCCACTCCAGTACTCTTGCCTGGAAAATCCCATGGACGGAGGAGCCTGATAGGCTGCAGTCCATGGGGTCGCAAAGAGTCGGACATGACTGAGCGACTTCACTTTCACTTTCATGCACTGGAGAAGGGAATGGCAACCCACTCCAGTGTTCTTGCCTGGAGAATCCCAGGGATGGGGGAGCCTGGTGGGCTGCCGTCTATGGGTCACACAGAGTCAGACACGACTGAAGTGACTTAGCAGCAGCAGTGAACTAAGATCCCACAAAGCCATGAGACAGGGCCAAAAAATAAAGCTTGTCTTACACAGAGTTATAGCCATCTTTTTATTTAATTTTCTAATATTCTTCTATTTATATTTCCCAAAATGCAATATGTATGTTTCGGCTTTTTAAAAGTATCGCTCTCAAGTTCTTTGACATTCTTATATTTAAAAGGTGGAGTCTAATTTCCCTGTTCTTAAATATGGGCCAAACTTAGTAACTAGTTTCTAACAAATAGAATGTATGGCATTGATGATGTGCCATTTCTGTGGCTAGGCCCTTAAAGGTATTGTTGCTTCCACATTATTTTCTTTTGGATGCCCATAGTAATAAAGTCAACTGGTATGTCATGAGGATACTTAATCAGTCAGTGGAGAGGTCCACATGGGAAGGAACTAAAGTTTTCCACCTCCAAGGAGCACCAACATGCTAGCCATGTGCAGGAGCCAGCCCCAGTCACTATAACCTAATGAGATACTCTGAGCCACAACTCCTCTGCTAAGCTACTCCCAAATTCCTGACCCATTAAAAACTATATAAGGTTACGTTTCTTATTTTAAGCCACTGTATTTGGTAGCAACAGATAACTAAGAGTCACAGAGTCCAAATTTTTAAATGTACAAGACTATGTAGTGAAAAGTAGATTTTCTTCCTGTTCCTATACTCTGCTCACCTAGCTCATTTAATTAGATGTGATTCCTATAACAGATTTCTTGTATCCTTCTAGAAATATGTTCTTCTTTTACAACTATGTGCATATCTGTCAATGTGTGTTTTTGTCATGTGTTATACTATATATACAGTTTTGTATTTTCAATTTTTTTCTTAATAGTATATCTTGGAGATCGTTCCATATCAGTATGAAATAAATCTGGCTAGTTCTTTTTAATGGCTATAATGGTCCATTCTGTGATAGTATTATAATTTGATTAATTACTACTTCTTGACATTTAAATGGTTTATAGAGATGCTTTAGGAGTGCCTTAATATACATGTTGTTTTCCATTTGTATGTCTTTATAATTTAGTTTTAGAAATAAAATTGCTGACTGAAAGAGCATAGACATGGTAAATTTTTAAGCAAATAAGCAAATTTGTCCACATAAACATTTTACCAATTTTTATTTCCATCAGAACTGAATGAACATGTTTGTTTTAGTACATCCTTACCATTCAGAGTATACTTGGGATCTTCTTTATCAATATGCTATGTAAAAAGAAGATCTCATTGAAAGTTTACATTTCAATTTCTCTGGATGACATGAATTACTTGGATGGAGTAAACTATTTTCTGAGAGAAATAAATCACCAAAACTTCATTCTAAAAAGAGAAAAATCTGAGTGGTATAATGCTCATATGAGAAATACAGATTATCAACAAGCTTCCTCTCCACAAGTGTGAAAATCCCAGATAATTTTGCTTAGAAAATATACCAGACTTGTGAAGAGTAGATTATTTGAAGATAGACCATTGAGCAGTGTAGGTGAAAAAACCTTTTCTTTTCTTTTCTTTCAAGCTTGTCTCACATTGATACCATAACCCAACAAGGAAAGCAGAAAGAAAAAGGAAGAAGCAGACATAAAACTAAAAGTGTAGATTAATACTATTTATGACTATTGTGAAGAAAAGCCTCAAGTACAATATTTGGAAGTAAATTTCAGTTTAAATTTAGTGCCACGTTAATAATTGTCAGTGATCAAACTGAGAAATAGGATTAATTCTGGGAATGCAAGGATGGTTCATTGTGACAAAATCTATAATTTGGACCCATAGTAATAAAACAAAGGAAAAAGAGGATCTTCTCTGGAGATGCTGAAACAACTTCCATTAAAGAAAACAGGTATATGTTTCCTTAGTACAGTCTGCCTCTTTTATCTCTAATGACAGTATCCTATTTTATAGATAAAATGGAAAAATAATTTAGCACTACTTTTGTTGAGGGAATTCCCTGGTGGCTCAGACTGTTAAGAATCCACATGCAGTGCAGGAGTCATGGGTTCCATCCCTGGGTCGGGAATATCCCCTGGAGAAGGGAATGGCTACGCATTCCAGTATCCTTACTTGGAGAATGATGACCGAGGAGCCTGGCGGACTACAGTCCATGGCGTTAGAGTCAGACCCAACTGAGCGACTAAGCACAGACGCACGTTTATTGTGTCTTTTGTGTAAAACCTCAATAGAATGAAGTAAATACTGTTGTCAACAAAGAACTAATACATTAGCTGCATTTAAAATTAAAATGTTGAGGTGCTTATATTAATAGATGCTAGAAACTAAACCTCATTTACTATAGCAAACAAAACGATAATACAACTTTTGGACAGACATCAGTCTTTATTTTTGTTTTCTGCAATCTCTTCGCCACCAATCCTCTTTCATATTTCCTGTTTTTATTTAAACATTCTTTTTTTCTGCCCTTATTTTTATTTCTCTTTGTTTTCTCTCTACTCCCATTGTTGTGTGACTTTATATGAGCTATAAGAATAATTTAATACCAGAGACATTACAGATAGGAATATTACAATGCGTACAGAAAATACTACTATTATTATAATTTACTATTGTTGCTTACATCAAGAAGTACAAAAATAAGCTATTCATGGGCTAATTTTTGTTCTTTACAGATGCAGGGAAATGCCTAAATTTCAATCTTATTGATGTGTTTTCCAAGTTTTAAATCATGCTTCTAGTTTTGAAAACCATACTTGATTTTTATTTCTCAGAAATATGATACTCTAAATACATTGATAAATGATTATTTAAGTCATTTTACTTCAATCAAAGTAGCAAGGCCAGAATAATTTAATTTCCCAGAAGAATAATGGAATAAAAATCAGTGGTAATTCTATGTAACATTAGCCTATATTTCTATTTCTTTAACTTTGAAATCATTTGTTGCCTTTAGCTGGATCATATTTCTTGAATTTTACTTTAATAATAATTTGCTAATGTAAAAAATTGCTATATAATGGGATTAGTAATGCCATACTCTATTAAGCTGATGCTCTCTTAAAAATTGTTTATGATAGCAATATAAAATGAGAGGTATATGTAGTTTTGAATGATCTTAACATTACTGTGTATCTTTTTATTTAAGTTTAAAATATACTCATATTGTTTCTATCACCAGTATTTTTCTTTTAGTGGTTAGCACAAAGAGCTATATTATGATGGTGAGACTATGAAAAGGTAAATTTATGGTTAGTTTCCAAATCTGCTCTAGAGTTTATTACCATCTGGTCTCTTTGGAGACTATTATAATTATTCATGGAAGTGTTTTCAACACACAAAAAAGGAAGGTTTGTGTATTGGCAGAAAGCAAGAAATACCAGTGGTTTAAACCACATGTAGTTTTCTTAGAATTAGGCAAGGGAAATGAACTTAAGAACTAATTGAGAATCATTAGTAGTTATGTGGTTTGTCTCAACTTTGTCAGAATTTCATTCATAAAGAACAAAATACTGTACAAGAAAAACTGAAGGTCATAGAAATACAGTAACTCCATTTGGCATATTTTATTTTCATTTTAATCAGTGAAATGTTAGGATGGTCTCAAATCTTGGTGTAAACCTCAGAAATAAGATGAGGAATGTATGTCAAATTTGAGGGCTTTTGAAATAAAAGCAAAAATATATTCATGTTAAAATAATTGTAGAGATGAGAATGCCTTTATTAAAGATATTTGTCTTGGATTTAATGCAAACATTATATTAAATAATTTTACATGTGTTCTGGACTTATGTTACTCTCCAGAGTAGCAGTTTGCAGTGTTTTAAGCTTAAGTTGATTTAATAGTAAAAGGATAAAAAGAAATGTCTTTTTACTTTTCCATTCTCAGAGTTGGAGAGAGGTCTATAAAAAATGAGATGACAAGTCAAAAAATTGAATTCATCTATTTTTATTCAGCAATTTTAAACAAAAAATGGCTGGTGGGCTGGGAATATACAGGAAATTTAAATTTGTGATTGAGAATAAGAAATGCATTTGTGGTTTAAAAAAGAAATACCAGCATGTCGCATTAAAGATATGGTATCTACAGTATTATACAGTTAGCAGGAAAATGTATTACATCAGGGGGCATGTTGCACTTTAGAGAGCTAGTGTGGGGATGCAGATGAAGAGAATAACTCCATAGAAGGCATGAGCATTAATAATCCAGTCAGAGAGGAAGAACTCTGCTGTCTCGCATGTAACATAAAACAGATGTTACATTCTATTAAAAACCTCCATAACTAAAATGAATGTTTAGATCACTGGTCAATAAGAAAAACATGAACAATGGCAGTGTAATGATTTTGAAAATTTATTCCATTTGTCAGTTAATATTGGTGGTAGGGAGGGTGAAGGGAAGCTTGCTAAATGTTATTGTATTTTGGATATCTTAATTTAGAAAGCTGAAAGACAGCAGTGAACTATATTTGTTTTTAATTTATTTTACACATTTAAGCTCGTTTCTTTCTCAAATTATTGTAAAAGCCAACAAGAGATTTAGAAACTATGAGTTCTGATTTAATATGTCTGAAGAGGTGATTTAAATATATCTAAAAGTTTTAATTAATTAAATGAATGCTGGAAACATTGTTAAGTAGTTGGCAATGGAAAGAAGACATATGGAGAGAAGGACATTGGGGATGTTACCACAAGGTGCTAGATACCTTTCCTTTTTTTAAAAAAAAAGATTTACCTTTTCTTTTCCCTTAATATTTTTAACCATTAGAAAATTTTAGGTGTAACAAGTAAAATTTTAGGTGTAAAAATTAGGTGTAAAGTACATGCAATAAAATTGACTTTTTAATGTACGGTTGTGTCAGTTCTGACATATGCACACAGTCATGTAGCCAGTACCAGGGTACAGGATATATTTTAGTTTCCCTACCCCAAATGTCCCCTGTGCTCTATTGTAGTCAACCTTTTCCCCACCTCAGCTCCTAGCAATCAGTGCTCTGTTTTTGTTGGCAGATATAGACCTCCTTGGTTGATGTGCCAAGACCATAAGGCTCTGATTGCTCTCTTTCCTGGGACATTTCTCAGTATTATTTATACAGCTGGTGGACTTAAGACATGAGGTAACTGTCTCTTGCCAGACAAAGAGCAGACTTAGTTACTGTTTGCTATAAAATTGGTAGAGTCCCCAAGCTTTATGTTCCTCACCTGCCAGTGGAAACCCAGAGCATATATAGCATCTCTCTGAACCATATCCTATTACCTCCATAGGACTTGGAGCAAGGGGAAATAGTGCAAATATGCCTATATTTGAATGCCTTGCCTTGAGTAAAATAAAGTCTTTCCCTTTGACTCAGGAGTCTCATGTCTTCTGTCAATGAATTAGTACCAGACTTTTTTTTTTGTAATTAGCTTTTAAAACATGATAAAATCAAATCCCATATCTCATAGTTTTCTGTTTTTATAGTTTAACCTTTTACAGTGTTTCATATTGAGAGATCCTGCTCCTGGCTGAAAACCCACATGTGATTTTTCAAGGCGTCATAGAGATTGACAAAGGTTTTATATGGTGGGCTTTAAATGGGAAAGCTGCCCTCCCTACTCCTGACTTGGTACAAAGCCAATCAACTGTCTCTGAAGGGAGTTGCAGTCAAGGACTCGTCCCACATGGCCAACCATGCTCATCCTTACACATGTCAGTATTCCTAGGCCAAGTGCCTTCGTTTGGAAACTTGACTGGGGCTTTCATTGAGACCTGGCTTAGATTTCTATGTGAAGACCTTCTTATTAGGGAAGTTAAAGAATTTTGAAGACACCCTTCTGTTCTGTGACTTAGTACTCAATACTTTTCTACACCTGGCTCTCCTTCCATCTTACTCCAGACCCAAGGTCTTAAAACTACTGGAGCCTTTTTTTGCAGACTTTCATTGGAAGGAAAGTTATGACCAACCTAGATAGCATATTCAAAAGCAGAGACATTACTTTGCCAACAAAGGTTCGTCTAGTCAAGGCTATGGTTTTTCCTGTGGTCATGTATGGATGTGAGAGTTGGACTGTGAAGAAGGCTGAGCGCCGAAGAATTGATGCTTTTGAGCTGTGGTGTCGGAGAAGACTCTTGAGAGTCCCTTGGACTGCAAGGAGATCCAACCAGTCCATTCTGAAGGAGATCAGCCCTGGGATTTCTTTGGAAGGAATGATGCTAAAGCTGAAACTCCAGTACTTTGGCCACCTCATGTGAAGAGTTGACTAATTGGAAAAGACTCTGATGCTGGGAGGGATTGGGGGCAGGAGGAGAAGGGGATGACAGAGAATGAGATGGCTGCATGGCATCACTGACTCGATGGACATGAGTCTGAGTGAACTCCGGGAGTTGGTGATGGACAGGAAGGCTTGGCGTGCTACGATTCACGGGGTCGCAAAGAGTCGGACACGACTGAGTGACTGATCTGATCTGATCTTGGAAGTGAAGCAACCCCCACATTGGTTAAGATTCACCTGATCTTTGATTAGTGTACTGGTCTTTGGGGGGAACATATGGAGCAGTAGGGACCTGACACTTTCTACAATTTAACCTCTTTTTTTTTTTTTCTTTAATTTTTATCAGAGTGTAATTGTTTACAATATTGTTTCAGGTGTAAAGCAAAGTGAATTTGTTACACATATACATTTATCCACACTTTTTTAGAATCTATTCCCATTCCCATGTAGGTCATTATATAGTATTGAGTAGAGTTCTCAGTGGGTCCTTATTAGTTATCTATTTTATATATACTTGTGTTTATATGTCAATCCTAATCCTCCAATTTATCCCTCCTCCCCTTTGCCCCCTGGTAACCATAAGTTTATTTTCTACATCTGTAACTCTATTTCTGTTTTGTAGATAAGTTAATTTGTACCTTTTTTTGTTCTTATAGATTCTGTATATAATCTGTATCATGATTTTGTCTTTATCTGACTTACTTCACTCAGTATGACAATCTCTAGGTCCATCCATGTTGCTGCAAATTAGTCTCTTTCTTATAGTATCACTGTAAATGATGAAAGACTTAATTAGTTTCAGTTTGATTTGTTGTCTTTTTTAAATTTTTGGTGCACAGCTTATGGGTTCTTAGTTCCCTAACCAGGAATTAAACCCTTGCTCTCAGCCTTGAAAGATAGAATCCAAACCACTGGTGTGCATGCATGCTCAGTTGCTGTGTCATGTCTGAATCTTTGTGACCCCATGGACTGTAACTGCCAGGCCTTGCATGGGATTTCCTAGGCAAGAATACTGGAGTGGGTTGCCATTTGTGTCTCCAGGGGACGTTCCTGACCTCAGGATCAAACTTGCATCTCCTGCTTAGCAGGCAGATTCTTTACTGCTGAGCCACCAGGGAAGCCCTCTTAATCACCTGGATCACCAGGTAATTCCTGGCTTGTCTTAATCAACTACGCTGATATCTGACAGCCCATCTTTCTTCAATTCACTTGAGTTCCTGACACATATAAATGGAATCATTTAGTCCATCAGTTCAGTTCAGTCACTCAGTCATGTCTGACTCTTTGTGACCCCATGGACTGTAGCATGCCAGGCTTCCCTGTCCATCACCAACTCCTGGAGCTTGCTCAAACTCATGTCCATCGAGTTGGTGATGCTGTCCAACCATCTCATCCTCTGTTGTCTCCTTCTCCTCCCGCCTTCAATCTTTGCCAGCATCAGGGTCTTTTCCAGTGAGTCAGTTCTTCTGATCAGGTGGCCAAAGTATTGGAGTTTCAGCTTTAGCCTCAGTCCTTCCAATTAATATTCAGAGCTGATTTCCTTTAAGATTGACTGGTTTGATCTCCTTGCTGTTCAAGGGACTTTCAAAAGTCTTCTCCAACTCCGCAGTTCAAAAGCATCAATTTTTTGGCCCTCAACCTTCTTTGTGGTCCAACTCTTACATTCATACGTGACCACTGGAAAAACCATACCTTTGACTGGATGGACCTTTGTTGGCAAAGTAATGTGTTTGTTTTTTTAACATGCTATATAGCTTTGTCATAGCTTTTCTTCCAAGGAGCAAGAGTTTTTAAATTTCATGGCTGCATTTAGTCCATAACTGTTGAATTTTCTTTGCTTTAGTTGGCACAAGTACATCAGAGATTATCATACCTTTTGTTGAGTATGAGTAGTTTGTTTCTTTTGTGACTGAGTAATATTCCATCATGTTGATGTACTGCAGCTTGTATATCTGTCCATAATGGAGGAATACTTAGATTGTTTCCAGTTTTGTTGATAACTGATAAAACTGCTATAAACATTTCTGTATATATTCTTTATTAGCAAATGTTTTCATTTCGCTAGAAGTGGAATTGCTGGATCACATGCTTAATAAGAAACTGTCAAAGTGGCTGTTATCATTTTACATTCCCACCAGCAGTATATTAAGAGATTTAGTGGCTTCACATTCTTGCCAGTACTTGGTATTGTTGGCTTTTGTTATTTATCCACTGTAACAGGGGTAAAGTAGTTTCTCATTGTTTTATTTATACTTCCTAACGATTTTGAGCATATTATTCTTTTTTTTTTTTTTTTTTTACTATCTGTATACCTTCTTTAGAGCAATATTCAGATCTTTTTTAAAAAAAAATAAATCATGTTCATTTTTCGACCCTAGTTGAGGGTCAGAACGATATTCTTCTATATTTTCTTCTAGAAATTTCATTGTTTTACTTGTTATATTTAGGTCTGTATTCCATTTTGAGTTTTTGTGTTTGTAGAATGAGATAGGTAGCAATGTTTCTTTTTAATCCTCACTTTGGCATATAGGTATCCACTTGTTCCAACCATTACCCTTTCCTGAAATCTTTTTAAATCACTGTAATTGCCTTTGTACTTTTTTCAAAATCAATTCTGTGGTTGTTTTTCTGTACTGTATGTTCTGTCCCATTGATCTATATGTCTTACTCTGTTTCCAATATGCTGTGGTGATTTCTGTAGCTTTATAGTAACCCTTGATGTATTTGTTTTCTGTGGTCTCTATAATCATATTAAGTTGAATCTAAAAGTTGAAATTATTACATTTCACAGGTTGAAATTTTTTCACATTTATATCCATGTGCAGGCGTGCTCAGTCACTTCGGTCGTGTCCAGCTCTGTGTGACCCTGTGCACTGTAGCTCGCCAGACTCCTTTGTCCATGGGATTCTCCTGGCAAGAATACTGGAGTGGACTTCCATGCCCGGCTCCAGGGCATCTTCCCAACCTAGGGATCAAACCCACGTCTCCTGCATTGCAGGCAGATTCTTTTAACCGCTGAACCATTGGGGAAGCCCATTTATAGTCATAAACATCTATAAATTTTCACTATTGAATTTTGATTAATGTACATGTTAGAAATTGTTTTCAATATCCAAAGTGCTGTTAATTTACAGTTGAAGAGAATTTTGTAATAGTGACTGTAGTTAATAGTAGTAAGTAGAAACATTAAATAGAAAAGGGAAAACTTATACATGTTGCTAGTTGTCACTACTTTTAAAAAATATTTTTATTTTTAGTGAGACTTTTTTTGTTTTCATAGGTGGTTTAATTTTTATAGGTTCTCCTAGCAGCAGAACCTAGGACAAGAATTTTAAAATGCCAATTTGGGACATGCAGGTGTCTCTTGAAAGGGTGGCAGGAGGTGATTCAGGGAAGACAGAGCAGCTCATAAAAAGTCATTAAGTCTACTATCACAATAGGATACTGGGGCTTTATCCTGTTGGGAAACTTTAGGAATAATCAGTGTTGATACTGGAGAAGGCAATGGCACCCCACTCTGGTACTCTTCCCTGGAAAATCCCATGGATGGAGGAGCCTGGAAGGCTGCAGTCCATGGGGTCGCTGAGGATCGGACACGATGGAGCGACTTCACTTTCACTTTTCACTTTCATGCATTGGAGAAGGAAATGGCAACCCACTCCAGTATTCTTGCCTGGAGAATCCCAGGGATGGGGGAGCCTGGTGGGCTGCCATCTATGGGGTCACACAGAGTCGGACATGACTGAAGCGACTTAGCAGCAGCAGCAGTGTTGATATCATTTTCAGAATTAACTCATGGAAAATGCAAGTATATTTCCTGTTACTGATTGTGTTGTGTGGTTTAGAGGACTGTGCACCTGCCTAGTGCCCACATGGGCACAGTAGCTTTCACCAGTTCAGGAGAAGATCCCTCTGGGGCAGAGAGGAAGCTTGTGGCATTTAGAAGCCTTGAGCCAGAGTAAACTGTTAGGTTCAAAGAACACGCAGGGACACTGATAGCATCTGTGTCCTATGCATGCTCTATGACTTCTAAGTCCCTTTTCTGGGTTATCATAATAAATAACTTCAATCAGATCATCCCTATAGTGATATTTCCTAAATAAATTAGATTACACTTTCTGTACTTAAGTGTCTGTCTCCACTTTTTATTCATAAAGCTTCATTAAGTTTTGTTTATTTATCCTTGTCATACTATTTACTTATGTGAGAGACCTTATTAACTACACACTTGGAAATATTATTGTTTATTCCATCTTAAAATCATGTCAAAATGGCAAATAAGTGTATAATACATTTTCATTATCTTTAGCTATCAGAAGAGTGCAAGTTAAAAACATGTGAAGCATTGCACATCTTTAATTAGCTAACAGTTTTAAGTGATGACAGTAACAAATCCTGATGAGAATACAGAAGAACTGGCTCTCTCATACATTGCTGGTGGGAATATAGAATGACACAGCCACTCTGGAAACAGTTTGACATTTCTTTTAAAATTGAACATACATTTTCATGACTCAGCAGTCACATTCCTGAGCATTTGTCATAGAGAAATGAAACTTACATTCCTGCAAAGACTTCCTACGCTATATTCAGAGCACTTTGTTATTGCCCCAAACTGGAAGCAACCCAAATAACTTTTATCAAATGAATGGCTAAATTGTGATACATCTGTACGATGAAATACTACTCAGCTTTAAAAAAATAATAAAATATTGCTTCAGACAACAATTGGAGAAGGCAATGGCACCGCACTCCAGTACTCTTGCCTGGAAAATCCCATGGATGGAGAAGCCTGGTAGGCTGCAGTCCATGGGGTTGCTAAGAGTCAGACATGACTGAGCGACTTCACTTTTCACTTTTCACTTTCATGCCTTGGAGAAGGAAATGGCAACCCACTCCAGTGTTCTTGCCTGGAGAATCCCAGGGACGGGGGAGCCTGGTGGGCTGCTGTCTATGGGGTCACACAGAGTCGGACACGACTGAAGTGACTTAGCAGTAGCAGTAGCAGTCAGACAACAATTTGCATGGATTTCAAGGGGGGTCACACTGAAGGTAAAAAACCAGTTGCAAATGGTTATATTCTATGTGATTCTAATTATATAATATCCTTGGAATTAAAAATATATGTAGTTTTGAAATATATTAAAATGGTTGTCAGAGGTTTAGGGATGAAGGTGAAAGATAGTGTAAATAGAAAGAATTTTCACAAAAAGCTGTCTTGGTGGTGATGGAACGGTTCTATATCTTGATTGTGGTAGTTGCACAAATCTGTACACCGTTAAGATTTTATAAACTGTACACATACACAAACAAGAATGCATGTGAAACCTAGTGAAATCTTAATCAGATCTGTAGTTTAGGATTGTACCAATGTCAAGTTCCTGGATTTGAAAATGAGCTATGGTTATATAATACATCATCTTTAGGGAAAACTGGGTGAAGGTAATGTAGGAGCCTTCTATACTATTTTTTGCAATTTCTTGTGAATCTGAAATTAGTATTTGGTTACTCAGTATGTTTTATTTATTGACATTCTTTTACATCTTGTAAGCTGATTCTTCATTACAGAGTAATCCCATAATATGTAATTTAAAGTGTTTTTTAAGTTAGGGCTTAAAAGACTATGAAACTAATTGTATAAAATTTAATTTTGTCAAGTGTTTCCTTGTCTGTTGTAAACCTTTTCACAGAATTTCAAGGTTGCAAATATAAATAAAATAATTTCATTTTTAAATGATCTACTTTATAGACTAAATTAGAGAACACTCATGATTTCTTAAGAATTCTAGGTTGTAAATTAAAACCTTTGATGGTCACTCATCTCATTGATATAAATCTATAATCTTTCCTACTTGTAACATTCTTTTTGGTTTTTTTTGACCTGTTTGTGCCCATTTCTTGAATCTCAGCTTAAATGTGACTTTCTTGTGGAAGTCTTACTCTGACACTCTTCTTTCAAAATCTTTGTTTCTACTCAGATATATGCTTCTATGCCAAGTCGAATTCATTTTACATATGTACAGAGTAATCATATAATGGGAAAGTTAATCAACCAACAGTGTCGTTTGGTATAAAATTTTGGAGTACATCCTAAATCTTAAACATATTAATAAATTATTGAAAAGATGAGAGCACCCAACCTATTCTAGTGATACTTAACAGAGATTTATTTGTAACTGGTAGAAGAAATATCACTCCCTGAGTGTAAGATCAATTGTTGTTCATTTTATTCACCTGAAGATAAATCACTTTTTCAGATTTTGCAGACTTTCCCTTTTTCTGAAAAAATGATATATTAAAGTGAAAGTTTCTTTACTATATCAATGCTACTTCCTCTTCCTTTATAGTACTTCTATATTGAAGGAACCCAGAGGTCAACAGTAAGTCTTGTCTGCTCTCTTTTTTATTTCAATGTTATTTCTAAACGACTTGATGAAATTCCCTTCTGTTTTGAAGGACCATTTTTCACCTGCATATGAAGAAATTTAAACTATTTGAGCTGATATTAACATATTCTATTACTATAAAGTATCTATGATTAAAAAAAGTATTTGTCAATTTATATTTATTAAGTATAATTTTAGGATTCAAATCTACTGACCAGAAAATAAATAATGTTTTTTTGGTATGATGAAAAGAAAAAGGTATATGATAATGGTTAATTATCTAAGGAAATGTTTTCAGTGTTTCATCATGTGTCAGAATTTTTCACTGCTTATATTATATGAGGAAAAACTTGGTTATTTCCCTATATTCTCATACACTTTTTGACACTTTGACAAGTACGATAGTTTTTATTTCTGCACCTAGTGACTTTTCATTCTAAAAATATTGTTTGAACCAGGTTTCAGAAGATGTATTCTGGTTCCTAGTTTGGGAACTCTGCTGCTGCTGCTGCTAAGTCACTTCAGTCATGTCTGACTCTGTGTGACCCCATAGACGGCAGCCCACCAGGCTCCCCCATCTCTGGGATACTCCAGGCAAGAACACTGGAGTGGGTTGCCATTGCCTTCTCCAATGCATGAAAGTGAAAAGTGAAAGTGAAGTTGCTCAGTCATGTCCGACTCTTCCTGACCCCATGGACTGCAGCCTACCAGGCTCCTCCGTCCATGGGATTTTCCAGGCAAGAGTACTGGAGTGGGGTGCCATTGCCTTCTCCTTGGGAACTCTATTACTATTCAAAACTAAGCATTTTCATCTTTTATGAAAATGAGGGCCTATGTACCATTTGTTTTGATAAAGTGAGTAGAAATATGGATTATTCTGGGAAGTCTAGAATATATAATTTTATTGTATATATCTAGATACAATAGATTAAAGATCAGGGGATCAAAATAGAGTCAAGAAATAAATACACATAACACTGGAAATTCTGGAAGAAAATATATAAAACTGGCAGCCAGTGGAGTAAAACTAAGAAATTACTATTTGTGGGAGAATTTGTGCTTTCTTACTGTTTTAATCACTTTTATAACATGTATTATGAATTTTAAGTATTGTATATAATTTTGAAAAATTAAAATGCACTGTCAGATTTTTGTAAGAGAAATTTATCAATCAATATTTAATTGTCCATTTGCTAATTATACCAGGATTAGTATGATATGCAGAACATTGGACACTGTCTTTCAAATGCTTTTTTAAAAAACAGTACAACCTTCTTCCATAAGACATATTTCTTAATAAACTATTCATTAGACATATACCATTATCCTTTATGTCAGAAATTTAAAATAAGAAAAATTTTATGACTGGCCTGAATGATGGACATTTGTCCTCATTTTCTTGTGCTCTGGCCTTTGTGATATCCAAAGGTACAGTTCCCAGGTGGCACTAGTGGTAAAGAACCTGCCTGAAAATGCAGGGAACGTAAGAGATGTGGGTTCTATCCCTGGGTTGAGGAGAACCCCTGGAGGAGGTCATGGCAACCCACTCCAGTATTCTTGCCTGGAGAATCACATGGAGAGAGAACCCTGGTGGGCTGTAGTCCAAACGGTTGCAGAGTTGGACACGATTGAAGTGACTTAGCATGCGCACACATGACCTTTGTGATATCCGAAGTTACAGTTTTCTACTTACAGGTTTTTTTCTTCCTTTTATAGTATACTAACACAAGTATATTTGATGCAATGTCCTAATTTTGTTTTTTTAACATTTAAATTTTAATTTTTATCATCCTTTTCCCAAGATTTCTTACACTTGCCATACTATATTGTGTACATTGAAATAATTTTGGAAATCATTACTTTTGCTTCTTGCTGTCTCTGGTTTTGTTTTGCTCTGTGTGGCCTCTTCAGAGTTTTATATATGTTTGGGCTGACTTATTGGAAAATCCACCATGTGTTAGCTCTCCTAATAGTTCCCCATGTCATGCAGCTCCTTACATAACACAAGTAACTATTCTTGGGGTTTTGTATATGTATTTATTTGACTGTCATTTTATTGAAAATTGTTTGACAGTTGTTTACTTATGAAAAATGCAAGACTAGCACGCTCAGTTTGTGCTATTATAGTTAATTGTTGCTATATGGGTATTTTCAAATTTTAAAAGACTCAGAACAGTAAAATATGTACTTAGCACAAATGTTACCACTCTTTGGTACCTTTAAAACCGTGCTTTAACTTTTTAAACCTTTGTTCTCATGCTACTTAAAAAAAATAATTTTATTGAGGTATAGTTCGTCTGCCAGACTTTTAACCATTGAAAGGGTACAGGTCCATGGTTTTCCCTGTATTCACAAATGTGTGTGGCCACCACCAGTGTCAATTTTGGTACCTTTTTGTTACTTCAAAAAGAAACCCCATACTCTTCAGCTATCACTCTCTGGTTCTCCTTCATGTGTTTTCCACATGAATTTTGGAGTCAGCTTGCACATTTCTACAAAAAATACAGCTTGGACTCTGATTAGGATCAATGTGGGTATTGCTGGCCATATTAACTGTGTGAAGTCTTCTGACTCTGAAAAAGTGGGATTTTTTTCATTTGTTTAGATCTTTAAATTCTTTCAACAGTGTTTTATAGTTTTCAGAAGTTTTTCACGTTAAAAGAAAGTATTTCCAAATATATTTTATTTAAAAAAATAATTTGTTTTTGGCTGTGCTGGGTCTTCATTGCTGTGTGCAAGCTTTCTCTGGCTGCGGCAAGTGGGGGCTGCTCTCACTGCAGTGCCTGGGCTTTTCATTGTGGTAGTTCTCTTGTTGTGGAGCACAGGCTCTAGGCTCGTGGGCTTGAGTAGTTTCTGCTTGTGGGCTCAGTAGTTGTGCCCCGAGGGATCTAGAGCACAGGTTCATTAATTGGGCTCATGGGCTTAGTTGCTCCCAAGCATGTGGGAATTTCCCAGAAGAGAGATGAAACCCGCATTCCCTGCATTGACCAGCAGATTCTTAACGACTGGACCACCAAGGACGTCCATATTTTTTCATTTTGGTGTTATTGTAAATTGAATTAGTTTTTAAATTTCATTTTTCAGTTGTTCATTGCAAGTTTATAGAGATAGAATTCATTATTTAAATTTTGATCTTATTTCCTGTAGCTTTTCTGAACTCATTTCTAATATTTCTGAACTAAGTTCTTATATTTTTCAGTGAATTCCCTACGGTTTTCAATGTACTAAATATGTTATCTATTAGTTTGGCCAAAAAGTTCATTTGAGTGTTCCATAACATCGTACAGAAAAACCCAAACAAACTTTTTGGTCAACACAATACAAATACTTTTCCTTCTTCCTTTCCAGTTTGGAACCCATTTGTTTATTTGTTTCTTTTGCCTACTTGCCTTGACTAATGCCTCTTTGTTGTTGTTGTTTAGTGGCTAAGTTGTGTCTGACTCCTGTGACCCCATGAACTGCAGCACCCCAGTCTTCTCTGTCCTTTACTATCTCCCTGAGTTTGCTCATGTCCATTGAATCAGTGATGTCATCCAACCATCTCATCCTCTGTTGCCCGCTTCTCCTCTTGCCCTCAGTTTTTCCCAGCATCAGGGTCTTTTCCAATTAGTCAGCTGTTTACATCAGGTGGCTAAAAGTATTGAAGCTTCAGCTTCTGTCAGTCTTTCCAATGAATATTCAGGATTGATTTCCTATAGGAGTGACTGGATTGATCTCCTTGCTGTGCAAGGGACTCTGAGGGGTCTTCTCCAGCACCACAGTTTGAAAGCATCAGTTCTTCGGCACTCAGCCTTCTTCATGGTCCAGCTCTCACATCCATACATGACTATTGGAAAAACCATAGCTTTGACTATACAGACCTTTGTCGACAAAATGATGTCTCTACTTTTTCATACATTGTCTAGGTTTGTCATCGTTATTCTTCCAAGATGCAAGCATCTTTTAATTTTGTGGCTGCAGTCACCATCCGTACTGATTTTGTAGCTCAAGAAAATGAAATCTGACACTGTTTCCACATTTTCCCCATCTGTTTGCCATGAAGTGATAGGACCAGATGCCATGATCTTTGTTTTTTGAATGTTGAGTTTTAAGCCAGCTTTTTTACTCTTTTCTTTCTCCTTCATCAAGAGGCTTGTTAGTTCCTCTTCACTTTCTGTCATTAAAGTGGTATCATCTGCGTATCTGAGGTTGTTGCTATTTCTCCCAGCAATCTTGATTCCAGCTTGTGCTTCATCCATCCTGGGATTTCAAATGAGGCACTCTGCATATAAGTTAAATAAGCAGGGATCTAGTATAATGTTGAAGAGAAGTGATAAGAGTAAACATCCTTGTGTTGTTCCTTGTCTGAGGGCCAAGTATCCTGTTATTCACAATGATGTTTACTGTGTATTTTTCTTAAATGTTCTTTATCATATTCAAGAAGTTCCTGTCTATTACTAGTTTGTTGAATCTGTTAACTTGAAACAGTGTTAGATTTGCCAGGTGTCTTTTCTGCATTTGTTGTCATAAGCATATGAGTTTTGTTTTCTATACTGTTGATATGCTATATAACATTAGTTGGTTTTGAGATGTTAAGCCAATCGTGCATTCCTGGGATTAAATCTCATTGGTTATATTATATAATTCATTTTTATACATTGCTGGATTTGTTTTTGCTAATATTTTACTGAGGATTTTTACATTATATTCATAAGACGTATTGGTCTGTAATTACCCTATTTCTATCTGTGGTTTGGTATCATGGTAATACTGCTCTATAAAATGAATTGGGGTTTGTCTTTTTTTTTCTGTTTTTTGGAAGAATCTGTGGAGAATTTTTAAATTCTTCTTTAAATATTTGTTAGAATTCAGTGGTGAAGTCATCTGATCTTTTTCATTTGTGGGTAGTTTTTGATTACTAATTACTTCACTAGTTGTATTAGTTTCTAAAGATTACGTGTTTATTCATGAGTCAGTTTCAGTAGTTTGTGGTCATTCTATTCATTGTATTACCCATCTTATCTGAGTTACCTAATTAATTTTTATGTCTATTTTTTTATTACAATAGCCATTTCAGGTCTCTTCTGGATATTTGCATGATACATCACTTCCCACCCTTTTACATTCAATCTGTTTGTAGCTTTTTATGTAAGGTGTGTTTCTTCTAGACAAACATAAATATTTTTATATAAAAGTATCAGGACTATTGATATGAAAGTGTGAGATTTGTCTCATTATTTTATTTCCATGAATCAGTATACTAGTCTACAAATTGTTTCCTACTTTTTCTATAAAACTCAGCTTGTTTTTACTAAGGCCTTCGATGAAATATTTAATAAGATTAAGTTTCATTGCATTTTGAAAGTTCTGTTATTTTTTGAGTTGTAAATTCATTTCCCTTATTTTCATGTCATGAAATGAATTAAAAAATAGTGATTTGAAGTTTCCTAAACACTGGATTTTTATTATATTGAATAATGAGTATAATAGTTATATCTTATAACGTGATCTTCTGGCATGGAGAAATATTATAATGTTAAATATAATCATATTTTTTAGTTGAACTTATGTATCATTTAGATTTTTCTCTGATAGTTTAAATTTTTATATTGACAGTTTGTTGCATACTGATAAATGCTTTTAAGTCATAATAGTGTGTAATTTTAACATGGATTGGCCTCATCCAATGCAATTGTTTAATTAGCTTGTAGTTAATGCAAGTTAGTCTAAATTTTCACTGATTTCCAGTCTCTAATCAGTTGACTTCTGGGATACATTTCTTACATTTTTTTTTTTCCTTAAAAAAAAAAAATCTTAAAAAGTGAGAACACTAAAATCACTTAAATACAAATTATAAAAGTGTTTCATAATGTTTTAAAGAAGCAGTCTTGTTTTTGAAATGTCTAATTTTGTGTATAGAGTTCCTTAGGGATTAAAAAAAATAGTTTTTCTGGATTACATACATAAAAATGTATGGAGAAGAAGTAAGATTTTATAAACACTGTTAATCATTCTACATTAATAAAGATTTTCATTTTTCAAAAAACCCTCACTTTAAAATAGTGGTCAAAATATGTATTCAACAAATTAGTGTAAGACTTGTAATGCAGGCAAGTAAACCTTTGGCTTTTTTAGTTTTTCTACTGATTACCACTGTTAAGCAGAAGTTTCATATGGGAATAGGAAAAAATGAACTCATCATTCTTTTGAGCATCTGGAGTAAGTTTACTGCCAGAGGCAAGCTGGTAATTTCTATATTCTTATCCATACAGCAAATCCTATCCTGCCCTGAAATGAATCACATACACAGCTTCATTGACTCTCACAGAAATATTCTAGTACCTATGTGAGTTTTTTTAGCTGGATAAATTGCATCTCTGGGCCTCAATACAATTCCTTTATAAATAGTAAAGATACCCCCATAACACAGTTCCTTCAGCCTTAGTATGCTTTGATAATTATCCATGGAGTCCTAAAATAGATATGAAAAAAATTATTATTTTTAAATGAATGTCATATCTTATCAAAAATAATGTGAACTTTAACTCTTTTATGGCTATTTAGAGCTGAAGACATTATTTGTATAGTCTTATGGAAAACTTTATAAATATCTGGGATGATAGAAACAGTCAAAGGCCTGATGGGAACTCACAAAGTAGAAAGTCTACTCCATGCTCTGCTAGCAAGTAGCTGAGTGATCTTGGGTAAGTGATTCAACTATTTAATAATATAATAATACTTCATAATTAGTTAGATATGATTATTGTGGGGAAATTAACAAGATGGTGCCAGTCAGGCTCTGTCGCCCCACACTCTCACGCCCTCTTGCCCCATATTCTGGAAACAATGACTTTGCACAGCTGTGTAACAGCTGAGATCATTTATAACACTGCACATGTGTATCACAAGGTACTCGCTTGGTCATGGTTAGTAAGTAGCAGACTTGTAGTTTGAACTGAGGCATTTTTTATAGGTAGATAATACAACCAGAAAATATTGTGCTAGTGGCTAGAATTTGATGAAAGCAGACAAATACATATTTTATATCACATTTGCATACTTTTACCTTTGACTCTCCCTCTGATAGCTCAGTTGGTAAAGAATCCGCCTACAAAAAAAAAAAAAAAGGATCCGCCTGCAATGCAAGAGACCCCAGTTTGACTCCTGGGTTGGGAAGATCAGCTGGAGAAGGGATAGGCCACCCACTGCAGTATTCTTGGGCTTCCCTTGTGGCTCAGCTGGTAAAGAATCTGCCTGCAGTATGGGAGACCTGGGTTCGATCCCTGGGTTGGGACAATCCCTTGGAGAAGGGAAAGGCTGCCCACTCTAGTATTCTGGCCTGGACCAACTGTATAGTCCATGGGGTCACAAAGAGTCGGACACAACGGAACGACTTTTACTTTCACTTTTCACCTTTGACTCATGAGCAGTCTGAATGTTTTCCTCCTCATCCCCATACGTTACACTAAAAAATGTGATAGGCTGTGGCTGGAATGTCTCAGGATGAAATTCTTTTTATAACAATATAGGTTTTGTATAATTAGAACACATTGAAAAATAAAAGTACAATGACCTTGAATAAAAATTGTGGGAATTTCCTGGCAGGCCAGTGGTTAGGACTCCATACTTCCAATGAAGGGGACATGGTTTTGATCCCTGCTTGAACAACTAGGATCCTACGTGCCATGAAGCTGGCCAAAAAAAAAATTAGAGAGTATCTTTATACTTGTTATAGAATTACCCTGGGATTTCTTTGGAAGGAATGATGCTAAAGCTGAAACTCCAGTACTTTGGCCACCTCATGTGAAGAGTTGACTCATTGGAAAAGACTCTGATGCTGGGAGGGATTGGGGGCAGGAGGAGAAGGGGACGACAGAGGATGAGATGGCTGGATGGCATCACTGACTCGATGGACATGAGTCTGGGTGAACTCTGGGAGTTGGTGATGGACAGGGAGGCCTGGCGTGCTGCGATTCATGGGGTCGCAGACAGTTGGACACGACTGAGTGACTGAACTGAACTGAACTGAACTGAATATCCAAAAATATTGATTTTAAGTGACGCTCCTTATGTGATATTTTGGGTATTATTAATCCTGTGTTTTGAGGAATCATTTGTAATGTAAGTTATAGAACATTTTAGAAAAATCCCTAGATTTAGCATTAGCATAGGCTTCTAAAACTAAGCATGATGCATTGAACAGTTGATTTAACATTATCTGTGTCTAACCTATGGGCCATTTATTTCAGATTTCATTGTGAGATATATATGTAAAGATTGTTTGTGACCAAAAGAATGCAGCCTTTTCTATTTTGAGAATCTCTACAAAAACTTACAGATTACTTGTATATGAATATGGTTTTATTTTCAAACCCTTTCACAATATATACGTTTCACATTATATATATTATAGTTACTATTAAGAGATAAGAAACAGACTAAAGCTTCCTCCCTCAGAGTGAAGAATTCTCTATCTTACGTTTGGCTGCAGGAGGAAGACAAAGGTGTTTTTGTTTTAACTAAGCTGTCATCAACAAATACTTGTTATATCTGTACAGATCTATATGTAAATATAGCCATATTTTCTAAGTACAGTGAAACTATTATGAAAAAATTGATCAAGATATGTAATTTATAAATACTGTCTAGTTTGTGATATTCTGAAACATAGTTATTTGAAATTGCATAGCATGTGAGAAATCTGGGTGATTTCTGTATAAGCAATGGGTTGGAGGTGGTGTTCAGTTACTAAGTCGTGTCTGACTCTGCAACCACATGGACTTCACACACCAAGCTCTTCTGTACTCCACTGTCTCCCTGAATTTGCTCAAATTCATGTCCACGGAGTTGATGATGCCATCTAACTGTCTCATCCTCTCCTACCTGCGTCTTCTGTTGCCTTCAATCTTTACTAGCATGAGGGTCTTTTTCAGTGAGTGGCCTCTTTGCATCAGGTGGCCATAGTTTTGAGGTTTCAGCGTCAGTCCTTCCAATGAGTATTCACAGTTGATTTACTTTAGGATTGACTGGTTTGATCTCCTTGCTGTCCTAGGGACTGTCAAAAGTCTTCTCCAGCACCACAATTTGAAAGCATCAATTCTTCAGTGCTCAGCCTTCTTTATGGTCCAACTCTCACATCCATACACGAATACTGGAAAAACCATAGCTTTGATTATATGGATCTTTGTTGACAAAGTGGTATCTTTGCTTTTTAATATACTATCTGGGCTTGTCACGGGGGCTTCTCTGGTGAGTCAGTGGTAAAGAATCCACTTGCAATGCAGGAGACAGAGGTTTGACCCCTGGGTCATAAAGGTTCCCTGGAGAAGGAAATGGCAATCCACTCCACTATTTGTGCTTGGGAAATCCCATGGACATAGGAGCCTGGTGGCCTACAGTCCATGGGATTACAAAAGAGTTGGACACAACTTAGCAACTAAATAATGACTTCTGGGTTTGTCATAGCTTTCCTTCCAAGAACCAAGTCTTTTTTTTTTTTTTTTTGCATGAAAAACAAGATAATTTATTAAGGCAAATTCTTCATCCCCTCAAGATATTGTGGGTGGAATGATTTTGGAATTAACCTAATCAAGATGAGAGGCAAGACAATTTCGTTAGGAATTTGCACATCTATCATAGTAAAGAGAATTCACTCAACAGACAACTGAAAGTGGAGACTAGGTCTCCTGAAGTGTAACAGCTGGAACTTAATTGTAGTTACTTATTTTAAAAAGCAAACATACTGAATGGTATGACTAGGCTTGTTCATTCATTTCAGTCCCGTAGCTCAGTCGTGTCCAACTCTGTGACCCCATGAATTGTAGCACACCAGGCCTCCCTGTCCATCACCAACTCCTAGAGTTCACTCGAACTCATTTCCATCGAGTCGGTGATGCCATCCAGCCATCTCATCCTCTGTCGTCCCCCTCTCCTCCTGCCCCCAATCCCTCCCAGCATCAGAGTCTTTTCCAATGAGTCAACTCTTTGCATGAGGTGGCCAAAGTACTGGAGTTTCAGCTTTAGCATCATTCCTTCCAAAGAAATCCCAGGACTGATCTCCTTTAGAATGGACTGGTTGGATCTCCTTGCAGTCCAAGGGACTCTCAAGAGTCTTCTCCAACACCACAGTTCAAAAGCATCAATTCTTCGGTGCTCAGCTTTCTTCACAGTCCAACTCTCACATCCATACATGACCACAGGAAAAACCATAGCCTTGACTAGACGGACCTTTGTTGGCAAAGTAATATCACTGCTTTTTAATATGCTATCTAGGTAGGTCATAACTTTCCTTCCAAGGAGTAAGCGTCTTTTAATTTCCTGGTTGCAATCACTATCTGCAGTGATTTTGGAGCCCCCAAAAATAAAGTCTGACACTGTTTCCACCGTTTCCCCATCTATTGCCCATGAACTGATGGGACCAGATGCCATGATCTTTGTTTTCTGAATGTTGAGCTTTAAGCCAATTTTTTCACTCTCCACTTTCACTTTCATCAAGAGGCTTTTTAGTTCCTCTTCACTTTCTGCCATAAGGGTGGTGTCATCTGCATATTTGAGGTTATTGATATTTCTCCCGGCAGTCTTGATTCCAGCTTGTGCTTCTTCCAGCCCGGCGTTTCTTATGATGTACTCTGCATAAAAGTTAAATAAGCAGTGTGACAATATCCAGCCTTGACGTACTCCTTTTCCTATTTGGAACCAGTCTGTTGTTCCCTGTCCAGTCCTAACTGTTGCTTCCTGATCTACATATAGGTTTCTCAAGAGGCAGGTCAGGTGGTCTGGAATTTTCCAGAGTTTATTGTGATCCACCCAGTCAAAGGCTTTGGCATAGTCAATAAAGCAGAAATAGATGTTTTTTTGGAACTCTCTTGCTTTTTCCATGATCCAGCAGATGTGGTAATTTGAACTCTGGTTCCTCTGCCTTTTCTAAAACCAGCTTGAACATCAGGAAGTTCACGGTTCACGTATTACTGAAGCCTGGCTTGGAGAATTTTGAGCATTACTTTACTAGCGTGTGAGATGAGTGCAATTGTGCAGTAGTTTGAGCATTCTTTGGCATTGCCTTTCTTTGCAATTGGAATGAAAACTGACCTTTTCCAGTCCTGTGGCCACTGCTGAGTTTTCCAAATTTGCTGGCATATTGAGTGCAGCACTTTCACAGCATCATCTTTCAGGATTTGAAATAGCTCAACTGGAATTTCATCACCTCCACTAGCTTTGTTCGTAGTGATGCTTTCTAAGGCCCACTTGACTTCACATTCCAGGATGTCTGGCTCTAAGTGAATGATCACACCATCGTGATTATCTTGGTCATGAAGATCTTTTTTGTACAGTCTTCTGTGTATTCTTGCCACCTCTTCTTAATATCTTCAGCTTCTTTTAGGTCCATACTATTTCTGTCCTTTATCAAGTGCATCTTTGCATGAAATGTTCCCTTGGTCTCTCATTTTCTTGAAGAGATCTCTAGTCTTTCCCATTCTGTTGTTTTTCTCTATTTCTTTGCATTGATCACTGAGGAAGGCTTTCTTATCTCTGTTCTTGCTATTCTTTGGAACTCTGCATTCAGATGCTTATATCTTTCCTTTTCTCCTTTGCTTTTCACTTCTCTTCTTCTCACAGCTATTTCTAAGGCCTCCTCAGACAGCCATCTTGCTTTTTTGCATTTCTTTTTCTTGGAGTTGGTCTTGATTCCTATCTCCTATACAGTGTCATGAACCTCCATCCATAGTTCATCAGGCACTCTATCCATCAGATCTAGTCCCTTAAATCTATTTCTTACTTCCACTGTATAGTCATAAGGGATTTTTTCAGGTCCTACCTGAATGGTCTAGTGGTTTCCCCACTTCTTCAATATAAGTCTGAATTTGGTAATAAGGAGTTCATGATCTGAGGCACAGTCACTCCCAGTCTTGTTTTTGCCGACTGTATAGAGCTTCTCCGTCTTTGGCTGCAAAGAATATAATCAGTGTGATATCGGTGTTGACCATCTGGTGATGTCCATGTGTAGAGTGTTCTTTTGTGTTGTTGGAAGAGGGTGTTTGCTATGACCAGTAGATTCTCTTGGCAAAACTCTATTAGCCTTTGCCCTGCTTCATTCCGTATTCCAAGGCCAAATTTGCCTGTTACTCCAAGTGTTTCTTGACTTCCTACTTTTGCATTCCAGTCCCCTATAATGAAAAGGACATCTTTTTTGGGTGCTAGTTCTAAAAGGTCTTGTAGGTCTTCATAGAGCCGTTCAGCTTCTTCAGCGTTACTGGTTGGGGCATAGACTTGGATTACTGTGGTATTGAATGGTTTGCCTTGGACACGAGCAGAGATCATTCTGTCATTTTTGAGATTGTATCCAAGTACTTCATTTTGCACTTTTTTGTTGACCATGATGGCTACTCCATTTCTTCTAAGGGATTCTTGCCCACAGTAGTAGATATAATGGTCATCTGAGTTAAATTCACCCATTCCAGTCCGTTTTAGTTCGCTGATTCCTAGAATGTTGACGTTCACTCATCATCTCCTGTTTGACCACTTCCAATTTGCCTTAATTCTTGGACCTAACATTCTAGGTTCCTATGTGATACTGCTCTTTACAGCATCGGACCTTGCTTCTATCACCAGTCACATCCACAGCTGGATATTCTTTTTGCTTTGACTCCATCCCTTCATTCTTTCTGGAGTTATTTCTCCACTGATCTCCAGTAGCATATTGGGCACCTACCGACCTGGGGAGTTCCTCTTTCAGTATCCTATCATTTTGCCTTTTCATACTGTTCATGGGGTTCTCAAGGCAAGAATACTGAAGTGGTTTGCCATTCCCTTCTCCAGTGCACCACATTCTGTCAGATCTCTCCACCATGACCCGCCCATCTTGGGTGACCCAGCACGGCATGGCTTAGTTTCATTGAGTTAGACAAGGCTGTGGTCCTAGTGTGATTAGATTGACTAGTTTTCTGTGATTATGCTTTCAGTGTATCTGCCCTCTGATGCCCTCTCACAACACCTACCGTCTTACTTGGGTTTCTCTAACCTTGGACGTAGGGTATTTCTTCACGGCTGCTCCAGCAAAGTGCAGCCGCTGCTCCTTACCATGAGGAGACACCCCTCGTCCAAGGTCAGGCTTGTTACACTAGTTTAAAAATAGGCCACGCACGGGCACTGCGTTCTGTGCCTTCTGGCGTTGGTCATTTAAAATAGTGAATATTAAATATGTGGGCTCCACGTCTGACCCACAGAACATCCACCCCAAATCTTCTTGTTCTGTGTAAAATAACCACTGTGTATGTACTATGAAAGTTTTATCCAGGCTCCATTATTAAGTCAAAAGAATGTAAATAGTCATATTATAATAAGCTAATGACTTGCGTATTTCCATATGGATGAATGTCAGTATATTTAAACAGGAAATAAATTGCAATCCTATCTACCTATATTAAAAAAAATAGAATATCTCCAGATTTGCATACTCATCACTGTAGAAGAGGTATGCAGGTTTTAAGGTTTTGTAATCACTTGTCAGAAAAATAGCAGTTGTTCCTGCAATATCTCATTAGCATCTGACTCAAATTATTTTTAGATTACATGATTTAGAAGACATTATAACTCCACTAAGAATTTGTAATTATTCTGGGATGGTTTCATCATTAACCCTAGAATCACTATCAGAAAGAGTAACAATGTGATATAGGAAAAAAGCTAACCAACATGACTAAAAATGTGGTCACTTTCAGAAGAACAATCTGGTCATCTGGAAAAATCCCAGCTACAACCTGCAAATATTCCCATGTGGGAGACTGGCCAAGGCACATGATTTCTCAGCAGGAAAGCCATGAGATGGGGTGAATTGAGGCTGTCCCTAAGGAGCAGGCTATAAACTTCCAAAGTTACCTTGGGCAGCATAATTGGTCCCATTTCCTCTAACGAAGTCTCATGCTTTCCTCCTCACATCACCCAAAGTTTGCTAAAGAGCATATTGGAGCAGAAGTGGACATTCTAGCACATTCTTATTGCTGTATTATGTTCGAAGACAAGAACATCCCAACCACAACAGTGTTGTTCCAGGAAGCAGGGCGGGAGTAGTGGTAGATTAGAAAAGAGACTATTAATTGCACAATTAATAAGAAAGTGAAAATGTTTCAAGATCTACAATAAGCCTGTATCCAAAGGAGTCTGTTTTCTTCAGTGATGCTGAACTTTGAATTCTGTACTAAAGCTTGTAATGAACTCACTCTGGTCTGCCAACCTGTGTCCGGCTTGCTTCCTGCCTGTTGAGGGGTGCGTATGCTACACAGAGCTATGATGGATTCTGTGGAGTGGTGAGATTCACAGAAGTTCCAGGATGCTCATGTCAGGATCATTGCTTTTGGAAAGTTTGATGCAGATGAAGATAAAGTGGTTTCTTGGACAGTAATTGCAATTTCTTTCTTTTAAAGTCAATGGGTTTCTTGTATAGTTTTATTACAATTATCCTAGGTTTAATTTCATCCATCTCCATGAAAGCAAAACACTCGGTACTGGTAAACCTTTCTTTAGGCTTGTAGTGTTTGAATTAAAAAAAAAATAGCTGCCCCTTTTGTTAATTTTTCAGCGTGCTTCTGGAGCTCAATGTCTACATTAAAATGAACATATGTATCTTCTTTTCTTGAAGCCACAGAAGTATCTTGCACAGGAGTTAAATCTGTGCCATTCAGGTCTTTTACCCTAACTGTAATATAGGGATCAGTGCATTGCCTGGCATCTTTCAGGCCAGTTTTCTCAATTCTGATAGTAACGTCGTTTCTGTTTCTGATGGCAACCTTGGTAATTAAGTACTGGGAACTCTGGCAGGAAAGAAATCAGGAAACCCTAATCCAGCACCACCCTCTTCTTCTTCTTCAAATTCCAAATTTTCTTCTTCACCAGGTGCTAAAATTCTTCTTAAAGGGACAGGCTGAACATCAAATGGGAATTCTTTATTATACGTAAGAATATTCTTTAGGATTGGTTCTAGCTTCTTCAGATCTGCCTTTACTAAAACTGGCGTCCCAGCGCTGCAGCAGACTTCGAGTCACCTCTGACATGGCTGGTCCCCACCCCGTCCCCTCCCACCCCTACCCCAGGAAAGGCCAGGCTCTAGGGCGTCATGTTCCCTGGGCCTGGCCCCGACATGAACAAGGCCAGGAGGAAGCGCTATGGCCACTGCTGCCACCCGCCAAGGGGCCGCCGAAGCCCATTTGCCTTACCAAGTGTCTTTTAATGTCATGGCTGCAGTCACCACCTGAGTGATTTTGGAGCTCAAGAAAAGAAAAACTGTCACTACTTGCACTTTTTCTTCTTCTGTTTGCCATGAAATGATGGGACCAGATGCCATGGTCTTAGTTTGTTTAACATTGAGTTTCAATCCAACTTTTTAACTCTCCTCTTTCACCCTCATCAAGAGGCTCTTTATTAAGAGTTTCTCCTCACTTTTTGCCTTTAGATATCATCTTCATATCTGAGGTTATTGATATTTCTCCCAGCAATCTTGATTCCACTGATGAGTAGAAATTTGTATAAAATCATGCGTGCTCTTTGTAAATAGGCAAAGTAACTTAGTTGCGCCCTGAAACGTCTTTTCTTTCCTTTTTTTAATTGAGTTATTAATTTACAATGTTGTGTTAGTTTCAAGTGTACACCAAAGTGATTATATATATAAAATTTATTATATATATTTATTCTTTTTTAGATTCTTTTCCATTATAGTTTATCACAGCATACTGGATATAGTTCTCTGTGTTACACAATAGATCCTTGTTGTTTGCTTGTTTTCTATGTAGCTGTGTATAGAAGTTAATTCCAAACTCTTGACTTATCCTGTTGGTGACCATAAGCTTATTTTCTCTGTCTGTGTGTCTATTTCTGTTTTGTAAGTAAGTTCATTTGTATCGTCTTTTAAAATTCCACAAATAAGTGACATCATGTAATATTTGCTTTCCTCTATCTGACTTACTTCCTGGACATTTAGGTTACTTCCACATCTTGTTAGTGGCTCACTCATGTCCAACTCTTTGCAACCCCGTGGATTGTAACTCGCCAGGCTCCTCTGTCCATGAAATTCTTTAGGCAAGAAGACTGGAGTGAGTAGCCATTCCCTTCTGCAGGGAATCGTCCAACTCAGGGATCGAACGTGGGTCTCCTGCATGCAGGCGAGTTCTTGAATGACTGAGCCACCCTTAGTTACTCTAAATAGCACTGCTGTGAACATCACGGTGTATAAGTAAGAGTTTTCCTAGATATATTCCCAGGAGTAGGACTGCACAATTATATGGCAACTCTATTCTTAGTTTTTTAAGGAACCTTTGTAATGTTCCCCATTACGTGTAAGTGGCTGCACCAGTTTACATTCTCAGCAACAGGGTAGGTGGTGAAACTTCTTTTCAGTTCTTTAATTTGCTTTTAGCTTTCTCTCTTATTTTCTCTAGATTTTTTGTTAATAATTTTTTCCTATCCTCACATCTACCCACTCTCTCATCCCTGTACCAGGAGATACCTTCCCAGCTTCTCAACTAAGCAACTGTTTTGGCTTTCAAGAAGTGTTTTCAGTGTCTTGTTGTGTAGTCACGCTTAACTGCATCCATATCTTTATTTCATTGTTTCTATCTAATATTTGAGAATTAGTTATTCCACTTTCATTTTATATCTAACATCCTTCATTTGTGCTTTTCTTCTCATCCTTGAGTCTACCTTCAAATCTTATCCCCTCCCTGGTCTTCACTGTCTTTGTTATAAATGTGCTTAATTTCTCTCCCATCCCAATATAAAATAAGAAAATCTCTCTCCAAAATCTGCCTTATCTATCTAGTTTCATTTTCAGTTGAAATTCTTGAAAATGTAGTCTATACTTCTTTATCTCTTCATTGTTCTTACCACTTCTCTGAAACTCAGGTAGTAGGAGCCACTGATTATGATTTGGTCATCCAATCCACTGAACACTTTATAGTTCTCATCTCATTTGACTCATTTATCAGTGTTGACCCTACCACCAGTTTGAAGCTTTAATCCTCTCTGGCTTCGCTTCTGTGATACTTGTTCCTCAGGTTTTCCTCCTTTTCTGGTTCCTCTCCCTCCTTTTCCATAGCTGGATCTTCTTCTTTTAATTCTTGCAGTGTTTCTTTCCTTCTTTAAAACTTTACCCACTGTTTTCTCTTGGGTTCTTATAGCCCCTTAACAGATGACTTCCAGCTCATTTTCTGACATATTCGGACACTGAGCTGAAGTGTCAGGCACTGTTTGTGATTTCCTCTCCTTTATCTGCTTGGCAGTCTTAAAAAGTCTCTCCTGGGTTTCACTGTTCCCCTCTATTTTTCTCTGATACTCCTTCCTCCCTTACTCTCATTTGTTCTTTTCTCAATTATAGGATGATTTCCCTCTGTTCTCACTACAGCTATTTGTCTCTCCACCAATTTGTCTTCTACAGAGCTGCTGAAAACCCTACTAAAAGACAAATTTTGTGATGTTGCTTCTTTAGAATGCCTCAGTGGGTAATGTTAGCAGGATAAATAGGCTTTCCTTTTTTTGTGTGTTCTTTTTTCACTGAAGTAAAATCCACATAACATAAAATGAATCATTTAAAGTGTACAATTCAGTAGAATTTACTTAATTCACAATACTGTGGAAGCATACTCCGTGTCTAGTTCTAGGCTGTGTTTCATCACTCCAAATGGAAACCCCAGAATGAAAGCGGTCGTTCCTCACTCCCTCCTGTCAGCCCCTGACACCCACAGATAGGTTATCTGTTACAGTGGATTTGCTGTTTCTGAATGTTTCATGTAAATGAAATCATTGCTTTATATGACCTTTTTTATTTGGCTTTTTTTACTTATATGTAATAATATTTTTGTGATTCATGTAGATTGTCATATGTATTAGCACTTGATTCCTTTCTGTAACTGAATAATAATTCCATTATATGGCTGTATCCTGTTATCTATTCATGAGTTCATGAACATTTGGGTTGTCCACAGAGTTTGAATGCCTCTTTTTTATTCATTTGAGTATATACCTGCAGGGATTTAACTGACGGTTCGTATGGTAAATCTGCGCTTCTGGAGGAACTACCAAACTCTTTCCACAGTGGCAACAACAATGTACATTCTCACCAGAAATGTATTAAGGGTTCCAGTTTGTGCAGATCCTTGCCAGAATTGATCCCCTCACCCTTTCTTTTCTTTTTTTCTTTAAAATTATAACCAATCTTGTACATACAGTGGTATTTTATCACTGTGTTATTTCCCTAATGACTAATGGTATTGAACATCTTTTTATGCACATGTTGGCCATTTATATATTTTCTTTGGGGTAATTATTAGGCTGATTGTCTTTTGTTTTTGACTCAGAAATATCTTTTAAATAATCAGATCCAAGATATTTCTGGATTTAATGATCATCAAAGAAGAGTTTAACCTTAGAAATTAATTTTAACCTTAGAAATTCTTTATTATTATGGTCTCAGTTTAATTGGGACTTGCCTGGTGGCTGAAATGATAAAGAATCTGCCAGCAATGCAGGAGACCCCAGTTCTATCCCTCAGTGGGAAAGATCCCCTGGAGAAGAGAATGGCCCACCCAATCCAATATTCTTGCCTGGAGAATTCCATCGACAGAGGAGCCTGGCAGGCTATAGTTTATACCTCACAAAGAATCAAAAATGACTGAGAAACTATCACTTTATCATTTTAAATAGTTGCTTGAATATTACCAGCATTTCTGGACTCTCTGTCCTTAAAGTGCAGCAAATTGTTTTTTAATCTTAATACTAAAATATCCAGTTCAGTTCAGTTCAGTCACTCAGTCATGTCCGACTCTTTGCGACCCCATGAATTGCAGCACGCCAGGCCTCCCTGTCCATCACCAACTCCCAGAGTTCACTCGAATTCATATCCATCGAGTCGGTGATGCCATCCAGCCATCTCATCCTCTGTCGTCCCCTTCTCCTCCTGCCCCCAATCCCTCCCAGCATCAGAGTCTTTTCCAATGAGTCAACTCTTCGCATGAGGTGGCCAAAGTACTGGAGTTTCAGCTTTAGCATCATTCCTTCCAAAGAACACCCAGGACTGATCTCCTTTAGGACGGACTGGTTGGATCTCCTTGCAGTCCGGGGGACTCTCAAGAGTCTTCTCCAATACCACAGTTCAAAAGGATCAATTCTTCAGTGCTCAGCTTTCTTCACAGTCCAGCTCTCACATCCATACATGACCACAGGAAAAACCATAGCCTTGACTAGACGGACCTTTGTTGGCAAAGTAATGTCTCTGTTTTTCAATATGTTATCTAGGTTGGTCATAACTTTCCTTCCAAAGAGTAAGCATCTTTTAATTTCATGGCTGCAGTCACCATCTGCAGTGATTTTGGAGCCCCAAAAAATAAAGTCTGACACTGTTTCCACTGTTTCCCCATCTATTTCCCATGAAGTGAGGGGACCAGATGCCATGATCTTCGTTTTCTGAAAGTTGAGCTTTAAGCCAACTTTTTCACTCTCCTCTTTCACTTTCATCAAGAGGCTTTTTAGTTCCTCTTCACTTTCTGCCATAAGGGTGGTTTCATCTGCATATCTGAGGTTATTGATATTTCTCCCGACAATCTTGATTCTAGCTTCTTTGAGTTTTTGAAAATTTTAATATAGAATATTTCCACCTAGCACTTCTTCATACCTTAATGAGCAGTTACAAAAAGGGTGTAATTTCCTTTGTCTGTTAACTAGCAGTCATTGGTTAGTGCTGACATAATTGCTGATATTCTCTGTTGTTTACTACTTTCTCTTTTTAAAAAATATTGTTTGCTTTCTTGTGAGTACGTAATAAACATATACCAGGTTAATGTTTTGTTGACAGTCAGGTATAAATGTGAATATAAGGTATAAATGTGTTTTTTGCAGTCATTCTTATGTGAATATAAGTATCTTTGATTAATGTTTTTGAAGACCATATAGAGTAATTTTGAGGTAATTTGAAAATAAGCTTGTATTTATTATCATGGAGATATGCTAAACTGTTGAGGGTACCTTTACTGATTGTCTAGTATTTTAAATTATAGTGTTTGCTTTTCAAGCAACAGATCATGATGAAAAGTTAATTCATAATGAAATGTATATATTAGCAAGTGTTAATTTTCAATTTGGCAAGGAAAAATTATAATCTGAAGTTTTATCTACCACCACCACTCCAAAGATAGTTTCCCTTGACTTTCTGAATGTTTCAGATTAGATTTCTAACATCCCCATTTTCAAAGATCGTATATTTATTTTAACTTATATTCTGATAGAACTGGAAGGTTTAGCCATAATGCTAAACTTATGAAAGAGATTCGATTTTACAAGAGAGAATTCATATATCCGTTAATGTTTTTTATGTTACCTCCAAATTTTTCAAAGATGAAACAAACCTGAAATCTACTACTTTCCAAGGGCTTCATAGGTGGTGCTAGTGGTAAAAAATCCACCTGCCAATGCAGGAGACCTTAGGGATGCAGATTCGGGAAGGAAGATCCCTTGAAGATCCTGGGTCAGGAAGATCCCCTGAAGAAGGTAATGGCACCCTACTCCAGTATTCTTGTCTGGAGAATCCCATGGACAGAGGAGCCTGGTGAGCTGTGGTCCATAGGGTCACGAAGAGAGACAATGACTGATGTGACTTTGCACTCGCATGCACTTTCCAAATGAAAGGTTTTTACATACAATATTTTTCTGCTTTATCTAAAGGGCTTACTTTACAAGCTTAATTTGAGTGTCTGTTCTCTTCAGTGCATGTAGTTTCTGGAGACTAATTACATCTTTTTGTTTGTTTGTGGTTTTTGTTTAATTACATCTTTTATTAAGGTGTGTTTCTTAGCTCTCAGGGACTTTTCAGCATGTACCAATTTTTTCCTAGAAATGGTCATTAAATTATATGGAAACAAATATTCCATTTTTTTCTACTTTGCCTAGAAACCGCTTCTCTGAATAATAGACTTTTTTGGGTATCTGTTAATTGGTAATTTTTGGTATCAGTTGACTCCTGGGATTCTAGTTGTTAAAAGTTAACTTAATGAAGAATTATAATTCTTTAAGTAGTAGTTGCCTATATTTCATACTGTATTTTTTATTAAATGTCCCATGATCATTTGTTAACTAAGTCCTTAACTTATCTGATAAATGGAACATTTATTATCAATCAATCAGTTCATTCGCTCAGTTGTGTCCAACTCTTTGCAAATCCATGGACTGCAGCATGCCAGGCTACCTTGCTCATCACCATATCCTGGTGCTTGCTCAAACTCACGTCCATCAAGTCAGTGATGCCATCCAACCATCTCATCCACAGTTGTCCCCTTCTCCTGCCTTCAATCTTTCCCACCATCAGGGTCTTTTCCAATGAGTCAGCTCTTCACATCAGGTGGCCAAAGTATTGGAGCTTCAGTTGTTCCATGTCTGGTCTAACTGGTGCTTCTTGACCTGTATATAGATTTCTCCTGAGGCGTGTAAGGTGGTCTGGTATTCCCATCTCTTGAAGAATTTTCCAGAGTTTCTTGTGGTCCACACAGTCAAAGGCTTTGGCATAGTCATTAAAGCAGAAGTAGATGTTTTTCTCGAACTCTCTTGCTTTTTCTGTGATCCATCGGATGTTGGCAATTTGATCTCTGGTTCTTGTGCCTTTTCTAAATCCAGCTTGAGCATCGGGAAGTTCTTGATTCACACACATACTGTTGAAACTTTGCTTGGAGAATTTTGAGCATTACTTTGCTAGCGTGTGAGATGACTGCAGTTGTGTGGTAGTTTGGGCATTTTTTGTCATTGCCTTTCTTTGGGATTGGAATGAAAACTGACCTTTTCCAGTCCTGTGGCCACTGCTGAGTTTTCCAAATTTACTGGCATATTGAGTGCAGCACTTTCACGGCATCATCGTTTTGAATTCCAGCTCAACTGGAATCCCATCACCTCCACTAGCTTTGTTGTAGTGATGCTTCCTAAGGCCCACTTGACTTTGAAGTCCAGAATGTCTGGCTGTAGGTGAGTGATCACACATCCTGGTTATCTGGGTTATAAAGATCTTTTTTATATAGTTCTTCTATGTATTCTCTGTATTTTCGTAAAAATTCCATTCATATTTAAGTGACTATTCTACGTCACTTAACACTGTTAGTTTTTTTTTCCTTGCTTTCCTCAGAATAATGACGATATTCAGTCCCAGCATGATTTTGTACATGTGCTTCAGATCCTTCTATATTGAGTCAGCAGGCATCTATTAAATAATTAGTATTTCTTAATAACGTTGTTTTAGAATATATTTTTTTTACTTTTAAAGTACTTTCAAATCACATACCTTACTTTTTTGAAGAAATAAAAATTTTTATGAATATCTTAGTACTTTCAGTTCAAGGTAATAATATTAGGCATTATTTGAAAAACAGTGTAGCATGTTGTGAAATGGTGATGCTGTCCTGACATACCTTTTCAAGAAAATTTTAACATTTCCCCTCTTTTGGCAATCATTTTTAAAATGGCATATTTCCTATTGATCAAACAGAAGCAGGAAAAATGCACATTTTAATCTTTTCTTTTTGTATTTTTGAAGTCTAAAGGCATTTAAATGAATTTTCTTGTAACTTGTAAAGATCTGTCTACAGTCTCCCAACCAGAAGGTAAGGGATGATTTCACTGGTATAAACCACCCATCTTCCCCTTTCAGAGTTTGTTGAACTTGATTCTTTTTAATAATTCTCTATTATGTCAGTGCGGTGTATTGTCATCCCTTACAGTTCTGTATATGAGATCTATGACTCGTTTCCTGGGATGATATAGAATTTTCCTAGCCCTTGTACCTCTACGTGTCACTGCCCCCAAATCTGGCATTTCACTGCCCTTAGTGCATTTGAGTACACTTAATTTTCTCTCAAACTTATGTAAACACGTTCTCTCGCTTTTTGTGTTCTTCTATTTCACCATGCTTAGCCACCAACCCTGCGTCAGTCTAACTTAGTATCTGCCAGTCTATTCCTTGGTATTGAGATTGTTGAATGCAAATCACAGCACTACTATATGCATGGGTCCTATTTCAAATTCCTGGTCTCCAAACCCACACTTGGCTCTTTCTGTAGTATTTTTGGAAATGGTAGCTTTTCTTTTTAGAAATTCTAATGAAGATTAGTGTTAAAGTATTATATAATTTATGTAAATACGTCATTATTCATCCACTTGGAGGATACTGAGTTCTAGCATAGAAATACATTTTAGAAAGTTGATGAATAGTTGACCCTGAACATTTAGGGGTTAGGCTTGCCAGCCCTTCACCTATAACTTTATAGTTCACTCTCCATTACCCTGGATGTGTACCAACAGTGGATTGTGTAGTACTATCAGTTCAGTGCAGTTCAGTTGCTCAGTCATATCTGACTCTTTGCAACCCCATGGACTGCAGCATGCCAGGCTTCCCTGTCCACCACCAACTCCCAGAACTTGCTCAAACTCATGTCCATTGAGTCAGTGATGCCATTCGACCATCTCATCCTGTGTCGTCCCCTTCTCCTCCTGCCTTCAGTCTTTCCCAGCATCCAGGTCTTTTCCAATGAGGCAGTTCTTCGCATCAGGTAGCCAAAGTATTGGAGTTTCTGCTTCAGCATCAGTCCTTCCAATGAATATTCAGAACTGACTTCCTTTGGGACGGACTGGTTGGATCTCCTTGCAGTTCAAGGGACTCTCAAGAGTCTTCTCCAAAACCACAGTTCAAAAGCATCAATTCTTCGGTGCTCAGTTTTCTTTATAGTCCAACTCTCACATTCATACACGATTACTGGAAAAATCGTAGCTTCAACCAGATGGACCTTTGTTGGCAAAGTAATGTCTCTGCTTTTTAGTATGCTGTCTAGGTTGGTCACAACTTTCCTTCCAAGGAGTAAGTGTCTTTTAATTTCATGGCTGCAATCACCATCTGCAGTGATTTTGGAGCCCCCGAAATAAAGTCAGCCACTGTTTCCACTGTTTCCCCATCTATATGCCATAATGTGACTGGATGCCATGATCTTAGGTTTTTTGCATGTGGAGTTTTAAGCCAGCTTTTTCACTCTTGTCTTTTCCTTTCATCAAGAGTGTCTTTAGTTCATCTTCACTTACTGCCATAAGGGTGGTGTCTTCTGCATATCTGAAGTTATTAATCATTTCTCCCTGCATTCTTGATTCCAGCTTGTGCATCATCCAGTCTGACATTTCACATGATACACAGTCTGTGTATAAGTTAAATAAACAGGATGACAGTATATAGCCTTGTTTGCTCCTTTCCCAATTTGGATCCAGTCCATTGTTAATATTCAGTTCTAACTGTTGCTGCTTGACCTGTGTACAGATTTCTCAGGGGGCAGGTAATATGGTCTGGTACTCCTCTCTCTCGAAGAACTTTCTACAGTTTGTTGTGATCCACACAGTTAAAGGTTTTGGCGTGGTCAGTGAAGCATAAGTAGATGTTTTTCTGGAACTCTCTTGCATTTTCTGTGATCTAGTGGATGTTGGCAATTTGATCTCTGGTCTCTGTGCCTCTTCTAAACCAGCTTGAACATCAGAAAGTTCTCAGTTCACATACTGTTGAAGCCTCGATTGGAGAATTTTGAGCATTACTTTGCTAGCATGTGAGATGACTACAATTGTGTGGTAGTTTAAGCATTCTTCAGCATTGCCTTTCTTTGGGATTGGAATGAAAACTGACCTTTTCTAGTCCTGTGGCCACTGCCGAATTTTCCAAATTTACTGGCATATTGAGTACAGCACTTTCACAGCAGCATCTTTTAAGATTTGAAAATAGCTCAGCTGGAATTCCATCACCTCCACTAGCTTTGTTTGTCTAAGGCCCACTTGACTTCACACTCCAGGATGTCTGACTGTAGGTGAGTGATCACACCATTGTTGTTATCTGGGTCCTGAAGATCTTTTTGGTATAGTTCTTCTGTGTATTCTTGTCACCTCTTCTTAATATTGTCTGCTTCTATTAGGTCCATACCACTTCTGTCATTTATTAAGCCCATCTTTGCATGAAATGTTCCCTTGGTATCTCTAATTTTCTTGAAGAGATCTCTAGTCTTTCCCAATCTGTTGTTTTCGTCTATTTCTTGGCATTGATCACTGAGGAAGGCTTTCTTATTTCTCCTTGCTATTCTTCGAAACTCTACATTCAAATGGGTATATCTTTCCTTCTTCCTTGGGAGAAGGCAATGGCAACCCACTCCAGTACTCTTGCCTGGAAAATCCCATGGACAGGGGAGCCTGGTAGGCTGCAGTCCATGGGGTTGCTAAGAGTGGGACACGACTGAGCGACTTCACTTTCACTTTCACTTTCCTTCTTCCTTTGCCTTTCACTTCTCTTCTTTTCTTAGCTATTTGTAAGGCCTCCTCAGACAACCATTTTGCCTTTTTGCATTTCTTTTTCTTGGGGATAGTCTTGATCACCACCTCCTGTACAATGTCATGAAACTCCATACATTGTTCTTCAGGAACTTATCAAATCTAATCCCTTGAATCTATTTCTCAGTTCCACTGTATATTTGTAAGAGATTTGATTTAGGTCATACCTGAATGGTCTAGTGGTTTTCCCTACTTTCTTCAATTTAAATCTGAATTTGGCAATAAGAGTTCATGATCTGAGCCACAGTCAGCTCCCGGTCTTGTTACTGTATAGCGCTTCTCCATCTTCAGCTGCAAAGTATATAATAATCAATCTGATCTTGGTATTGACCATTTGGTGATGTCCATGTGTATAGTCGTCTCTTGTGTTATTGGAAGAGGGTGTTTGCTATGACCAGTGTGGTCTCTCGGCAAAACTCTGTTATTCTTTGCCCTGCTTCATTTTGTATTCCAAGGCTAAACTTTCCTGTTATTCCAGGCTCTTGACTTTCTACTTTGGGATTCCAGTCCCTTACGATGAAAAGGACATATGTTTTGGGTGTTAGTTCTAGAAGGTCTTGTAGGTCTTCATAGAACCATTCTACTTCTGCTTCGTCGGCATTAGTGGTTGGGGCATAGACTTGGATTACTGTGATGTGGAATGATTTGCCTTGGAAATGAACAGAGATCATTCTGTTGTTTTTGAAACTGCATCCAAGTACTGCATTTCGGACACTTTTGTTGACTATGAGGGCTACTCCATTTCTTCTAAGGGACTCTTGCCCACTGTAGTAGATATAATGGTCATCTGAGTTAAATTTGGATGACTTTAATCATCCTATGTTAGAAACTATAGTGTAGTACTATAGTATTTATTATTGAAAAAATCTGTATATAGGTGCACCTATGTAGTTCCAACCTATGTTGTTCAAGGGTCAACTGCAATTGCTACATGAAAACACTACTCTTATTTTTTATCCTGCTTTCAAATCGAAATGTATCCTTTTATTTATCACTTGAGTTGAAAGTCAACAAACCATGTCAAAATTTTGCCAAAAAATAATTAGTTTATGACACAGAGAAGATTTTTTTGATTTGCAGAATAATGACTACAAAACAAGAAAGCAATATTATGATTGTGATAATTTTATTATTGTTATATAATATTAATTTTATTATAGTATATTAATATAACATAAAGGGTATATGAGAATTCTTTGCAAAATTTCTGTTTTCTTTAAGTATAAAATTATTTCAAGGTAAAAAGTTAAAAGATAGTGTAATTTTATATTTAGTTTTTTAAAATAAATGTTTATAGAAATTATTTTTATTGGACTTAATTGATTTACAGTGTTAGTTTCAGGTGTACAGCAAAGTGATTGAGTTATACATGTACATATATCTATGTTTTTCAAGTTCTTTTCTCGTTTAGGCTATTACAGAATATTTGAGCAGAGTCCCCTTTGCTATATAGTAGTTCCTTCAGTTCAGTTTAGCCGCTCAGTTGTGTCCACTCTTTGCGACCTCATGGACTGCAGCATGCCAGGCCTCCCTGTCCATCACCAACTCCTGGAGTTTACTCACACCCACGTGCATTGAGTTGGTGATGCCATCCAACCATCTCATCCTCTGTCGTCCCCTTCTCCTCCCGCCTTCAATCTTTCCCAGCATTAGGGTCTTTTCAAATGAGTCAGCTCTTCGCATCAGGTGGCCAAAGTATTGGAGTTTCAGCTTCAGCATCAGTCCTTCCAATGAATATTCAGGACTGATCCTTATTGGTCATCTATTTGAAATGTAGTAGTGTGTGTATTTCAATCCCAAATTCCCAATCTAATCTATCCCTATCCCCATCTTTCCCCCACCATAAGCATAAGTTCGTTCTCTTAAGTCTGTGATTCTGTTTCTGTTTTGTAAATAAGTTTGTATCATTTTTTAGGATTCTTCATATTAACAGTATCTTATGATATTTGTCTTCTGATGTCTGACTTACTTCACTTAGTATGGTGGTCTCCAGGTTCATCCATTTTGCTGCAAATGGCATAATTTCATTCGTTTTAATGACTGAGTATATTATATTGTATGTAAGTATCATATCTTCTTTATCCTTTCATCTGTTGATAGACTTTTAGGTTGCTCTCGTGTCTTGGATATTGTAAATGGCAGTGCAATGAGCGTTGGGATCTGTGTATCATTTTTAACCATGGTTTACTTCAGATGTATGCCCAGGAGTAGGATTGCTAGATCACACGGTAGCTCTATTTTAATTTTTTTAAAGAACCTCTATACTGTTCTCCATGTCACTGCACCAGGTTACATTCCCACCAACAGTAGTAGGAGAGTGGACTTCTCATTTGGAATAATTTTAGATTTACAGAAAAATTTTAGAGTAATAAGGGAGAGTTCCTATGTAATCCTTAGCTAATTTCTTCTCGCTGTTAGTTTATTAAATAAAAATAACATTTTCAGTGTATGTTTAGGAGCTGAATACATTTAAAGTCTTTATTCTAACTCTGTTTAAATATAAGCTTTAACATTAAATAGCAATTTTAGTACTTTTTACTTTTGATTTTATTATGCAAATGATTCATTGACAATTATTCATGGTAATATAGTTTAAATATAATTTGATTAAAAATTTGTTATACTTTACATCATAAGATTTTAAATTCTGTGGTTATATATGTATTAAAATATTATATGATTTGATAAATTAAAAATTCCATTTTTAGTGATATTTACAAATTTTTGGTCATATACTACAAATATAAATTTTAATAGGTGCCACTTCATCTGTTTGCCAACCCATTAGTATGAAAGTTTTAATCTGATTCTGTAGAAATTAAATCAAATAGAATTATATGTTCTTCTTTGGAAATCATGTCACTGTATAATTATCATATTCGTGTATACTGATTTATATAAAATTTTTCTATTAAAAAGTCATATAAAAACTAAATTTCTTGAAGCATGTATATTTTTTAGTTATCCAAAATCTGGTCATATTTTATACGTATTCATTGAGTCTGTCCATATGCAAGCATTTTCTAGGCATTTTAAAGGACTCAGACATGTCTGTATCCACAATACTTTGAGTTTCTACTCCCAACTGTCATTCCCTTCATGTTTGTTTGAAGTGAAAGTGAAAGTCACTAAGCTGTGTCTGACTCTTTGCAACCCCATGGACTTTACAGTCCATGGAATTTTCTAGGCCAGAATACTGGAGTGGGTAGCCTTTCCCTTCTCCAGGGGATCTTCCCAACCCAGGGATCAAAGCCAGGTCTCCCACACTGCAGGCGGATTCTTTACCAGCTGAGCCACAAGAGAAGCCCTCCTGTTTGTTTAGATCTCTCTTAATCTCTTATAACACATTACCCTATTCTCAGCAAGTTACTTCATATCCTTCTCAATACATATAACAGAAATCATCAGGTTTCAACTTTTTCACATTCTCTCCTCATTGTCTTCAAACCTGTTTATATAATTTTATTTTTTAGGTTCTATTCCATTTTTTTTCTCATTCTCTGAAACTGCAAATTGTTCCCTTTCCACCTTCCCTTTACTACCCCTCGTCTAGGTAGAAGAGTTTATATTCATTATCACCACTGCTTTACCTCCCACTTTTAAGATTTTAACCTTTCTCTCTCTTTGGAAACATTATTTATTTATTTTTTAACAGAAATGACTAATAATATAATTGCTGAAACCAGAGACCATTTAAAAATATGAATTCTAATTGACCCACTCAAGGTTATTTCATTTGTTGATTACTTCCTCAGTTTTAAAACTTTCTTACATTGGGTTTCAAGACAAATAAATAGCACTCTTTCTTCGTTCATGTTAACTTTGAGCTATCTGTACCCTTTACTGTCTTATCTTTCTCTGTCAGTTTCTCACTGTTGTTTCTAATATGTAAGTCTTAAAGTACATTAAATTCAAAAAGTGGTAGGTGAAATACATAATAAAGATGAAATGAAAATATTTGGAACATTTATCAGTCAAAGAATTAATGTTCCTAAAGTCTTAAACAATTCTTAGAATTTTGGCAGCATTAAGAAAAGAAAAGCTAAACTGAAAAAGTAAACAAAGGATATGATGAGTAATTCAGTTCATATAAGAAGAAATATGAATTGCTAATAAGTAAACCTCAACCCAGTTAACAATAAAAATCAAGTTTAAATAGAAGTCACCAGATTTGCGTATCACTTAGTTGTAAATAGGAGAAGGAAATGGCAACCCACTCCAGTAGTCTTGCCTGGAAAATCCCATGGACAGAGGAGCCTGGTAAGCTATAGTCTATGCGGTCCCAAAGAGTCGGAAACAACTGAGCGACTTCACTCACTCACTCATTCACTCACTAGTTGTAAATAATTTGATTAGAATTCAGTGTGGGGAGATTGAAAAGCAAAGGATACTTTTATACATTTTTGTATGGGAGTGAAAACTAGGTATACCTTATTGTGGAGCAATTTGGCATCATTTTAAAACATTTTATATGCACATAATCTTTGATGCAGCAATTCCTATTTTTGGTATCCTATAGTAGTAGTTAGATATTTAAATAAGGAATATGTAAATATATTAAGGTAGTTTTTATAATAAAGTAGACTGAAAACAAGGTAAACATTCAGCAATAGGGGAAAATTATAGTCATTATGATATACTATTATCTGTGTATGGAATGCTAATTTTCCAATGGTAAAAAATTATAATACCACTAGCATTTATAGAGTGTCAGTTTTATATTAAAGCTGTGTATTTAAGAATCCATTGGTAAGGGATTTTACATTTAGATCTATAATCCGTTCTGAAGTATTTTTATTTACAGGTGAGGAATGGATGGAAATTTTTGTATGTAACTATCTAGTAATTCTGATTATACAGTGAAAGTGAGAAATAGATTTAAGGGACTAGATCTGATAGACAGAGTGCCTGATGAACTACGGACGGAGGTTCGTGACACTGTACAGGAAACAGGGATCAAGACCATCCCCATGGAAAAGAAATGCAAAAAAGCATTGGCTGTCTGGGAGGCCTTACAAATAGCTGTGAGAAGAAGAGAAGCGAAAAGCAAAGAAGAAAAGGAAAGATATAAGCATCTGAATGCTGAGTTCCAAAGAATAACAAGGAGAGATAAAGCCTTCCTCAGCGATCAGTGTAAAGAAATAGACGAAAACAACAGAATGGGAAAGACTAGAGATCTCATCAAGAAAATTAGAGATACCAAGGGAACATTTCATGCAAAGATGTGATCGATAAAGGACAGAAATGGTATGGACCTAACAGAAGCAGAAGATATTAAGAAGAGGTGGCAAGAATACACAGAACTGTATAAAACAGATCTTCACAACCCAGATAATCACGATGGTGTGATCACTGACCTAGAGCCAGACATCCTGGAATGTGAAGTCAAGTGGGCCTTAGAAAGCATCACTACGAACAAAGCTAGTGGAGGTGATGGAATTCCAGTTGAGCTATTTCAAATCCTGGAAGATGATGCTGTGAAAGTGCTGCACTCAGTATGCCAGCAAATTTGGAAAACTCAGCAGTGGCTACAGGACTGGAAAAGGTCAGTTTTCATTGCAATCCCAAAGAAAGGCAATGCCAAAGAATGCTCAAACTACCGCACAATTGCACTCATCTCACACGCTAGTAAAGTAATGCTCAAAATTTTCCAAGCCAGGCTTCAGCAATATGTGAACCATGAACTTCCTGATGTTCAAGCTGGTTTTAGAAAAGGCAGAGGAACCAGAGATCAAATTGCCAACATCCGCTGGATCATAGAAAAAGCAAGAGAGTTCCAGAAAAACATCTATTTCTGCTTTATTGACTATGACAAAGGCTTGACTGTGTGGATCACAATAAACTGTGGAAAATTCTTCAAGAGATGGGAATACCAGACCACCTGACCTGCCTTTTGAGAAACCTGTATGCAGGTCAGGAAGCAACAGTTAGATCTGGACATGGAACAACAAACTGATTCCAAATAGGAAAAGGAGTATGTCAAGGCTGTATATTGTCACCCTGCTTATTTAAACTACATGCAGAGTACATTATAAGAAATGCTGGGCTGGAAGAAGCACAAGCTGGAGTCAAGATTGCCAGGAGAAATATCAATCACCTCAGATATGCAGATGACACCACGTTTATGGCAAAAAATGAAGAGGAACTAAAAAGCCTCTTGATGAAAGTGAAAGAGGAGAGTGAAAAAGTTGGCTTAAAGTTCAACATTCAGAAAACGAAGATCATGGCATCTGGTCCCCTCACTTCATGGGAAATAGATGGGGAAACAGTGGAAACAGTGTCAAACTTTATTTTTTGGGCTCCAAAATCACTACAGATGGTGCCTGCAGCCATGAAATTAAAAGACGCTTACTCCTTGGAAGGAAAGTTATGACCAACCTAGATAGCATATTCAAAAGCAGAGGCATTACTTTGCCAACAAAGGTCCGTCTAGTCAAGGCTATGGTTTTTCCAGTAGTCATGAATGGATGTGAGAGTTGGACTGTGAAGAAGGCTGAGCGCCAAGGAATTGATGCTTTTGAACTGTGGTATTGGAGAAGACTCTTGAAAGTCCCTTGGACTGCAAGGAGATCCAACCAGTCCATTCTAAAGGAGATCAGTCCTGGGTATTCATTGGAAGGACTGATGCTAAAGCTGAAACTCCAATACTTTGGCCACCTCATGTGAAGAGTTGACTCATTGGAAAAGACTGATGCTGGGAGGGATTGAGGGCAGGAGGAGAAGGGGACGACAGAGGATGAGATGGCTGGATGGCATCACTGACTTGATGGACATGAGTTTGAGTGAACTCCGGGAATTGATGATGGACAGGGAGGCCTGGTGTGCTGCAATTCATGGGGTCGCAAAGAGTCGGACACGACTGAGCAACTGAACTGAACCGAACTGATCTAGTAATTCTAGCTCTATTTGCTTAAAAACTATTCTTTCTCCAGTGAATTATGTTTGTACCTTTGTCCGATCTAGTTTACACAGATTTTAGAGTCCAGAAAGAAATTTATCCATTTACGATTAATTGATTTCTTACAAGAATATCAAGAGAATCAAACAGAGAAAGAATGTCCTTTTCAACAAATGATGCTGCGGAAGGTACATACAGTAAAATGAACTCATACCGTGTCTCACAGCATATATGAAAATTGTGGTGAGAATGTTGAGCTGGTAGGATTACAAAATGGTGAAGCTTGTTTGGCATAGAGTCTCTCAGTTCCTCAAAAGACTAAAGATGGAATTATCATATGACTCAACATTTCCGGGTATATACCCAAGAGAGATGGAAATATATATTTACATAAAGAGTTGTACATGTATATTCATAGCAGTGTTATTCATAATAGCAAAAAAGTGGGAGAAAACCACATGTCCTCCAATTGAGGAATAAATAAACAAGATGTGAAATATCTGTACCATAGTATATTGTCAATAAAAAGAAATGAAATACTTATTCATGCTACAATGTGGCTGAATCTTGAAAACATTGTGTTAAGCGTAAAAAGCTGCTCACAAAAGTCCACATACTTTATGATTCCATTTCTGTGAGATGTCCTAAATATGCATATTTATAGTGACAGAAAATACACTGGTTGTTTCCTAGGATTTGTGGGAATGGGGGTTCAGGGGTATTGTGACTAAGTGATGTGGGATTCTTTTTAGGGTGTTGAAAATGTTCTGAGATTGATGTGGTGATCCTTGCACCGCTCTGAATATACCAAATTCTATTGAATTGTCCATTTTAAATATAAATTATATATGTGTTGACTGTATATCAACAAAGATATTGTGTTAAAAGATATATGTATCCATCAGTCCTTTTAACTCTTTGTATAGAAATTCTTCCCATGTGTGACTTTTACTATGGTGCATTATTCATTTGCATAGTTTTTATTCTTTAAATTATCCAGATTTTTCAAATGTTTTAAAATGTCTCTCATTTGTCAGTATCACTCACAGTTTCAAGAAAACAGTCTTTTATGTATTGGGAATCTCACAGTGGTGAATATGTGATTTATACAATTATAATTTTCAGTTGAAAGCTCAGATTTCATTATTAAGAATAAATCCTGACAGTTTTTTTTTTTTTTTATGTGACAGGCTGACTTTTTTTCATTTTTAAGAATTTATCTGCCAAATACTCAAGTTTTAGTAACTGTCATTTGTCTGTCCATCGTTATTTAAATTAAAAGTAGTTTTTCCTAAAGAAAGCAATTTAGTTTGTGTAGAAACTCAACATCATAAGAGTTTTTCCTTAGGAAACCATTTTATTCATTCATACTTTTCCAGTTTCTTAAACAGTGTATTTAAAAGATGTGTATTTAAAGGCTAGTGCTTAATAAAAATGATGACTTTTGCTGCTTCAAAAAATTCTTAAATTGGTATCATTTAAAAAAGAAAACAATTCCTTCCAGTTTTATTGAAATATAATTGACTTCCAGCACTGCATAAGTTTAATGTGTGCATCATAGTGATTTGGTTCGCAGACATCATGAAATGATTACTGCAAAATGTTCAGGGAACATCATCTCATCTAGATAAATAAAGAAAAAAAATAATGTTTTCTTGCGATGAGACCTCTTAGGATTTATTTTCTTTTATATATAAAAAACAGCAGTGTTAATTATGTTGTACATTAAATCCTTAGTACTCTTATTTACGTTATAACTGCAAGTTTGTGCCTGTGACTGCCTTCGTCCAATTCCTTCCACCAGTCCCCCACCTGTAATAATCACAGATCTGATGTTTTTTTTCTATGAGTTTGTTTGTTTTTGAACAACTAACATAACACTATGTTAGTTCCTGGTGCTCAGCTTAGTGATTCGATGTTTCTGTGCATTACAAAAGGATCACTACGGTAAGACTAGTTAACATCTGTCACCATACAGAGGTATTACATTATTGAATATATTACCCATGCTGTTCATTTATAAATTGGTATCTTTTTAATATGAGCACAAGGTTGTGAAGAATTCAGTGACTACTGTTCTGTAGCTCCACTTCCTTTATTTATCTTAGATACCAGCAGTTTACCCTTCATTTGCAGTTTGCACTTTAAAAGCAAATGTCAGCATAGTGAAGAATGCAAATAATATCTTCATATAGTCTGAAACTTGAATTGACTTTGTGAATACCCTCTCATGTTTTCAGGGTCTTCCGGGGGTCGGCAGACTCTTTCAAGAATAGCTAATTTTCAATACTTTTTCAGTATTCGTGACCTTTTGTGGTGCTAGAAACTGGTTTTTCCAATATACCAGTAGATATTCTACAAGAAAGTTCTCCTATTTCCATATGTTGAAATTCACCTCTTTCTAGTTTTTTCACATAGTACTTCATTCTGTGTTCTTAAATCAGTTCAGTTCAGTTCAGTCGCTCAGTGGTATCCAATTCTTTGCGGCCCCATGAATTGCAGCATGCCAGGCCTCCCTGTCCATCGCCAACTCCCGGAGTTCACCCAGACATATGTGCATTGAGTCCGTGATGCCATCCACCCATCTCATCCTCTGTCATCCCCTTCTCCTCCTGCCCCCAATCCCTCCCAGCATCAGAGTCTTTTCCAATGAGTTAACTCTTCGCATGAGGTGGCCAAAGTATTGGAGTTTCAGTCCTTCCATTGGAAGCATCAGTCCTTCCAATGAACACCCAGGACCGATCTCCTTTAGAATGGACTGGTTGGATCTCCTTGCAGTCCAAGGGACTCTCAAGAGTCTTCTCCAACACCACAGTTCAAAAGCAGCAATTCTTTGGCGCTCAGCTTTCTTCACAGTCCAACTCTCACAACCATATATGACCACTGGAAAAACCGTAGCCTTGACTAGATGGACCTTTGTTGGCAAAGTAATGTCCCTGCTTTTGAATTTGCTCTCTAGGTTGGTTATAACTTTCCTTCCAAAGGAGTAAGTGTCTTTTAATTTCATGGCTGCAGTCACCATCTGCAGTGATTTTGGAGCCCAGAAGGAAAATAAAGTCTGACACTGTTTCCACTGTTTTCCCATCTATTTGCCATGATGTGATCGGACCAGATGCCATGATCTTCGTTTTCTGAATGTTGAACTTTAAGCCAACTTTTTCACTCTCCTCTTTCACTTTCATCAAGAGGCTTTTTAGTTCCTCTTCACTTTCTGCCATAAGGGTGGTGTCATCTGCATATCTGAGGTTATTGATATTTCTCCCGGCAATCTTGATTCCAGCTTGTGCGTCTTCCAGCCCAGCGTTTATCAAGATGTACTCTGCATATAGTTTTTCTCTATTAGTAATGTAATCCGCCCTCAGTCATCCAGTTAGAGCTTTATAGTCAGTTTCAACATACACTGTCCTTCATTTGCCATAACTATAAACAGTCCTTCGGAGCTTCCCAGGTGGCGCTAGTGGTAAAGAACCTGCCTGCTAATGCAGGAGACATAAGAGATCTGGGTTTGATCCAAGTCAGGAAATTCCCTGGAGGGGTGGGCAAGTCAACCCACCCTAGTATTCTTGCTTGGAGAATCCCATGGACAGGGGAGTCTGGAGTACTACAAGTCCATAGGGTCACAAAGAGTCAGACATGACTTCAGTGACTTAGTACACGTGAACTCAAAATCAGTCCCTCGTCTTATCCGTTTTGCCTCCAAAAGAACCCTTCTTTATATCTGTGTCCTGCTTTCCTTAGAATTCTTGAGAGTAGATCCTTGTCTCTTTTCTGCAGTACTGCATGGCCAGCTAATCGGTCTTCCTGTATCCTGTTCCTGATCATCCTCTTCTTTTTTGTCAATATCTGTGAAATGTCTTGGATTTTATACCTCTTGCAGGCTAGCAAATTGGTCTGCCACAGCTTCTAAGTTGTTACAGAAGGCAAGAAGCTCCTGGGTCACAGACGAAGGATTTTTTTTTTTTTTTACTTACAACAATGCAGGCAGCATTAAGTTTCTATTCCCATTAGTTCTGTTTGATTCCTCAGTCACTGAGAGGCAATGTGGAGGGGAAGCTGTGTTCACAGAGCTTGCATCACAGTTGAAGAATCCTGAATTTAAGAAATCACAATCTTTAAATATGTTCCCTGAAACTTGCCCAGCCTTTACCCTGACATAAAGCCACTGTCTTTATCTTTGAAGACTTTGTTATATTAACATCCTTAAAAAGAGAGAACAAAATCTGATACGACCTACAGAGACATGATAGACCCATGGTGAATTGTCTCTCAATAGTTTTTGGTTCGTTTTCTGGATACTGTTGCCAAAATTGTGTTACTAAAATACATTTTTGTCATGTAGCTCAGTGATTGCAGCCTGCTTTTCTGTGTTGTGGATTGCTGGTCCTTTATAAAATATGCTGTTACAGAACCCATGTTTACTAATCCCCTGAGTAAGCCATGGACGTAGTTTCCCTCTGTTTTTGCCCATATGTTTCTCTTGTGTACAACTTACTTTATTTCTCTTCTTCTCAAACTGATAAGATCTTCAGCCTTCAAGAACCAGCTTATTTGTCATTTTCTGTTTGACTTTCTCATTACTCCCCAAACTTCTTGCTGCTCTCAGAATATTTTGTGTCTACATCTTTTATAACGCTCATTGTTTCTGTTTCCATGCTGCCTCCTCCACTGGACTTGAACTCTTCAAGGTCTTAATTTGAGATTGTGTTCCCTCACAGAGTACTTTAGATATAATAAGAGCTTGATAGAAGTTTATTGAATTAATAAGTGTATAATTCCATGGTGGGTGCCCAATAACATTTTTATTTTGATGATGATATAATTCAGCTACTAATCTTTATTAACTATGCCAAAGCCTTTGACTGTGTGGATCACAATAAACTGTGGAAAATTCTTCAAGAGATGGGAATACCAGACCACCTGATCTGCCTCTTGAGAAATTTGTATGCAGGCCAGGAAGCAACAGTTAGAACTGGACATGGAACAACAGACTGGTTCCAAATAGGAAAAGGAGTATGTCAAGGCTGTATATTGTCACCCTGTTTATTTAACTTATATGCAGAGTACATCATGAGAAACGCTGGACTGGAAGAAATACAAGCTGGAATCAAGATTGCCGGGAGAAATATCAATAACCTCAGATATGCAGATGACACCACCCTTATGGCAGAAAGTGAAGAGGAACTAAAAAGCCTCTTGATGAAGGTGAAAGTGGAAAGTGAAAAAGTTGGCTTAAGGCTCAACATTCAGAAAACGAAGATCATGGCATCCGGTCCCATCACTTCATGGCAAATAGATGGGGAAACAGTGGAAACAGTGTCAGACTTTATTTTTCTGGGCTCCAAAATCACTGCGGATGGTGACTGCAGCCATGAAATTAAAAGACGCTTACTCCTTGGAAGGAAAGTTATGACCAACCTAGATAGCATATTGAAAAGCAGAGACATTACTTTGCCAACAAAGGTCCGTCTAGTCAAGGCTATGGTTTTTCCTGTGGTCATGTATGGATGTGAGAGTTGGACTGTGAAGAAGGCTGAGCACCGAAGAATTGCTGCTTTTGAACTGTGGTGTTGGAGAAGACTCTTGAGAGTCCCTTGGACTGCAAGGAGATCCAACCAGTCCATTCTGAAGGAGATCAGCCCTGGGATTTCTTTGGAAGGAATGATGCTAAAGCTGAAACTCCAATACTTTGGCCACCTCATGTGAAGAGTTGACTCATTGGAAAAGACTCTGATGCTGGGAGGGATTGGGGGCAGGAGAAGGGGACGACAGAGGATGAGATGGCTGGATGGCATCACCGACTCGATGGAAGTGAGTCTGAGTGAACTCCGGGAGTTGGTGATGGACAGGGAGGCCTGGCGTGCTGCGATTCATGGGGTCGAAAAGAGTCAGACACAACTGAGCGACTGATCTGATCTGATCTGATCAGAAATATGTATATGCCTGATAAACTGTCCTTTGATTCACAAATCTACACTTGGGACTGTGATATAGTTGTTACCACTAACACTTACTGGATAGACAGGCTCAAAGCTAAAGTCTCTTATTAGAGTCGGTCAAAAGGGGCTAGAACTGCCTAAGTACTTCAGCAGTATGTTGAGAATGTCAAGAGTACCTTCTTCAAAGACATATGGCCTCCTCAGTAGGAACAGGAACTTTTAATAACATCAACAGTGGCCTCCTTAATGCAGATTTGAAAGCCAGTGAAGAGTTCTTTTGTTTTTTTCCGAGTGCTGCTTATTCTTATTCTGTACAGACTGCTAGTGTTCTTTACTTACATGAAAGGAACATGTGTATTATTGCTTATATCATGTCTGACTCTTTGTGGCCCCACGGACTGTAGCCTGCCAGGCTCCTCTGTCCATGGAATTTTACAAGCAGAAATACTGGAGTGGGTTGCCATTTTCTTCTCTAGAGGATCTTCCTGACCCAGCAGAGACTGAACCCACGTCTCATGTGTGTCTTGCATTGGCTGGCAGATTCTTTATTACTAGTGCCACTTGGGAATCCCAACGTATCAAATTGAGAAACAGAAATTGAACCTACTGGTAGAACACTGGTAGTGTTGTTGTTCTTGTTTAGTTTGCTAAGTTGTGTCCAACTCTTTCATGACCACATGAACTGTAGCCCTCTAGGCTCCTCTGTCTGTGAGATTTCCCAGTCAAGAATACTGGAGTGGGTTGCCATTTCCTTCTCCAGGGGATCTTCTGATCCAGGGATTGAACCTGCATCTCCTGTGTCTCCTGCATTGGCAGGTGGATTCTTTACCACTGAGCCACCAGGGGAGTCCTTATATGTATGAGCATTACTCTAGGAAGCACCATCCTTATCACAACCTTGCATATGATTTTCGTACTGATTTTTGAGAGTGCGTTGTCCATTAAAGATACTGACCTCTCTCCACCCTTTCGGCATGCACACACTTCTTTGCTTCTCTGTATTGATTTTAACTTTAAATCAAGTCACAGCTATCAGATTTTTCCTTTATAGTATTTGGTGTTCTGGCCATAAGGAAATCTGCCTTTGTCTTAAAGTTATTTTGGAAGTCGCTGGATTTTCTAATTTTCTGGTTTTATTTATTTATTTTTTACATGTTTTTGGTTTAAGTATAAGAGGAAGGAATCACCCCTACCCCCAGAGGCTGTATTCTTATCCTAGTTCAGTGTACTGAATAATCAATCCCCTTTTCCCCCAACTCAGTGAAATATCATCTGTAGCCTATACTGTGTTGCCATCGGTACATGAGTCTGAATTGGAACTCTTTTTTATCCCCCACTGATTTCTTTCTGTGTTTGTACCAGTTACAGTTGTGAAATAATACATTTTAAAGGCAGTGTAGGTTTGTCATAGTTTTTCTTCCAAGGAGCAAGCATCTTCTAATTTCATGGCTGCTATTAGGATGGTGTCATCTGCGTATCTGAGGTTATTGGTATTTCTCCCAGCAATCATGATTTCAGCTTGTGCTTCATTCAGCCTGGCATTTCGCATGATATACTCTGCATATAAGTTAAATAAGCAGGGTGACAGTGTACAGCCTTGACGTACTCCTTTCCTAATTTGGAACCCGTCTGTTGTTCCATGTCCGGTTCTAACTTTTGCTTTTTGACCTGCATACAGGTTTCTCAGGAAGCAGGTAAGATGGTCTGGTATTCCTGTCTCTTGAAGAATTTTCCACAGTTTGTTGTAATCCACATAGTCAAAGGCTTTAGCATAGTCAGTAAAGCAGAAGTAAAGTTTTTTTCTGGAATTCCCTTGCTTTTTCTATGATCCAGTGGATGTTGGCAATTTGATCTCTAGTTCCTTGCCTTTTCTTAATCCAGCTTGTATTTCTGAAAGTTTTCGGATCATGTATTGTTGAAGCCTAGCTTGAAGGATTTTGAGCATCACCTTGCTAGCATTTGAAATGTGCACCATTGTACAGTAGTTTGAACATTCTTTGGCATTTTCCTTCTTTGGGATTGGAATGAAAATTGAACTTTTCCAGTCGTGTCCCAGTGCTAAGTTTTCCAAGTTTGCCGGCATATTGAGTACAGTACTTCAGCAGCATAATCTCTTAGGATATAAAGTGGCTCAGCTGGAATTTCATCACCTCCACTGGTTTTGTTTGTAGTAATGCTTCCTAAGGCCCACTTCACTTCAAAATCCAGGATATCTCACTCTAGGTGAGTGACTACACCATCATGTTTATCTGGGTTATTAAGACCTTTCTTGTACAGTTCTCCTGTGTATTCTTGCCACCTCTTATTAATATCTTCTGCTCTTTTATGTCCATACCATTTCTGTCCTTTATTGTGTTTATCTTTGCATGAAATTTTCCCTTGGTTTCTCTTATTTTCTCGTTGAAAATTGAGTATCTACTATGTGTCAATTTCTAAGGATGTACTGATGAGCAGAACAAATAAAATTTCTACCTCCATGTACTTTTCAGTGAGTTACAACTCCTTGCAACTCCATGCTCTTTGCATGAAGCGAAGAGCAGACTCATTGGAAAAGACCCAGATGCTAGGAAAGATTACGGGCAAGAGGAGAAGCGGGTGATAGAGGATGAGATGGTTGGATGACATCACTGACTGACTAACTCAAACTCATGTCCATTGTGAGAGAGGGAAGGACAGGGAAGCCTTGTGTGCTGCAGGTTATGGAGTTGCAAGCAGTTGTACTTAGCAATAGAGCAGCAACAACAACCTCCATGTAACTTATTTTAGTGGGAGGAAGACATACAAATAATGTAATGTGTTAGGTGTTGGCCTCAAAAATTTTTCTTTAGGAAAAATGTGTTGATTCAGGATCAACAAACCATCGTAACTGGGGATCTGCAACCATGACAAGCCTTATGCAGGTCCCTACAAAGGAAGGAGGAGAGGACTCTTTTATTTATTTGTGTTTTTCCCTGTTCTCAGTCTTCATTGGCGTGCAGGTTTTTTCCTAGTTGCTCTGCACGGGCTTCTTACTGAGGTGGCTTCTCTTGTTGCTGCAGAGCTCAGGGTCTAGGGCGCAGCAGTCTTCAGTAGTTTCTGCTCCCAGCCTGCAGAACACGGCCCCAGTTGCTGTGGTACATACATTTAGTTGCTCTGAGACCTGTGGGATCCTCCCGTATCAAGGATCGAACACATGTCTCCTTCATTGGCGGGCAGATTCGTTACCACTCAGCCCCTAGGGAGGACTCTTAAGGAAGTGAAAATAAATTGGGAGTTTTTAGTAAAAGAAGAGCCCATTGGGGGAACTGAGGGGTCAAAATAAGTGACTTTTCATTGACTGAGTGATGACAGTTTCTCATTGGCTGACCTCTTGCCAGGCAAGAAAAGGACCAGTTCCTCCTACTGGTCTCCACACTCTTATTTTAACTGAGATTTCTGTTTATTAAATTTTATAAAAGCAAAATAATTAAAAGTAATGAGAATTGGGAGAGTATTGGGAATATTGGAACAAAAGAAATGTTTTATAATATTAAATAGAGTGTGTGTGGAATAGTTTTGTTTAGATTTGTGTAAAGAATTTTTAGATGAGGGAATCACTGGGAAATCTGGCTCACTGGAAAAGTCCAGTCTAGTAGAGTGTCAGTAGTTGCTAAGGGAGAGCATGCTTGGCATGTTTCAGAATCCTGCAAGGAGTTCATTGTGGTTGCAGCAGGATATGAAGAGTAACAGAAGATGAGGTTAGAGAGGGAACAGGAGGTACAGAAGATTGGCTTGAACCTGTGTAGCCTCACAGACTAATATAAGAAGTTTTGCATCTTACTGAGTGATCCGAAGAGCATTACAGGGTTTTAAGCAAAGGAATGACATTTGCTGGTGTACGTTTTAAAAGGAGGCTGTCAAGAAAGGAGGCAAAGACATCAGCAAAGTTTTGCAACAGTTCAGGCAAGAGATTATGGTAACTTGGATGAGTGGTAGCGGTGAAATCAACTAAAAGTTCTTGAAAAAAAAGAAGAGTAGTTAAAATTTGGAAATAAAATGAGGATAGACGCAATTAGCTTTTCCAAAGGGCTGGATGCAGGACGTGAATTATACCATCCTAACTAATATCTTTTAGGCTTCCCAGGTGGCTCGGTGGTATAGAATCCACCTGCCAATGCAGGAGATGCAGGAAATGGCAGCTGACTCCCGTATTCTTGCCTGGAAAATCCCATGGAGAGAGGAGCCTGGCTGGCTACAATCCATGGGGTCTCAAGGAGTCGGGCACGACTTACTGACTGAGCATGGACACACAACTGATATCTTGCCTGTTTATCTGTGGTATAAAAATCCTTTATATGTAATAGTAATATTGATTCTCATTTAAATTCAATAATTTTGCTTTGTTGTTTAAAACACTTCAGTGACATTCTGTTGCACTCTGTATAAAATTTATTCTCTTTACCATAGCCAATAAGGTGTGCATTATCTGGAACCTACATATGTGTCAAAACTTAGCTACTATAAACAATTTTTTCTTCAGTTTCTTGAATATATGCCAACTTCTGTGCCTTAGAAGTTTTGCACTTGCTTCTCTTCCTGTTTGGAAGGGTCCCCACCCCCTACCTCACTTTTTGCCTATTTAGCTTACTTACATATTTTATGTCTCAACTTGTTCCTTAGGCAGGCCCATTTAAGGTAAATTATTTCCTTGCTTCTCTCTCCCATGCCTTTCTCCTTCTCAGCCATTTGTTTTGTTCCTTTTTGGCATTTCTTGCAATTATTTCTCTGTTCAGTGTTTTGGTTTTATTTGCTTTGTATTTGTTTGTTTTCTTTTCTTTTCTTTGGTATCTCCCTGAGGTAAGAACTGATTCTAACTTGTTTAACTTTGTGTTTCAGTGCTAGTCTGGTGTCTGCCCCATAGACTCATTCAGTAAGTACTTCAGGTTGGATTGACTGATTAATGCACAAATTAACAACCAAAATATTTACTTTATATGCCAGAGTTAGCAGCCCTGAACATTACACCTAACTTAGATTTTTATTGGCTTGTTATTTTGCTGCTCTCCTTGTTTAATCAGCCATTGCATATTGCTAATTGTAGGGTAATCATACATGATTCTTTATCACTAGAAGAAAGTTTTTCCTTGAAATTCATTTTGTTATTAAAATTAGGCAAATCCTTATGTTTCAGAAGATAGCTGTAGTCATTTAGTTACACTGCCTGTTACAATGATGTGTGAAAGGAAATGTGAATAGTAGCTTTAAAGATGTTTCCTACCTCCACCCCTTTTGCCCCTTGCAGCTCTTATCTTAAAGGAAGAAAAGGAAAAGAGAGAACTCTATGGTGTGAGTTCAGGTTTACTACTGTAAGTATATAAGGAAGGCCCCCTGTTACCATGACAACAAATGGATAAATTTCAAATGGAAAATTTTCAACGTAGGGAACTGATAAAATTGTAGTATCCCTATTCTCTTAGTATAGAATTGCTCTTTGGCAAGTTGTAAAAAAAAAAATTCTGAAATCCCCTACTAAAATTAATAAAATAGTCCTATAATATTGTTTTAAAGTAATTTATTATGAGTTAAAACTATACCAAAACAATATACTTTCATAGTTCTGTCATACAGAAAGTTAAGCATTTAATTTGACATTAAAAATTACTTTTCTAACCTGTACTGTATCTTTGCTTAAATGGTAAATAGTTTAATATATTGGGAGTTTTTGACAATAGAAAATGACCTGCCACTTTATAGATTCCTTTGCCTTAAATGCTTTCTAACTCCAGTGGAGGAAGGCTGTTAAGCTTTAAGTGCTCTGTCATATTGGCAGGCTTTTATAGTCGAAGAGAACCGCAGTGAGCAGTGATGATGGAAAACGATGGCAGGTAGACTTAAAACACCATAAAGCACAGACGATTGTGTGTAATGCCTTGAATTGAATCCTTTTCGAATGAAATGATCAGCCATATGTGCCACCCTTATGGACCCTGTAAGAAGAGGAGAAGAAATGTGCCCTAATGCTAACTGTGCATGAAATTGCAGTGTTAGGAGATATTGACCAGATGTTTCAATCTCAACAAATAGCTTGTTATGTGACTGAGTGAAAATATCTTTGCTGCTTTGATCACATACACCTTGAAAGAAGGGGTAATTTAATAGAGGCTGTCATAGTTCATCATTGTCAATAAACTTTGACTTGACCTTTGCCTTATGTTTTTGATGTTGCTTCTGATAAGCGTTGATGGGCAGATGTTTACTGCCTTGAGGGATTTTTCTTTTTATAACATGTATGCTAGAAATCATAAAGGAGAAGGATTTTTCTCAATTCTTCTCTTGCTCTTTGGTTATTATTTGGATTGTTTCTCTGTAGATTTTGTAGAATTTCTGCATGAATACATCTGAGTGACATTTTTACCTTTAAAGACCCTCAGTGGTTTTTCTCCAAAAGTTTCTTATTCTCCTCACCTCTCTGCCCCAGTTTTAATTGGCCACAGTTAGCTTCTGTGGTGATTTTTTTTCTTGTTTCATATACTGAATATATATATTTTTTTGTAGTTTGAAGTGATGGATATCTTAGAAAAGCATCATGATTTGCTGACTTTTACTATTGAGAACAGTGAAAGCTAGAGAGATTAAGTTACTTATTCAAGGTTACTCTTTTCAAAGCTGGCTGCATGTCTGAGAACTGATGACACTCTTCCCAGTAAAATTTTCTTTAGTTCACTTTCTTTCTTATATCTAGAGTAGTGATTGAGAGTACACTTTCTAAAATAATCCAGACTTGAACTTGCCACTGACCTATTTTCCTCATCTATGAAATTGGAATAGTAAGTATCTATATCATGCTTGGTAGTTCACATTAGCTGAGATTACATAAGTAGGTAAAGCATTAGCATATTGTCTAACATAAAGTAAGGGCCCACTAATTTAACCCTCAATTATATTTTTGTTTCTAAAAGGAAGCCTTGCGTGCTGCAGTCCATGGGGTTGCAAAGAGTCGGACATGACTGAGTGACTGAACAACATCGTTCGTTAATTACAGTGCTTTTTAGCTGAAGTTTTTTTTTTTTTATATTGCAGTTTTTTCTTAAGTTGTCAGAGGGAAGTATTTAGACTATATAGGGAAAATTAAACTGATTTTAGACATCATTTTTAAATTATGGTAGAAAATATAGATAAATAAAATGTGCTTTAAACTAGAGCAGCTGTTGCTACTATCTCCGTTACTTTGAAGTTTCTTGGCAATTGTAGGAGATGAAAAAATTTCCTTGACTCTCATAGGGTCCCTGGCTAGGTTTGAAAATCACACTGACAAAACATACAAATTTATTTAATATAAATTGTATGTGATGTGAGAGCTTTCTTAAGGCAATGAAGATCCAAGCAAACAGTTTGACCTATGTAGCTAGCTTTAATGAAGAAAGGGAAATCTTGCAGAAATACAATAGGTCAGAGAGTGTGAGCAAGTGTTAACCTGAGGAAATGTAGCAAGGTCTTTTTATTAGGATTCTTCTCAGTGTCCCTTTGTCTTTGGAGATAAAGGTGCTCTTTTCCTTCAGATACAGGGAGGGCGCTTCACACATGAAGGTTTTATGATCTGTTTCAGGAGAGGAAAGGGATGGTAAGAGTGATCATTTTCCTGCTTCTGCCTTTTTTTTCAAATTCCTTTAGCCACTATGCCATAACTTGGAGTAGTGTGTCTTAAACCCCCTCAGTGTATTGGCTACATATATTTACAACATCATTTCACTTTGTAAGGGAATATAACAAGTTCAGGTAATGTCATGGAAATGTTATATTGAATTCTCTTTCTGAAGACTTTTTCTGTAAGATTTTTTTTTTAACAAATCAAATTTCTCCTTGTAAGACATCTCTATTTTGATCTAAAAGTAAGACTTAATTGTGCATAGCAAGAAAATAAAAGAAAGGTAGGCCTAATTTTTAAAATCTTGGGAGAACATAGAAATAGAGTATAAATTATCTGTTTGGTAGAAATCTTATTTCCCAAAGACCTTTGTTGAATAAAAACCTGAATCCTGTTACAGCACTGTATTCAGGTACTGTGTTATCTTTTTATCATCTGATTTTAGAGTCTTTGGAAATAAATCTGGGCTACTTATTTTTGATAAGTGAAGAAATTGAGTAACAATTTTCAAATAATATAAATTGTTTAAAAATGTTTTTAAAAATTTAGATGAATAGTTTTGGATCAGTGGTTTTCTTGGTTAATTTGTTGCTGTCCTGTAGCCTTCTTACCCTTATGTTTGAAAAGAAAAAGGCATCTACCCTAGCTATAGCTGTGTTCTCCCTACACCATTCCTCTTCCCCCTCTGTCCTCTCTGGTGTGGGTGGTCTAATCCCTTTTAAGAATCTAATGAAATTTGTGAATCCTATCTTCTGAAAAATGTATCAGAATTTCCTTATATTTCAGAGAGTTCATGGATTCTCTGCTTTCTCTCACGTATACCTTGACCTGATTGGAGCCCATGGACCTCAGATAGGCCACACATTTCATTAGAAAATAAAATTCAAACTCCTTTCTAATAATCTCAGTATTTAACAATTCACCTTAGAAATAATAGTCTTATTGATACCCATATAATACTTACAATAGTAGTGATTAAAAGAATAGTTAAAATTTTATTCTGTGCCAAAGTTATACTCCATCTTCTGTTAAACCTTTAACCCAGACTAATGGTTTATTATTAATGATATCTCCAAGTGGACTGATCCAGTTTACATTTATTGTGTGCTTTAGAAAATAGTGTATCTTTAGAATACAATTTTAAAGAGTAGATTGTAAGCATTTTGATTCTAAGACCTTTGCTGATTTATCTTCATTTACTGCATTTACACAAAATTCCTTTTAGGAATACTGAATTTATTTTTAGTTCTTTAATTTCAGTAGTCTCTGTTTTGCTTCTGAGCCTGTTTGTCATTTTTCTGCCGCTGAAAATTAACTATCCGACCCATACCCACATGTCCCTTATTTCCTACAAATTTCAGTTTGGATACAGGTTCTTGTATTACCCTTAGGATATCTTCTTTGGTCACTCCCCAAAGTCTAACATACATGCTACTCCTATGTGCTGCAGTCATGTTCTTATTCTCTCTTGCTCACTCACTCACTCGTTGTCACACTTTATATATATAAAAATGGATAGGATCGGAAGAGTAGATTCCAGGCTGGTTAATACTCGGGGATCGGAAAAAGAAGACAAGTCTACTAAAAAGAGAATTGTTTCTTTATCTATTATTTACTGCAGTAATGTTCAGCAGGTGTTCACTGATCAGAAATAGTTGTCAAATGACCTAAATGAAGTTACACTAAAATTTATTTTTATTATATCTCAGTGTACTGTTATCGTCCTCACTAGTACTCTTCAACAGGTACTGCTTTGGGCACTTTACTTTCATTATCTTATTAAATTCTCATAATAATTCTACAAGAAATATAATTTTTCATAAGGTATATAATTTATCATCACGTGACTAAATGAACTTACATATGTCTGAATCTAAAGTTTGCTTGTTTGTTTGATTTTTCTAGTAGGCCAAAGTTTCCCAAAATCTCTTCAGAGAAATAGATGTTAACACGTATTTAACAACAGAAATTGGAGAAGGCAATGGCACCCCACTCCAGTACTCTTGCCTGGAAAATCCTATGGGCGGAGGAGCCTGGTAGGCTGCAGTCCATGGGGTCGCTAAGAGTTGGATACGACTGAGCGACTTCACTTTCACTTTTCAGTTTCATGCATTGGAGAAGGAAATGGCAATCCACTCCAGTATTCTTGCCTGGAGAATCCCAGGGACGGGGGAGCCTGGTGGGCTGCCGTCTATGGGGTCGCACAGAGTCGGACACGACTGAAGTGACTTAGCAACAACAGAAATAACTGAAAACCTATTTGGGGGATAATAGTAGGATTATTGGGAATCAGTTTTTACTAATGGGTTGTATACCAGTAGGTGAAAATGAAGCAGCTTTGGCAGGACAGGAGAATAGTATTAGTCATTGAAGAAGAATGGATTCTTGATAATATTTATGAAAACTTTATTTCACCCTGACTCACTTGGTAGCATAGCAGTCATCTCAGAGAATCAATCCTTTAAGCTTTGTGATATATGCAGTTTTTCTAACCAACTACCTCAATTTTGATTTCCTCATCACCCTTTGCAATCTGCTTTGTTGCTGTTATTTCCCAGTTTTGACGTTTAATTTCTAATAGTTGTGCTTTATGGTTTTCTTGAAATGCCTCATTGGGTTTTCTCTTACAAAATTTTTTATCTTTAGGCTTATCTTGCAAGTATTTTAGTATCTAGGTGGTGTTCTTCATCATTCTTCATGGATTGAATTAAAGTAGCATTATTTTAGAAGTGACTGGTTCTTGAGCATCACTGTCATTTATATTGTCCTAAATATTACATTTAGGTGACAAAGAGAAAATTCATCAGATAGATGAAGTTAATAGAAATCTTTCCATGTCTTATTTAAGTCTCTTGATGTGAAGCTTAATATGTCATTTATTCAGCTCCTATTTAAATCCAGTTGTAAATTTCCTCCTCCTGGTTTCTTACCTGATGAGATATCATCTCTTATCCTCTCATTTTTGCTAAAAAACCCTCCTGTGCACCCTCTACCTATAGAATGTTGCCTAAACTTCTTAAAGTGGCATTTAATGACCTCACCTAGATTTTGCTCTCATCAGTCTCTTTCCTCACATATTTGTTGTTGTTCAGTTGCTTGCTCATGTCCAGCTTTTTGTGACTAACCCCATGAACTGCAGCACTCCAGGCTTCCCTGTCCTTCACCATCTCCCGGAGCTTTCTCAGACTCATGTCCATTGAAGCAGTGATGCCATCCAACCATCTCGTCCTCTGTTGTCTCCTTCTCCTCCTGCCTTCAATCTTTTCCAGCATCAAGGTCTTTTCCAATGAGTCGGCTCTTCGTATCAGGTAGCCAAAGTATTGGAGCTTAAGCTTCAGCATCAGTCTTTCCAATGATACTCAGCACTGATTTCATTTAGGATTGACTGGTTTGATCTTGCTGTCCAAGGGACTCTCAAGAGTCTTCTCCAACAACACAGTTCAAAATCATCAATTCTTCGGCACTCAGCCTTCTTTATGGTCCAACTCTCACATCCGTAACTGACTACTGGAAAAACCATAGCTTTGAGTAGACGGACCTTTGTTGGCAAAATAATGTCTCTACTTTTTAATATGCTTTTTAATAGCTTTTCTTCCAAGGAGCCAAGTGTCTTTTAATTTCATGATTGCAGTCACCATCTGCAGTGATTTGGGAGCCCAAGAAAATAAAGGCTGTCACTGTTTGCGTTGTTTCCCCATCTATTTGCCATGAAGTGATGGGACCAGAGGCCATGATCTGAACGTTGAGCTTTAAGCCAACTTTTTCACTCTCCTCTTTCACCTTCATCAAGAAGTTCTTTAGTTCCTCTTCTCTTTCTGCCATAAGGGTGGTGTCATCTCCGTATCTGATATGCAGATGACATAACCTCAGATATGCAGATAACACCATCCTCACACATAATGCTCTGTAATTATATTTCTAATTGACAAATGTTTATTTTCCTTTATTTCTCTTTCTCATTATTTTTATTAACATCATTCTTTTTTTTTTATTTTTAAACTTTACAATATTGTATTAGTTTTGCCAAATATCGAAATGAATCCACCACAGGTATACCTGTGATCCCCATCCTGAACCCTCTTCCCTCCTCCCTCCCCATACCCTCCCTCTGGGTCGTCCCAGTGCACCAGCCCCAAGCATCCAGTATCGTGCATCGAACCTGGACTGGCGACTCGTTTCATACATGATATTATACATGTTTCAATGCCATTCTCCCAAATCTTCCCACCCTCTCCCTCTCCCACAGGGTCCATAAGACTGATCTATACATCAGTGTCTCTTTTGCTGTCTCATACACAGGGTTATTGTTACTGTCTTTCTAAATTCCATATATATGCGTTAGTATACTGTATTGGTGTTTTTCTTTCTGGCTTACTTCACTCTGTATAATAGGTTCCAGTTTCATCCACCTCATTAGAACTGATTCAAATGCATTCTTTTTAACGGCTGAGTAATACTCCATTGTGTATATGTACCACAGCTTTCTTATCCATTCATCTGCTGATGGGCATCTAGGTTGCTTCCATGTTCTGGCTATTATAAACAGTGCTGCGATGAACATTGGGGTACACGTGTCTCTTTCCCTTCTGGTTTCCTCAGTGTGTATGCCCAGCAGTGGGGTTGCTGGGTCATAAGGCAGTTCTATTTCTAGTTTTTTAAGGAATCTCCACACTGTTCTCCATAGTGGCTGTACTAGTTTGCATTCCCACCAACAGTGTAAGAGGGTTCCCTTTTCTCCACACCCTCTCCAGCATTTATTGCTTGTAGACTTTTGGATTGCAGTCATTCTAAGTGGCGTGAAATGGTACCTCATAGTGGTTTTGATTTGCATTTCTCTGATAATGAGTGATGTTGAGCATCTTTTCATGTGTTTGTTAGCCATCTGTATGTCTTCTTTGGAGAAATGTCTATTTAGTTCTTTGGCCCATTTTTTGATTGGGTCATTTTTTTTTCTGGAATTGAGCTGTAGGAGTTGCTTGTATATTTCTGAGATTAGTTGTTTGTCTGTTGCTTCATTTGCTATTATTTTCTCCCATTCTGAAGGCTGCCTTTTCACCTTGCTAATAGTTTCCTTATTTCTCAAACTGTGTGCCAAGGTCTCATCTGTGTGGACACAGTTTGGTTCCACAGTATATTTTAAATTTTCTAGGGAAACAGTGATATCTATTAGACATAGTACAAACCACTTGCTTCAGATACTTCCATTTTAAAATTGGATTGCAATCTTTCTTTTGGTGGTGTCATAAACTTTGTAAAATTGGGTTTCTGTGATTGGAAAAAAAAAAAAAAAAGCAGTGCTCAAAAATCACTGTGAGACAGGAAATGAGTGTGGTGGTGACCAGTCTGATTCCAAGGTTTGAGAATTTTGTAGTGCTCAACAGGGACTGAATTGTTATGAAATAAATACTGTGTTGTTTAGAACTAACTACTTAATAAATAAAACTTCTTTTTCCTAACATAGTAAAGGAGGCATGTGCTTTATGCTTCTACTTTCTTTCCAGTTTATAGCTATTTTTGAAAATTATACCTATCCTTCAGACTAGTTGATCATGTCACCACTCATCCCTGGGAGGCTCTTCTGATCCTCTCAGCTGCAATTAATCTCCCTCCTGGGTGTTTCCTGGTAACATGGTATCTTTACTATTGCTTTCAAAATTGTATTCAACTAATTCATGTGTTTATTTAAAGTTACCAGTGATGACTTTCTGGTTCTCCTGTTAGGTGTAGTTATTTACAGTATAGTAAGAGCTATTTCATATCATTTCCAGAACTAAAGTGCGTGTTTTTTTAGCCTATTTCTAATTCTTAAAGCATCCTTATAAGATCACAGGTTATATTATCCACATTTTGTATGTGAAGACATTGGAATTTAAATCACTGTTAATTTCTGTCACACTGCCTACCTCCTAACCTTTGACTGTTCTAGTTACTTCTCCTTTTCCTATTGATAGAACCAGCTTTTTGATATATCCTTAAAAATTCTATTGAGTTTTTTGTTTGTTTTTATTTATTTGTTCATGCTGTGCTGGGTCTTCAGGATTGCCCACGTGCTTTCTCTGATTGCAGAGAGTGGGGGCGCTCTTCAGTTGCCGTGTGCGGGCTTCTCACTGCCATGTCTCCTCTTGTTGGGGTGTATGGCTCTAGGGCAAGCAGGCTTCAGTACTTGTGGCAGGCAGCCTCGTTAGTTGCTGCACACGGGTTTAGTTGCCCCGCTACATGTGAAATCTTTCAGGACCAGGGATTGAACCCCTGTCCCTTGCACTGGCAGGGAGATTCTTAACCATTGGACCGCCAGGGAAATCCTCATATTGAGATTTTGATTAGGATTTGCAATGGCTCTCTGAATCTATTAATGGAGAATTGTTTTTTTAACAAGTATTGAGTTTTGGGGAATTCCATGGCAGTCCAGTGGTAAGACTCGACACTTTCACTGCTGAATGACCAGATTCAGTCTATTGGTTAGGGAACTAAGACCCCACAAACCACACAGCATGGCCAAAAATGTGTGTGTGTGTGTGTGTGTGTGTTTGTGTGTGTATACATATTTTTTCCTAGTCCATACACATACAGCACTCTATTTATATAGGTATTTTTCCCCTTTAGCAAACATATATAGTGTTCTCTGTACAGATTTTGCACGTTTTCTTAAATTTATCCCAGTATGTTTCATTTTTTTATATTATTGTAGGTTACATTGTTTTCTTAATTTTAAATTTCAGCTGTTCCTTGGTAGTATATAGAATCACATTAGATTTTTTTTTTTATAATGATCTTGACTCCCAAGTCAGGCTTCTCCAAGCCAGGCTTCAACAGTATGTGAACCATGAACTTCCACATATTCAACCTGGATTTAGAAATGACAGAGAAATCAGAGATCAAATTGCCAATATCCACTGGATGATTGAAAAAGTAAGAGTTCCAGAAAGACATCTACTTCTGCTTTATTGACTGTGTCAAAGCCTTTGACTGTGTGGATCACAACAAACTGTAGAAAATTCTTAAAGAGATGGGAATACTAGACCACCTGACCTGCCTCTTGAGAAATCTGTATGCAGGCCAAGAAGCAACAGTTAGAACTGGACATGGAACAACAGACTGGTTCCAATTCGGGAAAGGAGTATGTCAAGGCTGTATATTGTCACCCTGCTTATTTAACTTATAGGCAGAGTACTTAATGAGAATGCTGGACTGGATGAAACACAAGCTGGAATCAAGATTGCCAGGAGAAATATCAATAACCTCAGATATGCACATGACACCACCCTTATGACAGAAAGTGAAAAAGAACTAAAAAGCCTTTTGATGAAAGTGAAAGAGGAGAGGGAAAAAGTTGGCTTAAAAATCAAGATTGAAAAAATGAAGATCATGTCATCAGGTCCCATCACTTCATAGCAAATAGATGGGGAAACTGGAAACAGTGAGAAATTTTATTTTCTTGGTTTCCAAAATCACTGCAGATGGTGACTGCAGCCATGAAATTAAGAGACACTTGCTCCTTGGAAGAAAAGCTATGACCAACCTAGACAGCATATTAAAAAGCAGAGACGTTACTTTGCCAACAAAGGTCCATCTAGTCAAAGCTATGGTTTTTCCAGTAGTCACGTGTGGATGTGAGAGTTGGACTATAAAGAAAGCTGAGTGCCAAAAATTGATGCTTTTGAACTGTGGTGTTGGAGAAGACTCTTGAGAGTCCCTTGGACATCAAGGAGATCAAACCAATCTATCCTAAAGGAAATCAGTCCTAAATATTCACTGGAAGGACTGATGCTGAAGCTGAAACTCCAATACTTTGGTCACATGATGCGAAGAACTGACATTTGAAAAGACCCTGATCCTGGGAAAGATTGAAGGTGGGAGGAAAAGGGGACAACAGAGGATGAAATGGTTGGATTCCATCACCAATTCAATGGGCATGAGTTTGAGTAAGCTCTGGGAGTTGGTGATGGACAGGGAAGCCTGGCGTGCTGCAGTCCGTGGTGTCGCAAGGAGTCGTACACGACTGAATGACTGAACTGAACTGACTCCTGAGACCTTGATAAAGTCACCTTTTAATCCTTAAGCATTTATATGAGATTCTTTGTGATCTCAGATATTCCTTAAACACGCACAGATTGGTCCCCAGCCAAAGTCTCAGTACTTACTCTACATGGATTTCAGCTCATTCCTCTTTGAAACTCTTTTGCAAAATTTCTAGTCTCTTGACTCTCCCTGAACCTCTGTCTGCTCATTTCATTGAGAATGCCAGGTTGTGTTTGTCTTCTTCCTCCCTGCACCGTAGTCTGTAAATTGCTTACTGGCAGAGAGACTGCATGATGTCAGGGCTTACCTTGAGTCTTTTCTATCAAAGATTACAGTGCAGCTCTTCCTGTTGGCCACTGTTTTGAAATTCTATAGTTTTCCCCTTTTGATTTTCTTTTTAGTTAATTATAGCACAAGGGTAATTCTGAACTGTGCTTCTCCCTCAGAGCTAGATTGGAAATTAAAGATATGTGTTTAATGATGTACTGTACTTACAGGAACAAAAAATTGGGGCAGTTTATTTTGCCTTTAAAAAAGCAGTAATGATTGAATCAAGTTATGACTGAAGGTTGAATCTCTTCTAGAAACACTGAGAATGTAATGATTTTGACTTTGTTTTAGGGACTGTTATTTTCATCATTTTATTCTCTAGTATACATGTATTAAATGTTTAAGAATTGATTTTTTAATCTTTTCCAACTTCCTTGATTATAACATCTTGACTTATTCAGGTAGTTTACTAAATACTTTCTAGCAGTGAGCATGGCTTCTGTTTCTTTTATGTGTCTACTTTGGCTTACTAAACTCTCATTTTAGATTGGCTAACTTTTAAGTGGAAATAACTGATCCAAGAGTAAAGTTCTTTTCTTTGTCAGTATGCTGATATCAGATATTACCAGAATATTAGCCAGTTGCTTATGATGAAATATTCAATAGTGGAATTATAACATAACCTGCTGAATAGTTCTATTATTTGTCCATTCTTTTTGTTTTGAAGGTTAAAGTAATATTGATTTGTAATGGAAACATTTCAATTTATTTAAATTCTGATTAGGGAAGAATTATAAATCAGATTTAACCTCCATAGTGAGGTGATATAGCCCTTTTTTTCAGACTACAGTTTTTAACATGAAATTTGATTATAATTGTGATTACTATCATTGATGTTTTAATGACATTTTAAGTTATTTAAATGAACATAGTAAAATTTGCTATTGACTTTCCCTTTTTTTATCTCACTACCTAAAGCAAACATGGTTGATCATTCAGTCATGCTTCTACATGAGTAAAAGTAAATTATAAAAAAAACCTCGCAGGTATTTTCTGTTGTTAAATTTATAATTTACCTAAGAGTGGTTTAAAGGATTTAAAATCTATTAGGTATGGCTATTGATGCATTTTAAGATATTAAAATGCTTCATGAGGTTGACTTATTTTAATAAATTGATATCATCAAAGTTTGAATAAGTTAATTTTAAATTATTTTTAAACTTAATGACTGATTTAGTCATAATATCTTTGTCCCTTCCTTTAAGTTTGAAAATTTTCTAATTTACAGAAAAATATTTGTTGTTCAGTCACTAAATCATATTCAGCTCTTTGCGACCTCATGGACTCTTACATCCCAGGCTCCCCTGTCCTTCACTGTCTCCCAGAGTTTTCTCAAATTCATGTCCATTGAGTCAGTGATGCTATGTAACCAACTCATCCTCTGCTGCACCCTTCTCCTTTTGCCTTCAGTCTTTCCCAGCATCAGGGTCTTTTCCAATAAGTCAACTCTTCACATCAGGTGGCCAAAGTATCAGCTTTCAGCTTCAGCATCAGCATCAGTCTTTCCAATGAATAATCAGCATTGATTTCCTTTAGGATTGACTGGTTTGATCTTGCAGTCCACGGGCCTCTCAAGAGTCTTTTCCAGCACGACAGTTTGAAAGCACCGAATCTTTGGCACTCAGCCTTCTTCATAGTCCATCTCTCACACGCGCACATGACTCCTCAAAAAACCATAGCTTTGACTGTTTGGACCTTTGTTAATAAAGTGATGTCTCTGTTTTTTAATATGCTGTCTTGGTTTTTCACAAAAAAGTATAAAGAGAAGTAAAAGGAACTTCTTTGTACCTATTATATAGATATAACAACTTTTAGCATTTTAGCTTTCACTTCTCTTTTTTTACATAAATATATATATTTTTTTCTGAACCATTATTTATTCTCTACTTCAGAAATTTAGAATTTATACAATACTGTTTTCTGATATATTATACATATTCCAATTTCAGTGATTATTCTAATAATTTTATAGCTGTTTGATTTTATTCTCAATCCAACATCCAGTAAGGATTACACATTGCATTTAAATATTTGTTGTATTTCAAATACTTTTGCTTGTCTTTTTTTTTTAATTTTTATATTCCATTGATTGAATTTATTATATTTTATTAAACCAGTCTTCTGTGGAGGGACATTTTTTCCCCAATAATTTTTCATAACAAATAATGTCTCAAAGAATACTTAGGCATATGTTGTTTTGTATTTGTGGACGTGTATCCTCATGGCATCTTGTCCCATCACTTCATGGGAAATAGATGGGGAAACAGTGGCAGACTTTATTTTGGGGGGCTCCAAAATCACTGCAGATGGTGACTGCAGCCATGAAATTAAAAGACGCTTACTCCTTGGAAGGAAAGTCATAACCAACCTAGACAGCACATTCAAAAGCAGAGACATTACTTTGCCAACAAAGATCCGTCTAGTCAAGGCTATGGTTTTTCCTGTGGTCATGTATGGATGTGAGAGTTGGACTGTGAAGAAGGCTGAGCACCGAAGAATTGATGCTTCTGAACTGTGGTGTTGGAGAAGACTCTTGAGAGTCCCATGGACTGCAAGGAGATCCAACCAGTCCATTCTGAAGGAGATCAGCCCTGGGATTTCTTTGGAAGGAATGATGCTAAAGCTGAAACTCCAGTACTTTGGCCACCTCATGCAAAGAGTTGACTCATTGGAAAGACTCTGGTGCTGAGAGGGATTGGGGGCTGGAGGAGAAGGGGACGACAGAGGATGAGATGGCTGGATGGCATCACCGACTCGATGGACCTGAGTCTGAGTGAACTCCGGGAGTTGGTGATGGACAGGGAGGCCTGGTGTGCTGCAATTCATGGGGTTGCAAAGAGTCGGACACGACTGAGTGACTGAACTGAACTGAACTGATCTTCAGGATAAATCCCTATATGTAGAAGTAGACTGCTAAATCATTAGACAGTTAGTGTATCTTTATCTTACAGATTTCTCTTCTTTATCTTTTTTTACTTTCCTCATCCGTTTTACACTAAATATATTGATACATGCATTTCTTTTCTCCTCCAAATATTTGGGAATATGGTATGATTTTGACATCTTGACTTTGTATATTGAGTAGTTAGCTAAAAAGTCATAGAAACAAAATAAATGTTTACAGTAGCAAAATGACTGTTGTAACTAATATAAGTGTTAAAAGCCTCAGTTGTAGCCTAGTTAGAAAAGATAACAAGTCAAGAGAAAGTATGCATTTTAAAAGACATTGTCATTAATTTATAGCAAATAAATTAAAGTTTATGAGACTAATGAATTAGAATTTTTAATACTCTTTAGTTCTGAATAAGTAAGTTGTCTTTAAAGCAACTTACTAGACCTGAACATAGTTTAGCATTTATATTTGTGTATATATATATGTATACACACACATATATGAATTACATATATAGTAGAGACAACCACAGCTATACATCATTTACTGTATGCTGTGTACCTTGTCCAACAATACATGTACATTAAATTACTTAGTTTAATCTCCAGCAACCTTATGAGATATAGTTATTTGCCATTTATAGATGAGGACAGTGAGGCATAGAAATATTAAGTGATATGCTATTACTTATTCAGCTAATTTGGAGAAGGCAATGGCACCCCACTCCAGTATTCTTGCCTGGAAAATCCCATGGAAGGAGGAGCCTTGTAGGCTTCAGTCCATGGGGTCGCGGAGAGTCAGACACGACTGAGCGACTTCACTTTCACTTTTCACTTTCATGCATTGAAGAAGGAAATGGCAGCCTACTCCAGTGTTCTTGCCTGCAGAATCCCAGGACGGCAGAGCCTGGTGGGCTAATTAGTGTCAAAGGCAAGATTTGAACCCACACGGTATTCATTATAGATTCTGGACTTTTAATGACAATGCTTCACTACTTCTATCAGACTTGGTATTATTTTTCTGTATTAAGACTGATTAGTAACGTAACATTCTATATGACTTTGATTCTGAGTTCTTAATTGCTCTGCTCTCTTTCTTTCCTTGAAAGAAGTATATTAAGATTTTCTCTAGTTGTTATATCAAATTTGTTATCATAAGTGGTGATACAGGAATAGAATTCCGTTCATAACAGCAACAGCTGCTCACAAAGAAACTGTTTTATGCCACCACCCATGGCAGAATACTGAACTATGTGTTCCATTTTTCTGACCCATTAAAATTATTTATGTTTCCATTTTTCAGTGGATGATTCAGCAGCCACACAAAGCAGCAACATTTTTTGGATGCATTGGGATAGATAAATTTGGGGAGATCCTGAAGGAAAAAGCTGCTGAAGCCCATGTGGATGCTCACTACTATGAACAGAATGAGCAGCCAACAGGAACTTGTGCTGCGTGCATCACCGGTGACAACAGGTCAGTGTTCTCTGCAGGCGAGCTCTGTATCAATTGGCTGTTTAACCGCCGGTAAAATCTGAGTTCAAATCTGAATTTGGAATTTAGACTTCATGTTTATAATGGTTTTAATACTTAATAAACCCTTCTTCCTTATATCACTTTTCCTTAAGTTTTTTTTTTTTTTTTCCTTTCTTGAACCTGCTATTGTCTCCATGAAGTATAATGAAATGGAAATTTGGAGATCATGTGTTCTTGCCTGTGCTTTTTATGTGTGTGTGTGTGTGTGTGTTGCTCAGTTGTGTCCGACTCTTTGAGACCCCATGGGCTATAGCCCACCAGGCACCTCTGTCCATGGAATTCTCCAGGCAATTATACTAGAGTGGGTTGCCATTCCCTTCTCCAGGGAATCTACCTGACCCAGGAATTTAACCGGGTCTCCTGCATTGCAGTCAGATTCTTTACCAGCTGAGCCACCAGAGAATTAGAGTTAAGAATGAAGCACGTTTTATTCAATGTTTTATAGCTAGGTTCTTGCCAAACTGACATTAAGAAGAATGTCCTTTTCAACATATCCTGAGATTGAAATGTTAAAATAAATATTTGTGCATATATATTTTAATATATATAAAAATATTTTTATGTATTTTATCATGTATAAAATATTACATTATATCCAGTCTCTCATGGATTACATCATGTAAAGCAGTTCTGGCAAATAGTTATCTGTCCATACTAAACAACTTCAGTCATGGGTAGTGTACTACTCAAAAAACAAGCCATTACATTTCTAAACAGCTTTGCTTATCAGAAGATTTTTCTTTCTATGAACTTGAATGCTGCCTGTCAGAGCCTGCCAGGCATTGCTTCTTTCCGAGCCTTTTGCAGTTATATCGGGGTGTATCTTCTGTACCTTCATGGTTTGCTAACATCAACATTACCATGTTGCTTATCAGCACGAGCTTTTTTCCTCCATTGGAAAATAAAAAAATGATTTTTTTTGTTATTGTTAGAATCCACAAAGATGATCTCTTTTAAAATAACAATTCACTCGATACTTCACATACCTTATAGCTAGAAATGCAGTATGTCCTCCCCCATTTCTTGTCTCCCTTTTTCTTCTTTCTTGCCTCTTGTCTTCTTTTCCTTATATCCTACCTTATCTCTCCTTCCCTTGCTCCATTCCCTCTTTTTACCTCATTTATTTTTGCACACTTTTGACTTCGCAAACATATATTAAAAACTCGACGATATTCTACACAGTAGTCATGAAACAGCTAAAATAAAACTTTCAGAAATAGTTATCGTACCAAAGCCATTTTTAAAAATAAAGTTACAGGAAAGTAGTAAAGTTCTCCTACCAACAAAAAATAGTATTTGTAATAAATAAAACCATCAATTGTTGAGATATTGAGATATACTTAATTAGACCTTTCTTCTTTTCAGTTTTTCTAAAATTACCTTTAGTAGGCAGGTGCAGAGATTTCCTGTTAGTGAGAAATGGATCAGCTTTTGCCTGTTTTATCACTCAAGCTACAGTAAAATTGCTAAATTGTTTTTATATGTTGTTATTTTAAAGCGCATTTTATGATAATACAAGGTTTTCCAGATGTCAGCAGCTTAATTTATATACTCATATGAATTGCATTATTAGTATTATTTAGGTAATATTGAAAGTCAGAAACTGAGGGAAACCTTTGCTATCTAACTCATTTTCCAAATTGTAGAACTTAATAAATTTGGATAAACTTTTATTTATTTATTTATTTTTTTAGTTTATAATCATTTTATTTCAAGTGTATTTTTAAAATCATAAATGGAGTTTTGGAATCCAAAGTCAAAACATTTATTCTTTATAGACTCAGAATCTGACAAGCAATTACAGACCTTGCTTTCCAAATCCAGTGTTCTCTGCTATTTTTCAGACTGAGACCTAGTATTTAAAACTACTCTGTTCTAAACATACCATTTTGGATAACTGTTGTGCACTTGCTGTTGATAAGATTCTTCTGAAAACAGTCCATCAAATATATAAAGAATGGTTTCTGTCCAAGTATCAGCAGAGAGGGGAGAACTACTAAACACCTATCAAAAAATCATCTATTCATTTAAAAAATAACAAAACCAGTGCTGTTCTCTGCCATGAAAGAGAACATGCAAAATTAAATTACTTTTGTAGAACTGTGGTAATATTTTATTACCTACACAGGCCTCAATCTCACTTAAAGATCTTTTAATACAAAGTCACCATCAGGATTTACTCAGTAAAAATCCTGGGTACTAACATGGCCCTACATGTGCTTGGATAAACTTTTAAATAGAGCTAGAAACTCTTACTTCTACTATCCCAAACTCAGATTAAGGCAGTATTTTTCTTACCCAGGTTCTTTTTCTCCACACTCTGAACCAGATACACTTGGATAGTAAGAATACATGTTTTTTCTTTTGGAGGACTAGTTTTCTGTTGAAGAATAGTTTTATTATCAGAATAGAATTTAGTAGCTCATACTAAAAGTATTTGCTTTTATTTAGTAAGCATTTTATGCCAAAATTTTGCAGGAGTCATGATTTCTAAAATAAATTTTATAGATTGAGTGGTTATTCTTAATTTATAATATAGTTATTTTGTATATGCATGTATTGATGCACATCATGCTTATTTTCATTAATCCAATTGAACATAAACAATGTATCCTTCAGTTAGTCACTCAGTTGGCATATGGGTGAGTAGAAATATGTTTTTGAAGATAATTGATTTTTTTCAAAAGAGAATCTAACCATGTTATCAAAATCTTAAGTGATGATATATTTGTGGGTTTCTTTTTGTTTTTTTATCACAACTGTTACCAAAAAAAGTTGGAAAAATTGGCAAGTTGTTTTTTCTTATTTCTGGATCAGTAGGTAAAGGAAAAGTATTTTTGTCTGTAATGTAAACAATTATTGTGTTAAGTTTAATTGTTGGACAATAATAAAAAGTTGTATGTGATACTTGGCAGCAAAATTTTAAGTGTAGTATTGTGGTTAGATTTTTCAGCTTCAAAACTGGACCAGCACAGGGAGTTTTCAAGTATAAAAAGTAATTTAAATCTTTTATAGTGCATAAAATGTAATGAATTGCAAATTAATTTCTCGTAGTAAATATGGTCTACATATATATGTGTGTTTTACAAAATTAATCTCATGCTTGGCTTTTAAAGCATTAAATATCAATGGATATTCTGTTGATACTTGAAAACTGAAGGTTTTCATTGCATATGTATTTTTTCTGTATAACTGTGTAGTAGCTATTTCTTACCTGCGTTTTGAACTATTAAAATGTAGAGGGTAGATAATTTTATCATTTTAGTATCAAAAGGAAGCTTAAATGCTAGTTTCTCGAAATACCAGATATTTAGATTAATGTCTGTGTTTTTATCAAGGTAACCAAGATGTCTTACAAAATTTTAAAACAAAATTAACATTACTTTAGTAAAATCAATATACAGCAGTTTGAAGAATTAAGAATTAAAATGAAAGTCATAGTGAAGTATTTCAGACAGAGAAGGAGATATATCACATGACATCCCTTACATGTGCAATCTAAAAAGAAATGATACAAGTGAACTTACTTACAAAACAGAAAAAGACTCACAGACTTACAAAATGAACTCATGGTTGCGGGGTGGAGGGGGGGTTCCATGGGATAGTCCAGGAATAGTTAAGCACTTTGGAAAGGTCGTGTATATACTGCTATATTTAAAATGGATAATTAACACAAACCTATTGTATAGCACATGAAACTCTGGTCAATGTTATGTGTCAGGCTGGATGGGAGGCGGTTTTGGAGGAGAATGCATACATGTGTATGTTTGGCAGAGTCCCTTCTCTGTTCACCTCTAACTGTCACAGCGTTGTTAATTGGCTATACTTTAATACAAAATGTTTTTGGTGTTAAAAAAATTAATAAAGAAGAATTAAAATGAAAACAAAAGTTTCAAAAATAGTTAACTGTATAATTAACTATTATAATTAAGTATATAAGTAATAAGACTGTAAGTAAAAGCCTACTTACATTTTGTTGTTTTAGATCACTTGTAGCTAATCTTGCTGCTGCCAACTGTTACAAAAAGGAAAAACATCTTGATATGGAGAAAAACTGGATATTGGTAGACAAAGCAAGAGTTTATTATATAGCAGTAAGTATTTGACTAATTCAAATTTCTGGTACATATTTTTACTATAAATTATAGTTGTTTGTTGATGTACATTTAAAAATAATTGTCTCATCCTGCAAATTATATACCCATCTCAAAGCATATTTTGGGCTCACTATTAAAAATTAAGAACAGAAATATGATCATTCTGTGGTAACATAATCTGAATTATTTACCTTTAAGTATACCTCCTTTTGGATACATTACATATAGATGTTTTTAACCAAGTGTCAAATTCTGTATTAAATGTTAAGGAAGTAATTCTGGAAATTAGCCAGTTGTATTTATAGGCTGCATATGAATGATGCATGCGTTGTGTGGGAAAATGTTAGTTATTAATTTAATTGTTCACTGCAAACAGAGTTTATTTGCCTAAAAAATCTTAATTAGTATTTATTCCATAGTAATTACCATGACACCTTCTAATTTAATATTTCAGAGACATTGATCATGACAAATCTGTTAAATATCAGAATAAGGGCAGCATGTAATTTCAATTATTAAGTCTTCTGACATAAAAATAATTGGTTAAGAATTCAATTCTAAAATAAGACTGTAATAAAAATTCTCCTGAATTAATCACCCTGTGAAAATCTTGTTTTTATTTAATATGAGTTAAATGTGACTGATGAAAAATAAGTAGATACCTCTGAAAAATTATAAGTACTTCATATGCATATATGGTTTTGATATAACAGCTGCTGCCATTTACTACCTGAGCTGTGAAACAGCTGGTAAGATGTGTAAAAAATTGATTATCCAGTAAGAACATGTTTATTGAAAATATAATTATTTCTTTCAGTCTAGTGTTAATGTCTCCTACAGCATGTTTATGTGCTCTGCTGTAGGCTTTACAAGGTTGGTATTGATTCTTCTGTATAGCAAATCCTGTCCCTTTTATAGCTGTCAAGTAAATGCTTACATTGAGAGGATTATATAGAGGAAAGTCACATTATGTCTTCCGCTAGTATGTAAGAAAAACATCTCAAAATTTAAAAAATAATTTCTGTGTTATCTTTTTTTTTTTTTTCCTCAAAATTGTCTCATTTTTTCATTAATGTCTTCGTAGCAAGTGTTTGTAGTGTAGCTGTAAGGGGGTCTATGCATTATCTTAAACCATCTTGTATTTGAAAGTCAAAGAGCACATGGTTTAAAGTTTGTTGTTATTATGCTATATTTACTGACTGAAATTTGGCAATATATAATGATACAAAAATATTTTTACCCTAACAGTTATAATTCTTGGTAAGTCAATATATTAATTGGACCTCAAGTTATGAGCTAACTTGGAAACAACTCATAATTTTAATGATTATGCACATATAACACATCTAGCCAATTTTGCATGAATGAAATTTTTGTAGCAGTGTAGACCCATTTGCAACCAACAAATAATTGTAGCAATTATACACTGTAACACATCTAGCCAACTTTGGGTAGATGGAATTTTTTTAGTAGTGTTAACTAGTTATTCGAGTAGTTTTTTATAAAGTGTAGAGTGATCAGTTTTGGTCAAAATAATACAATTGAATTACTTTTGAGACTTGTGTGGTGTATTCAGCCAGAAACAAGTATCAAAACAGACTGCAGTTGATTCATCTGTTTGTAGCTGTTATCTCTTAGTTTCTGTGTCAGCAATTTCATAAAAGAATGCTCTTAAAAAAAAAAAAAATAATGCTCTTTCACACTGCCAGGTAAATCTATAGTTTGTTCAGAGATGGCTATTTAAATAGTTCTGGAAATAGTAGATTCATACTGGATACTTAGAATGCTATATATTCTTGGTGAACATTCAACAAATATTTATTCTGCTTAACAACTAAGAAGATAATTATTATTCATTAAAATCTGTGATATTTCTTCAGAAATGTAATGTTATTTCTACAGACTTTCAGCTGTTCTTTTAAATATTTAATTTCCTTTGTGTTCAGAGCATCCAGTCTAGTCTTAGTGAGAAAACTGCAAATTTAGATTGAGTTGATAGATATATCTGTACTTATTTCAAGAAATCAAATGGGCTTTCTAACACTTTCAGGTTCTAAAGGGGTTTGTAGTCATCTCACATCATCATCGTAAACTTTGGAGGTTCAACAAGTTGAAATTGTGGGAGCTCTTTTAAATACAAAAGGTTCTTGATCTAAAGAAGCGGTTCAGTATATCCAGCATATTTCCATAAGTAAAATGTCTGTCTGCGTTATACAAAATAATCTAAATCTACATACTTGACTTTTTCCTCACTTTTCCATGAATTATTAATGGTCAGAAGCATTAAGAAAATTTAAAACTTTTCATCATTTTCTCTGTCACATAATGCATTGAATCTATAATTGAAAGCAAAAACTTGTCTTATAAAAAATTGAAGTATAGAATATGCATACACCAGCATTCTCTTTTAGTGTAAACTGTCCCACTTATGGCATATAAACTCAAATTTTCCATGTTTAAACCAAATTCTTAGTAGATATTTAGGAATTCTTGGTTATATTAGTAGCTAATTGATTTTTGAAAACATAAACCTTAGTTGCTCTTCACCTTAGAATCAGATTGACATGTCTGTTTATTGAAAGAAATATTGTTACAGTCGCCCTCTAAGACTGTGATATTTAGGAAAGGTTTATGAAAAAGATGAGATTGGAGCCATTAATTTTGTAAACCATGTGTTTTCTTTTTAAGCAATATTAATGTGCTGTGAAAAGTCAGCAAATTAGTGCTTTATTTCATCTTCCTTCTTGTTTTTTTATAATTATTTTTATATTTTAAGTATTTAAAAATTTACATTTTGTTCTATAACCATAATTGTTACAGACTTATTCTATGTTTAAATGATCTAAGTGATTACCATCCATTTCTTTACTCCATTTACCTCATTCCTTTATTGTTTACTTTGACTGTCCCTCAATTGGCTGCATTCATTAAACATTTCCCAACCAGTGAAAGACTAAGAACTCTCTTCTTGAGCTTATTTTCATGTTGTTTTTATATGTGAATGACACCTTGTTTGGTGTAATATTTCATGAAACAAAGTGCCTTGTGGACATTTCTTCATTGTCCACTTGTTCACTTCTTATGGGAAGTGTAAGGTCAGGTTGGTTTTTATTTCTGTTCTTTACTATTACTTTCTTTTTTTCTGTTTACTTTGAATTTCATTTGCCACTCATTTACTCCTCTTCCTTCATTCTGTTCCACCCCGCTTCCAGCTTTGGAAGAATAATTTATTGGAGACTTCTCTTCTACTATAGACATTTAGTGCTGTAAAATTCTCTCAAAGCATTCATTTGACTGTCTCTCACAAATTTTGATATGTTTTCATTTTCATTTAGTTTGTAATACTTTCTACTTTCTCTTTGGCTTTTGTATATGACTCATGGATTATTTAGAAATGTGTTGTTTTTTCCTAAATATAGAGATTTTCCAAGGATCTTCCTCCTACTACCATTATGCGTTTGTGTATTCCTCCTTGCAATTCTGATTTCTCTTCATATATTTTGAAACTCTTTTATTAGGGGCATAAATGGATGTGGTTGATTATTTGACTCATTTATCATTTTGAAATATTTATCCCTCATAATATACTTTGTCCTCAGTTCTACTCTGTCTGATATTAATATAACCAATATAACTTTCTTTTGACTGTTGATATTATGGTATATCTTTCCCCACTCTTTTACTTGTAACTTATTTGTCTCTTTAAAGGGGATCTCTTATAGGCAACATGCTACTGAGTCTTATTTTTTGTCCATCCTAACAAGGTCTACTTTTTGACTGGAATGCTTATACCATTCCCATTTAATATAATTATTGATATGGTTAGATTTGAGTTTTTCATCTTGATATTTGTCCCATCTGTTCTTTAATGTATGTTTTCTCTTTTCTCCTATTTTTTGGGTTAATCTAGTATTTTTATCTCCATTGTTGGTTTAATATCTCTAACTTTCTGTTGTTGTTATTTTAGCCATTGATTCAGATGTTGTATATATTTAAAACATTGTAATCTGCCTTCAGATAATGCTGTATGGCATCACACTCGGTATAAGAACTTGCAGTAGTACACTTCCGTTTCATCCTTCCTAGTCTTCATGCTGTTACTGTAACACATTTTATTTTCTAATTTTGTGTTTATTTTTGAAAACAGCTTGATTAATACATTATTCACTTACCATACACAGCCATATTATACTTTTACATGTGATAATCAGTATAACATTTTTGTTGAAATCATCAAATATCTTTTAAAGTGATTTAAATAATAAATGTATATATGTTCGTTTAATTACCATTTCTAGAGCTCTTCATTTCTTTTGCTTAGAATCAGATTTCCACCTGGTATGATTTTCCTTCTATCTGAAAACCATTTTTTAGCATTCCATGTGTTTTGGTCTGTTGATGATGGATTTGTTCCGTTTTTTTATGCTTGAAAAGTCTTTATTTCACCTTCATTTTAAAAGGAAATCTTGCCAGGTATGTAGTTCTGGTTTGACGGTTTTGTCTTAGTGCTCTGAAGATGGCGCTCTACTGTCTTGTCACTGCGCTATTTCGATGAGAAATCTGATATTCTAAATTTTGATTCTCTGGATGTCACATGCCACACACCCCTGATTCTGTCTCCTCTTAGAGATTTCCTATTTATTGCTGATTTTGATCAATTGATTATTGATCTTCAGTTTTTAGTTTTAGTTTTCTTTTCACGTTTATTGTGCTTGGGGATTAACTTCTTAGAGCTGTGTATTTATGGTTTTTATTATGTTTGAAATGTTTTCATCCACTATTTCTTTAAATATGTTCTTTGCCTCAACATCCATCACCTCCTACTGGGTCTCGGAGTACTTCTGTATTAGGACACTTGCAGTTTCTTATTGTGATGACTAAGGATTGCTACTAGTAGGTACAGGACAGTATAATGTTGCTAAACATCCTGCAATACATGGGACAGAACCACGCAACAAAGGATTATCCAGTGGTAAACATCAATGCAGCCAAGGTTTAAGAAACCCTGTTCTAAGGCTAAATAATCCCTGTGACTGAGGCAAGATTTATCTATACTTGATGCAGTGCCCTGTTAATTATGAATTTTTTTGCTCTAGATGATGGAAATAAATACCATTTCCAGAGGTCTGTGTGCCTAACTATTGTATAATCTTTTTCCCTGTAATACTTTTAGATCATTCTTTCTTGGGCTGTGGTCTGGTGAATGTTCAAAAGCAAACCCTCTGCACATTTCTGGGATTCTCTGTAAAGCTTTTTCTTCTAGGATATCTGGCCTCTGATGTCTACCTGCTCTGGTCTTCCTTGATTCTCAGCTCTATCTCCTCGACTTAGTGGGCTGGGAACTCTCTCAAGGCAGTAAGCTAATTCAGTTTTGTTGAATTCTGTTTAAGAGAAGCTAAAGGCAAAGGAGAAAGGGAAAGATATACCCATTTGAAAGCAGAGTTCAAAACAATAGCAAGGAATGATAAGAGTGCCTTCCTCAGAGATCAACGCCAAGAAATAGAGGAAAACAATAGAATGGGAAAGAATAGAGATCTCTTCAAGAAAATTAGAGATACCAGTGGAACATTTCATGCAAAGATGGGCTCGATAAAGGACAGAAATGGTATGGACCTAACAGAAGCAGATGGTATTAAGAAAAGGAGGCAAGAATACACAGAAGAACCATACAAAAAAGATGTTAATGACCCAGATAACCACGATGGTGTGATCGATCACTCACCTAGAGCCAGACATCCTGGAATGCAAAGTCAAGTGGGCCTTAGGGAGCATCACTACAAGTAAAGCTAGTGAAGGTGATAGAATTCTAGTTGAGTTATTTCAAATCCTAAAGGATGATGCTGTGAAAGTGCTGCACTCAATATGCCAGCAAATCTGAAAAACTCAGGAGTGGCCACAGGACTGGTAAAGGTCAGTCTTCATTCCAATCCCAAAGATGGGCAATGCCAAAGAATGTCCGAAGTACCACACAATGGCACTCATCTCACACACTAGTAAAGTAATGCTCAAAATTCTCCAAGTCAGGCTTCAATAGTACGTGAACCGTGAACTTCCAGATGTTCAAGCTGGTTTTAGAAAAGGCACAGGAACCAGAGATCAAATTGTCAACATCCACTGGATCATCAAAAAAGCAAGAGAGTTCGAGGAAAACATCTACTTCTGCTTTATTGACTATGCCAAAGCCTTTGACTGTGTGGATCACCACAAACTGTGGAAAATTCTGAAAGAGATAAGAATACCAGACCACCTGACCTGCCTCCTGAGAAATCTGTATGCAGGTCAGGAAGCAACAGTTAGAACTGGACATTGAACAACAGAGTGGTTCCAAATCAGGAAAGGAGTATATCAAGGCTGTATATTGTCACCCTGCTTATTTAACTTATATGCAGAGTGCATCATGAGAAACCCTGGGCTGGATGAAGCACAGGCTGGAATCAAGATTGCTGGGAGAAATATCAATAACCTCAGATATGCAGATGACACCACCCTTATGGCAGAAGTGAAGAAGAACTACAGAGCCTCTTGATGAAAGTGAAAGAGGAGAGTGAAAAAGTGGGCTTAGAGCTCAACATTCAGAAAACTAAGATCATGGCATCTGGTCCCATCACTTCATGGCAGATAGATGGGAAACAGTGGCTGACTTTATTTTTCTGGGCTCCAAAATCACTGCACATGGTGACTGCAGCCATGAAATTAAAAGATGCTTACTCCTTGGAAGGAAAGTTATGACTGACCTAGACAGCATATTAAAAAGCAGAGACATTACTTTGCCAACAAAGGTCCGTCTAGTCAAGGCTATGGTTTTTCCAGTGGTCATGTATGGATGTGAGAGCTGGACTATGAAGAAAGCTGAGCGCCGGAGAATTGATGCTTTTGAACTGTGGTGTTGGAGAAGACTCTTGAGAGTCCCTTGGACTGCAAGGAGATCCAGCCAGTCCATCCTAAAGGAGATCAGTCCTGGGTGTTCATTGGAAGGACTGATGTTGAGGCTGAAACTCCAATACTTTGGCCACCTGATGCGAAGAGCTGACTCATTTGAAAAGACCCTGATTCTGGGAAAGATTGAGTGCAGGAGGAGAAGGGGACGACAGAGGATGAGATGGTGGATGGCATCATCGACTCGATGGAAATGGGTATGGGTGTACTCTGGGAGTTGGTGATGGACAGGGAGGCCTGGTGTGCTGCAGATCATGGGTTCGCAAAGAGTTGGACACAACTGAGCGACTAAACTGAACTCAAAACTCAACACTCAGAAAACTAAGATCATGGCATCTGGTCACATCACTTCATGGCAAATAGATGGGGAAATAATGGAAACAGTTAGAGACTTTAGTTTTGGGGGCTCCAAAATCACTGCAGGTGGTGATTGCAACTGTGAAATTAAAAGACACTTGCACCTTGGGAAGAAAAAGAGCTATGATCAACCTAGACAACATATTAAAAAGCAGAGACATTACCAGCAAAGGTCCATATAGTCAAAGCTATGGTTTTCCCAGTAGTCATGTATAGATGTGAGAGTTGGACTCTAAAGAATGGTGAGTGCCAAAGAATTGATGCTTTTGAAGTGTGGTGTTGGACTTCTCCAAGAGTCTCCAAAACCAGTCTATCCTAAAGGAGATCTGTCCTGAATATTCATTGGAAGGACCAATGCTGAAGCTAAAACTCCAATACTTTGGCCACCTGATGTGAAGAACTGACTCATTTGAAAATCCCCTGATGTTGGGAAAGATTGAAGGCAGAGGGGAAATGAATGGCAGGGGATGAGATGATTGGATGGTATCACTGACTCAATGGGCATGAGTTTGAGCAAGCTCCGGTAGCTGGTGATGGACAGGGAAGCCTGGTGTGCTGTAGTCCATGGGGTCGAAAAGTGTCGGACACGACTGAGTGACTGAACTGAAAGGAACTGAATTGTTTGCTAAAATTTTGTTGAGGATTTTTGCTTCTATGTTAATCAGTGATATTGGCCTGTAGTTTTCTTATTTTTTGTAGTGTTTGTCTGGTTTCAGTATCAGGGTGATGGTGACCTCATAGAATGAGTTTGGGAGTGTTCCTCTGCAATTTTTTGAAAGAGTTTTAGAAGGATAGGCATTAGCTCATCTCTAAATTATTGATAGAATTCTCAAGAATCTATCCATTTCTTCCAAGTTATCCATTTTATTGCCATATAGTTGTTTGTAATAGTCTCTTATAATCCTTTGTATATTTGCATTGTCTGTTGTTACTTCTTTTTTATTTCTAATTTTGTTGATTTGATTCTTCTCTCTTTCTTTCTTGATGAGTCTGGCTAGAGGTTTGTCAATTTTGTTTATCTTTCACAGTACCTACTTTTAGTTTTATTAATCTTTGCTATCGTTTCTTTCATTTCTTTTTTACTTATTTTTGCTCTGATCTTTATGATTTCTTTCCTTCTGCCTTTTTTTTTTTTTTGGACTTCTTTTTCCAGTTGGTTTAGTTGTAAAGTTAGGCTGTCTATTCAGTTTCTTGAGATAGGCTTGTATTGCTATAAACTTCCCTTTTATAACTGCTTTTGCTGCATCCCAGAGGTTTTGAGTTGTCATGTTTTCATTGTCATTTGTTTCTAGAATTTTTTTTATTTCCCCTTTGATTTCTTCCATGACGTGTTGGTTATTTAGAAACATATTGTTTAATCTCTATGTGTTTGTGTTTTTTGCAGTTTTTTTCTTGTAATTGATATCTAGTCTCATAGCCTTGTGGTCAGAAAAGATGCTTCATATGATTTCAATTTTCCTAAATTTACTGAGGTTTGATTTGTGACCCAAGATGTGGTCTGTCCTGGAGAATGTTCCATGTCCACTTGAGAAAAAGGTGTATTCTTTTGCATGTGGATGGAATGTCCTGAAGATAGCCATGAGATCCATCTCATCTGTATCATTTAAGACTTGTGTTTCCTTATTCATTTTCTGTTTTGATGATCCATCTATTTGTGTGAGTGGGGTGTTAAAGTCTCCTACTATTATTGTGTTACTGTCAATTTCTCCTTTTTTGTGTGTTATTGTTTGTGTTATGTATAGAGGTGCTCCTGTGTTGGGTGCATAGATATTTACAATTGTTATGTCTTCCTCTTGGATTGATCTCTTGATCATTAGGTGGTGTCCTTCCTTATCTCTTGTAATATTTATTTTAAGGTCTGTTTTGTTTGATATAAGGATTGCTACTCCAGCTTTCTTTTGCTTTCCATTTGCATGGGATATATTTTTCCATCCTCTCACTTTCAGTCTATATCTGTCTTTAAGCCCGAAATGGATTTGTTGTAGACAGCATATATATGGGTCTTGTTTTTGATCCATTCAGCTAATCTGTGTCTTTTAGTTGGAGCATTTAATCCATTTACATTTAAAGTAATTATACATATATATGTTCCTGTTACCATTTTCTTAATTGTCTGGGGGTTGATTTTGTAGATCTTTTTCTCCTCTTGTATTTCTTGACTATATAAGTCCCTTTAATATTTGTTGTAAAGGTGGTTTGGTGGTACTGAATTCTCTTAACTTTTGCTTGTCTGAAAAGCTTCTGATTTCTCCATCAGTTTTGAATGAGATCCTTGCCTGTAGAGTAATTTTGGTTGTAGATTTTCCCCTTTCAGCACTTTAAATATATCCTGCCATTCCTTCTGGCCTGCAGAGTTTCTGCTGAAAGATCAGCTGTTAAATGTATGGGGTTTCCCTTGTATGTTTCTTGTTGCTTTTCCCTTGCTGCTTTTAATGTCCTTTCTTTGTGTTTAATCTTTGTTAGTTTGATTAGTGTGTGTCTTGTCATGTTTCTCCTTGCGTTTATCCTGTATGGGACTCTTTGTGCCTCTTACACTTGACTGACTAGTTCCTTTTCTATGTTTGGGATGTTTTCAACTACAATCTCTTCAAAAAATTTCTCATACCCTTTCTTTTTCTCTTCTTTGTCTGGGACTACTATAGTTCAAATGTTGGTGAGTTTGAGGTTGTCCCAGAGGTCTCTGAGACTGTCCTCAGTTTTTTTCATTCTTCATAATTTTTTCTGCTCTTCAGAAGTTATTTCCACCATTTTATCTTCCAGCTCACTGATTCGTTCTTCTGTTTCAGATATTCTGCTATTGATTTCTTCTAGAGTAATTTAATTTCAGTAATTGTGTTGTCTCTGTCTGTTTATTCTTTACTTCTTCTAGGTTTTTGTTAATTGATTTTTGTATTTTCTCCGTTCTGTTTTCAAGGTTTTTGATCATCTTTACTATCATTATTCTATTCTGAATTCTTTTTCAGGTAGTTTGCGTATTTGTCTTCATTTTTTAGACGTCTGTGTTTCTGGTTTGTTCCTTCGTTTGTGTAGTATTTCTCTGCCTTTTCATTATTATTATTATTTTTTTAGATGTACTGTGTTTGAGGTCTCTGTTTTGCAGGCTTCAAGGTTGAATTCTTTCTTTTTTTGCTTTCTGCCCCACTAAGGTTGTTGCAGTGGCTTGCTTAAGCTTCATATAGGGTGAGATTTATGCTGAGTTTTTTTCTTTGTTTTTCCTCTGTTGGGCAAGGCTAGGTGACATGGTAATCCTGTCTGCTGATGATTGGGTTTGTATTTTCGTTTTGTTTGTTGTTTGGATGAGGTGTCCTGCACAGGGTGGTACTGGTGGTTGGGTGATGCTGGGTCTTGTATTCAGGTGGTTTCCTTTGTGGGAGTTCTCACTATTTGATACTCCCTAGAGTTAGTTCTCTGGTAGTCTCAGGCCTTGGAGTCAGTGTTCCCACTCCAAAGGCTCAGGGCTTGATCTCTGGTCAGGAGCAAAGATTCTACAAGTGGTTTGTTATGGCATTAAATGAGATTAAAACACATACCCAAAAACGAGAAACCAAAGATGATCCCCAGACAAATGATAGTTACAAAATCAGGCAAATAATAATTAAAATAATGGAATATACACATATACATATACATCCATAAGCAAAATCAAAAGAGTCCTATAAAAATAAAGTACAATAGATTGACCCAGCAAAGAAAGGAAACCAAAAATTATATCTGTTAGTTAATAACAAAAACTAGCTAAAGCACAAACTGGAAAACAGAACTAAAGCAAGGTGCTGACTGGGGAATAAAGCAATGAAAGCAAAACTAGCAAATATGTTGAGAGGAAAGGAAAGAAAAAAAGAATAGATATGCAAAGCTAAATAGAGGTACCTGAAGATTTATATACATTAAAGATTAACTGCAAGGGGAAAAGAACAGTAGGAAAAGCAGACAAAGGACTGAATGTAGAAAAAATAATAATAGGTTTTAAAAAATTAAAAGAAAAGGAAAAAAAAGGAAAACTCCACAGAACTGCAAAAGCCCAATGCAGAGGCAGAGGTTTATAACAACAATAAAGAGTGTGATTGGGAAAAAAAAAAAAAAAAACCTCAAAGCTTAATAGATTTCATAGTGCCCTTAAAATCGACAACTACAGTGGAAGGGGGCAGCAGTGAAGGAAAAAAAAAAATCCAAAAGACACTACAGAACAAGTCAAAACATAAGAATAACAAATTTTTCTTGAGTCACTGCTGCCAGAGTCCTTTGCCTCACTGGGAGTCACAGCCCACCTCACTTCCCTAGGATGCCCTCCAACACTGTGCTGGTCTCTGGCCTTGCTGTGGGGGCAGCTCAGATTCTAATCTGGTCCTACTCCTGTGTATTCTTGCCTCCAGTGTCCACATCTATCAGAGCTAATGTGTTTTTTTTGTGTGTGAGAGCTCTCAGTCTTCTTTTATATATTCCGTAGACACAGAGTCTGCCTAGTTGATCATGTGGATTTAATCTGTAGCTTGTACAGCTGGTGGGAAGGTTTTGGGTCTTCTTCCTTAGCCATACTGCCCTGGGTTTCAGTTGTGGTTTTATTTCCACCTCTGCATGTGGGTTGTCCACTGGGGTTTGCTCCTGAGGCTGCCCTGGAGGACTTGGGTCTGCCCCAGGGAGGGCCAGGTGTGGAGGTGGTGCAGCTGCTTGGGTTGCAGGGGTTCTGGCAGCACCAGGTACTCAGAGGAGTTGGCGGTTAGGGTAGCAGGAAATAACAGTGCTCCAGAAGGGTATGACAACCAGTATTGGCCAATACACTCCAGTATTCTTGCCTGGAGAACCCCCCCGATAGAGAAGCCTGACAGGCCACAGTGCAGAGGAAAGAGTTGGACATGACCACAGTGACCCTGTGTGCATAGAAGCAAGACATTTATTTTTGTCTGTGGCAGCTCTGCCCAGTGAGGGTTGAACATGAAGGTGGCGCAGCTGCTTGGGTCATGGGGACCCTGGCGGCTCCAAGTGTGCAGGGACACGGAGTGCCTCAGCCTCTGGAGTTATGGCCCTATCAGCCTTTTTTTGAACCTCTGGTAGCTGACAATCAGAAGACCTCTTTGGCTAGTCTTTCTCCATAGCTCCGCCTGTTCAGGCACTTAGAGGGCTCCCTTACCTGGGGTCCTTATCTGTTGTTCAGTGCATCAGGCAGATAGAGGGGCCCCCATGGCTGGGGTCCCAATCTGTAGATCGGCACATCAGGCACTTAAAGGGAGGCTCCTGCTCTGTAGTTCAGTGTGTCAGGCCCTTGATGGGCCAGCCTCTCTGTTGTTCAGATGCCAATGCTGGCATGTGGGGAGAGAGAGGCTCTGGTGGTGGCTGTACCCACTGTGTGTCACTTAGCAGTATTGCCTTGCTTCCATGGCTGCCTGGCTTTCATCCGCAGGCATTTCCTACCTCAATCTCCTCCGTCATGTCTCCTCGGTCCATCTGTCCACAGTCAACAGCAGCCCTTGCCTTGGGATTGCTCCACAATCCCTAAGCTCCGGCTCCCAGCTGCTTCACCTTTTAGGGGACCTGTGTCCCTGTCTGGGATACATGTGGCTGCGGCAAGGACTGTCTGATTTTCATTCCATTTAGGCTGCAGATAATCTTTTTCACTCTCAGCCTTAAATGTTTCTCTTCTGACTCAGACAGTTGCCCTGATGTGGGGATCGGACCCCTGCTTCAGTTCCTCCACCCACTGAGGGCATGTCCAGTCCTAGTAACACCCATGTTTTCCCCTCTAGTTCCTTTGTCCTGCTGAGTTTTACGTGGTTCCATATATTCTTTTCCGCTGGTGAGGTACTCCTGTCTGCTCCCAGCTGGTGTTCCACATGCATTTCTGTATCAGAAGGTGTATTCCTGATGTATCTGTGGAGAGAGATGTACTTCACATCCGTCTACTCCTCCACCATCTTGTTCTCTCCACCCAATGTATTTTTTATCTCAGATATTGTAGTTTTCCCTTTGTAAGTTTGATAATGGGCCTTTTTAACTCCTGCTGTGTTTACTCTACATATTCATACTTTTTACCTGAGTAAAGGTATGAAATTTTAGAAATTATCTCCATTTCTAAACTTATGGGATATAGTTATAATACCGGTTTTAATACCCTTGTCTGCAAGTTCTGTTGTGTTTTTTTTTCTGGTTCTTGACATTGGGTTTTTTCTTCATGCACATGTGCTAAAGACTTGATGGGAAAGCCTTGCAGATCTCAAGTTCTCACTTTGTACCTCTTTCTTCAAATGGCTCTCTCCTGATTGCAGACTAGTGGACTCTGTTTAGGTTCTCTCTGCCTTGACTGCAACCTGGAAATTATCTCTAGTAATTAAGTTTAAAAATTGTAGAGATCACTTGATCCTGTCTGTCATAGGATTGTTGTCCAGTTTCTCAAAGTTGTTGTTTGATATGTTTTGCTCATTATTATAGTTGTTTAAGATGGGACTATAAATCCATTTCTCATTGTTTTCATCTTGGTTAGAATTAGAAATCTCCTGGCTTTGTTTTTCCTTTTTTTAGATGACTTTTATTTTTCTGCAAGATTACCTAAGCTTCTTTTTGAATTTGAACAATTTTAAGGTTCATTCAGCCTAAGAATCTCTGTAAGTTATTGTTCTAGATTCTGTAAAATTCTCTAGCTGTGTATTTTATTATTTAAAAATGTAAAAGTTCTTAGCTAATATATAACTGTCATCCATGTGTAATTAAGATGTTACGGTAATTTTTCTAACATTTTCAGTCAATTCTTAGTAGTGTTTTGGCCTGCATTGTGAGTAGAGTGGGATTTTGCATAGAGGTTTATGCATTATTTCTGAAGACTTCTTAATGAGAAAAAGTTTCTATATGTCAAATACATTGTAAAACACTAATCAGCTTGCAAGTTTAGGCTTATACAGGGAGAATTTTTAACTTTAGAGATCAAAGTGATATTTAAGAAATAGGTTAACAAAAGCTTCCAGTGCCATGTTACTTACTTTGTGTAAACTGAGTCACCCCATGTGTGTGTTCTTTTTTACTGATTGAAAATGAAGCACTATAAATGAAAAAAAAACAGTGAATCATAGTTTGTCAGTAGTTGTTTGAGAATGCAGGGCCAGTAATTTGGATTATCCTTTGACTCCTGTGCATATTTTCCTCTTTCTGTGATGTTTTCAGTTTTAATGGCTTATCATAGATCTTTTACAGCCTACAGTCTTACCATTTTGGGTAATATATTTTTTGTGAAGGTAAGGTTTTAAGTGTTAGTAAGGTGACTCTTGCGAGTCCCTTGGACTGCAAGGAGATCCAACCAGTCCATTCTGAAGGAGATCAGCCCTGGGATTTCTTTGGAAGGAATGATGCTAAAGCTGAAACTCCAGTACTCTGGCCACCTCATGCAAAGAGTTGACTCATTGGAAAAGACTCTGATGCTGGGAGGGATTGGGGGCAGGAGGAGAAGGGGACGACAGAGGATGAGATGGCTGGATGGCATCACTGACTCGATGGACGTGAGTCTGAGTGAACTCCGGGAGTTGGTGATGGACAGGGAGGCCTGGCGTGCTGCGATTCATGGGGTCGCAGAGAGTCGGACACGACTGAGCGACTGATCTGATCTGATCTGAAGGTTTGCTTCTAGAATGATGGGAGATATGATTATGGATGATTGGAGGAAACATGGTTTGAAGAAGTGTACATGCTTAGAGAAAAGGAATAGAGTTAATACATGGTAAGAAATAGGATCTTTTGCACATAATGGACAACTAGTATTCAGTGACAGTTATTTAGGTCGTAACTTCGTTTGGCCTGGTTGCGTTTTCTACTAAAATTCTTAATAACGCCATTAGTAATAATTTATCTTAATAGAACTGTTACTTACACTCAGTTACAATTAAATATCTTTGTTGATATTGTGAAAGCAATAACTAAAGTCATTAAAAGGAAGTGTGATAAATTATAAGAAATGTAGTCTAGGAGATAATATATTTGAGATTTTACATATTAGAAATTTTTTTTGTGCATGTTGAATAGCAAATTAGAATGAATGTATAATGGAATAAGATAATTGCTGTTTTTTTTTCAGGATTTGGTTTTCTTCAGATAACATTTGCTAAAAAAATACACTTAGTATAACATGATTAGAATTTTAAAGACATTTTGATTATACTCAATATTTAGTGTCATCTAATATTGTAATGTTGTGAAAAAATTTGAGAGAGATTCTAATGAAAAGGAATGAATTTGTGTTGTAATTGTAACCTAATAGAAATTAATGTACAAAGGAATGAAATATACCTATTAATTTAATATATAGTAATATATTTTATATATATATATATGTGAGATTTATATTCCTTCCCCCAAAATATCTGGATAGGTGAAAATAGAAAAATTTTGCTCAAGTATGGACACTTAAACTCGTTACCATACACTTATGATACTATAGAAAAAGCCTTTGTAATATCATCTTCTGAAAAATGTGCTAATATACTGAATGAACTTTGACAGAATAAATAAATGTATTTTTTAAAAGAATTTAAGCTATTTTGTGTGCAAGAATTGATTTAATAAGTCACTTAATAAGCTGTTTATAAAACATTTAGCTATGAATGAAGTCAAAGCATTTTTGAAATTTATTAATCTTTGTCATAATCTTCTGAGATCATTAGTTAAGGAGTTGGAATGGTTGAACTGTCTCTGACTTTTCATCTTATCAGTGTTCTAAACGCAGTTTTTCAGTGCTTATGTATTGAAACTCCCATTGCATTGGTCAAATTAAAGACCATTATTTGGTTTTACTCCTGCATTTTTTTTTAGAAACTTTAAAAATTTTCTGAATTCAATTTTAAGTTGAGCTGAGTCTTTGTTGCTTTACACAGGCTTTCTCTAATGGCAGTTTGCGAGCTTTTCTTGCTGTGGAGCACAGGCTCTAGCCGCCCAGGCTTTAGTAGTTGCGGCTCCTGGGCCCCAGGGTGTGGGCTCGGTAGTTGTGGCGCACGGGCTTGGTTACTTTATGGCATGTGTGCTCTTCCCGGAGCAGGGATTGAACCTGTGTTCCCTGCATTGGCAGGGAAACTCTTATCCATTGTGCCACCAGGAAAGTCCTATTCCTGCATTTTTATATTGGAAGGTTTTGACTATACTATTCTGTTTTGCTTCACTGACTTCATTAGGAAGTAACTATGAATTTTTAAGCTTTAAAAAATTTTTTTACAATGTCCTTAAAGGTGACATTAACTATTAACATTTATAAAGTAAAAATATAAAATAAGAAACATTTTCCCCGGTCCTATCTGGAGCATTACATGTTTGTGTATAATTTCTGACATTTAGTATAATAGTCCCCCCACCTCACCCCCAACCCTTATCTGTGGTTCTCCTTTTTGTGCTTTCAGTTACCCATGATCATCTTTGGCCTGAAAATAGTAAATGGAAAATTCTGGAAATAACAATTTATAAATTTAAATTGTGCACCATTCTGCGTAGGATGATGAAGTCTTCCGCTATCTTGCTCTGTCTTTTGTCCATCACATTGGCACTGTACACTACTTGCCTGTTAGTAATTTAGTAGCCATCTCAGTTATTAGGTCAACTGTTGCAGTATCTCAGTGCTTGTGTTCAAATAACCCGTATTTCATAATGGCCCCAAAGTGCGAGAATAGTGATGCTGAGAAAAATGTAGTCTATAAAGTGTTTAGTACTATTGGCAATTTCGAGTATACCTTGACATTCTTGGAATGTATTCTCCACAGATAAGGGGGATGCTGTACATATGAATCTGTGTCATTCAGGAATTTAGAGTTTCATGTACCAATTTGACATCTCTTCAAGTAAAACCCCAAACTGTGGTAAAAGACATCCATCTTTAACTTGGATACAAGATATACAGAAAGAAAAAGACTGTTAATTCTTTTGCTTCTTAAACATTAGCATTGGAGTTCAGTTTTTAAGCTGAAAAAATTTTCTGCATGTTCTATCTGTCCAGTGAGTTACACAAATGATTACTGTCCTTGCTTCTTCCTTATTAGAGAGAATCTTTGATTCATACTAGAACATTTTTCAAATGAGAATGTGATTTTTAGAAATTCTATTTGTATTTGTTTTCAGTTTGTCTAGAATTTTTTTCTGACAAGTTAAACTCTAACAGTATCACTTCTTAGACTAATACTTTGTGAAAAATATATAGAGATATTTTCTTCAAGTTGAGCAATTTACTCCTGTACTGTGCTAAGTCGCTTCAGTTGTATCCGACTCTGTGTGACCCTATGGACTGTAGCCTGCCAGGCTCCTCTGTCCATGGGATTCTCCAGGCAAGAAAACTGGAGTGGATTGCCATGCCCTCCTCCAGAGGATGTTCCCAACCCAGAGATTGAACCTGCATCTCTTATGTCTCTTGTATTGACAGATGGTTTCAATAGCACCACCTGAAAAGCCAGTTTACTCCTATATGCCTATAATTTTTCTTGAGTTTCATTTTTAGCAGGCATCAAAAGTAAAACTCTATAGTAGGGGGATGAATATATGGAATATTAAAGTAAAGTTATCTTCAGCTAAACAGAATAATCTTTTTACTTGCTTAGTAGAGGTAAGATAGTATTGATTAAAGACGCTTTGGACTCTAAAGATAGAAAGATAAAGATTGAAAGTGTTTGTGTTTTAAACTTGTGGCTTTATAATTAAGTCTTGGAATTTTATGTGATGTTGGAAACCACACTGTGTGCTAATTGCCTTAGAAGGTAAGAAAATAAACATATGTATAGCAGTTAATTGTTAAGACAGTAGGTTCTTATATGTGGGTGTGTGTGCACTCAGTCATGTTCAACTGTTTGTGGTCCCTGGAACTGTAGCTGGCCAGGCTCCTCTTTCCATGGGATTTTCTCAGGAAGAATACTGGAATGGGTTGCCCTTTCCTCTTTTAGGGGATCTTCCCGACCTAGGGATCAAACCTGTGTCTCATGGGTCTCCTGCATTAGCAGGTGGATATGTTATCACTGAGCTACCATATGTATATGTATAACAATTAATTGTTTAGACAGTAGCTTCTTTTACAGAACCCCAAATGAATTAATAAACCATCTACTTAAGTGTTTCTGCTTCAGTTTATATTTCAGGTCAATCAGCAATTGCTTGAGAAAATGTTTATTAAATCTCTTTAATAAACATGTTTAAGAGGGGAAATTTACAAGCATTGTGACGACAGTATATGTTTTCACATGCTAGTTGTCACGTCTTTGATATTGTATATAAATTGGACATAAACAGTCTAGTATCTGTAGATGTATATCTTTTTTTGAACATATTTTATTGTACATTCTTTCTAGCTTAATATGATTTAAGCCATATGTTCTGCTGTGTCTGTTCTTCTACAATGGATAAATAAAACTTAATCTCTTTATAGCAGCTTTTTGAGATATTTATATCCTGTAAAGTTCACCTGTTTAAAGTGTACAGTTCGATGATTGTTAGTTTTGATATATTCAGAGTTCTGCAGCCATCACTATAATTTAAAACTTGAACATCACCACAAAAAGAAACTTTGTACCCATTCGCAGTTACTCTCCATGGTTTCAGTATTCAATTTTATATCCATATTGTATAATTGTTTGTATGATTCAAGTATTATAGCTATAAATTATATAATTTTCCTAATTAGATAATGAATTTATTTCTTTGTTCTTTAACACACATAGTAGAAGTCATAATAAGTCTTCTTTGTTTTCTTCCTTTTACCTATTTCTCCTTTGCAGATACTCTATAAAGAGTGGCTTTTAATCTTTTGTGCTCATTTATTTGTTCTAAATATAATATTAAATGTTTGGAGTCAGTTCTTTACAATAGCACTTAATTTTTTTTTTTTTCTGATCTGAGTGGATGACATGTAGTAGGTGAAGCTTTAAAAACTATATTTGGTAAAGTGGGATGAAAACATGAGAAAAGTTTTCTTCCTTTTCAGTACTTACTTAGACCTATTAGATTCATATTTGCTATCATCCAATTTCAGATCAGTATAATTTCAGATCAGTATAGGTTTCTAAACTACATGCTGCTGCTACTGCTAAGTCACTTCAGTTGTGTCCAACTCTGTGTGACCCCATAGTCGGCAGCCCACCAGGCTCCCCCGTCCCTGGGATTCTCCAGGCAAGAACACTGGAGTGGGTTGCCATTTCCTTCTCCAATGCATGAAAGTGAAAAGTGAAAGTGAAGTCGCTCAGTCGTATCTGACTCTTAGCAACCCCATGGGCCGCAGCCTACCAGGCTCCTCTGTCCATGGGATTTCCCAGGCAAGAGTACTGGAGTGGGGTGCCGTTGCCGTCTCCATCTAAACTACATAACAGGGCTCATTTGACTCTAACTTCTTATGTCTATCGTGTGTTTTCTCTCTACTCCTTGGATATATTCATATTAACTTTTTCACTGACTTTGTCCTAATATAATTAGGAGCATTAGCAAATCCTAAATAATTGAAGATGTTTTAAAAGATAGATTAATACTCTTCCAAATTGCATTCCTCATGTACAGATTACTGGCACAAGTTTTTGTTTAAATTTTGATAAACCCTTGGACACTTTTCTCTCTCCCATCTTCCCCTATAAATACCTTTAGCCCAAACACAAATTTTGTCTAATCTCTCACCTCTGTTTAACCCTGCTGTCCTGACTAGTCTTTTTATGTATTTATTTTTCAAATTATTATTTCTTACTTCATTCTATAAATAATATAGGACCAACTTGTATTGTTATTGTTAAGTTTAAGGAACATGACAGAAATAGTCACAATCAAAACAAAATATGAATATATAGTAACCCACCAAAAATATCTTGGCTCAGTCTTTTCAGAAAGACATATATATATACAAACTAAAAGAGTCCCATATATTCCATTATTCATCCTACAAAAATAAATATTTTTACAGATATGTAGTTTCTTCTAAGGTTAATATTTATTTAATTTGATAGTGATAATAAACTAAATTAAATCTTTAAAATATTATTTTGCTTAAAGATGTAGACCAGCATTTCTCAGGCAGATGTATCTGCTTAGTATAGTAGATTTTCATTTTTTCTGAGTTTTGAACCATTCCAGAAAGATACATTTACTCATAAAATTTTTGTAGAGTTTTTGATAGTTCATGGATATAAGAAGACTTTTTCCTAATTAATGGAGCCCAGGTCAGTAACCCCTGTTTAGTAAATAGTGAATGAAGTGATATATAATTCCAGTTATAGTTCCATATTAAAAATGTCCATTCTGGATTTCTAAAGCTTCTCTAGTCGTGTCTATATGCTTGTTTTCTTATATCGTTCAAGAATTAGATTTTGTAAAAAGGTGTTAAAATGGAGAATCGTGCCCAGTGGTGAAATGATGTAGTTTAGTGACAGTGATAGAAGAACAGAATTCTATAAAATTATTCAAATATCTTTAATTCATTCAGTCTGCCAAAGTGGCCATTGCAATGTTTTCAGATAGACCACAGCATTTTTGCTTCCTCATATGAGCCAAATTGGAACTATGCTTTGTGGGAAGGTTTTTTTAATACAGTACGTAGACATGGGTGAGAATCGAAATGTTCACTAACTTACTAGTTTCACAGATGCTTCCATAATACTTAGTGTACCCTTGGGTTTATTAAATTATCGTATCCTGACAGCAATCCTGAAACACTCCAGTCCTATAAAGCCATGTTTCTAAGAACTAAAGCAAGGTTTCAGCGAACCATATCTGACATGCCATGTTAATTTCCATAACTATCATTCTGGAGGCAGTAGTATTTCTAAGGCGTGGAGAATCTTGATAAATCTACCAAGTAAAAAATGAGAAAATATCTACGTTTTTCCTGGGTTTCCAATTATGAGGTTTGGTTTCTTTCAGTTCTAATTGAATTGCTTCAAAAATAATGATAAGCATCTTTTTTTCTCTTATCATGGATTATACAATAGTTATTTAGGTATATAATACATCAAAACACAGTATCATCTTTTTCTGTTTTTATCATGTCTAGTGTTCATATTGTGAATGAAAACCTCATTCTCTCATCTCATAGTATATTTACGTATACATATGATTTTTGCCTTAAGTAGAAGGGAAACAACCGACAGATACATAGATTAATTTCCTTTTTAAAACTGCAGCAAACTGTTCTATGATTCTTTTGTGTGTTTGGGACTGTTTTGTGGAGAAAGAATTTGTCAAGCAGCATTTGAGGGACATTGGCCTTTTGTGTACCCTTTCCTAAATAAACTTAAACAGAAACCTGTCAACTCAAGAATAAAATATTTCTTTGTAAATTTTCACCTGCAAATTATTGATAATAGAAGGAGCACCTTTTTAATCCTTATATCCTCCTTCTCCTCAACAGCTTTTTGATTGTAGATAAACTTCCCAGCTCAGTAATTAACTGAGCTCAGTCATTGCACCCCGTATCATGTGATTTTTTTTTTTCCAGTAGAATACATTATTAGAGCACTTACACAGCCAGTCTAGCTGCAGCAGCCCAGGCGGCAACAGCAGTGCCATTTTTCACAAAGAAAATGTTGAACAGGAGCCAAATGTTTGGTGGCAGTCTGTTGCTAGGAAATCAAGGTCCTGAGGCGATTAATGACAAAGCAAGCAATAACAAGAAGGCAGAATTACAGATTTAAAAGAGAAAAAAGTGGTTGGTGTTATAATTACCCAAAGAAATCCGCACTCATTAAATTGGCTGTTTTTATGATTGACTTTAATTGGAGGTTAGCTCAGATATTTAGCTCCTTTCCCACCCCTTTAAACACACACAGGCACATAATCTGTAGAACTGCAGACTTGTTTTTCTAAGCATTGAGAGGAGCTTGCCCTGTAATTTGATCCCCACTGACAGATGCATTTTCTATGCTGCCATTTTGAATTAACCTATTGTAGAACAATTTTCTTCAGCCCTGTTGAATAAAACATCTAGTCCGATTACCTCTGAAGGATTTGATAGAGTAAAAGAATGTACTTCTCATTGAAGTAGATTGTTTGCATAGACTCTACTGATTTTGAACTCTGCCAATAAGCACAATCATTTGTAATAAATTTTCAAAGAAATTTGTGGGGAGAAGGTAATGAGAGTCACCCTTTTATAGTTTAATGTGTGGTTATCTGCATCAAAACAATATTATTCTTTCAAGAAAGCGTTATTTTCCCAATAAAGATGTTCATAGGCATTTAAAAAAATTTTATGAATCTTCATTTATACTGTTGATAATTTTAGGAATAGAATCTTGTATTTATGTGCTTGAAATGACTACTCCTCCTCTCCACCAACAGTATTTTAATTATAGGACTCATTATGCTTCAAAGACCCTCTTGTAAAACTATTTTTAATATATAAAATATTTAACTAAAATGATTTTAAGATCTGCCTGTTTGAATAAATGTTTGATGTATTTATATATAGACAAAGAATTCCTTTACATTTTCTAGAATTTGATAAAGTATATTACCAGAATGACATTGATCAGTCTTTCATGTACAGATGAAGCATCACAGTTTATTTACCTTTTACAACCTTAAGAATAAAGTTACATGATGCCACTGCTCTCCAGATTTCTAATCAAACCCTGAAACAAAAGAGCCAAGCACATTCTATCTGACAATACACACACTGCTAATCAGATGCCAGTGCCAAGCTGTCTGCTTTGTTAAATACTTAGCTTCCTAGAGGCAGGAAGACAGCTGCTATAAGTGTGATAAAATTTGGTAGTTCAATCTATTTTTACTACCCTTGAGCTACTAAGTTACTGTTAATTTAGACCACCCCAATTGGTATACTTTAGGGAGTTTTTTTTTTAAGAGTTTGTAATTAAAATGATAAAGTATTATTATTACATTGAATACCTTCTGTAAGTTTTACATTTGGCAGATACCTACTGAGATAACTCCAGCATGTAATTTACAATGATGTAATGGTTGTAATTGCATTTTCGGGGGGCAAAAGAACTATAGGAGAAAAGTGCTTCCTTTAGAAGAGTTTTGAGATCTGTTTCTATTTCATTTAAATCCACTCTTATCCTAAAATTGGCTACCTATAATTGACTGTAGCAGCCATAAACATAAAGCATTAAGAGTCTATCCAAATATTATTTAAAGTGTTAATGCATACATTACCACCAGGGGGAGAAAGCTAAAAAGTCTTTGATGATAACTCTGCCAGCAAGTGACTTGTGCTGCTTAGACCTATATAGTTAATCATATCTCCAGATAACAGTGCCTTTGGGGTCATGATTCATATACAATTTGTATATGAAATCAAATGTATACGAAATCTATACTAACTCAACTAAGTACCTAAATGTAAATTAAATGGAAACTCCTGTACTGCATGATTTTTTTAAGAGAAGACACAAATAAACAAGTTGAAGATTTTTATTATTATTTTTCTCTTAACTGTCAGTCTACTTGAGCTATCCTTCTGAAACTGAATTCTTCAGATCTGTGATATTGGGTAGATATTAGCATATCTAATAAAATCAAATATTCACATGATTGATATACCAAATTGAGTAGTCTGCAAGATAGCTTTCTAGTTTATTGTCTCTACGCTGTAGTTGTGGTGTTGGTTGGTTGGTTTGTTTTAATATCTCTCTAGTTAACCATTTACAGTTCAATACTAAACATTTGTATGAGCAAAGCTTACAGAGTCTTTCCCTGGAGAATACTTTCTAAATGTATAAAATAGGTGCTTGGGACTAGACCCCAGCTCCCAACCATGAAAAATGTCAAAGTTGATCTCATGTCTTTTCTCCAGTCTAGAACTCTAAAGTGATACAATATAAACACTCCCCCATAACATTTAAGCATGGCCTTTCCTCACAATTTTATGTTTTATTCTATGAAGAATCATCAGTTTTAATTCTTATACTCTGATTTTTAATTATGGAGATATTAAAATTATAAATGTTGGGCAAAGAAAATCATTGACTAAAGACATGGAGATCAATTTTTGTCGTGATATAACTTCTCGGATGGTACTGTAGTGGTAGGTACATGATGCTATGCATTTATTAAAGCCCATAGAACTGTACGTCACAAGGAGTTAAGGTGAAAATATTTTTTAATGTAGGGAATCCTAGAATTAGGACAGACTTTGAGAGATGAATCTGTGTTCCAAATATATAATATTACCTTACTGGAAGGGTGCAGAAAAAAGGAGCTGACATAAGTAACTTGGGAAATGGTGTCTTGACTTGAAAACATTAAGTTAAATACAAAGGAACACTATAGAGACACTGTAGTTGGCAGATTTGTTTCTTACAGGCATTTGAGTTAATAATTCTGAGCCCACTTTGTGTATATACTGGAGTTGGACAACTATTGAAATAGATGATGGATGGTGGGATTCAGGTTTCTCACTGTCAGAGAGAGATGTTAAAGATATACAAGATAACCCGGGGTCGGGGGCAAACTAGAATAAACTCTTGGTACTGAGTTAAGAGTTGGAGATAATAGTATGAATTCTTGTTCAGCTTAATATATAAAAATAATTACAGATACACGTGTGTACATGAGTTAGTGTACATACATATATTTCCTAGATCTGTCAACTAAGAAAGCTTAGAAGCAGTGATACCCCAAGCAACAGACATACTCAGCACCCAGACCTGTGTTGAAAAATACTATTCTCCACTGAAAGGACCCAGGGTTCCTTGGAGAAATGGCTGATTCTATGACTGGAACAGGGAAAATGAACTTATAGAATCTTGTATTCTTCCACCCCCATCCAATCATGAGAACATCAGACTAATCTCAACTGATGGAAACTCTTAAGAAATACCATCGAGTACTCCTCAGAACCTTTAAGATTGAAGAAATTAGGAAAGACTAAGAATGTGCCACTGATAAGAGGAAACTAAAGAGATATAACAACTAAGCACAGAGTGGTTTCTTGGATTGGAACAAGAACAGAAAAGGATATTAGTATAAAAACTGGTGAAAATGAATTAGGTGTGGACTTTAGTTAATAGTAGTACAACAGGTTGGTTTCTTTCTTTGGAAAGATATACCATGGTAATGTAAGGGGTTAACATTAGGGCAAACTGGAATAAGAGCATCTGGAAACTCTCTTTACTATGTTTGAAGTTTCCCTATATATCTAAAATTATTCCCCAATAAAACTTTATATAAAATTAACCTGTATACCTACCACCCATCTTAGGAAACAGAAATTTGCCAGTATCTTTAAATCTCTATTTGATCCTTATGATCCCCTGTCTCTCTCCAGCCCCAAGATAACCATTATCTTGAGTTTTATGAATATTATTCCTGTGGTTTTCTTGATAATTTAAGCATATTTGTATCCCTGATCACTTTATCGCAAAACCTTTCATCACTTGCATAATTTCCCTGTCTTGTCTTTGCTACTTTGTGGATTATGATGTATTTTCTGATGTTTCTGATTATGTCTTCAGTAGTGTCTTGTATTCTGTTTTGCCTCTCCTTTAGTATCCATAACTTTAGTATGGATACTAATTTTCCATAATTTTAGTATCCATAACTTTATTTTTCATTTTTATTTCTTTCAGATTTGCTTCTTGTTTCATCATTTTGGTAAACTCTGACTCCTTTCTCCTGTTTATACTTTTTTCTTTTATTTTTTTAAAATATATTAAACTTTTTATTTTGTGCCTAGCCTAATAGTTAAATCTTTTGCAGTTCTGATTTTGTTGTTTTTGTTTCTTCTGGCTCTTGCTCAGACTCCCTTATGTTTTATGTGTGAGCTCACATTCATTATTTGTAGTATTTTTGAGGCTGAGATGAAGGTGAGTTTCCAGAGAGAGGATTTGCATGGGAATCTGCCAAAATCCTAGGAATACAGTAAACATGGACACACATTCAGATAAATTTTAGGCTTAAAGTTTTGTGGGCTGCATAGGTAGTATGAGTTTTGGACCTTTAAACTTCTCTGAGGGTGGGCTTGTGGTTAAATTTTCAGGAAAGATATTTTTACCTTCACCCATCAGCAAGTTTGAAACAAGCAGATTTCCTTGCTGCCTCTTTCTTTGGGATAGGCTTACTTCTGTTTCACTCTTAAACTAAGTGTGCAACTCTTTAGAGTTTCAGCTTTATGTTGAGATCTATAATCTCCCTATCTTCAGTTTACCTAAGATTTCTTTTCTAAACCTTAGGTTCAGTAGTGTGCTGGTAAGGATTTTAAAACTTGATATCTAGAAGGAAAAAAGTCTTGATTTGCAGTATTTTTCAATTTTATGTTACAACTAATTTCAAACTACCAATGTGAAGTCAGTGAGCATGAATTTGGGAAGAGATATGTACAGTTTGCTCCCGCAAGTCATTTCCAGGGTACTGCTGCCAACTCTGTACATGGCTGTAAAAAGTAAAGCTCGATTCATGGAATTTGACATGTTTCTAGAATGAAAGACATTTGGCTGTTTGCTTACCTCCCTGGATTTCCATTTTTACTTTGTTTTAGCTTTCCGAGTGTTCTGTGTCAACCTAGCAATGCATTTCAAAACAAAAAAGATTCTTTTCTTTTGATTTTTAACTCATCATTTGTTGTTTTCAGCAAAAGGGCTTTGTTATTATGGTACCTAAAGTCAGTTTGACTACCAAAAATAGAACTTCTTGTTTGCAAATATAATTTATTGGTTTTTTTGTATTATAAACAATGCATGACAATTACATTAAAATTGAGACATACAAAAGTATAGCAAATAATATTAAAACACCCATAATCCCATCACACATTTATCTTTTTGTGCATACATGTGTCTCTTTGAGTTTTTATATATAATTTGCATCCAACTGTATCTTCTGTTTCATAATAGGATTTTTATTTCTTAATATTTAAGGAATGTTTGCTCATGTCATTAAAAATTCCTCCACAAGATGCCCATACCCCATTACACAAGAGTAAAGAAAAACATCTTCACAAATATGAATTAGTTAAACTGGGGATCCAGGCTTTATGGTATGTTAAAATAATTTGCAAAGATTATTTATTTCAGTATTTATAATTGTAAAAATATTAGAATGTATGTAAATGACCAATCATAGGAGATTGATTGAATAAACCGTGGTACATGCACACTATAGAGTACAATGCAGATTTTTTATAAACAGAAATGAATTGATATCCAGGAAATAAGATACAGAAGGAAAGCACAAAAGAGCACATGTAGTGTTATTTTTTTGTGTAAGAAAAAGGGAAAATAAAACATGCATATATGCAGGAAGGGTAAAGCAGAACACAATAAAATCAGTAATCTGTATGTGGCAGAAAGTGTGGTGGAAGAGATATGGGTCTCACATGACACTTCTTGGAGTTTATTTTTTTGGTATAGTTTCAAATTGTGTTAATATCCTGCCTATTCAAAGGGCTTCTCTGATGGCTCTGCAGTAAAACATCTGCCTGCAATGCAGGAGACACGAGTTCTATCCCCGGGTCAGGAAGATCCCCTGGAAGAGGAAATGGCAACCCACTCTGGTATTCTTGCCTGGGAAATCCCATGGACAGAGGAGCCTGGTGGTCTGCAGCCTATGAGGTTACAAGAGTTGGACATGACTTAGCAACTGAACCACTGCTGTGTATTCAACAGGTTAAAGAAAAATGATATCAGTGAGATAGCAGATCTAAAACTAAGCATACTAAAACAAATGAACATAATTGGTTATCAGAAGTCAAATGAATACTGTATACTGAAAGATAAAGAAGAAAGAAGGGAGGAATAATTCAAGTAATTTATTAACACAATGTTGGATGATAGGACCGGGGAGCCTGGTGGGCTGCCGTCTACGGGGTTGCACAGAGTCAGACACAACTGAAGTGACTTAGCAGCAGCAGCAGCAGCATCCTCAGTTTGGGGCAGAATAGGAGAGGCACACAGTACTGCATACAAATCTTGAACTTTTTTCTTTATTCTGTTTGTTTATTTTGGTGGTTTGAGCAAGCTAATGCTGAAATTATTTTGAGTGAATGAGTAATTTAGTTAATATTGTTTGGAGCCTGTATTTTCACTGTGGAAAATGGACATACAAGTATAGAATGAGAGAAGACAGAAAAGAATGCTGTGGGGATGGATTGGATTAGAGGTGTCTGTGTAAATATCTACATTCCTGTGTATAAGTGACTTGTGTGTGTGTGTACTTGTATATTTGTTTATGTGAATATATACGCATTTATGCCCTAGTGCTCTTGCCAAGTGGACAAAGGAAGAAAGTTGCTCAAGTAGTAATGACACAGCTAGCACCATATCGCATTCTTTCAGCTTCCTAGGGCTACTGTAAGAAATTACCAGAAACTTAAAACAACAGAAATGTATTCTCTCACAAGTCAGGAGACTAGAAGTTCAGAATCAATGTGCTGGCAGGGTTTGGTGAAGTCTTGATCTTAGAGGGGCCGAGGGGGAATCTCTGCCATGCCTTTCTTGTAGCTTCTAGTGGTTGCCTGTGATCCTTGAAGTTCCTTGCCCTCTGGCAACATAGCTCTAGTCTCTGCCTCTGTTGTCGCATGCATTTTCTCTATGCCCAGATTTCTTTTTTCTTATAAGGACACCAGTCATTGGCTTAGGTCTCCTCTTGGTTATATCTGCAAAAACTCTATTTCCAAGTAAGCCTGCATTCACAAGCAATACCAGCAGTTAGACCTTAAACATATTTTATTGTGGGGCACAGTTCAACCCACGGCACCACTTAAAAAAAAAAAAATCAGGACTCCTTGTTGAAATGGCAGGTTCCAAGGCCAAGTATAACGTCACTAAGGAAGCATTCAAAATAATGATGGATGGTTTATCTTAACTATATAGGAAAGAGCTTGAAGGTCTCCCATTGGCCAAATTTGGGACAATTTGAGCATTAAAATAATTAAATACCATAATGAATTATGAACCATTGGGAAAAAAGAGTTTTGTGAGGTAATGCCAGTCATAGGTGGGAGGGAGGAAGAAAAAGAAAGAAAACAAGAAAAAGAAGGCATCTTGCTTACAGTAGAATGCTGCAGGTTGAATGGCAGATGTGGAAGGTGTCGTGGAGTTGGAAAAAAGCAAAACTGAAAACAAACCTGACATTGTTTTGCAGCTTCCAGGGTAAAAATTAGAGCAAGAAAAAATTATCAGTAGAGGCAACAGGTTGATGAGGAGGAGGATATTTGCATGGTCTTAAAGTAGCTCCCCAAAGAATGCTTATTAGTTGTAGGGTTGAAAAGAAATAGCAGTAATGCATTGGAGATGTCCAGCCCTAGTGATGAAAATTATCACCAATGAGAGTCAGATGGCCAATGTAGAGGACACAATGTCGCCTATGCAATATGCTGTCTAGAGTGCATTATCTCAACTTAATAACCAGGAAACATTAGAAAATGCACACAAATAGAGAAAGACAATACTAACAAGTGCAAATAAATAAAGCAAATAAAATAAAAATGTTAACAGGGGAACCTGAGTAAAAAGCATAGGTATATGGGGTTTTTGTACAATTTTTATTTTTGGAATTTTTCTACATTTGAAATTATTTCCAACTGAAAATTCATATAAACTCGATGACAAACCTACATAGTATATTAAAAATCAGAGGTATTATTTTGCCAGGAGAGGCCCATATAGTCAAAGCTGTGGTTTTTCTAGTAGTCGTGTATGGATGTGAGAGCTGGACCATAAAGAAAGCTGGGTGCCAATAAACTGATACTTTCCAATTGTGATGCTGAAGAAGACTTGTGAGAATCCCTTGGACTACAAGGAGATCAAATCAGTCAGTCCTAAAGGAAAACAACCCTGAATATTCATTGGAAGGATTGATGCTGGAGCTGAAGCTCCAGTACTTGGCTACCTGGTGCGAAGAGCCAGCTCTTTCGAAAAGACCCTGAGGCTGACAAAAGGAGATTGAAGGCAAAAGAAGAAAGGGTAGGTGAAGAATGAGATGGGTTTGATAGCATCACCAGCTAAAAAGACGTAAATTTGATAGCATCACCAACTAACGGGACATAAATTTGAGCAAACTCTGGGAGATAGTAGAGGACAGAGGAGCCTGACACGCTGCAGTTCAAAGAGTTGGACAAAACTTAGGAACTTAACAACAACAACAACAACAAAATTCTTTAGTTACTGAGAATAAATTGAGAAAACCATCTTAAATTGGACTCAGATAGTATACAGTCCCAACTGACAATTAGCCAATCTTTTTAGTGACTATTATTCAAACTTTTTAATTAAGAAACTGATTTTGTGTAAACTGTGAAATATCTTATTACACTGACGTTATGCTTCCTAAAGCATTAAATTATGATACCTAGAATCTCTTTGAGATTTAACATATCATTTAATCTGTAGTTGTATATAGCTAATATATATTATATATAATTTATAGTTAATATATAATTAGTATCTATATATTATAGATATATAATCAGTATCTGTGGGGAATTGGTTCAGGAACTACATCCCCTGCCAAGGACATCAAAAACCTTGGATGCTAAAATCCCTTATATAAAATGGTATGGAACAGTCAGTCCTATCAAGGTATTCGTCATATCAAGGTATTAATATCAAGGTATTTCTGCATCTACATTTACAGAAGGCTGGCTCTATGGTTAATACATACAACTTGTAGCAAAGTATCTCAATTCTTCCCATTAATTCCAATCAATTTTTATATGCATAAAAGAGATCATTAGAGTTATTAGAAGAAACCTATAAACTTTTAAGACTAGTGGCCTTATTAATCATTATTCATATCTGTAATATTATAGAGATAGAGAAGGAAGAGATTAACAATATATCCATCAACTCTTTCAATCAAGATCGATATAATATGAATGGGTTTTAAGCCAAGGCAGATTTCATGAGAAAGAAAGAAGGAGAAATTCTCTAATGCAGAGGAGAATTTTTGTGGTCATCCATAATAATTATACAAAGTATTCAGATATAAAAACAAAGTTTTGACATGTGATATTCTCAAACTTGGATATTCAGAAGAGTGATTTTTCCATGCACTGGAAGCAAATATATCTCTCAGGACCATTCATTTGTTCAAGTGCTTATCATGTGCTGGACGGTGTTTTAGGCACTTAGAATGTAACTGTGAATAAGAATTATATTTATAATAGACAATATAGCAGAAAATGTTCTCTGAAGAATTGTTAATAATGGATCACGTTTGTGTAGTGACACATACCATTCTAAGATCTTTATGTATCTTAGTTAATTTACCTTAATTAACCTTGTGAGTATTGGCACTGTTATCACCTCCATTTAATGGTTGAAGAAACGGAAACATGGGGATGTTACTTAACTTACTCCAGGTCTCACAGCTAGCATATGACCAACCTTGAATTTGAACACATTGTATAGGCTCCTGTGTCCAACCCTCTTTTTTTTAAAAAAATGAAACTTTTGAGATCACTGAAAATTCCTATGTCATTGTAACAAATAATATAAAGAGATCTGATATACCTTTACACAGTTCCCCCAAAACACTATACTGCAATAGCACAACCAACATACCGACGGTAACATAATCCGGGTACCAAACAGATCCATCACAAGAATCTCTCATGGTCTTAGTTGAGGCTGCTGTATGAAAGTGCTGCAGACTGGGTGGCTTAACAATAGGATTTGATTTCTCACAGTTCTATAGGCTGGAAAGTCTAAGATCAGAGTGACAGCATAGCATGGTTGAGTTCTGATGAAGGTCTTTTTCTGACTTGCAGATGGCTACCTTCTTGCTGTAGCCTTACATTGCTGTAGAGAAGGGACTGTCTCTCTTGTCTATTCTTAGACAGGCACTGATCCTTCTCATGAGAACATGACCTAATTTACCTTGAAAAGCCTTACCTCAGAAACATTGCACTGAGAATCAGGGCTTCAGCATACAGAATTGTAGGGACATAGACATTTATTATATAGCACTTATGTTGTCTCTCTATAGCCACACCCACTTAGCTTCTACCCCAACCCCTTCACATACCCCCTTAACCCTGGCAACCACAAACCTTTCTCTGTAATTCTGACATTTCAAGAATGTATAAATGTAGTCATACAGTATTTCACTTTTCAGATTGGCTTTTTTCACTCAGCAGAATCCTGTAGAGAGTTATCTAGATTGTTGGCATTTATCAATAGTTCATTCTCTTTTATTAATACATAGTTTGGTACGAAAGTGCCACAGTTTGTTTACTCATTGGAAGACCTCTAAGTGGCTTCTGCTGCTGCTGCTGCTGCTAAGTCGCTTCAGTCGTGTCCGACTCTGTGCGACCCCATAGACGGCAGCCCACCAGGCTCCCCCGTCCGTGGGATTCTCCAGGCAAGAACACTGGAGTGGGTTGCCATTTCCTCCTCCAGTACATGAAAGTGAAAAGTGAAAGTGAAGTCGCTCAGTCGTGTCCGACTCTTAGCGACCCCATGGACTGCAGCCCACCAGGTTTGATGCTATTATAAAAAAGTTTCTATAAACATTTGTTTATATTTGTATTTTTCTTAGCTACTTCTAAGCTTTATCCATCCCTTCATATCTCTCAGTACACTGAATAGACAATAACTTGCTGGTAAGGTGACATTGGGAGAAGGAAATGGCAACCCACTCCAGTGTTCTTGCCTGGAGAATCCTAGGGACGGGGGAGCCTGGTGGGCTGCCGTCTATGGGGTCACACAGAGTCGGACACGACTGAAGCGACTCAGCAGCAGCAGCAAGGTGACATTGAGAAGAGGCCTGAAGGAATTAAGGGAAAATGCCATGTAGCTATTTGAGGAAAGCACACATTTCTAGCAGAGGGGAGCAGTTAAGAGGCTTTGAGATAGGAATATGCCTATAGTATTTACAGCACAACAGAGGAGGACACTGAGACACACCACAAAGAGAATGAAAGCAGATGAACTCTGAAAGGCAGCTGTGAGTCAAATCTATAAGATATGTAAGGTTTTAAATTTTCCTAAGATGAGACAGGCAACTATTAAAAGAGTTTGAGTAAAGGAGCGGCATACTCTGTGTTATATTTGAAAACTCACTGTAACTCCTAAGGAAAATAGATGAAACTTGAGCCAGGGAGAACAATAAGCAGGCTTTTACAATAATATTTGGCAAATACATGATGGTGGCTTGCACTAGCGGTGGAGCTGTTTAAGATGGGTCGGATTCTGGATATATTTTTGATAGATTGATTATTGGATATGAGAGAGAGAGGAGGGAAGGATGATTCAGTTTACTGACTGTGCCGAAGCCTTGCACTGTGTGGATCACAATAAAATGTGAAAAATTCTGAAAGAGATGGAAATACCAGATCACCTGACCTGCCTCTTGAGAAATCTGTATGCAGGTCAGGATGCAATAGTTGGAACCAGACATGGAACAACAGACTGGTTCCAAATAGGAAAAGGAGTACGTCAAGGCTGTATATTGTCACCCTGCTTATTTAACTTATATGCAGAGAACATCATGAGAAACGCTGGGCTGGAGGAAGCACAAGCTGGAATCAAGATTGCTCGGAGAAATATCAATAACCTCAGATATGCAGATAACACCACCCTTATGGCAGAAAGTGAAGAGGAACTAAAAAGCCTGTTGATGAAAGTGAAAGAGGAGAGTGAAAAAGTTGGCTTAAAGCTCAACATTCAGAAAACAAAGATCATGGCATCTGGTCCCATCACTTCATGGGAAATAGATGGGGAAACAGTGGAGACAGTGTCAGACTTTATTTTTTGGGGCTCCAGGAGTTTGTGATGGACAGGGAGGCCTGGCGTGCTGCAGTCCATGGGGTTGCAAAGAATCGGACATGACTGAGTGACTGAACTGAACTGAACCTGCATAATCTCTAGCCTTAGATAAATTTGCATTTAGAGCTCAATATTTTCTCTGTGATGACATAGAATCAGAAGAAAGAGACTTTCAGTCTTTAGTAGCATGTGAACATGATAACTTCATCTCTTCATTAGGACCTGACAATGTGAAGTCCATTGTCCATAGTTCCTGAGCTCTTGTTCAATAGGTAGTATTAACATTTGCCTTTCTCTCTCTTTTATGACCTGTCAGCACTAACACAACTCCTAACTTCAACATAACCTTTCTATAGATTTGTTAATATATTCAAACATTCTGTATTGCTTCTCTCATCTTGTTATGGTTTACTAAAAGGTGGTATGAATATTCCTTATTTACATGTATCCTTGTAATGGCAATACTGATAAACAATAAACATGTTTTTATTTTGTATAAATTTAGTATTGCAATGAGTATTGCTGAAACTTAGTTTAGTGATATATTGTTTATCCAGAATTGTCAAGGATAGTATTACATCTTAAAAAACAAAATACTGAGTAAGAACATCTTTAAATTTTTACTCTTTCAGATAAAGATATAGCTGTATAAATTCACGGTCTTCTTATTTATCAGTTCTGTGAATATAATTGTTTTCTCCATGTCTCAAGATTTCATATACAGTATCTATTGTTACATGGGTTTGTTGTGTGCTTTTAAGTGGCTCCAAGCAGCTATGTATTTTCAGTTCAGTTCAGTCGCTCAGTCGTGTCCGACTCTTTGCGACTCCATGGACTGCAGCATGCCAGGCTTCCCTGTCCATCTCCAACTCCCAGAGCTTGCTCAAGCTCATGTCCATTGTGTTGGTGATGCCATCCAACCATCTTATCTGCTGTCGTTCCCTTCTCCTCCCACCTTCAATCTTTCTGAGCATCAGGGTCTTTTCAAATGAGTCAATTCTTCACATCATGTGGACAAAGCATTGGGAGTTTCAGCTTCAGCATCAGTCCTTCCAATGAGTATTCAGGACTGATCTCCTTTAGGATTAACTGATTGAATCTCCTTGCAGTCCAAGGGACTCTCAAGAGTCTTCTCCAACACCACAGTTCAAAAGCATCAATTCTTCAGTGCTCAGCTTTCTTTATAGTCCAACTCTCACATCTATACATGACTACTGGAAAAAGCCATAGCTTTGACTAGGTGGACCTTTGTTGACAAAGTAATGTCTCTGCTTTTTAATATGCTGTCTAGGTTGGTCATAAATTTATTCCAAGGAGCAGGTGTCTTTTAATTTCATGGCTGCAGTCACCATCTCCAGTGATTTTGGAGTCAAAAAGATAAAGTCTGTTACTGTTTCCATTGTTTCCCCATCTATTTACCATGAAATGATGGGACCGGATGCCATGATCTTAGTTTTCTGAATGTTGAGCTTTAAGACAACTTTTTGACTATCCTCTTTCACTTTCATCAAGAGGCTCTTTAGTTCTTCTTCACTTTCTGCCATAGGGTGGTGTCATCTGCATAGCTGAGATTACTGATAATTCTCCTGGCAATCTTGATTCCAGCTTGTGTTTCATTCAGCCCGGCATTTCTCATGATGTACTCTGTATATAAGATAAATAAGTACAGTGACAATATGCAGCCTTGACGTACTCCTTACCCTATTTGGAATCAATCTGTTTTTCCATGTCCAGTTCTAACAGTTGCTTCTTGACTTCCATACAGATTTATCAGGAGGTAGGTTAGGTGGTCTGGTATTCCCATCTCTTGAATAATTTTCCACTGTTTGTTGTGAAACACAGTCAATAAAGCAGAAGTAGACGTTTTTCTGAAACATTGTTGCTTTTTCTGTGATCTAACGGATATTGGCAATTTGATCTCTGGTTCCTCTGCCTTTTCTAAATCCAGTTTGAACATCTGGAAGTTCACGTTTCACGTACTGTTAAAGCCTGGCTTGGAGAATTTTGAGCATTACTTTGCTAGCGTGTTGAGATGAGTGCAATTGTTTAGTAGTTTGAACATTCTTTGCCATTGCCTTTCTTTGGGATTGGAAAGAACACTGACCTTTTCCAGTCCTATGGCCACAGCTGAGTTTTCCAAATTTGCTGGCATATTGAGTGCAGCACTTTCACAGCATCATCTTCTAGGATTTGAAATAGCTCAACTGGAATTCCTTCACCTCAACTAGCTCTGTTTGTAGTGATACTTCCTAAGGCCTTCTTGACTTCGCATTCCAGGATGTCTGGCTCTAGTTGAAGGATCACACCATCGTGGTTATCTGGGTCGTGAACATCTTTTTTGCATAGTTTTTCTATGTATTTTTGCCACCTCTTCTTAATATGTTCTGCTTTTCTATATAGGTACTTTGTATTAAGTTTACCTCCGCTAGCTTTGTAGTGATGCTTTCTAAGGCCCACTTGACTTCACATTCCAGGATGTCTGGCTCTAGGTCAGTGATCACACCATCGTGATTATCTTGGTCGTGAAGATCATTTTCGTACAGTTCTTCTGTGTATTCTTGCCACCTCTTCTTAATATCTTCTGCTTCTGTTAGGTCCCTACTGTTTCTGCCCTTTATCAAGCCCATCTTTGCATGAAATGTTCCCTTGGTATCTCTAATTTTCTTGAAGAGATCTCTAGTCTTTCCCATTCTGTTGTTTTCCTCTATTTCTTTGCATTGATCACCGAGGACAGCTTTCTTATCTCTTCTTGCTATTCTTTGGAATTTTGCATTCGGATGCTTATATCTTTCCTTTTCTCCTTTGCTTTTTGCTTCTATTCTTTCAGCTATTTGTAAGGCCTCCCCGGACAGCCATTTTGCTTTTTTGCATTTCTTTTCCATAGGGATAGTCTTGATCCCTGTCTCCTGTACAATGTCAAAAACCTCAGTCCATAGTTCATCAGGCACTCTATCTATCAGATCTAGTCCCTTAAATCTATTTCTCACTTCCACCGTATAGTCATAAGGGATTTAATTTAGGTCATACCTGAATGGTCTAGTGTTTTTCCCTACTTTATTCAATTTCAGTCTGAATTTGGCAATAAGGAGTTCATGATCTGAGCCACAGTCAGCTCCTGGTCTTGTTTTTGCTGACTATATAGAGCTTATCCATCTCTGGCTGCAAAGAATATAATCAGTCTGATTTTGATGTTGACCATCTAATGATGTCCATGTGTAGAGTCTTTTCTTGTGTTGTTGGAAGAAGGTGTTTGCTATGACCAGTGCATTCTCTTGGCAAAACTCTATTAGCCTTTGCCCTGCTTCATTCTGTATTCCAAGGCCAAATTTGCCTGTTACTTCAGGTGTTTCTTGACTTCCTACTTTTGCATTCCAGTCCCCTATAATGAAAAGGACATCTTTTTTGGGTGTTAGTTGTAAAAGGTCTTGTAGGTCTTCATAGAACCGTTCAACTTCAGCTTCTTCAGCGTTACTGGTTGGGGCATAGACTTAGATTACTGTGATACTGAATGGTTTGCCTTGGAAACGAACAGAGATTATTCTGTTGTTTCTTAGAAAGCGTCACTATGAACTAAGCTAGTGGAGGTGATGGAATTCCAGTTGAGCTATTTCAAATCCTGGAAGATGATGCTGTGAAAGTGCTGCACTCAATATGCCAGCACATTTGGAAAACTCAGCAGTGGCCACAGGACTGGAAAAGGTCAGTTTTCATTCCAATCCCAAAGAAAGGAAATGCCAAAGAATGTTCAAACTACTGCACAATTGCACTCATCTCACATGCTAGTAAAGTAATGCTCAAAAATTCTCCAAGCCAGGCTTCAGCAATACGTGAACTGTGAACTTCCAGATGTTCAAGCTGGTTTTAGAAAAGGCAGAGGAACCAGAGATCAAATTGCCAACATCTGCTGGATCATGGAAAAAGCAAGAGAGTTCTAGAAAAACATCTATTTCTGCTTTATTGACTATGCCAAAGCCTTTGACTGTGTGAATCACAATAAACTGTGGAAGATTCTTCAAGAGATGGGAATACCAGACCACCTGACCTGCCTCTTGAGAAACCTATATGCAGGTCAGGAAGCAACAGTTAGAACTGGACATGGAACAACAGACTGGTTCCAAATAGGAAAAGTAGTACATCTAGGCTGTATATTGTCACCCTGCTTATTTAACTTATATGCAGAGTACATCATGAGAAACGCTGGGCTGGAAGAAGCACAAGCTGGAATCAAGATTGCCGGGAGAAATATCAATAACCTCAGATGTGCAGATGACACCACGTTTATGGCAGAAAGTGAAGAGGAACTAAAGAGCCTGTTGATGAAAGTGAAAGAGGAGAGTGAAAAAGTTGGCTTAAAGCTCAACATTCAGAAAACGAAGATCATGGCATCTGGTCCCATCAGTTCATGGGAAATAGATGGGGTGTCAGACTTTATTTTTTGGGGCTCCCAAATCACTGCAGATGGTGATTGCAGCCATGAAATTAAAAGACGCTTACTCCTTTGGCACCCCACTCCAGTACTCTTGCCTGGAAAATCCCATGGACGGAGGAGCCTGGTAGGCTGCAGTCCATGGGATCGCTAAGAGTCGGACACACTGAGTGACTTCCTTTCACTTTTCACTTTCATGCATTGGAGAAGGAAATGGCAACCCACTCCAGTGTTCTTGCCTGGAGAATCCCAAGGACGGGGGAGCCTGGTGGGCTTCCGTCTATGGGGTCACACAGAGTCAGACACGACTGAAGTGACTTAGCAGCAGTAGCAGTACTCCTTTGAAGGAAAGTTATGACCAACCTAGATGGCATATTCAAAAGCAGAGACATTACTTTGCCAACAAAGGTCCGTCTTAGTCAAGGCTATGGTTTTTCCAGTAGTCATGTATGGATGTGAGAGTTGGACTGTGAAGAAAGCTGAGCGCTGAAGAATTGATGCTTTTGACTGTGGTGTTGGAGAAGACTCTTGAGAGTCCCTTGGACTGCAAGGAGATCCAACCAGTCCATTCTGAGGGAGATCAGCCCTGGGTGTTCTTTGGAAGGAATGATGCTAATACTGAAACTCCAGTACTTTGGCCACCTCATGCAAAGAGTTGACTCATTGGAAAAGATTCTGATGCTGGGAGGGATTGGGGGCAGGAGGAGAAGGGGATGACAGAGGATGAGATGGCTCGATGGCATCACTGACTCGATGGACGGAGTTTGAATGAACTCCAGGAGTTGATGATGGACAGGGAGGCCTGGTGCACTGCAATCCATGGGGTCGCAAAGAGTCATACACGACTGAGCGGCTGAACTGAACTGAAGTGAACTGAATAAGTTTACCACTTCTGTGGCTGGTAATGATTCATCCTTAACCAGCCTCCTTTCAATATTTCTAATTTTTTAGGGTAGGTATGAAAAATCTAGTTACTTAGAATTTTTAGAAAAGAGGAAATAAATACTAAATAATTTAGGTATTTGACTACTCTGGGACCTTTTCAGCTCCGTGATTCTCTTTTCTACTCTGCATTCCTGAAAGGCTTTACAAAGTAAGTCAGGAATATCTCTATATGTCGTTTAATTTGAAGTCCTTTGGTTCCGTGGAAGCAAATACTGCCCATTATTAGCAACCTGACATATTCTGTTGATGAGAAAATGAGCAATTTGGATCATCCATAATTGTTTATACTGCAAACAGTGTATCAGAAATGTCATAGTCTCATTTCATTAAAAAATTTACATACGCACAGATTTTAGAGTACTCATTCATGATTAAAGTCTACTTCCATACTGTTTGTGTTTGGAAACATTCAGTAGCCCGTCTTGAACTTAAAAATTTAATTGAATGCTTAAAGAATTATAAGTGTTCCTTTTCTTAGCTCTAATGCTAACCAGAGTGCTTTTCTAAACTGCTGAGAATGGACTCAAGATTCTGCTGAGGGCTGTAGATACTTATCTCCCTAATTGAGCCATCATTTGTTGACATGAGGGGAAAAACCACGTGACCTGCTTTAATGCATTTCTCAGTAACAGCAGGAGGCTAGAATGTAGTTCATTCAAAAGTAAAGCAGCAGCAGTATTATTAGACATGTGAAAATAGCATTGGTTATGGAGTGGTTTTAATAAAAGGTGAATAGTAATATAAAAGGATATAATCTTATAAAGTATAGGGAGTGATTTTTTAAAATCACTTGTTAGTTATTCATTAACTGTTTACTGATTTTTATACTTGCTAAGTATGTTAAGGTAATTGTTGACTTCTCAAAATTGATTATTAGTATAAATTAGTGGTAAAATTTGAAATTGGTGATTTATCATGCTGTGCTAAAGCAATGAAATATTACTGAATATTTCTGAGTAGATAGGAATGTAGTAGGATGAAAACTTTACTGACTACATTAACCTCACCTGGAGTAAGAGACATCAGTTGGCTTTGAGGGCTTCCCTTGTGGCAATTGCAGTTAAGTATTGCTGAAACTTTGTTTAGTGAAATATCATTTATCCATAATTGTCAAGGACAGTAGTGCATTTAACAAACAAAATGTTGAGTTCAGTTCAGTTCAGTCACTCAGTCATGTCCGACTCTTTGCGACCCGTGAATCGCAGCACACCAGGCCTCCCTGTCCATCACCAACTCCCGGAGTTCACTCAGACTCATGTCCATCGAGTCAGTGATGCCATCCAGCCATCTCATCCTCTGTCGTCCCCTTCTCCTCCTGCCCCCAATCCCTCCCAGCATCAGAATCTTTTCCAGTGAGTCAACTCTTTGCATGAGGTGGCCAAAGTACTGGAGTTTCAGTATTCGCATCATTCCTTCCAAAGAAATCCCAGGGCTAATCTCCTTCAGAATGGATTTTTACTCTTTCAGATAAAGATGTAGCTGTGTAAATTCATGATCTTCTTTCTTTATCAGCTCTGTGAATATAATTGTTTTCTCCATGTCTCAAGATTTCATATACAGTATCTTTGTTTGAATAGATTCTCTACATTATCTACATTAACCTGACCTGGAGTGACAGACATTAGTTACAAGAACAGTAGTCAGCAGTGTTACTTCAGTTTGCTACTGCTAAGTCATTTCAGTCGTGTCCGACTCTGTGCGACCCCATAGACGGCATAGATCCCCTGGAGGAAGGCATGGCAACCCACTCCAGTACCTACTAGCTCTCCTTTCTTTTCTGAAAGACATAAAATTATATAAAATAATACATATAAAAATGCATTCCTGGGTTTGTCACATATATATAGGCTTAATATGTAATAATAATAGCATAAGAGAGAGGAGTAAATAGAGCTGTACAGAAATAAAGTTCTATATCTTACTAGAATTAAGTTAATATGAATCTGAGGTAGATATAATTAAGATGTATATTCTAAGTTTTAGGGCAACCGAGGAGAAAAATCACAAAAGTTATAATTTAAAGTCATTAAAAGACCCATATAAGTATGTTCAACTGATTTTTGACAAAAGCATAAAATCAGTTCATTTGAGGAAGGATAGTCTTTTCAAAACATTGCAGCTGAAATAGGACATTCATAGGTCCAAAAATGAGCCTTATACAAAAATCCTCATACCTTATATAAAAATCAAGTCAAAGTGGGTCACAGGCTTTAATGTAAAAAGGAAATTATAAAACTTTCAGGGAAAAAAATGGGTGCAAATCTTATCATGTAGGACTAAGCAAATTTCTATTCTATGTTGTACTAGAAGTACTAACCAAATCTATTAAGCAGGAAAAATAATGGGGAGCTAGAAGAGAAAGTAAAACTATCTGCTGTAGACTATTTGTGTCCCTTCAGAATTCATATGTTGAATGCCAATAATTTAATCCTCAATTTATTTAGAGGTATGGTTTTTGAGAGGTGATTGGGCCATGAGGACAGAGCCCTCATAGGTGATATTAGTGCACTTAAAAAAGAGGCACCAGAGGGATCCCTTGCCCTTTCTGCCATGTAAGGACATAATGAAAAGATGCCCATCCATGAAACAGGAAGCATGCCCTCATCAAACACTTCATCTTCTTCCCAAATTCCAGAAATGTAAGAAATACATTTGGTTTTTTCCAAGCCACTCAGTCTTTGGTTTTTTCTTATAGCAGTCTGAATGGACTAAAGACATTGTATTTGAAGATAGTATGTGATTTCTCATGTAGAGAATTTTAAGGCATCCACTAAGGGGGGAGGGGGGTGGGGGGAGAGGACAAGGATATGATAAACATAAATTAGAAGTTAATGAAATAGAAAATAATACAGACTTAAACCTAAAACCTAGTTGTTTTAAAAAGTAATCAGAATAGATAATATTATATGAAAATACTAATAAAGTGAAAAACAGGAAAGAGCCCGTTAACAATAAAAATGATGTTTAATCAGTAAAGAGACGAAAAATTGGGGCTATTATATTTAAAAGTTTGATACATTCTGAAATTTTCTCATTTATCTTATATATTATCTTCATAGTTAGACTTAGCCATACTCATGGCTATAAATACTTTTCATAGAGAGTTGTGATTTCCAAATGAATTTTTTTGGTGTATGCCTCTTTTCTAATTTCCAAGTGTAATACTCACTGCATGCATTGGAGAAGGAAATGGCAACCCTCTCCAGTGTTCTTGCCTGGAGAATCCCAGGGACGGGGGAGCCTGGTGGGCTGCGTCTGTGGGGTCACACAGAGTCGGACATGACTGGCAACTTAGCAGCAGCAATACCCACTGGTTAGTCCATATATGCCAACGGTAGTCTTAAAACACCGTTGATCTTGTTTCTCCCTTTCATCTAACACATTTCTGTGCATGGTATCACTATAAGGTTTGGCTCAATGCTCTCTGGCCAAATCCTAAAAGTCATCCTTGTTTATTCCCTTTCCTTCAAGAAGTATCTGTCTTTAAAATTTATCAGGAATGCATCTATTTTTCTTGTATCTGCAACTACCTTTCTATTATAAAACTTTAGTATTTTATTTTTTTACTGTAGGCCTACTGCAACAACTGGTCTCCCCAGTTTTACCTTTTAACTCTTTCTAAACCATTCTCCACAGAATAATAGGAGTTATCTTTCTAAAATGTACATCAGTACAAGTCATTTACTGCTTAAGTTCCTTGCATAGTTGCCAGTTGCTTATAGAATAAAGTCTGATCTTTATGCAATGATATATAAGATCCTACATGTTTTATTGCTTTCTCTTAACGGTCATATCATCTTATTCCATTCTTCCCTCATTGACCGTTTCTTAAACACCTAAACTCTTGTCTTGTTCAAGTCCTTCACTCCTATTCCTTCTTCCTAGAATACGCTTGGCCAGTGTTCCCTAACGTTTTTGGCTTTAGGGACTGATTTTGTGGAAGACAAGTTTTCTTTGGATCAGAGGTTAGGTGGATGGTTTCTGGATGATTCAGGCATATTGCATTTATTGTGCTCTTTATTTCTAATTTAATGCTGCCTCTGATCTGACGAAGGTACCAGTCTGCAGCCCAGAGACTGGGGATCCCTGCTCTTGAGTCACATTTTCTAAGAGCCGACTCATGCATACTCTTCAGCTTTCAACTCAGATAGCATTCTTTTAGCAAGACACTTTCTGGTTACCTGTGTAAGATTGCTTCTCCTGCTTCTTCCTGGCTTTGTTATTATATACATCTAACATACTCCCCATTCATTATATAATCATATTTGTTATCTTTTTTGAGTCATCTCAGTTGGTAATTATCTTTATTCCTCCTAAGATCCTAACTAGATGAGAAGGTAAACAAAGTTCTTGCCTGTCTTAATAACCACATTAACTCTGGCGGCTAGCACAGTGTTGAGTATTTAATTTATATTCAGTATGCATCACTTCATGGGAAATAGATGGGGAAACAGTGGAAACAGTGTCAGACTTTATTTTTTGGGGCTCCAACATCACTGCAGATGGTGATTGCAGCCATGAAATTAAAAGACGCTTACTCCTTGGAAGGAAAGTTATGACCAACCTAGATAGCATATTAAAAAGCAGAGACATTACTTTGCCAACAAAGGTCCGTCTAGTCAAAGCTATGGTTTTTTCCTGTGGTCATGTGTGGATGTGAGACTTGGACTGTGAAGAAGGCTGAGCGCCGAAGAATTGATGCTTTTGAACTGTGGTGTTGGAGAAGACTCTTGAGAGTCCCTTGGATTGCAAGGAGATCCAACCAGTCCATCCTAAAGGAGAACAGTCCTGGGTGTTCATTGGAAGGACTAATGTTGAAGCTGAAACTCCATAACTTTGTCCACGTGATGGAAAAAATTGACTTATTTGAAAAGACCCTGATGCCGGGAAAGATTGAAGGTGGCAGGAGAAGGGGACGACAGAGGATGAGATGTTTGGATGGCATCACCAACTCAATGAATATGAGTTTGGGTGAACTCCAGGAGTTGGTGATGGACAGGGAGGCCTGGTGTGCTGTAGTCCATCGGGTCACAAAGAGTCGGACATGACTGAACGACTGAACTGAACTGATACATATATAAATATATAAAAGAGATCCAACAGATACTGTATCTCTTTTGAGTTTCTTTGTTGTTTTATAGCGGGTCTACTCCCTCCTTTCTCCCTTTTTAGATCATATAACCATCTATATTACTGATGTGTCTTCGGTTCCATGTGGCATGTTCACATGCCTATGGTGCCTATGGTCAGTACTCTTTTCTCCCTAAGTATGAGTCTTTTGAATAAAAACTCTCAACTTTCTCTCGTGATCACCTTTTAAAGAACCCTTTTATATGTTCCACAGAACGCCTCTTGTTTTTTTCTTGTTGTTAGGTTAGACTGCCCAATTAGGTGTCAGATAAATTTGCTGCCTTTGGCACATGTTCTGAACCAAAATTTTAATTCTAGAGCTTAGGGTCAGCATTTTCCAAGTGTTTTAAATTATAATCCTTTATAAAATGTTATATGTAAAATAGTGAGTAATTTTGAGTTTACTAAAAGCTGAGAAAGTTATTACTTTGGCTTTTCCCAAGATGACTTAAAATTTATCAAAAAGGATTATAGAAAGAACAGATTTATAACAGCTGTCTGATATATGCCCAGAATCCCCATGTTCAACTAAAACCACCTTGCCCTAGGCTTTCTAGAGCATAAAGCCCGTAGCAAGCAGCTTTCAACAGCTTTTTCAGGAAGCAATATTTTCCTTCAGTAAAAGGGTCACTGTACTGTTTTTCTTTTTCCTTCTCCTGTCTTATCTTTTGAGTTCAGGAAGTACTTTAAATTTACAGGCAGCTTTGAAGGCATGAAGCAAGTTCAGGCCTAGAAGTATTTCCTGTTATGGCATTAATCTAATTCCATGAAAGTAGAGCTGATTTTTCATCTGTAAAGTAGATAAAGTGCCTAGAGCAGCCGACTATTATTCTGGGTTATCATGATAAAGAGGCTTAGTTTTGACACGAAAGAGTTTATCAGCCTAACCAGTGGAAGATTTCATCCTTTTTGTTGAAAGATATATTAATGGATTATAATCTGTCTTGGCTTCCAAAAGAGAAAATTCTCCTTCATATTGAAATTGTTTACTTAGTTCAGCAAATACAGTTTTCATGTTTATAAAGTGTGTAATACACAGTAAATCAAGACAACATATTAAGGGCATCACATAAAATTAAACGTTAGAACATTTTTTCTTAGTGTTCAAATTAATGTCCCAATTTGAAATAACCACAGCTTCTCTCAACGAATCAATATGACTTAATTTTAGTATATAGACATGTATAATTTCCTATAACCATTTATATTTGGTATTAGTAATTCATGTTATTAGGTCATATAAAGTCTTCTATCAACTTATATAAATACTTTTCTCATAACAATATATTCTGTTTAATAGTCAAAGTTATTTGTTTACTTGTGTTATTATGGATGTTGAGTATATAAAGCAGGGAAATAATACGTAATTCAAAAAGTAAAAGTTCATCTTTTTCCCATTTCTGCCACCTACCCACTAGGCTAAGATGTTTAGATTAATCCTAGTACTTTGTTACAGGTTGAAGAATGTTTTTTGCTTCAAAACTGATTCCACGTTGGACATATTTACAATGTTTTCTTGAATAATAATAGCTTATTTTAACACATCTTACTACACAGTAATACATTACATATTTACTCCCCTTGATACTTCTCTGTTTTAAATTCTGTTACCTATTTGGAAAATGCGGCTTCCCTGGTGGCTCAGCGGTAAAGAATCTGCAAGCAATGTGGGAGACTGGGTTTGATCCCTGGGTTGGGAAGATCCCCTGGAGAAGGGAACGGCTACCCACTCCAGTATCCTAGCCTGGAGAATTCCATGGACTATACAGTCAGTCCATGGGGCCACAAAGAGTTGGACATGACTGAGCATCTGTCACACTTCACTTGGAAAATACAGAACCTGAAGTTAAAAGAGGTTAAATAGTTTGCTCAAGATCACCCAACTAGTAAGTGGTAGATTTGGGACTGGAACTCATGCCCTCATTATAGATTTATAGAAGTAGACAGTCATTTCCTGGTTCTGCCTTTTATACCTGACAGGAACAAAGAATCTACTTACCACTTATTTCATAGTTAATGAGAAAATTGCTAAAGCTTTACCATATTCTAATAAGATGATACCTAGTTTTATGTTCATTTTGTTTAAAATAAGTGAACTATCTATTCATGCTCATAAACCAAAATAAAGACATTGCTTTGTTGTTGAAATGAATAGTTTAAAATGTAGATCATCAGAATGTGAAGAATTTCTGGCCCAATCGGAGATACACTGAGCATTAAACTTGTGATTAGGAAATTTGGAGTTTTGTTGTTGTCTCATTAATTTAAAGTACAATTGTCTGTGATTATCATATTTCAAAAGGGGTTTGAATACTATCCATTCTATCTTAGAGGATTTTGAGAAGTTAGTATGAGATGTCATGTTAAATTTTTTAATTGAAACATTATTCATTGAGTCTGCCTACGGTGTGTATTCCATTAAGTAATGTGACAGGTACAAAGATGTAGAAAACATGGGTGCTGTCTTTATTGGACTACCAGTTTTTTAGGAAGAATGAGATCTGGCAGTATAAATTGACAAATGCTTAGTATATGTGAGGGTCCCCCTAGCTAATCTGTGAAAAGTAACAAGTATAATTCCATCAGCTTATACTAATCTATAGCTCTGTAAACTCAAGGCCTTATGTCTACTTTCTGAAAACACATACATGTACATATACTCAAAGCAGAGGTTTTTATAAGAACATGAAAAAGTGTTCAGCTTCATTAAGGATCAGAGAAATGTAAATCAAAACCACAATGAGATTCATCTTCACACTCCGTAGCATTTCCATAATCAAAATGGCAGATAATGAAGTGTTGACAAGGATGTGGAGAAAGTGGAACTTCATGAAATACTGCTGGGAGTGTGCCAGTTCCTTAAAAGGCTAAACATAGAGAGACCATATGACTCAGCAGTTCCACTCTGGGTATATACCCTGGAGAAATCAAAACTTTTGTCTATGTAAAAATTTGTACACAAATGTCTGTAGCAGCATTATTCATAGTAGTCAAAAATTAGAAATAACTCATGTCCATAAACTGATAAATGTATTATAGTCTTTGAATTTATACACTGGAGTGAAAGTGAAAGTTGCTCAGTTGTGTCTGACTCTGTGTGACCCCATGGATTACAGTTTATGGAATTCTCCAGGCTAGAATACTGGAGTGGGTAGCCGTTGCCTTCTACAAGGGATCTTCCCAACCCAGGTCTTCTACATTGCAGGTGCATTCTTTACCAGCTGAGCCACCAGGGAAGCCCAAGAATACTGGAGTGAGTAGTCTTTCCCTTCTCCAGGGGATCTTCCCAACCCAGAATCAAACTGGGGTCTCCTGCATTGCAGGCAGATTCTTTACCCAGCTGAGCTACCAGGGAATATTATTTAGCAATAAAGAGGATCAAATATTGGCACATGCTACAACATGCTGCTGCTGCTGCTGCTAAGTCGCTTCAGTCGTGTCCGACTCTGTGCAACCCCATAGACTGCAGCCCACTAGGCTCCTCTGTCCCTGGGATTCTCCAGGCAAGAATACTGGAGTGAGTTGCAATTTCCTACTCCAGTGCATGAAAGTGAAAAGTGAAAGTGAAGTCGGTCAGTCGTGCCCGACTCTTAGCGACCCCATGGACGGAGACCTTAAAAATATTATTCTAAATGAAAGAAGCAATTTACAAAATGCCACAGATGCATAATTGCACTTACATGAAAATTCCAGAATTTGATAAGAGACAGAATTTAGGTTGGTAGCTGCCTGGCAGGGTGTGGAGGGGAACTGTGGGGAATGGGGAGATGGTGATGGATGATGGAGACTGACTCCTGGGTACAGGCTTTCTTTCGGAGGTTACAGAAGCATTCTAAAATTGACTGTGATGATGAGTGTGCATCTCTGCTACTATACTAAAACCACCGGATTGTGTACTTTAAATGTGTGCATTGTCTGGCCTGTGAGTTAGATCTCAATAAAGCTATGATTCAAAAAGTAAAACGTAAAACAAAGCATGATGTTAAGAATGTTTAGACTACTTAGACCTGTTGGCACACCTAAGAACAAAGTATCTAAAACTTTAGTACTTAGAAGTTTACTTGTTTGTTGTATTAAAGGCATAGAATTAGAGAGGGGCACGTTGAAGAAATGTATAATGTAAAAGTATTATTGTTATTATATTTATTCATCAAAACCATGGTGGTGTTAATTTATTTATTCTCTGTAGTCCCATTGGTTAACTAGACTGTAGTACTTAGAATGAGTCAAATATTGGTAATCCATTGAGGAAGAGTTCATATCAGAACTTCGTAGAACATCTGTCACTTGCCTCTCCATTTCAGGCATGTGCAGGTGACCTGACTGTTAATATGATGATCTCTTTGGCACTTCGTCAGTCATTTGCCAGATTATCCAATGTGAGCAAATGATTGGTATAGCCAAAGTATATTTGTAATTTTGTTGTTTAGAGCTTAAAATGCATTTCACCACAGGAATTATCCCCCTGTGCAAAAGCTGGTTAATTCCCCACAATATTTCATAAATACTTAATATAACTAATTTAAAGCATTATTTATGTAGGCAGTGAAAGAGAAGGAAGAAAAGCCTCTTTCCTGAGGATAAATCCTGGCTCTGAGGTTTTACACTTTTACTGGGAAATATTTGTCTGTTTTGTGATGAACACGTATTTGGGAGTTAAATAAACTCATGGGTCTTCTGTTTCATCCCAGTCATATAACTGATTTTGTTGTGTTGTGTTAATTGCTCAGTCGTGTCTGATTCTTTGTGACCCCATGAACTGCAGCCTGCCAGGCTCCTCTTTGGAATTCTCCAGGCAAGTATACTAGAGTAGGTAGCCATTGCTTTCTCTGGGGATCATTCCTACCCAGGGATCAAACCTAGGTCTCCAGAATTGCAGGAAGATTGTTTACAGTCTGAGCCACAAGGAAATCTCCATTTAACTGATGTTTGTGTGCTCAGTTGTGTCTGACTCTTCGTGACCCCATGGACTGTAGCTCCTCTGCCTCCAGGCTCCTGTGTCCATGGAATTTTCCAGGCAAGAATATTGGAGTGGGTTGCCATTTCCTTCTCCAGGAAATCCTCCCAACCCAGGGATCGAACCCACATCTCTTGCATCTTCTGCATTGGCAGGTGGATCCTTTACCACTAGCGCCACCTCGGAACTTTTAAAAGAAGTTATTCCTTCGAAATTCAGAGTTAAGGGATTTACATCCTTTTTCTTCAGCAAGAAGAGAAAGAGGTGATGGTCATTAATCATGATCCATTACTTTTCATGAAAAATACGACATTTTTCCTGTATTGGTTCGTTTGTCTGACTGCTTTATTTCCCACCAGAAATCACAAAATCCATTTTGTATGAGAGTATAATAATTTTCATAACTTCTGCTTATAAGGGCATATACACACAGAATATTAAAGATATGGATTAGAAAAGAAGTAATAAGACATTGAGTATAAATATCCTGGTAGAATTAGTTTCTTCAGTGGCATAGTTACTAATTTCAAAAAATAAAAGTAAACAGTGAAGTAAATATGTTGTTCGGTATTTTTCTAAAGAATTAGTTCATTGCATGCACATTTAATTTTTATACACTTGCCCCAAAAAAGTTTTTTCTCTCCCTATTATCACATGAAAATTACAGATGTAATACACAGCCTCTGTTGAAAAAACCTTTCATTAAAATCAGCTGCCCCATAGAGTGATTAATATCTTAATAACAAGTGTGAATATCATTAATGTATCTACATTTAATTTCATTATTAACACCTCATGTTTCTTATTATTCATTCCTCAGATGGAGAATTTTTCAGTTTATAGCTAAGTGGCAATTATATTTTTAAAATTTAATAAAGAGTAAGATGCTGTTGGTAGTACTAATAATTCATATATAAGTTTAAACATGCTTTTATATTCATTCTTTTATGTATTTGTCCACTATTATTCCATATTTTAAGTGCCTTTGAGTGAACAGAAGTGGTTGAAATATAAAAGAAGCTACTTGGAATGTCTGTAACATCACATGCCCTAGTATGTTTACACCTGCTTGAAGGAAAGAGTAAATTATTTCCTGAGAACCCCACAGTTACATAGCTAGTCCCACCTCTGATCTGCTCTGAGGCATTTAACCTCTCTTAACCTTGGTTTCCTTATTTAGAGGAAGTGGCTGTTGAGCTTTATACCTAAATCATAAAGTGAGTGCAAGTAATTGTTTACTGAGAATTCTAAGAAAGGGTAATGGAAAATGTCAAGTATAAATGAAAGAGTTATAACTGCTCTCCTCTCTCAAAGGAATTGCAGTTGAGTCATTGAACTATCATTTTTAAAACTTCTACCTTTTCAAAAAGAGCTGTTTAAATAAAAAATACATAAAAGATTTGCTTTGTTATCTCAATAGTGATTTTGAATTAATTAAAGCATACAGCATAAATATTTTATTATTATTATTACATTTAAATAGTAGATTAGCAAAACCCAGTAAAGAATTTGGGAATAGGTTATGCCAGATGAACCATAAAATGGATGATACATACTTTGAAGGGCTTTAACTTTTTCTTTTATACTGATTTAAGATTGATAATTTATCTCCTTACTCATTAATTACTTGAAATTGGGGGGGGGCATCCTGCCACTAATTGTATAACCTTTTTGTAAGTTATTTCTCAGAAATCCTTCCAAACTTCCTCCCTCCTTAATATGCTAATGTTCATTTTGAATTTGTAAGAGGGAGCTATGCAGCTCTTAAAATTCGTTTGCCACTCAAGCCTTTTTCCCAAAGAGAGCTTGTTAACCTCTCCTCTGGAAGAGATTGTGAAATGCTAAGATAGGTTGTATATGGAAGAATGGGTAGGAGGTTGTGGTAGAAAAATAGAGTATGGTAGAAAATATAAAAATTGGAAGGACCTTATATTTCATGGTTAAAAGTATAAGCATTTGGGAACCATGCAATCTTTTTAGGAGAAATGTGGTATAAGACTAATTTGGAAGAATACTTGTGAGACATTAGATAATTGTCCATTTGTTTTTAACCATTTATGCTAGTGGTTCCCAAATATGTAAAATGAATGAAATACAGAAGAAAAAGCTTCAGCTTTTCTTCAGTTTCTTGTCGCTTTTAGAGCTTGGAAATACACTGAGATATTTTTAAACCCGTTTCAGCAACTGTTATTTTCTCTATTTTATATACTACAATGATTTTAAGCATACTTTTACCTTGATTTTTATAAGCCAAAAGTATAAATGATTGCTCTCAAAACACCTCATGTTCCTCATTTGTGTTGAGAAAGCTTTGGGGTTTTGTTTTTGTTTCCTTAATGCTTTAGTGAAAGCATTTCACATAATCTACCCTTCCAGTAATAATTTCTATCAGACATCTATTATTATGTTCATAATGAATATTAACTTATTAGCTATACTATTTGCTAACTTTATTTAAACATCCTTCTGTTTCCATATTCACCAGAAGATTGTAGGAGAAATTGGCTACAGGCTACTCATTAATACTAGGATGCTGAATGAAGATGCACTTTAAGATTTGGCTAATATCCTACTACTCTGTCAATTTCCAGCCTTAGTTCCCTCATCTTTAAAATGGAGATGATGTTAGCACTTCGCTCAAAAAGTTGTCAAAAGTTAATAAATACATGGGCATTTCCTGGCGGTCCCGTGGTTAGGACTTCACACTTACTAACTAAAGCCCGGGTCATGTCAGGGAAATACAATCCCTCAAGACAGCATGGCCTAAAAAGAAAGAAAGAAACAAAGAAAAAAGAAATATATAAAAGTGCTTAATAAAACGGCCTAACACATGTTAACTGCCCAATGAATGATTCATAATGCTGTTAATAATCATTTCCTTCTAAGAGTCTGTAGTGCAGAAGAAAAAGTTGGATCTCCTAGAGTTAGATAGGCTTGTATTCAAATTCTAATTCTGTCACCTGTTAGTTATATGACCTTGGACAACTCAACCTCAGCTTTCCTATCTGGAAATAGAAATGATAATGTTTAGTTCATTAGATTATAAGCATTAAGTGAGGGAGCATTTATCAGGCATATGATAAGTTTCATTATATGCCACTTCCTCTTCTATATAAATTTTCTAGGCTTCTTGTCTTACCCCAGGTGTTAAGCAAGTTTTATGTTAAAACTGTGTCCTCTCCTTCCTTGTAACACACCTCAGTGCCAAGTGAAGTGCTCTGTTCATAAAATAATAAAGTTTTCATTGACAATTTAGAACTCCTCTTCAGTTTTTCTCTATGATTAGGCCCCTTTCGTTGAAAGTTGATGTTTAAGCCAAGAATTGTTAGACCATTCAGCGCAATTCAGACTTGTGTATTTTATATACTCACTTTCAATAATGTATATTGGTTTCCTTAATTGATAAAATGCCCATTTTTCCAGTTAAAAAGCAGAGACACACATTCTTTGAAAATGTCTGAGTATAATAATTGTGTGATTTGGAATGAGATTTTCATCAGTCTGGGTTCAACCAGAGAAAGAGAACCAATAGATACATTTGATACACATGCATACAGAGATCGAGAGAGAAATTTCAAGGACCTGACCTTTATCCTTGTAGAAACTGGCTAGGCAGTCAAAAAACTACAGGACAGGCAACCAGAATGATCACCACTAGGCTAGAACTCCATGGGCATGGGCTGAAGCTGTCTTCCATAGGTGGAATTTATTCTGTGAGGGAAACATTTGGCTATGTTTTTGAGGCCTTTCAACTGATTCAGTCCAGCCCTTCCAGATAATCCAGAATATATCCTTATGAGATGTCAACTGATTAGGGGTTTTAATTACATCAGAAAAATACCTTCACAGCAACACCTAGATTAACGTTTGAATGAAAAACTGGAGTCTGTAGCCTAGCCAAGTTGATCTCATTAAAAAAACCATCATAGAGGATAAATTTTGGTGAAAGAAATAGCAAGTTCAAGGTATTTCCTCTTTATTTTTGTGTATTATGTGGACTTTTTTATGTTTAAAGTATATAATGTAATTGAATAAGAAGTAATAAACATATTCTCAGTGTTTGTGCTTTTATATATTTAAGGTTTGTTTTGTCTTTAAAGTATTATAAAGTTTCTCTGGTTGATATCTTTCAATGCTTTTCTGTGTAACGAGATAAAGCAGTTGAATATAAAGGAAAACTGTTTGTGTGGGAATTAAAGGTTTATTGTATAAATGGCTCAAAGTTTTCTATTTTTGCTGCATCCCTCTGCTTCTGACCAGGGACTGTACTCAGGCCAAAACAGTAGAAGTCTATAATCATAACCACCAGGCCACCTTTAAACTTCCTCTAAATGGTTTAAAGATTAATTAACTGTGCTATCTTTTTACCTTCCTATAGAGCTTCTCTGGTACCTCAGATGGTGAGAAATTTACCTGCAGTGCAGGAGACCTGGGTTCAATCCCTAGGCCAGAAAGTTTACCTGGAGAAGGGAATAGCAACCTACTCTGGTATTCTTCCCTGAGAATTCCATGTACAGAGGAGCCTAGCGGGCTACAGTCCATGGGGTCACAAAAAGTCGGACACAGTTGAGCAACTTTCACTTTTACTTTCCTGTAACAGAACGGTCATCTGTTGTTCAATTGCCAAGTCATATCTGACTCTTTGCAACCCCATGGACTGCAGAACACCAGGCTTCCCTGTCCTTCACTATCTCCTGGAGTTTGCTCAGACTCATGTCCACTGCCTCAGTGATGACATCCAACCACCTCATCCTCTGTCACCCTTTTCTTTTACTGTCCTCAATCTTTCCCGGCATCAGGGTCTTTTCCAGTGAGTTGGCTCTTTGCATCAGGTGGCCAAAGTATTGGAGCTTTAGCTTGAACGTCAGTCTTTCCAGTATATATTCAGGTAGATTTCCTTTGGGATTGACTAATTTGATCTCCTTGCAGTCCAGGGTACTTGCAAGAGTCTTCTGCAGCACCACAGTTCAAAAGCATCAATTCTTCAGCACTCAACCTTCTTAATGATCCAACTCTGACATCCATACATGACTAATGGAAAAACCATAGCTTTGACTAGACAGACTTTTGTCAGCAAAGTGATGTCCTTGCTTTTTAATATGTTGTCTAGGTTGGTCATAGCTTTTCTTCCAAGGAGTAGGCCTCTTAATTTCATGGCTGCAGTTACCATCCACAGTGATTTTGGAGCCCAAAAAAATGAAATCTGTCACTCTTTCCACTTTTTCCTCATCTGTTTGCCGTAAGTGATGATACTGGATGCTATGATCATAGTTGTTTGAATGTTGAGTTTTAAGCCAGCTTTTTCACTTTCCTCTTTCACCTTCATCAAGAGGCAGAAAGTTACCTGTTAGTACCTAGAAACTGTTTTATTTCCCATTTTGTTCTCACTTCTAACCAGGTATCAGAAAAATGTCAAAGGAAAAAAACAGTTGAACATCTTTTCACTTTTTTGTGCTTTTAAAATTTTTAAGAAGTACAGCTCCACTGCTATTTAAATTTATTTTTTACCAGGATCTTGTGGAAAAAGTAAAATACTAATTCCATTTATTTAATGATTTTCTTTGGAGTTTATCCTCATTTTATACTATCTAGTCATTTGGATATTATAGAGAGTCTCTTGTGGGAAACAGTAGGGATCAAAGAATATCTTACTCTGATGGCTTTTTAGTGGTTTTATTGCTAGAATGTGAAACATTGCTTTATTGTTTATTTTATTCAGTAAACTTGTCTGAAAACTAGGTAACAAAATGCAAAACAGTGTATTTACTTTTCCACCTTTTCCCAAAGAGACAATAAAAGCAGTGTCTGTTATCCAGTGGAATACTTTGCTACCTGTGTTCTTCCTTGGCAAATACTGGTAGCTTTTATCACATGATCATAGATATATACAAAAATGCTAATGATGAAAAATGAGTATAATATCTATTTGTTGAAATATGACCAGAAATTTAGAAATGAAACCTGTTTTTCTGAGGTAACATCTAGATATGCAGTTCTTTCTTAACAAATGACCTGATCTGTTTTTTCTAGCAATTCAAAAAAAAGGTGCGAGTCGGGGCCTAATATATAGCAAAGCTACTAAAGTGACTATTTGAGTTTTTCATTCCATCTATACTGGATATCACGAATTTGACACAAATGGATGTAATTATTTTTCATTTTATGAAGAAATAAAGGATTGATCAAGCCATCCTAAAATGAAGGAGTAAATGCCAGGAAGAATGGAAGTAAAAAGAAAACTAAATACTGTATTCTTTAAAGAATAATAATATAACTCAGTGTATAAAAAGTGAATTATTTTAGAGATTATTTGCTTACTTATTCCTGTAAGTGGCATTGTTGGGAAAGGAACTTGAAAGTACTTGATCAGAACCAATACAATGATTAAATGTCTCAATCGCCTGTTTTGATTATTAATGGTGTATCAGCTATAATTTAGAGTATAGACATATGTTTCACAAAAATTAACCTATGTATAATTATGCATAATTAAAAGAAAGCTACACCTTAATTTGAGTTAATGCTATTTGTTTTAGTAAATTTGCAACTGAGGAAATGGACTTGGTTGACAAAATATGAAAAATATATTCTAGATAAATGAATTTAAAATTTTCAGATTAACCTATAATTTTATCTGTATTTGGTTATATCATTAGCTGAAATGTGGAGCTAGTCATTCATTCTACTTATTGACAGCTTCTAAAGTACTGAATTTATGTTATAAAGCTTTGTGGTGCTGCTTGCTTTATAGCTGTTAATGATTTGCTGTTTCTAAAACAGTGTTTGAAGTCGGTCTGTAGTTAATTGATCAACACACATGAATGTGGTAGGAAGAAATGAGATTAGGCATATAACCTCTGTTTTTATTTCAACACTATAAAACCATGAATTTATAAATAGATATAGAAATAAAATACTTCAGATGTATTTTGGGAAATTTATAAATGAGAGCTTGATTTTGCTACAGAATAGTAATAATAAGAATTCTTTCCAGAGGTTTTTAAGAACACTGTTTCCTGGCCAGCTGATTGTGGGTGACCATATTCATGTTAACTCCAGTTTATCTGATGACTGGCCACACGTTTTTAAAATACACGTTTGAGTTTACCAGATACACTTAATGATGATTAGAATAGCTCTTAAATTAAAAGAATTTATTTTGAACAAACAGTGGACACATTTCTGGTTTGCCTCTTGCCGTAGACTTATTAGGAATTTTTCTCAACTTGTTTTTGGTTACTATAACCTCTCAGATTTACAACGATAATAGTGATAGGTGTGGAGGTTTTTACTATAATAGAATTTAGAAAGAGTTATATAAGCTTTATGCTTTATAGGTATGTAAAGATACTTTATCAGATAGATACACTGATTTTTAAATTGTCTTCACTTTGCAGTTATTTTTCTTTTTGTGCAAACCATAGTTCAACATATGAGCAGGTGATTAGTTTCATACTAACAGAGATAAGTTTAACTAAAAATCAAATTTTATAAATCTTTCTGAAAATCACACAAACGAGATAATTTCTTACAGGGTCAAGAAGTTACTAATTTTTAAAAGTTTGAACACCTGGTACCATCCAGATGTTTTATGAATTTTTTTTAAAGCAAGAATCCAAATAGTGAATAGCTAATTTGTTCAGCATTTAAGATTCATTTCTATAGGACTTAAAACATGCACCCCATCTCGTTGACTATGGTTTTAATTACCTCAGCTTGGACTGATCAATATTTGATCTTTTTCCCACCATACAAACATGTTACTTTGACTCTGTCTCTTTCTCTTCCTTTTGGATAATTTGCAGCCATGTGAGAATGGTTCATTTTGTTTGTTCTCTCTGGCTAGAGGCCAAGGGTCTCTTATTAGTATAATGCAGCTCATTGATGTGAATTTGTTGATCTCCTGGGTAGTTTTTCACAAATTTAAGGCAATTAAAAGCTTTTATATAGCATTTCACTTGAAATTATTAGTGGCCTTTCAGTGATTTTGCTTTTAAAAATTACTTCATCATTTTATAGTTATTTCCTTTCCTTCTCATTTCTCTCCCCTTTCCAACATATAAAACCCTAAAAAAAAGATTTGAAACAACCATTTCATTGATAGATTTCATAAAAAGCAACAATTTATAAACTTGTAATTCAATAACAGTATTTTAATTAACAATTTTAAAGGACTAATGAAATTTTTTGTTTTGAAATAGTTGTTTATTTTAAGCATATGGATATTCATAATAGAAGCATGAATCTGGAGAACAATGACAGGAATTGGAGGTCAAAATTATTTAGTAACTGCTAAAAGCAAAAGCATATATATGTGTGTGTATGTATATATACACATATATATATTTCAAACTTTTGTTTTTCAATGAGGCAAGTTTGTTTCAAAATTAGAGCTATATTAGTATCTTAAAATTTTCTCATAGCTAGTAGTTGCCCCTGTTCGTTCCTTAACCTTTGCAGTGAATGGATCTTTCTTGAATACATCAGAAGCAAGAAATGTTGAAGACCACCTGAGTCTTAAGGAATGCTCTTAATGGATTGATTAAATTAAAATCTTTTTACTTCATTTCTAATATTAGGAATCATTGGTACCATTTCTTTATTCCGCCTCCATTTAAAAGATTATTTATTGAGTTGTTGTTTTGGACAGTTCCACGGTGGTCCATTGGTTAAGACTCTGCACTTCCACTGTAAGAGATGCAGATTTGATCCCTGGATACCTGGTTGGGGAACCAAGTTCCCACATTATCATGCAGTGTGGCAAAAAACATAGTTGTTTTCGTGGTGTCTGTCAGTAGCAAAGTTTCAATTACATTACTTGATTCGATTTGTTTTGTTAGTATACTTGATTAATGTAAAGAAACCATCACTAGAGTGTATCTCATGTAACTTGGAAAAGTCAAAGTATTGCAATCAGTATATGAAATGTCATATTCATTTATAGAGACATTCTTTATGTTTTCCATTTTTTAACTTGAAAATATGTATAAAAATAATAGACACTTAATAGGAACTTCATGCTAAGGTAAGAATATATTATTTTGGTTGAGAAAGTATGCCTTGAAGTTGAACTATCAGGATATAAATCCAAGTATCACTGATTACTAGCTGTGTTCTCTTGGGCAAGTTAACTTCTAAACCTCATATTCTTCACTTCAAAATAATACATATCTCATAAGGATAAAATAATTATGTGTAGGTTGTTAGAACATTGTGTGGCCCACAGGAAACACTTGGCAAATATTGTTATGCTGCTGCTGCTGCTAAGTTGCTTCAGTCGTGTCCAACTCTGTGCAACCCCATAGATGGCAACCCACCAGGCTCCGCCATCCCTGGGATTCTCCAGGCAAGAACACTGGAGTGGGTTGCCATTTCCTTCTCCAGTGCATGAAAGTGAAAAGTGAAAGTTAAGTGGCTCAGTCGTGTCCGACTATTTGCGACCCCATGGACTGCAGCCTCCCAGGCTCCTCCGTCCATGGGATTTTCCAGGCAAGAGTACTGGCATGGGTTGCCATTGCCTTCTCTGAATATTACTATGAAGATGTTTTTATTATTTTTCAGACTTTATGTTAAATTTTATACACATTTATTCCAAAATTAAAGCCATACCAAGGAGAGAAGTTGAATTCCAATAAAAAGAAAATCAAAGAGTTGTTAAAAGAAATAACATATTTTTCAAGTAGTGTTTTTGTATTTAAAAAAAACCAACAACCTGTTCTTTATACTTCATTGAAGTAGAACTGTGTACAAAGGAAGCTCATGATTTAGAAAATGTAGTTAACTCTTGGACTTACGGTCAAGTTATATTGAGTAGATAAAATCTATTTCTTGGCTGATCAGGAACACTTCAGAGAGTTGACATTCTCATTTTTATAAGAAATAAAGTGATTTGTTTATTTGAACAATATGATCAGAAGCTTCAGGTTTGATTTCATTATTCATAGGTGAATTTCATTAGTGTATCATAGGAAATATTTAACTTTCTTTTTAAAAAAATGTTGCTTAATCTAAATTAAAGTAATATTTCTGAAATGATTTCTGTTATTTTGCATTGCAGTGGCATGACTCTAAGACGCACAAAGCTATTATCTCCCTCTTACTCTAAGCAAATCTCTTTTTTCCCCAAGGTTTTTATTTATTTATTTTTAATTTTAGCTGCATATCTCTTTAACCAAGAATTTAATTTAAAAATCTTTTTGACATCCAAAAGAGGCCTTTCCTTGGCTGATTTTTACCTAGCTCTCTTGCCTGTTTTCAGACAGTGTTCTGAGTTTCAGCCACACTGGACTTGTTTCAGGTTTTATTCTTTTCTGATAAAACAGTTCTTATATTCTTACCTTCCATTACCTAGTTAACTCTATAGTTCCATCAGATTTTGTCTCAATCATCACTTCCTTCATCAGTTCCATTTAATGTACTTTTATTATCCTAACAATATTTACACTTTTAACAAATATTAAAGGAGTCCATACTATGTGCTAGATACCATGTATATATTTGTATATACATATGTATATAAAAATTTTTGCTTTCAGTAATATTTCATTCTAGAGAGGCAGGGAAAGGGGGTAGGGCACAACACATATAGCATATATATATATATATATATATATATATCAGGTGGTAATAGTTTATGGAAGTCACATGACAATAAGTATTTATAAAAGAATAAATTAGGGAAATTGATTAGCACTTGACAGGTAGGGATTGGTAAGGGATTGGTAGTGTACTCTTTTAAACATGATATTCTTGGATGATCTCTTTAAGGAGAGGATGTTTACTTGAGACAGAAGTTATTTGAGGGGAAGATCGTGTATATATCTGAATGTTCCAGGCAGATAGAATGGACAGTACAGCATGCTTGATATTTTTGAGGACTAAAAAGCCTTTGTGATGAGAAGGGTGGCAATGTTTTGTGGCCCTTTAAACAGTAGTTAGCACATAGCCAGTAAATATCTATTGAATTTATGGACTGATATTTGAAACACTGGCCCAGATCATTATTTTCCTAGAAAAACAGATTGTTTATTTAGTAACTTTTTCTTTTGATCAGCTTAAGACCTTGCCTTTCAAACTGGCTTGAAAAATATCAGGAGTATGTCACATTTTCTTGGCTATAAAATTGGGAGTAAATGTTGTTTGTAAACATTTCAATACAGAATTCTCATAATTTTTAAAAATGATGACCAATAATTTTTAGTTTATGATTTATCCCTCAGATTCCTCATGTTTCCACCACATCCCAGTTTTTAAGTTTGTGCTCTTTTCTGTCATTCAGGAGTGAGTACGCTGAGACCTATTCCAAAAGAAAGGTGTGTATCATCAGCTTGGCATTGAAATTTTTTTGTACCGTACATCTAATGAGGTCATCTAGTTTCAGATTGGTACAGGCTGTTCCGTTTACCACACCTGTACTATCAGCTCCCACTTGTCTCAGCTCCCAGAGCAATTAACTAAATAGCTTTTTTTTCCTTCATATTTCTTTCTGGAATACTCATCTACCTTTCTTCTGGGACCAGCCTACAGACCACCTGGTGGTTCTTCCCTAACCATAGAATTCTTTAGATTAGTTAGGATTTAACATGAGAAATATCAAGAAATGATAAAGGAAACTTGATTAAAAGATTTTTTTCTTTAAACATACACATGTATAACCTACCTTAACATATAGTGAAAAGCAGTTTTTCCTAAATGAAAGAAGAGTTTCATTTCCAAATTGCTGGGAAAATAAATGTAAGGATAGGCAAAAATTGAACAGATTTCTTTACTGTGAAACAAAATCCTTTTTTCACAGAACATGTTTTTACATATCAGGAGACACTAGGGTTCAGCAGGACACTATCTGGAAAACACCAATACAAAAAATCAGCTCTCTATACCCAAGAGTCAAACATTTTCACTGCTAAAATGAGGCAGATTTGTTTTTCCCCTAGCTTAGTTTCCATGTGTTGAAAGTGAAGTCGCTCAGTCGTGTCCGACTCTTTGTGACCCCATGGACTGTAGCCTACCAGGCTCATCAGTCCATGGAATTTTCCAGGCAAGAGTACTGGAGTGGGAAGAGATTTGTTTCTCTGGCTATCTAACTGTTGTTCCCCTACCCCAAGGGGAAAATACTGTGAACGAACACCTGGTATTAAGTGCTCTTTGAACATTATTCTCCCAGATAAAGCAGGTGTTGTTTTGTTTTGTTTTGTTTTAATGGAAAAAACAAAGCCTTGTGATACCTGTGTACCAAAAGGTCCTTTTGACATAAACTGTGTAATTCTAATATTCACATGTACACAAACTCATTTTGATTGTTGCAAATAGGAATGGTGGAGCTTATTTCATTTGTTGTGCTTATGAGTCTGCTATTCTATAGTTGTGAAATTTCAGATATTAGTATGTCTAATTTGTTGTTGATTTGACTCATTTCTTACCTAACACACATACTATTGTTGCTATTGAAAAAAAAGTGATGCATGCGTGTAAAAAGATTGTAGTTTTTTTAAATGTACATGAACCCCAATAGGTTTTGTATAATTCTAATAATGAAGCGATTTCTATTCAAGGATGGTTTATTTTTCTTAACACTTCAGTTATGATTTTATATTTAGTGTAATTTATTCCATCTCAACTCTTGTGCCAGATTATTCTATTTGCCTTATCCCTGCCATATACAGTTTAAATGCTCTATGCCAGTGACTCGTATAAGCAAAATTATTCCCAACAAACGTGAAATCTGCAAGAGTTTTGTTTGTTGTATCTTTTTCTCTGTGAAGTTGTTACTTCAGGGTAACATAATATGATGTGAATGTTCTAGTGAAGTGTTCCTTTTATTCCATGGATTACAAATAGCTTGAGAAAATATTTAAACTAAAACTGTAATGATTACTCCTGGTAGTCTCCATTTTAGTGAGAATGCCTTGGTCAGAAATTATGTCATCACAATGGACTGTTAGCCAGGAAGTTCTGTCTAGCAGATGAATGAATTAGGAGTACTGAGATTCTAATAAAAGACTCTGTTGTAATATTGAAATACTGCTGGTAGGGGGTTGCCAGTTTTCTGTCTTTAAATTTACAAAATATCTTATGTGATTAAGGTAAGAAATACTTAAAATAAATCCTTAGAGTAAACCGACTCTAAACTTGAGAAGCCAGAAATAGAAAATGATATTTCCTTTTAATAATGCCATTTAAGTTCCCAACTTTTCTGAATTCAGTTGCCAGACACTTGTTTCTTTGTCTCAAAAGCTCCTAGCAAAAACCAATAAATATACTTCTTGTTTTAGTCAGCTAACATCTAATTTTATCTGCACATTAATTCCATTTTAAAACTTTTCTCACGTTCCTAGTCTGAATGGTTTATGTAGTCCTCCATTGTTCTGATTATCAGAACCAAGATTTTGATTCTTTATTTTGGAAAGGAAAAATATCCTGACAGTACTATTTGCACATCATTTAATTGTTTCCTTCCAATTTAAAATATTAACTATTTTAGATACATCTCTGATCTTTCCCTGAGTACTAGTTTTTTCAGTAATTCATATTGCAATAGTATAACATCTTCCAAACACATATCCCCTTTATGACTGACACAAAGCTTTACATATAGCAGGTATGCAATATAATAGAAGATGGTTTGGAACTCACACATTTTCTTGGCTAAATATAACCTCCTGCTGTTTCATCTACTTTCTTAGCTAGATTTATTTTTAACTAGACTTCATGACATTTTACAATTAATGGTAAATTCATTATGCACTATCTTCTATAGTAAATATAGAAAAATATTTTTGCAATATTGTTCCCCAAATCATGGCTTCCTAACTAATAGTAAAATATCTTATCTGTACTAGAGTTTTATTATACAATAATTACAGCATTTTATAGTGCTGTATCATAGCCCATTAACTAAAAATAGCCCAAATGGAAAATAAAATTATCCTGTTGCTTGAAAATATCTTAACTTGGGTTTTATTACAGGTTGCATATGGTATCTGTTAGAACTTTGAACCTATCTTGCTTGTTGAATTATTATGTGGATTAACTGTTGTGTTTGAAAGTTCTTGACTTTAAAAGCGTATGTCTGTTTTAAATCTTATACAAATGTTCTACAGGTTTTGAGAAGAGTCTAATTTCTTTGTTGTATGTCTTTTTGGTTTATTTGTTTTGTTTTTATATCAGAACTTGATGTCCTAAGCACTCCCAAATTTAAAACATGGCTTTATATTATATGGTATTATTGATATTGGATAAAATCTACCTATATTACTGACATGGGGACATGACAAAAATTTTAAGTTTTGAAAAATGACATTATATAGCATATTAAGATAAAAAAAACTCTTTTATCATGGTACTCCCAAGAAAAATAAAATCTCTTTAAGAGTACATTTGAAGAACTTTTCTATAATTCTGTAGATTGATCTATAGAGAAAAAAGTATAAGAAAAATAATTTTTAAAAAATATGCAGAGACCACAATTTCTTCTAAAACTAACTTCTGAAGTTTTGGAAAGTAATTTATTAAATAATGTATAGTTCATATCTAGTTTCAAAAATCCAAGTAAGTTTTGTGTTTTGGCTACCAAGTAGAGCCTTACAGTTCAGTCATATTTGAGTGCGTCATCTACTTTAAAATGAAAGAACAAGATAGTTCTTGCCCTTTCATCACAAATTTGGCTTTCATAATTTGACTCATATTTGCCATGATTTTAGGTAGTGAATGAATCTAGTAAACTATCTAGCATCCGTGTGACATATTTTCTTCCCTAGAGCTTATCAAATGTCAGTTGCCCCTCTGAAATAATGAGAATTTGGATTCTTTCTGAAAACTTACCTTTAAGTGAGAAGAGTAGATTACTATAAAGATAAAAACTGATTAAGTTTAGAGATACACAGTAAAGAAGGATGACTGAAACACAAAATTCAGGATTTTTAATTAACCTCCTCATAATTCACAGATTTAGGAATTTGTGATAGTCTCAAAGTGTCTTCTGGATTCCAAGAAAGTGATGACTCAAATTTCATAAATAAACATGAGTTCGGTTTAGTTCAGTCACTCAGTCATGTCCCACTCTTTGTGACCCCATGGACTGCAGCAGGCCAGGTTTCCCTGTCCTTCACCATCTCCTGGAGCTTTCTCAAACTCATGTCTATCGAGTTGGTGATGTCATCCAACCATCTCATCCTCTGTCATCCCCTTCTCCTGCCTTCAATCTTTCCCAGAATCAGGGCCTTTTCCAGTGAGTCAGTTCTTCACATCAGGTGGCCAAAGTATTGGAGTTTCAGCTTCAGCATCAGTCCTTCCAATGAATATTCAGGACTGATTTCCTTTAGAAGTGACTGATTGGAATCTCCTTGCAGTCCAAGGGACTCTCAAGAGTCTTCTCCAACACCACAGTGCAAAAGCATCAATTCTTCGGCACTCAGCTTTCTTTATAGTCCAGCTCACATCCATACATGACTACTGGAAAACCATAGCTTTGACTAGATGGACCTTTGTTGGTAAAGTAATGTCTCTGCTTCTTAATATGCTGTCTAGGTTGGTCATAGCTTTTCTTCCAAGGAGCAAGTGTCTTTTAATTTCATGGCTGCAGTCACCATCTCCAGTGATTTTGGAGCCCAAGAAAATAGTCTGTCATGGTTTCCATTGTTACCCCATCTATTTGCCATGAAGTAATGGCACTGAATGCCATGATCTTAGTTTTCTGAATGTTGAGTTTTAAGCCAACTTTTTCACTGTCCTCTTTCACTTTCATCAAGAGGCTCTTTAGTTCTTCACCTTCTGCCATACAGGTGGTGTCATCTGCATACCTGAGGTTATTGATATTTCTCCTGGAAATATCATGAACATGGAAAAGTATATTTCTAAGAAATCCTTGAGAAATTTCTACCTTAAGTGATGTTGTTGTCTTATTTTTGAAACAAGGAACCTCTATACTATATACAGATTTCCTAGTCTTTTCAGTATTTTCAGTTTTTCAGTGTGTTTTTCCTTTTCCTATGGTTATTAGAAAACTAAAAGTAAATCTCTGTTTTGCAGCTTATGACATTGTGTTTATTCTGTTTTTTTCTTTACCAGTACCTTTTAATCGTGGTCTTATCTTTTTTACATCCTTCTCAACCACCTTAATCCTCAAAGAATTCAGTAAAGTGTAAGTGAAATACTTAAAAAACTCAAGAGAATGTTCTTAGATTCTTACTTGCCAACATATAGATCCTAAATATAAGGGAAAAATCATGAGCAACACTTCATGGTCTTTACATAATTAGAAAGTACTGTTACTGTTATGATTACTCTGAATTGATGTATTCTTATAGATACCCAAAGATTCTTGTATATAAGAGTTATTTGCATGCTTCCAAAGTTATAGAGAGTTTGTACTAAAAATGACTAGCAAGAAAATTTCCAGGAATATACCTAGGATATATTTTATATGTGACACCTTCTCCTGAGTCCTTTGTGTTCTAGTTTTAGAAAGTTTCACTTTTTTAACAGCAGTACATAAATATTTTCTTAGCTCTATGTAAGTAAGAATCTGTAAACAATTTATGGAATAATATTATATTATAGTTTTGTTTTAAATTGTTTCTGTCATACCTTGAGAGAATATTTCGTGAACTTTGAATCATTTGTCTTTAAGAGGTACATGAAATAATTTCAAAAGACACCTTACCATGACAAATGTAGTTAAATTTAAATATTGTTTTATATGTTTACTTCATTCCTAATACTGAGTTACTATGTATCTGCCACTTTTTCTTGGTGCTGAAAATACAGCTGTGACCAAAACAAATAAAGATTGTTGTCCCCAAGGAGCTTACGTTTTGGTGTATAAAGACTTCAAACAAAATATATAGTGTATTAGATGGTAATAAGAAGTATAGAGGAAAATAAAATGGAAAAGGAGTGTTGGGTCTGCAGAGAGTGGTTGTACTTTCTAATGGCCCCATTAGAGAAAGCCTCACCCAAGAAGGTATAATTTAAATAAAGTTTGAAGAAGTTCAATGAGCCAGTCACATACATCTTAGGGATAAAAACAATCTAGACACAAGAAATGGATACCAAGTATATCTATAGTATACTTGTGAGGAGTGAGGAGCATAGCGTATTTCAGAAGCAAGGAGACTAATATAGCTGGAGTGGAGTAAGCAATGGGAAAAGAAGTAGAAGATGTAGTTACAGAGGCAAAGATTTGAGGGGCGTATTGAGAACGACTTTACACACCATAGTAAAGACTTTATTTTTGTTTTACTTTCAACGAATAAAATGTCTTTAGAGGCTTTTGTGTGGAAGAGCAACATAACCTGACTTTATTTTAGTGTAGCATTATTCTGGCTGCTTTGTGGACAAGAGACTGAGTGGGACAAAGATAGACGTTGGGAGATCAATTTGGAGGGCTTTGCAGTTATACAGGGAAGAGATAAGGTGGCATGAACTTGGATGCTGGCAATGGAAGTGGTGAGACGTGGCCAGGTTCTGAGTATAGTTTGCAGGTAGATGTAATAGAATATGCTATTGTGTTGGAAGTAAGATATGAGAGAAAGAAGGAAGTATTATATATATTATTTACATGATAAAAGATGTAAATTCGATTAACTGAGATAGGGAATTGGGAAGAATTTGGTTCCATTTTATACAAACTATGGGAAGTTTTAGTCTCATAGCCCAGTGGCCTGTGATTAATATAGTCCCTTGTCCACAGTAAATGAGTGATAGGTCATTTAATATTTCACTTTGTCTCAAACTTAGTTTAGACTTAGACCTTGATAAATTTGTATATTTACGATGAAGAAATTGGTCTTTTTTAGTTTATTGATTTTATTGTTTCTATTTTATGATGTAATATGAGGCACACTAATGGAAATACAACTTGAAGTTCTTTTCTTACTAACATTTAAAAAATAAGTATATATAATGTCTTTTGTCTTACTAACGTATTTGTACACCCTCCCCCTTCTTGGCAAACTTGTTTGAAAGTATAGTGTTACACGTTATGTCATGGGTATACTAGAGCACATGTGTTCAATACAGTTCATAAATGGAAGCAGCTGGCTTCCTGTGCAGTTAAGAGAAGGCATGCACACAGCTGAGATCTTCAAACTTCAGAATTCATTGGATTCAGTTTCTATCTTGTGTGATCATGTTGTAAGTTCAATTAGTACAGATGTGTAACAAGCTACCTTAATAGCTTAAAAATTATTTTGTTTCAATAGTTGAACTGCTAAACCTAGTTAATGTTCTTTCCCCATGCCTTGTCCCAACTCATCCATCCTACCTCTTAAAAAAGCACATTATACCTATAGGCTTAGTTTTATATTCGATTCTGAAAAGGTCTTGGCAAGAGGCAAAAAAGTTACCATCTCAAAGGGAAAAGCTGAATTCATACACAGGAACTGCAGGATTACTTTGGCGTTTTACTAGTCCCTTGTAACACTAGCAAGTCCCATAAATACCTAATGGAAAAACAGCAGAAAATGAGATCTGCAGCAGCCTTTTGAGATCGAATTTATGTTGCTGAACATTTTTTTGAGGTTGAGTGTAAAGGTCAAAAGAAAGTGGATAGATTAAACTTGCTGATTTTTGCAAACTTAAGGCCATGTTTAAAGGTTCTTCTTTCTGTAGCAAGAACATTTCAAGATAAATGGCTTTGCTTCATTAGTTGAAATGTCATGTCTTCATTTAATATCTGTTACATGAGACATTTAGTGATTTAGTAGTATTTACATGCAACAAATGAAATCCTCAATCCAATTTAACAAATGTAGATAAAGAAAAGAAATTAACTTTTAAAATTGGAGATCTTACCAAGGTAAGATAAGTGAATGTATATGATTTTGTTTGTATTTTTTAAATTTTAGAGATTTTTGGAAAATGTAGAAGGAAAAGATAAGTTTTCCTTTTTGTTAGAATAAGTTATTGATCCAGCATAGTATTACCCATCTCTTTTAAAAACGTATTTTATCTATTATAAATACTATTTCAGTGAAGGTAAACTTCACTGAAGAAAGGACATTAATCTTTTAGCATTAAATTAAAATTCATAGATGTTTTTACTGGTCCCTTTACCTTTTGAACGGGCTTCCCTGGTGGCTCAGACAGTAAAAAATCTGCCTGCAATTCAGGAGACCTGGGTTCCATCCCTGGGTCAGGAAGATCCCCTGGGGAAGGGAATGGCTACCCACTCCAGTACTCCTGCCTGGAAAATTCCAGAGGAGGAGGAGGGCTGGAGACCTACAGTCCATGAGGTCAAAAAGAGTGGGACAAGACTAAATGACTAACACTTTCTTTTCTTTTTTCTTTCTTTACCTTTTGAATAACCTTCTGTCCCTATATCACTATTTTAATGAATCAAAGTGTGAGCTACGAGCATACTATAGACTTTGTACAGTGAAAAACTATAAACTTCCATTCTGGACACTTCTTTTTTGAGTTGATAGTACATAAAGCCACAACAAATATTAACTTAAAATTATGAATTATCTGTATCTCCAGGACTTTCCTTCTGTCTTTGATTCCACAGTCCAGATTGTCAGTCATTGATAACTCAGAATCCAAAAGAATAAAATAAAAAATTTGGGCATATTACATTGAGTACTACATTACAATAAAAGTTATAGAGTAATAATATATTAAATCTTTTTTCCTTTTGTAGTAGTTCAGAATTACTAGTAAAGCCATTTATTGTTATCTCTAAGAAGTGGGATTATGGACAATTTTTCACTTTCTATTTTATGGGTTTTTTTAAAAATTCATTTTAATGACACAGAGATTAATATTTTTAATAAGGTACAATTCACAGAGAAGATAGACATCATAAACCATTAGATACCAAAGAAAGAAACAAAGATACATAAAGCAAAAATCAGAAGATAGATAAGGAAAAAGAAATCTATTTTGTTTTTCTCTATTTTAAGCAGTTTTCATGACAAAACACCTTAGTAAGGACAGTATTAATTTTATTTTTGTTTAAAACTGTATATTAAACTAATCTTATTAATAACCTGGCATCACAATTTACATAAAAAGTTACTTTCATATGAGTCTGAAGTCTTAATTGATCACTATTGTTCTTTATGGCACTAGACAGAGATTAGATCTCTTGACAATGACAGCTGGTTCTTAAACCCAGGTCCTGTATTATACCACATTTCCTCATTAGTTTGCACTGTACTCTATGGGCAATTTCCTCCTCTTAACTTTTTGTATTTTATTACTCTGTTAAAGTAGAACTATACTTCTCTTTCCAACTGCCCTTTTCCATTCAGTACTGTTTCTATTCAGGGGTCCCAAGTGGTCAGTTATTCTGATTGGGGAGAGGGAGTGGGTGTTGGTATAGCTAGTGGGATTAAAAGACCATTAGGAAAGTGGGTAGCTGTATAGTTGTTATACCTCATTAAAAAGAGCCTCCTCTCACCTTCTTCTCAAGTCAAAGGCTGTACCTTAACTGACTTACTGCCATTCTTATTTTTGAAGCCACCCATTATTAGGTTCAGCTTTGAGCTGTTTTTGATGTTGTTGAGGTAAGGAACTCAAAAAAAATGAACCAAAGTTCCTTTAATTTCAGAGTTTTAATAAACTTGTGTTCTCCAAATCTTCAAAAGGAATGTTTAACAATACTCTCAAATATGACATACTGTCATGTGAGTTTTTGGTGATAATTATTAATGGGACAATTTTCAGTATTTTAGCTAGCTGTAGAGGCTGTCATTAAAACGTATAATATATATTCTGTGTTCATTGATAAAGCTTTTATGAAGGAGTCAGTACTGTGTACTAGAGAGAGCATTAGATGGCAAATTGTGTTTCAAATATTAATCATAGTTTTGTCACTAGTTTATATAATGTGCAAATTTAATGAACTTTCTAGACCTGTACTACTAATAAAATTGGAAGGTGAATAGGATTATCTATAAAGTTGTTTTCAGCTCTAAAAACTATAATTATTTAAATATTTTATTATGGAAAAATTAAAATCATACACAAATATGAAATGGCACAATGAACTCCTCTATTCCCATTACCTACACTCATATCTTAACATTAACAGTAATCCTTAGTGTATTCTAATATCTAGTCTATGCTAAAATTTTTATATCATCTCAGTAAAAATAATTTTCATTGTATAATTGTTTTATTCAAATCATAATCCAATAAGGTGTGTGTGTTTATCATCTAGCTTTTTTGTCTTGTATGTGTGTGTTCAAAAACACCTAACAAAATTTATATTCTTAACCATTTTTATGTGTATGGTGCTGTAGTATTAACTATAAGCACATTGTTGTGAAACAGATTTCTAGAACTTTTTCATCTTGCAAGACTGAAACTCTATCCATTAAGCAACAGCTTCTCTTCTCCCAGCTCCTGGCAACTATCATGCTACTTCCTATTTCTAAGAGTTTGACTATTTTAGATACCAGGTATGAGTGGAATCATGCTGTATTTTTATGTTGCTGTTATTAGCTTATTTCTCTTAGAATAATATCCTCAAAGTTTCCCATGCTGCACCATATGATAAGACTCCATTCTTTTTTAAGGCTGAATAGTATTCCACTGGTGGTGCTAGTGGTAAAAAACCTACCTGCCAGTGCAGGGGACAGAAGAGACACTGATTTGATCCCTGGGTTGGGAAGGTCCCCTGGAGGGAGCATGGCAACCCACTCCAGTATTCTTGCCTGGAGAATCCCATGGATAGAGAAGCCTGACAGGGTACAGTCCATAGGGTCACAAAGAGTTGGACACAACTGAAGCAACTTAACACACAGTATTCCACTGTACATATTTATCACATTTTTATACTACATTTTGGGCTTCCCAGGTGGCACAGTGGTTAAAAATCCTTCTGCCAATCTGGAGATGCAGGTTCGATCTTTGGGTTGGGATGATCCCCTGGTGGAGGAAATGCAACCCACTCCAATATTCTTGCCTGGGAAATCGCATGGACAGAGGAGCCTAGCAGGTGTCCCAATGAGTCAGACACAACCTTGACGACTAAACAACAACATTGGCAAAATGCATTTAAGATTTACTCTTGTAGTGTGAAATCAGTCATATTTATTATGTAAAATAGTTATTTTATAAATGAGTTCTGTCATTTTATATTCTTTCTGTTTCTGAAGTTATTTGTTTTGTTTTTGTTTTAAATCTTTCCTGTGGTCTCTTCTTCCCCCTGTACCCCGTGCCTGCACTCTGGTTTATTTTGTATGTGTTTGTTTTCCATAAATTTTTAGGCTTATATTTTTCTTCTGTTGATTCCCTTGTAATCTGTAACATCACATAAACTAATTTTTTAAAGATACTAACTGTTGATTCTTAGAAATTCCTCATTTTTTTTTCTTACAGTGTCCCCCCCCCCTTTGTATTTTTAAGCAAATGTAGACTACAGTTGCATGGTTTATCAGCTTTTCAGAAGCTCCTTGACCCCTGACTATGAAAGAAGAGGAAATCTTAGTTAATACACTCTCTCACCATTCACTCTCAATTACTGAGAGAGAAAGCATCCATAAAGAGGTTTTATAACATTTACATTCTGTTCTATAACCAAAACCACTCATCCACCCAAAATTTTTGTTTTTTTCTTAATAGTTAAAAAGAGTCAACATTCATTGCCAGACTTTTATTAATAGTAGTCATCTCTGGTTTGCAAAAGTTTATTCTCAGCGACTTCTTCAGAAAATCACATAGACATTATATTCCTCTAATTCTTTTATGTTCAAAAAAGTTGTCATTTCAGTTTTACTTACATGTTAATTGAGTCACAAATAAAATTCTTAGCTAGACTTTCTTTCCTTGAGGAGAGTATGGTCATTGCTTCATTATCTTATATCTTTCGATGATGCTTTGAAGTGTCTGCACACTCACATAGATTTCTTCCTTCTTCATTGGTTAACTCTCTTTTACATTATGCAGTTTCTTTACTCTATGGTCTGGTGTATGTATTTCTTATTCATTTGTTGTTTATCTCCATCCCATAGAATGAAAATAACAATAATAAAGAGATTTGGTCTGACTTGTTTGCTACTGAATTCCAAGAGTCTCTGTCAGTGTTCATTACTTGTTCAGTTGCTCAGTCGTGTTCGACTCTTAGCGACCCCAGGGACTATAGTATGCCAGGCTTCCCTATCCTTCACCATTTCCCAGAGTTTGCGCAAAGTCATGTCCATTGAGTTGGTGACGCCATCCAACCATCTTGTCCTCTGTTGTCCCCTCTTCCTCCTCCTGCCTTCAATCTTTCCCAATATAAGGGTCTTTTCTAATGACCCAGCTCTTCTCATATGTGGTGAAAGTATTGGAGCTTCAGCTTCAGCATCAGTCAGGGTTGATTTCCTTTATAATTGACTGGTTTGATCTCCTTGCTGTCCAGGGGACTCTCAAGAGTCATCTCCAGCACTACAATTCAAAACCATCAATTCTTTCATTCTCAGCCTTCTTTATGGTCCAAATCTCACATCCATATATGACTACTAGAAAAACCATAGCTTTGACTATGTGGACCTTTGTCGGCAAAGTATTGTCCCGGCTTTTTAATATGCTGTCCAGATTCGTCATAACTTTTCCTCCAAGGAGCAAGCATCTTTTGATTTCATGACTGCAGTCACCATCTGCAGTGATTTTGGAGCCCAAGAAAATAAAGGCTGTCACTATTTGCCTTGTTCCCCCATCTGTTTGCCATGATGTGATAGGACCGGGTGGCGTGATCTTAGTTCTTTAAATGTTGAGTTTTAAGCCAGGTTTTTCACTCTCCTCTTTTACCTTCATAAAGAGGCTCTTTAATTCCTCTTTGCTTTCTGCTATTAGAGTGGTGTTATATGTGTATCTGAGGCTGTTGATATTCCTCCTGGCAGTCTTGATTCCAGCTTGTGTTTCATCCAGCCTCACATTTTGTGTGATGTACTCTGCATATAAATTAAATAAGCAGGGTGACAGTATACAGCCTTGGAGTAGTCCTTTCCCAATTTTGAACCAGTTCATTGTTCCATGTCTGGTTCTGCTATTGCTTCTTGACCTGCATACAGGTTTCTCAGGAGGCAGGTAAAATGAGGAATTTTCTCTAAGAATTGTCCACAATTTGTTGTGATCCACACAGTCAAAGGCATTAGCATAGTCATTGAAGTAATAGTAGATGTTTTTCTGGAATTTTCTTGCTTTTCCTATGATCCAGCATATGTTGGCAATCTGATCTCTGGTTCATCTGACTTTTCTAAATCTAACTTGTCCATCTGGAATTTCTCAGTTCACATACTGTTAATGCCTAGTTTGAAGGATTTTGAGCATTACCTTGCTAGCATGTAATATGAGTAATATTTTGTGGTGGTTTGAACATTCTATCACATTGCCTTTTTTGGCATTGGAATGAACATTGACCTTTTCCAGTCCTGTGCCCACTGCTGAGATTTCCAAATTTGCTGACATACTGAGAGCAGCACTTTCACAGCATCATCTTTCAGGATTTGAAATCGTTCAAATTCTGAAATAGCAGAAATTCTGTCACCTTCATTAGCTTTGTAGTGATGCTTCCAGAGACCCACTTGACTTCACACTCCAGGATGTCTGGCTCTAGGTGAGTGATCACACCATCGTAGTTATCTGGGTCATTAAGATCTTTTTTGTATACTTCTTCTGTGTACTCTTGCCACCTCTTGTTAATATTGTCTGCTTCTGTTAGGTCCGTATAGTTTCTGTCCTTTATTTTGCCCATCTTTGCATGAAATGTTCCCTTGGTATCTCTAATTTTCTTGAAGAGATCTGTAGTCTTTCCAATTTTATTGCTTTCCTCTTTTTTTTTTGCATTTTTCATTTAGAAGGCTTTCTTATCTCTCCTTGCTATTCTTTGGAACTCTGCATTCAGATGGGTATATCTTTCCTTTTCTCCTTTCCCTTTCATTTTTCTTTTCTCAGCTGTTTATAAGGCCTCCCCAGACACCCATTTTCTTTCTTACATTTGTTTTTGTTGGGGATGATTTTGATCATTGCCTCCTGTACAATGTTATGAACCTCTGTTCATAGTTCTTTAGGCACTCTGTCTACAGATCTAATCCCTTGAATCTTTCTGTCACTTCCACTGTATAATCATAGTTGACTTCAGTCACTCAGTCATGTCTGACTCTTTGCGACCCTGTGGACTGTAGCACACCAGGGTTCCCTGTCCACCACCAACACCTGGAGCTTGCTCAAACTCATGGCCATCGAGTCGGTGATGCCATCCAACCATCTCATCCTCTGTCGTCCTCTTCTGCTCCTGCCTTTAATCTTCCCAGCATCAGGGTCTTTTCTATGACTCAGTTCTTTGCATCAGATGGCCAAAGTATTGGAGCTTCGATAGCAGTACTTCCAATGAATATTCAGGACTGATTTCCTTTAGGATTGACTGGTTGGAGCTCCTTGCAGTCCAAGGGACTCTCAAGAGTCTTCTCCAACACCACAGTTCAAAAGCATCAATTCTTTGGTGCTCAGCTTTTTTATAGTCCAACTCTCACATCCATACGTAACTATTGGAAAAACCATAGCTTTGATACAACTAACCTTTGTCAGCAAGGTAATGTCTCTACTTTTTAATATGCTGTCTAGGTTTGTCATAGCTTTTCTTCCATGGAGCAAGGTGGCTGTAGTCCCTATCTGCAGTGATTTTGGAGCCAAAGAAAATAAAGTCTGTCACTGTTTCCATTGTTTCCCCATCTATTTACTATGAGGTGATGGGACCAGATGCCATGATCTTTGTTTTCTGAATGTTGAATTTTAAGGCAACTTTTTCACTCTCCTCTTTCACTTTCATCAAGAGGCCCTTCAGTTCCTCTTCACTTTCTGCCGTAAAGGTGGTGTCATTTGAATATCTGAGATTGTTGATATTTCTCCCAGCAATCTTGATTCCAGCTTGGGCTTCATCCAGCATGGCATTTTTCATGATATACTCTGAGTATAAGTTAAATAAGCAGGGTGACAATACACTGCCTTGATGTCCTCCTTTCCCAATTTGGAACCAGTCTGTTGTTCTCTGTCCGGTTCTAACTGTTGCTTCTTAACCTGCATACAGATTTCTCAGGAGGTAGGTCAGGTGGTCTGGTATTCCCATCTCTTGAAGAATTATCCACTATTTGTTGTGATCCACACAGTCAAAGCCTTTGGCAGAGTCAATAAAGCAGAAGTAGATGTTTTTCTGGAACTCTCTTGGTTTTTCTTGATCCACCAGATGTTGCCTTTTGATCTCTATTTCCTGTACCTTTTTTTAATCCAGTTTGAACATTTAGAAGTTCTTGGTTCACGTACTGTTGAAGCCTCACTTGGAGAATTTTGAGCATTACTGTTGAAGCCTTGATTGGAGAATTTTGAGTATAATCATAAGGGATTTGAGTTAGGTCATAGGTGAATGGCCTAATGGTTTTCCCTATTTTCTTTAGTTTCACTCTGAATTTTGCAATAAGGAGTTTGTGATCTGAGCCACAGTTAGCTCCTGCTCTTGCTTTTGCTGACTGTATAAAGCGTCTCCATCTTTGACTGCAAAGAATATAACCAGTTGAATTTAGTATTGACTGTCTGGTGTTGTCCATGTGTAGAGTTATTGAAAGAGGGTGTTATCTGTGACCAGTGCATTCTCTTGGCAAAACTCTGTTAGCCTTTGCCCTGCTTCATTTTGTACTGCAAAGTCAAACTTGCCTTTTACTCCAGGTATCTCTTGCCTTCCTGCTTTTGCATTCCAGTCCTCTATGATGATAAAGACATCTTTTTTTGGTGTTTGTTCTAGAAGGTCATGTAGGTCTTCATAGAAGCATTCAGCTTCTTCAGCATTAGTGGTTGGGGCATAGACTTGGATTACTGTGAATTTGCATGATTTGCCTTGGAAGTGAACTGAGATCATTCCGTTGTTTTTGAGATTGTACCCAAGTACTGCATTTCAGACTCTTTTGTTGACTGTGAGGGCTACTCCATTTCTTCCAAGGGATTCTTGCCCACGGTAGTAGATAAAATGGTCATCTGAATTAGATTTGCTCATTCCTATCCTTTTAGTTCACTGATTCCTAAAATGCCAATGTTCACTCTTGCCATCTCTTATTTGACCACTTCCAATTTACCTTAATTCATGGAGCTAACGTTCCGGGTTCCTATGCAGTATTGTTCTTTGAACCACTGGACTTTAGTTTCACCACCAGACACATCCACAACTGGGTACTATTTACTCTTTGGCTCAGCCCCTTCATTCCTTCTGGAGCTATTTCTCCATTCTGCTCCGGTAGCATATTGGGCACCCCCTGACCTGGGGAGTTCATCTTTCAGTGTCATATCTTTTTGCCTTTTCATACTGTTCATGGGGTTCTCAAGGCAAGAATGTTGAAGTGAGGGGAGGGAGGAGGGAGGAGGGTTCAGGATGGGGAACACATGTAAACCTGTGGCGGATTCATTTTGATATTTGGCAAATCTAATACAGTTATGTAAAGTTTAAAAATAAAATAAAATTAAAAAAAAAAAAATAAAACCAGCTTGAACATCAGGAAAAAAAAAAAAAAAAAAAGAATGTTGAAGTGGTTTGCCATTCCCTTTGCAGTAGACCATGTTTTGTCAGAGCTCTCCACTGTGACCCATCTGTCTTGGGCGATCCTACACAGTATCAGTTCAGTTCAGTCACTCAGTCATGTCCAACTCTTTGCGACCCCATGAGTCGCAGCATGCCAGGACTCACTGTCCATCACCAACTGCCGGAGCCCACCCAGACCCATGTCCATTAAGTCAGTGATGCCATCCAACCATCTCATCCTCCGTCATCCCCTTCTCCTCCTGCCCGCAATGCCTCCCAGCATCAGAGTCTTTTCCAATGAGTCAGTTCTTCACATGAGGTGGCCAAAGTACTGGAGTTTCAGCTTTAACATCATTCCTTCCAAAGAAATCCCAGGACTGATCTCCTTTAGAATGGACTGGTTGGATCTCCTTGCAGTCCAAGGGACTCTCAAGAGTCTTCTCCAACACCACAGTTCAAAAGCATCAATTCTTCGGCACTCAGCTTTCTTCACAGTCCAGCTCTCCCATCCATACATGACCACTGGAAAAACCATAGCCTTGACTAGACGGACCTTTGTTGGCAAAGTAATGTCTCAGCTTTTGAATATGCTATCTAGGTTGGTCATAACTTTTCTTCCAAAAGTAAGCGTCTTTTAATTTCATGGCTGCAGTCACCATCTGCAGTGATTTTGGAGCTCAAAAAACTAAAGTCTGACACTGTTTCCACTGTTTCCCCATCTATGTCCCATGAAGTGATGGGACCAGATGCCATGATCTTCATTTTCTGAATGTTGAGTTTTAAGCCAACTTTTTCACTCTCCTCTTTCACTTTCATCAACAGGCTTTTTAGTTCTTCTTTACTTTCTGCGTAATGGTGGTGTCATCTGCATATCTGAGGTTATTGATATTTCTCCTGGCAATCTTGATTCTAGCCTGTTTCTTCCAGTCCAGCGTTTCTCATGATGTACTCTGCATAGAAGTTAAATAAGCAGGGTGACAATATACAGCCTTGACGTACTCCTTTTCCTATTTGGAACCAGTCTGACTGGTTCCATGTCCAGTCCTAACTGTTGCTTCCTGACCTGCATACAGATTTCTCAAGAGGCAGGTCAGGTGATCTGGTATTCCCATCTCTTGAAGAATTTTCCACAGTTTATTGTGATCCACACAGTCAAAGGCTTTGGCATAGTCAATGAAGCAGAAATAGATGTTTTTCTGGAGCTCTCTTGCTTTTTCCATGATCCAGCGGATGTTGGCAGTTTGATCTCTGGTTTCTCTGCCTTTTCTAAAACCAGCTTGAACATCTGGAAGTTCACGGTTCATGTATTGCTGAAGCCTGGCTTGGAGAATTTTGAGCATTACTTTATTAGCGTGTGAGATGAGTGCAATTATGCAGTAGTTTGAGCATTCTTTGGCACTGCCTTTCTTTGGGATTGGAATGAAAACTGACCTTTTCCAGTCCTGTGGCCACTGCTGAGTTTTCCAAATTCGTTGGCATATTGAGTGCAGCACTTTCACAGCATCATCTTTCAGGATTTGAAATAGCTCAACTGGAATTCCATCACCTCCACTAGTTTGAATTAATAAGATGAAGGTAAGTTTTCATTCCAGTCCCAAAGAAAGGCATTGCCAAAGAATGCTCAAACTATTACACTCATCTCACACGCTAGTAAAGTAATGTTCAAAATTCTCCAAGCCAGGCTTCAGCAATACGTGAACCGTGAACTTCCAGATGTTCAAGCTGGTTTTAGAAAAGGCAGAGGAACCAGAGATCAAATTGCCAACATCTGCTGGATCATGGAAAAAGCAAGAGAGTTCCAGAAAAACATCTATTTCTGCTTTATTGACTATGCCAAAACCTTTGATGTGAGGATCACAATAAACTTGAAAATTCTGAAAGAGACATGGGAATACCAGACCACCTGACCTGCCTCTTGAGAAATCTGTATGCAGGTCAGGAAGCAACAGTTAGGACTGGACATGGAACAACAGACTGGTTCCAAATAGGAAAAGGAGTACATCAAGACTGTGTATTGTCACTCTGCTTATTTAACTTATATGCAGAGTACATCATGAGAAATGCTGAGCTTTAAGAAGCACAAGCTGAAATCAACATTGCTGGGAGAAATATCAGTAACCTCAGATATGCAGATGACACCACCTTTATGGCAGAAAAAGAAGAACTAAAGAGCCTCTTGATGAAAGTGAAAGAGGAGAGTGAAAAAGTTGACTTAAAGCTCAACATGCAGGAAACAAAGAATATGGCATCCAGTCCCATCACTTCATGGGAAATAGATGGAGAAACAGTGAAAACAATGTCAGACTTTATTTTTTGGGGCTCCAAAATCACTGCAGATTGTGATTGCAGCCATGAAATTAAAGATGCTTACTTCTTGGGAGAGAAGTTATGACCAACCTAATCAGCATATTAAAAAGCAGAGTCATTACTTTGCCAAAAAAGGTCCATGTAGTCAAGGCTATGTTTTTTCCAGTAGTCATGTATGGTTGTGAGAGTTGGACTATAAAGAAAGCTGAGCACGGAAGAATTGATGCTTTTGATCTGTGGTGTTGGAGAAGACTCTTGAGAGTCCCTTGGACTGCAAGGAGATCCAACCAGTCAGTGTTGGATCAGTGTGGGTGTTTCATTGAAAGGACTAATGCAGAAGCTGAAACTCCAATACTTTGGCCACTTGCTAGGAAGAACTGACTCATTTGAAAAGACCCTGGAAAGATTGAAGGTGGGAGGAGAAGGGGACGACAGAGGATGAGATGGTTGGATGGCATTACTCACTCAATGAACATGAGTTTGAGTAAACTCCAGGAGTTGGTGATGGACAGGGAGGCCTGGCGTGCTGCAGTCCATGGGGTTGCAAAGAGTTGGACACGACTGAGCAAACGATCTAATCTGAACTAAAAGAAAAGTTAAATAAACTAAGGTACATTTTTAACATTGTTTATGCGTTAAAAATCTGTATTATAAAGATTCAGTATTGTCAGTTCTCAAACTCATTTGTAGATTCAATGCAATTCTAGTAGAAACCCTAACACACGGAATATATCTGTGTGTAAATTGACAAACTGATTCTTAAATGCTTTTGGAAATTCAAAGGATTTATAGTATCCCGGACTCTCTTAAAAATTAATAAAATGGCAGAAGTTAATTTTGGATATAAAGTTATAGTATTTTTGATATTGCCATGATGATAATGGAAGAGAGTACAAAATCTGGAAACACACCAACAGATAAGAGTCTCATTTTTATTAATGTGGCAAATGTTTAAATAAATGTGGTAAAAACTTTCAATAAATGTTTAAGATTTTATCATACATATGTACATATTCTTTTAATCAAAATCTCTTTCCTTGAGAAATTGAGTGATATGAATTATGGCCTTTGAAATATGATCTGAGTTTAGGTCGCAGATCAGTCATGTATTAACTTAGCTATTTGTGTGAAGGCAGTTATTTAATCATTGCTAGTCTGATTTCCTTTATCTGTAATATAAAATACTAAAATTTCCCTCTCAGGATTTTGGTGACAGAAGTAATAAATATAATCCTCCCAGCACATTTCGGTATTGATAATGGGTACTTTTTATTACGTTTCTCAGAAACCATGAAAATTTTTCTTTTTGGGTAAGAATTCATGTAATTCGTGTTTCACAAATTTGGATATCCTATTTATTATATTTAAGCTTACCAAATAGCCTCTTTTGTTATGGTTGCCATTGGGTATTTTTGTTGTTGTTGTTGTTGTTATATGATACTCCTAATCCATTTGGATTTTTATTCATGATTAGTTTTCATGGTTTAAGAAAAGCTTATTATTGCCTTGTATTCATAAAGTAGTTTTGTAAACACTGATTCAGTTCAGTTCAGTTTCTCAGTCGTATGGGACTCTCTGCGAACCCATGGACTGCAGCACGCCAGGCTTCCCTGTCTATCACCAACTCCCGGAGCTTTTTCAAACTCATGTCCATTTAGTCGGTGATGCCATCCAACCATCTCAACTGTCGTCATCCACTTCTCTTCCCACCTTCAATCTTTCCCAGAATCAAGGTCTTTTCTAGTGAGTCAGTTCTTCGCAGCAAGTGGCCAAAGTATTGGAGTTTCAGCTTCAGCATCAGTACTTCCAATGAATATTCAGGACTGATTTCCTTTAGGATGGACTGGTTGAATCTCCTTGCTGTCCAAGGGACTGTCAAGAGTGTTCTCCAACACCACAGTTCAAAAGCATCAATTCTTCGGCACTCAGCTTTCTTTATAGTCCAACTCTCACATCCATACGTGACTATTGGAAAAACCATAGCTTTGACTAGATGGGTCTTTGTTGGCAAAGTAATGTCTCTGCTTTTTAATATGCTGTCTAGGTTGGTCATAGCTTTTCTTCCAAGGAGCAAGTGTTTTCTAATTTCATGGCTGCAGTCACCATCTGCTGTGATTTTGGTGCCAAAGAGAGTAAACTCTGCCACTGTTTCCATTGTTTCTCCATCTGTTTGCCATGAAGTGATGGGACCAGATGCTATAATCTTAGTTTTCTGTATGTTGAGTTTTAAAAGCGAACTTTTTTCACTCTGATCTTTTACTTTCATCAAGAGGCTCTTTAGTTCTTCTTTTTCTGCCATAAGGGTGGTGTCACCTTGCATGTATGAGGTTATTGATATTTCTTCCTGCAATCTTGCTTTCAGCTTTTTTTTTCATCCAGCCCAGCATTTCTCACGATATACTCTGCATATAAGTTGAATGAGCAGGGTAACAATATATAAACACTGATTATCGTAGCATCATGAAAATTAAAAACCCTCAAAATGATTAATGTTTTAAAAAATATTTTAACAGGGATAGCTGTATTTTATCATAAGTCCTGTTGTAGTAATTAAATGAGTAGAACCTAGTTTTTGTACATGCTAAAGAAAGTATTTGCTCTTGAGAAATTTTATCTAATATAAGATAAATAAATTACATATTTATCAGTATTGTGTTTAGCATCCTGTCAGATCTTTTGGGAAAGACTTCACTGTATTGAGCAGTGTCCCAAGGTGAACAGGTTTATCGGGTCTTCAATAATGAAAGTAAGGGAAGTTCCAAAGATAAATTTGGATGAAATAGAATAGTTTAAAGAGTACATTGAAGCTCTAACAGAAAATTGTCTTTCACAGTCAACATATTACTTTGCTTATCTAACAATCATATATTTTTAACCAAGCAGAATTTTTAGTCATTATATATAATCAGTGCTTCCTGAATATATATGCCAGGGCTTCTCTGGTGGCTCAGATGGTAAAGAATCTGCATGCAATTCAGGATACTCCGTCAGAAAGATCCCCTGGAGATGGCAATAGCTGTCCACTCCAGTATTGTTGCCTGGAGAATTCCAGTGATAGAGGCCATGGACAGAGGAGCCTGATGGAGTGCAGTCCATGGGGTTGCAAAGAGTCAGAGACGATGAAGTGACTTCACACTGTAATCATTTAATAAGATAACCTCATATTAAACTTAGGAAGTTACCCCAACCAAGTGATTCAATATAACATCTTTAATAATAACTTAGTGTGTTTCCCAAGGCATACAGTGAGAAGTACAAAGCATCACCTATTTACATCACCTTTAAAACACTGAAGCATCACTAACAACAAAGCTAGTGGAGGTGATGGAATTCCAGTTGAGCTATTTCAAATCTTCAAAGATTATGCTGTCAAAGTGCTGCACTCAATATGCCAGCAAATCTGGAAAACTCAGCAGTGGCCACAGGACTGGAAAAGATCAATTTTCATTCCAGTACTAAAGAAAGGCAATGCCAAAGAATGTTCAAACTACCACACGATTACATTCATCTCACTCGCTAGCGAAGTAATACTCGAGATTCTCCAAGCCAGGCTTCAACAGTACATGAACTGTGAACTTCCAGGTATTCAAGTTGGATTTAGAAAAGGCAGAGGAACCAGAGATTAAATTGCCAGCATCTGTTGGATTATAGAAAAATTGCAGGAATTCCAGAAAAACATGTACTTCGGGTTTACTGATTACTCCAAAGCCTTTGACTGTGTGGATCACAACAAACTGTGGAAAATTCTCCAAGAGATGGGAATATCAGACCACCTTACCTGCCTCCTGAGAATCTGTATGCAGGTCAAGAAGCAGCAGTTAAAACTGGACATGAAACAACAGACTGGTTCCAAACTGGGAACGATGTATGTCAAGGCTCTACAATGTCACCCAGCTTATTTAAATTTTTGCAGAGTACATCATGTGAAATGCAGGGCTGGATGAAGCATAAGCTGGAATCAAAATTGACAGGAGAAATATCAAATAATGTCACATACAGAAATGATACCACTCTTATGTCAGAAAGTGAAAAACTGAAGAGCCTCATGATAAAGTGAAAGAGGATAGTGAAAAAGCTGTCATAAAACTCAGCATTAAAAAAACTAAGATCATGGCATCCAGTCCCATCACTTCATGGCAAATAGATGGGGAAACAATAAAAACCATAACAGACTTTTATTTTCTTGGGCTCCAAAATCACTGCAGATGGTTACTGCAGCCATGAAATTAAAAGACGCTTGCTCCTTGGAAGAAAAGTTATGACCAACCTAGAAGGCATATTAAAAGGCAGAGACATTACTTTGGTGACAAAGGTCCATCTTGTCAATGCTGTTTTTTCCAGTAGTCATGTATGGACGTGAGAGTTGGACTATAAAGAAAGCTGAGCACCAAAGAATTGATGCTTTTGAACTGTGGTGTTGGAGAAGACTCTTGAGAGTCCGTGGACTGCAAGGAGATCCAACCAGTCCATCCTATAGGAAATCAATCCTGAATTTTCATTAGAGGGACTTATGCTGAAACTCCAATTCTTAGGCCTCCTGATGCTAAGAACTGACTCATTGGAAAAGACCCTGATGCCAGGAAAGATTGAAGGTGGGAGGAAAAGAGGACAGAGGATGAGATGGTTGGATGACATCACCGACTCCGTGGACGTGAGCTTGAGCAAGCTCCAGTGGTTGGAGATGGACTGGGAAGCCTGGCGTGCTGCAGTCCCTGGGTTCGCAAAAAGTTGGAGACGACTGAGCAACTGAACTGAACTGAAGACACTGAAGTATCAGACCAGTCTTGACTGTGGAACATTCTATAAGACAGTGACCTGGCATCTCAGAAATGCCACTGTCATTAAAGACAAAGGGGAGAGGGTGGGAGAATACTTTCAGAATTAGGGACAGTGAAGAGACTTGACAAGCAAATACAGCGCTTGATTGAACCTGAATCCAAAATTTTTCAGTAGAGGAAAGGAACTTGCTGCAAAGAACATTTTTGAAATGATTAAAACATATTAGATATGAACTGTGTGTTAGATAATATTATTATATCACTTATATCTTATATTTATATAGTAAAATGTTTTTGATCTTTATGGAGAGAAATACTGAAGGACTTAAGGATCGTGATGTTTGGAATTATTTTCCAGCAGTTCAAGGGGGGGAAAAAGTCGTTTGTGGAGTATGTTCCCGTTTGTAAATACAGATGCTCTAGGAGTGTTCATTGCACTTTTCTTTCAACTTTTTCTGTAAGTTTGTTGAGCTTTTTGCGTGAGGCTGCAACATGCAGCTTGTGGAGTCTTAGTTCCCCAACCAGGTATGGTACCTGCACCCCTTACATTGGAAGTGCAGATTCCTAATGACTGGACTACTGAAGAAATCCCTGTTTGTTATTTTTTCAGACAGGAAAATTGAAGAATAATCTGCAGAGGAAAAAAACACATTTTAAAAAATGGTAGCAATTATAATAATAAATTAATACACTAAATATGCTTTTTTAACTTTTATGAGTTACTTTTTCAGAAATCAAGTTTCTGTGGCAGAGTTTTTTCCATTTTGATAACTTTTAAAAAATAATTTTCCAAATTTTATATACTGGGAATGGAGGAATCCAAAAAATGTTGCTCCTCCCTCCATGGGATTCTCCAGACAAGAGTACTGGAGTGGGTTGCCATTTCCTTCTCCAGGGGATCTTCCTGACCCAGGGATCAAACCCGGCTCTCCCACATTCCAGGCAGACGCTTTAACCTCTTAGCCACCAGGGAAGCCCTTTTATTTCACATCTGAATGCTAATGAAAACTGACCTTTTAAAACATTAAAGTCATTTAAGTTATCTAACTGGGATTCATTGTTTAGCTTTGACCATCAGATTGTATTCAACATTTAGGTGTTGTAGTAAAGTAGCTAATCTCTATGATTATCCAGATTTATACTGATTTTACAACTTACCAACTACACGATCTTGATGAGTCATTTAACATATCTATGCCTTAGTCTTCTCAGGTATCAAATAGGGTACTAAGAATACCTATATCCTAGGGTTTTAGTAATGATTAAATGAGTTAATCTATTTGGAGCACATACAAGTGTTTTAAAAAGTGCACCTGCTGCTGCTGCTCCTGCTGCTGTTGTATTTGTTATAACCCGGCCCTTTTCTAAGAAAATGTGAGTAAGACTGTTAAGACTGGACTGCCATTGAGGAGTTCACAGTGCAGTAGTTTGACTCAAAGAGAAGATGATTTTACATTTTATATTAGAAGTTCATATAGAGCATTGCTTATTTGTTTAGTCATGTTTTCAATCAGGTACTGAGTTCTACGATATAAAGCATAGCTTCCAGCTCAAGAGACAGGTAAGAATATACTTTGCAGAGTGTTTTTAAGCGTCACAGTAATACTACTCAGAGAAATTCAACAAATTGGCATCAGTAAAGAAAGCTCATGATTTTTGGATAGAGATTAGAGAAATGGGGAAAGGAGACACTGCGAGCTGGGGTAATGACTTGGGGAAGGGCACAGATACATGTAGTACCTCCAGTGGATTTGAATGTGTATGTGTGTATTTATATAGGAAGATAATCTTCAGAATGTTTAGATTTGAATTAAATTCTGATTTTAAGACTTCATTTTCTATATCCATCTTGTTTTTGATAGCATTCTGTTTCCTAAGTCATACTTTGAAACAGGGATATATATATAATCCTGAAAATGCTGCTATTATCCCACCACAGTTAGAACAAGAGAGAATAATTTTCTGATTATCCTCTGGTTGGATCAACCTAAGTTCTGTGCATAGCTACTAAATACAGACTCAGAATTAAAACTATTTCCAGTTTACTTGTCAAAATGGAATTCATAGTTGTTTTTTTTTTTTTAGGCCTAGCACACAGCTAATATATATAACATACTGAAACCACCAAAAGTCAGGGAGAAAAAGTCTTGTGTAAATTGGAATAATACACTGGGGTTTGAATTGCTCTTAGAAATTCTTTAAGAATCATGTAAAATGATTTGAGTTTCTATAAGTTTGTTGGATTACAATGGCCCACATTAATGTTGCCTTGTTATAATAATATTTTAACCCATATTTTTCAACATGATGGAGCATTTAACCAATTATTCTGAAAATGAATTGTTTTTCCAGTCATAATCTCTGTACTTAAAAATTCCTTCCATTAATTAGGGAAACCACCATTTCTCTTCACTGGGTACATTTACAACCATTGTCTTGAATACCGTCTCCCATTCCTTCTGTCATTTGCTTTGGAGAGTACTGTATCTACACAAGGAGCTGAGCTGACCTTCCTACAGGGATGCCCTGGAGTCTACAATGATCATAATAATTAATTTATTTGTGTCTTCTGTTATGTTTGTATTTTTGGACAATAATCCTTACTACTTTAAAAAAAATTCATCCTGTTTCTTTTAAAATTCATAGCATCTATACTTGGAAAATATATCAATAAGGAGGAAAATAAGTGTTTTTAATTGTGTTTGAAAAGATTTTCCAAATTAGACAAAAATGTTTGACAAAGTAAAATCTTTATGAATTCATTTCAATATTGATTTTATCAATGTGTTTCTGAAAAGATACTTTTATAGTAATTTTGAAAAAGTTCAACATATGATATATATTACATAATTAATGATAGTATAAAACTATGTTAACCCATAAAATATCTTCAGAGATTTACAAAAAGCCACAAACTTAATTATACTGAAAAAAATTGCAATTGAAAATGCAGTCCTTTGTCTTTTTACATTCTCTCTTTATATTTAGATGGTACCAGAGATATTATAGGAGAAGGCAATGGCACCCCACTCCAGTACTCTTGCTTGGAAAATCCCATGGACGGAGAAGCCTGGTAGGCTGCAGTCCATGGGGTCGCTAGGAGTCGGACATGACTGAGCAACTTGACTTTCACTTTTCACTTTCATGCATTGGAGAAGGAAATGGCAACCCACTCCAGTGTTCTTGGAGAATCCCAGGGACAGGGGAGCCTGGTGGGCTGCAGCCTATGGGGTCGCGAAGAGTCGGACACAACTAAAGTGACTTAGTAGCAGCAGGAGCAGCAGAGATATTATATCCCTATGCAGTAAATGATCTCCAGCATATGTTGCTGAATTAGGACAAAGCTTCAGTGCCTAATAATTAAAATTATTTTCATAGTGCTATATTAATACTAAATAACAAGGAAAAAACTTTGATCTAGTGTCTTACTGTCAATCTCCTAATTGAAATGATCCAAAAGTTCAAAGATTTCAGTCAATACATTCATTTCTGCCTAATAGCGACGTTTTTTGTTTTTGTTTTATCCTTGGGCATCAGTTCATCTTTGTCTTAATTGTCTTAATTTTCAACTGTTAGGGTTGAACTCAGTAATTTTTAGTGCTCCCTCCAGGTTGAAAATTCTGTTGATTTTTCTTTTATTAACTCACAGATAGCTTCCCAGGATGGAAGTAGTGTTGTACACACTGAGATATCAGCTATTCAATCATATTTGCACCCATAGATCTGTGATTAAATTTTACTTCTTATTTATATGAATTATGTAATTCTATGGAATGTAATGTCTATTTCAAAAATATGACACATTTAGTCACTCAAAATAACCCTATAGAATTCTAGTAGTAAGTTTTTTTTTTAATTAAATATTAAATTGCTTAAAATGAACATGAGGAAAAGATGTCTGTTTACAAAGCTATTTATGAAAGTCTTCATAGTTCTAACTTGAGACAAAGATCAGCCTTTTGTCCACAATGCCTTGTAGACAGAAGATACATAATGAGTTTTTTTTAAGTAAATAAAATGTGATTTAATTTGCTATATTCCATTTCCTTAAATTTTTATTTTATTACAGAAGTCTTCAAAGACACAAAATTGCAAAAATAATGTAATGTAGCCACATCTACCCATTACTAAGATTCAGCAGTTACTAAGATTTTGCCTTCTTGCCTTTAAAAACATTTTTACATTCAAAGATTTCCCTTAAAATATATGACCCCCCTCCTTTTTATGCTATATTCTTTGTATTTTAAAGAAAGTAGTCTTTTTTTTCTTTTTTTCTTTTCCTGAAGACCTCACTTCTGAGGCCCTTCATTTGTTTGCTTCAAGCTTTTTACATTTTCTTCACTATTATCCTGAAATTCCTTTCATCTCTGATCTATGTTGAATCCTTAGTTTCTAGAATCTCATGAGTTCTTCTTTAGTTAAATCCTTATTTGAAAGGTACACATCCTCTGTTAACCTTCTGAGAAAAATACAAGGGAGATAAATATTTGGAACCTAAATACTTCAGTCTTTACCATTTACTCTCATGCTAGATTAATAGTTTGGCTGCATATGGAATTCTAGAAAGACTATTTCATTTCTAATGTTGAAATATTTGCTCTATTATATTCTACACTCAGATGTTGCTTTTGAGAAGTTTAAGTTCATTTATTTTGTAAGCCATTGTTTGTGATCTGGTTTTTCTCTAAAAGCATTTATGCTGCTGCTAAGCTGCTAAGTCGCTTCAGTCGTGTCCGACTCTGTGCGACCCCATAAACGGCAGCCCACCAGGCTCCCCCGTCCCTGGGATTCTCCAGGCAAGAACACTGGAGTGGGTTGCCATTTCCTTCTCCAAAAAGCATTTATAATCTATCTTTATCTTTGATTTTTAAAAATTCCCTAACAAGTTATAATGGCAGAGGTCACTTTTAGTTCCTTGTATTAACTTAGTGATTCCTGGAAATCTAGACAATAAGAAAGTTTTGGTGCACTTTAAAATGCAAATGTAAATGCTATTTTATGTAATTTCCTTCCTTCAATTTTTCTATTCTTTTTTTTGGAATATGTGATAGAAATTTGGCTTCCTGGAATGTCCGTCTACTATTCTCATTTTTTTTCTCTCAATCCCCTCCACCCACCCCACCCCCAGCATTTTCTCTGTTCGTTTGAATTCCTTTTTTATAGCTTCACTTCTTGTTGGAGACTCTTCTCAAATATCTGGTAATGCTGGTTGTCCATTTATATTTAGGAATGATGTGCTAAATATCTCATTAGACTTTACGCAAGTGAGACATTTTGATCTTAGAGTATTTGAGTAAAAGACAGCTTTTTCATGGGAAAGGTAACTTGTGCCACCACAGTTTCTCAGTGATAAAGAACCTGCCTGCCAATGCAGGAGGTAGGAGTTCCATCCCTGGGTCCGGAAGATCCCCTGGAGACAGAAACGGCAACCCACTCCAGTGTTCTTGCCTGGGAAATCCCATGGACAGAGGAGCCTAGTGGGCTACAGTGCATGGAGTCACAAAAGAGCTGGACATGATTTAGAGACTAAACAACAATAACAACAGGGCTGTTTATTCTCCAGTGTGACGTGGATCTTCCAGTTTTCTGTTCAAGTGCACTTGAACCTGAATGCTAGTCAGGGAAAGTGTCTTAAGGACTGACCATTTGTAGTATGTAAATTTTCACATAATCACCTTCACCTTGGCCCATTTTCAGCCCAGCACTTCGTTCTGAATCCTGTCTTCCTTTCTACTTGGAGTTCCTGAATCTGAGCCCTTCTAGTTCTTTCATAGTTCTTTCTCCATTATCCTTCAGAGGCAAGGGAATGTGTGGTTCTGTGGGATGTGAATGGGAATCTGAAAGTACAACTCTTAAGTCATTTCCCCAATATTTCAGCCCCACTAGATACATGGTTCTACCACTTTTTGAACTTCACAGGGTTCTTTGGATGACGTAGCTTGTTTCTTGCTAATATATCTGCCAGCATTTATACTGTAGCTTTCTGTACTCTGCTCACCTAGGTACTACTCTTCTTTATGCTTTCTGCCTTCAGATATTGTAACCTGTGATAGGTTCTTCTACCTTTCTTTACAAAGGTGTTTTGTTTTAGTTTCTCCTCTATATTATTTTGAGGTAGTTTTTGGCAAAGAATGTACATTAGAAATGTCTACACTCTGGCATCAGAATTGCTATCTTAAAACCAACTCCATATCTTTCCATTTTCTCTCATTAAAGTCTGTGAATAATTGGAAATGGTTATAATAAATGAAAATTTCCTTAGTGTCTGACTTTTAAATGATCTACTTCATTTAAATAAGTATTTAAGAATCAGTAATATTAATCAAGCTTTCTGTGTTGAAATACAGAAGCCTCCACTGACCACTGGGATCAAGCAAACCAATTCTGTTTAAGTCATGAGAGCCTCTGGATTGCTAGATGCTACATCTCCATAGACTCAAGCAAATGCATTCTTTCTCCCTTGTGTATCTTACTTGTAAATTGTTTGTTATTTTATTGAAAGTGATTCTCCAAAGAATGAAGCAGATTTCAGATTTTTTAGGAGGATAGAGAAATGAGACAGAAGGTCATATTTAAATATCAAAGTATCCATATGCATAACTCAAGCTGAATCGAACAACCTCTGTGTATGATTTTTAACCGTAATAGCATGAGATCCCTTAGCCTAATTCACTCCTTCTTAGTACAGCATCCTGAAAGTGAAGGAGAAAAAAGAATCAATAATATTTTATGGTTGAAGATAGATAATATTCTATTTGATCAGGGCAAAAGTATGGCATTACTTTTGGCAGCATTTCCAGATTAAAAGAATAACATACTATTAACATTTGCCAAAAATAATGATCTATCTTATTTCCATATGCATTTATTGATCACCTACTATTAATCATCAGAAATGGTGACGTTTATTGTTCCTTGAGTATGTGTAGTCCTGCTTTGAGAGAAGAAATGACTTTTGAATGTTATCACTCAGTTTAGTTAGTAAGTTTTGCCTATGAAAAAAACAAAATTATGGGTTTTTAAATTAAAAATTAAATACTTTGTGTGTGTTTACTGAGTTTATTTATACTTTCATTTTAGTGATTACCTTTATACTTCCACAATTTCTTATGTTCTTTTATAAGTCTTCTTATTTAACCTTTTAGTATCTGGTTTATCTGGTTTTATTGATACCCTTTAACTCTCATCTGTCACCTATTTTGAGCTTATATATTTCCTTCTGTGTTTGTCTTTTCTTTCCTTTGTTAGTTACATTATTTCTACTTTCTCCCAATGTAAAATTTCTACATTAGTCTTTCATCTTTATTTTTATTTTAGTCATAGATGTACCTGTATATATTTTTTTAATGTTTAGCCCCATTTTAAAACTGTAAAAAATTCTTCAGAAATACTCATGAGTACACAATACCCTAAATTCTGTGTTGAAACAGTTTTTCTGTAGTCTTAATATATTTAAGGGATACCTTAATTGGACATAAAAATCTTTGATTGACTCATTGAGATTTCTGAAGTTTACTGTTCTAGTGTTGCCTTGCTTTATGTGTTGGTTTTGAAAAGTATGATACCACTCTAATTATTTTGCCTTTTACACATTATTTGACTGGATGTTTGGAGGAGTTTGTCTTTATTCTTGAAATTTAGTGGTTTTGCTCTGATATATCTCTAGGTTGTTCTTGTGTTACTAACTTGCCCAGATATCTGATGGACTCTTTCCGTGTTTAGATTTAGGTCTGTCTTATTTTTCAGAAGTTTCCTGGGATTATAGTTTTAAAAATTAATTCCATTTACTAGTACTTTTTTTAGGGATTCAAACAGTGTGAATGTTATTACTCCTTTTTCTGTCTTCCTTTTCCATTATTTTTCTTTTTCTACTTATTTCATTATCATTCTCTTAATATTCCGTCTTTTTTCCTTTTTTAGTGTCCCTTATTACATTTTCATTTGAGTTTATTCTTTCTTAAGCAACCTGTCTTTGTCTTTTGTCTTCATTCTTGAGTTCAGTCCACTCTCTTTTCTTGTTTTCTTAATTTTTATATTTCAGTTACATGGTAGGTTTTCATATCTTCAAATGCCTTCTTGAGTATAATTAATTCCTTTTGTGGTACTAAATTATTTTCTTTTGATTCATGGTTGGTTTTCCTTTGTGGAGCTTTTCTTGGTTGATAGGGGCTTCCCAGGTAGCTCAAACAAAAGAATCTGCCTGCAATGCAGGAGACCTGGCCCTGGGTTGGGAAGATCCCTTGGAGAAGGGCATGGCAGCCCACTCCAGTATTCTTTCCTGGAGTATTCCATGGACAGAGGAGCCTGGTGGTCTCCAGTCCTTGGGGTTGCAAAGAGTTGAACATGACAGAGTGACTACTACTTTCACTTCCCTTGGTTGGTACACGTTGATTTTCACTTTTGATGTTTCCTAGCTATCTGTTGCCGAGAAGGCAGTGGCACCCCACTCCAGTACTCTTGCCTGGAAAATCCCATGGACGGAGGAGCCTGATAGGCTGCAGTCCATGGAGTCACTAGGAGTCGGACACGACTGAGTGACTTCACTTTGACTTTTCTCTTTCATGCATTGGAGAAGGAAAGGGCAACCCACTCCAGTGTTCTTGCCTGGAGAATCCCAGGGACGGGGGAGCCTGGTGGCCTGCCGTCTATGGGGCCTCACAGAGTCGGACACGACTGAAGTGACTTAGCAGCAGCAGCAGCAGCAGTTGTTGTTGATGTTCAGTCACTAGTAGTGTCTGACTCTTTGAGGCCCTATGGACTGCAGCGCTCCAGGCCTCCCTGTCCCTCACCATCTCCTGGAGTTTGTTACTATCTGTTACTAACAGTTTGCTATTTGTCCCTCTGTCTCTTATTCAGAGAAAGAGAGAGAGTGAGTGAGTATGTTATTATCGTCCTTTAAATAACTCTTGGTATAATAGTGCCCTCTTCCATCAGTATGTCAAAGTGCAAATTTGTTAGTAAATTTGTGGAGGCACTGGGAGAGACAAGAGTTGTTATCAGTGGATTTGTTTCAGATGGGATTAGGGATTATGAGTTCTCCTACTTTGTGCTGTCTTTCAAAACTCTAAAAATTTACCCCTTTTGATTCTTATTCTTTTCAAATGACTCAGTTGGCAAAGGGACTTTTTTTTTTTTTTTTTTTTTGCCTTTTTCCCTCACTTAGAAATTATGCATTTCATAGAATGGCCCTTCACGTTTCTGTGCTTTTAAATTCCTCCTCTGATCTACCTGGACACCTATTAAATATTTTCATATTTAGGATGGAGGTCATCTTTCTGACAGTGGTTTTATGTTGACCTTAGTCCCAGTTACCAGCTTTCTTCTTAGCCAGTATTTTTTGTCAAACTACCTTTGCTCTCCACAAGGCCTCATGGTAGAATGGAAGTGGGCATGAATATAAGAAAATCTTGCAGTGGTATATGGTGATCCTTCTTTTACTTGCAGTTATTTTCTACTTTAGGCATTGTTTTTCTCAGCTTATGCTATAAGGACATGTTGTTTGGGTAGATTTATTTTTCTATGCTGGCACTGTAATATTTCAGAGGGAGACAAGACTTACATGGAAACTACTGCTTCAAATACCTGGCATTTCTCAAATTAATTTGTTTTAATTTTATATACCATCTCTTCTTCCCTGCTTGTCTTCACTTGAAGTTCTAAACTCATTCATTCAAAAAGTATTTAAAATATTTTTATCTCTGTATGTGAAGTCTTCTAGGGATGCAGTAATGAACAGAGCAGATGTTATTGCTCTCATATATATATCATTCCAGTAGAAGAAAGAAAGAAAGTAAAGAAGTATATAATATAATGTTACATAGTGATGGATAGTATGTTTAAAAATAAATGCATTAGGCCAGGCAGAAATGACAAGGCTGAGGAGTTTGTAATACTTTGTACAATAGTTGATGAAGACCTCTGAAGAAATGTTATTTGAGCAAATTATGTTATAGAACAGTAATGTACATCTCCTTATATTAGCATTTACTTCATATAAATCCTAAAGATTGCTATTGTTCAGTTGCTCAGTCGTGTCTGACTCTGTGACCCCATGGACTGCAGCACGCCAGGCTTCCCTGTCCCGGAGCTCAAACTCATGTCCACTGAGTCAGTGATGCCATCCAACAATCTCATCCTCTGTCATCCCCTTCTCCTCCTATATTCAGTCTTACCCAGCATCAGGGTCTTTTCTAATGAGTTGACACTTTGCATCAGGTGGCCAAAGTATTGGAGCTTCAACTTCAGCATCAGGCTTTCCAATGAATATTCAGGGTTGATCTCCTTTACGATTGACTGGTTTGATCTCCTTGTAGTCCCAGGGGCTAAAGAAGCTTGTCTAACACAGTTCAAAAGAATCAGTTCTTCAGCGCTCAGCTTTCTTTGTGGTCCAACTCTTACATCCATACATGACTAATGGAAAAACCATAGCTTTGACTGAACAGACCTTTGTTGGCAAAGTAATGGCTCTGCTTTTTAATATGCTTTCTAGGTTTGTCATAGTTTTTCTTTTGAAGAGGAAGCATCTTTAATTTCATGGCTGCAGTCACCATCTGCAGTGATGTTGGAGCCCAAGAAAATAAAATTTGTCACTGTTTCCATTGATTCCCCATCTATTTGCCATGAAAGTATGGGACCCGATGCCATGATCTTCATTTTTTGAATGTTGAGTTTTAAACCAGCTTTTTCACTCTCCTCTTTCACTTCATCAAAAGGCTCTTTAGTTCCTCTTTGCTTTCTGCCGTAAGGGTTGTATCATCTACATAGCTGAGGTTACTGATATTTCTCCTGGCAATCTTGATTCCAGCTTGTGCTTCATCCAGCCCAGCATTTTTCATGATGTACTCTGCATATAAATTAAATAAGCAGGGTGACAATATACAGCCTTGACGTACACCTTTCCCAATTTGGGACCAGCCCGTTGTTCCACGTCTGGTTCTGTTGCTTCTTGACCTGCATACCGGTTTCTCAGGAAGCAGGTAAGGTGATCTGGTATTCCCATCTCTTTAAAGAGTTTGCCACAGTTTGTTGTCATCCACACAGTCAAAGGCTTTAGCGTAGTCAATGAAGCAGAAGTAGATGTTTTTCTGGAACTCTCTTGCTTTTTCTATGATCCAGCAGATGTTAAATCAAAAAAATGTCTAAAGTTTGTAAAGATCTTACTAGACCCACTCCCATAATTTACATTTTAAAATAACAGGATTAGCCAGAAGGTTTTTAGAAAGGCGAAACTGTCCTCAAGCAGGATACATTGTTGTTATATAATCCTTAGTACAGAATTTAAACTGAGTTGTTTGTTGTCTAATCATCAGTTCCAGGCTTAAAGAAAAAAGTGTTTTATGTGACTTAAGACCAAGGAATGTGGGGGGGGGGGGTTGGGGAAACTAGTTTGTTCTTTCCTCCTCCTTGAGAACCCCAGACCCCTATCTCCGCTTCAAGAGCCCCAGACCACTTTCTCCTCAGGGATCACCAGACTTCTTATCAACCTGCCTAGGAATTGACTCTCTCAGTTCTTATACGAAAGTAGCATTTTTCATCTCTTCAAGAATGAAAGCCAGGTAAGCGAGTGTCTTACTTTTAGCTTTGGCTCTCAAGAAACTTAGAACCCAGTTCAGAGCCAATTCAAGCCAATTCAAGACTCCTGTGCCATGTATTTCTTTTTTCCTCAATCTTAACCTGTTTTGAGTTATATTTTCCCTCATCCTTTTTCTCAAAGTTGCTTCATTAATTATGGAGTGTGACTGTGGAGCATATAAACAAGTAAGCAGATGTATGAGTCAGTAGACTGGAGTGCAAGTACCTCCTCACTTGATTATTTGTATGACCTTAGGGAAGTAGAGCAACCTCTCTGGACTGTAGTTTCCACATCTGCAGAATGGGTTTATAGATCAAATCTTTCTAACTATAGAACCGTATTTCCATGGGAAATTATTCAGATGTAATTTGAGTTCAGCCCAGTGCCATAGCTGCAGGGAAGCTAATTATGATATCTTCTTAATCTAGATAATATCAGTTACCTCTTGGAACAAAAAAGCATAACTTTATTTCACTACAGCCAACTTTTATATTTTGCTGCAATCTCCCTTTTTCCAGTCTTCATAAAGATTTTGAGTTTCTCTGTGATAGAGTAGAAGTCTTAAGAATAATGAGTAGGTATTTCATTATTCCAGAGAGTGGTTTTTGTATTTTAACATGCACCAAAGTCACCACGGGGCCTTGTGAAAACACAGTTTGCTGTATCCATCCCACAGTTTCTCTTTCAATAGGTCTAGGTTAGGACTCAGAATTTGCATTTTTTAGGAAGTTCCAGCTGATAATGAAGCTGCTGATTCAGGAATTACACTTTGAGAATTACTGTCCTATGTCTGTTAAAAATGCATTTTAGTCAGTTTCCTTATTTTAAAAATTATGTCAGATCGTGTAACTTGATAACAGCCAAGACAAGTAATGTATAATATAATATGTAAAATAATATTTTAAAAAATATGCAAAGCTTCTGATGTCATGAAGCTGTCATATCTAGCAACATGGGCTTTCCACACCTTTCTGATGACTTATACTACTGTTATGAGTGGATAGATACCAATCCAGCGGCAATCTGGGTTGGCTTCAGCTATAAAGCAATTATTCAAGTCTAAAAGCAGTCTTCTCCTATTGATGTGCTGGAGACACCTAAGAAGAAAATGTCAGGGTCAATATAAGTGCATTTACTGACAGTTTAGCTCTTTGCTGTGTCACAGAAGATGAGTTGAAATTTGGCTTTTATCAAAAATAGAAACACCGACCACTTAGAATGATAAAGCAATAGCTTTCAGCTTAGTCATTTTCCATTTATAAAGCACTTTTATAGAAATAAGCAAGCAGTTGTTTATTTTCATCTTCATCATTTCTAAACTCAGATTTACAACAACTGTGTCCAGAAGTAATAGGGAGAAATCACTAGTTTGCATTGCATTAAAGTAACAACAGAGGATCACTTCAAGACAAAATATAACCAAAAGGAACGATCGTCTCACCATAGGTTCTTACAGATCACTTGTGTTCTCTAGTCTTTGTGTTTCAGAGCCTGATCTATGTGTTTCGTAAAATTTAATCTTAGATAGAATTTTTAATTTTTCATTAAACCCTCAATTAATTAGTTACATGAATCAGCAGTTATAATAAGTTACATTTCTAGCTCACTGAGACCTGTCAGTTTCTGGATGAAAGGGACTTCTTCTTCAGAATATCCCTTCAAATGTTTTTTAAAACACACTTTTCATATGTACATGTTTTTTATGTTATTTAATGCTTCCAAAGGTATTTTAAAATCAGGTATGAAAACAAGAAAAATGTCTATAAACATATAGTTAAACACAATGTATTATATCCATGCAATATGGTATTATTTGGCAATAAAAGGAATCGGTGTACTAAATTCATTCTCTACTATGAGTAAACTTCATATATGTTATGCTAAGTAAAAGAAGCCAGGCATAAAAGATCACATAATGTATGATTCCATTTTTTGAAATATCCAGAATAGGTAAATTCACAAAAACAGAAAATAGATTGGTAGTTGCCTGGAGCTAGGGGCTGTGAAGAACTGACTCACTGGAAAAGATCCTAACACTGGGAAAGATTGAAGACAAGAAGAGAAGGGGATGACAGAGGATGAGATGATTGGATGGCATTACCAGCTCAGTGGACATGAGTTTCAGCAAGCTCTAGGAGTTGGTGATGGACAGGGAAGCCTGGTGTGCTACAGGCCACGGGGTCGCATAGAGTCGGACACGACTGAGCTGAACTGAACTGAGGGGCAATGTAGGGTTACTTCTTAACGGGTATGGGATTTCTTTTTGGAAATGATGAAAATGTTTTGAAACTATATAGAGGTGATGGTTGTACAACACTATGAATATACCAGATGACATTAAATTGGTCACCTTAAAATGGTTAGTTTTATTTTATGTAAATTTCACCTCAACTAGGAAAAAAATGGGGTAACTTGAAACCTAACTGAATTCCAGAATTTTTGACGTGGACGGGCTTCTCAAGATCATCTACCCATTCTCCTGTCATGAAGAAACTGAAATTCATTAGGACTCTCACTCAAATATTTACATGTAGCTTGTCCAAAACATAGACCAGAATTTGAAATGTCTGAATTTCTAGTCTAGCCACTTTTTTAAAAGTGTGACTTGCTGCTTTATTATCTTTTATCAGGTTAGATATTTTAGGTGGAATACTACTCCACTTGTTACTTATGCATTAAAATAACAACAAAGAAACATAGCTTCATAGCAGGTGTTTGTTTTAGTAATTTGCCAAAAAGCAGGCCAGAGCTTGAATTAAAAGAGGGTTATTTTCTGCAGTACATAAAAGAAGGCACCCTGTATTTTAATGCTAGTCCACAGTTGCCTGGTTTGTGAACACTATGGTTCTACCATTATTATGATTCATTTTTAAAAATTCAAAACTATTAAATTTTTGTTAGCTTTTTACCACTGACAATTTTTATTTTTCCAACATAGAAAAATATTCACGGTATAAAAACTAAATGTTCCTGCCTACCTTATGGTGGCTAAAAGCTCTGTTTTCAGCCATTATCCTCAGAGGCACCTAGGGAGAATTACTGAGTGGGACTAAAGTATAGACAGAGCAGCAATTGCTAACGCAACATAACTTATGTCCTTTGAAACTGAGTTTTATACTCACATGTAGGTAGGCAACTAGCCTTGATTTAGTGCTTGCCTCAGAAAATAGTTATATGTTCTCATTTCAGGGGAAGACACCAGAAAATACAGAGTTTACCCTTGATCAGTGTGGGAATGTAATGGTGCCATCATCCCATGTAATCAAAAACCCACATCAGTTCAGTTCAGTTCAGTTGCTCAGTCGTGTCTGACTCTTTGCAACCCCATGATTCACAGCACGCCAGGCCTCCTTGTCCATCACCAACTCCCGGAGTTAGCTGTGGACCCAAACCCACGTCCATCGAGTCGGTGATGCCATCCAACCATCTCATCCTCTGTCATCCCTTTCTCCTCCTGCCCTCAGTCTTTCCCAGCATCAGGGTCTTTTCAAAAGAGTCAGCTGTTTGCATCAGGTGGCCAGAGTATTGGAGTTTCAGCTTCAACATCAGTCCTTCCAATGAACACCCAGGACTGATCTCTTTTAGGATGGACTGGTTGGATCTCCTTGTAGTCCAAGGGACTCGCAAGAGTCTTCTCCAACACCACAGTTCAAAAGCATCAATTCTTCTGTGCTCAGCTTTCTTTATAGTCTAACTCTCACGTCCATACATGACCACTGGAAAAACCATAGCCTTTACTAGATGGACCTTTGTTGGCAAAGTAATGTCTCTGCTTTTTAATATGCTTTCTAGGTCGGTCATAACTTTCCTTCCAAGGAGTAAGCGTCTTTTAATTTCATGGCTGCAGTCACCATCTGCAATGATTTTGGAGCCCAAAAGAATAAAGTCTGACACTGTTTCCACTGTTTCCCCATCTATATCCCATGAAGTGATGGAACCAGATGCCATGATCTCATTTTCTGAATGTTGAGCTTTAAGCCAACTTTTTCACTCTCCTCTTTCACTTTCATCAAGAGGCTTTTTAGTTCCTCTTCACTTTCTGCCATAAGAGTGGTGTCATCTGCATATTTGAGGTTATTGATATTTCTCCTGGCAATCTTGATTCCAGCTGGTGCTTCCTCCAGCCCAGCGTTTCTCATGATGTACTCTGCATATAAGTTAAATAAGCAGGGTGACAATATACAGCCTTGACGTACTCCTTTTCCTATTTGGAACCAGTCTGTTGTTCCATGTCCAGTTCTAACTGTTGCTTCCTGACCTGCATACAGGTTTCTCAAGAGGCAGGTCAGGTGGTCTGGTATGCCCATCTCTTTCAGAATTTTCCTCAGTTTATTGTGATCCACACAGTCAAAGGCTTTGGCATAGTCAATAAAGCAGAAATAGATGTTTTTCTGGAACTCTCTTGCTTTTTCCACGATCCAGCAGATGTTGGCAATTTGATCTCTGGTTCCTCTGCCTTTTCTAAAACCACATATAATCAACTATATCGCAATTAAAATTTTAAAAAGAGAAAAGCCCTGTGTGTCGCTTTTAAGTCACCCTCCACATCCGTCCATAAGCATCCACAGATTCAACCAACTGGGGATCGTGCACTACTTTCACATGTATTACTTGGGGAAAAAAATCCATAGAGAAGTGTATCTGAGCGTTAAAACTATTGTTGTTCAGGATCAACTGTATATAGTTTTTTTCTCTCTAAGCTTACTTTATCATTCAGTTTCTTCATGCTGTTCATTCTTACGAGGAAGCTACCTCTCATATCATCCTATATTGGATTTCCTATTAATTTTTCTCTCCAATGTTCATTTTATCTCAGTGGCATTTTTTACTTGGTAGGTTGTATTTCCTACTTTTCCTTCAGTCCAGGAGTCAGCAAAATACGTCATCTGGGCCAGATTTGGCTCACTGACTGTTCTTGTGAATAAAGTTTTATTGGAACATAATCATTCTCCTTTTTTGTGTTATTGTATATACCTGCATTAGTATTAAAACACCAGAGTTGGGTGGTTGCAACAGAGATCACAAATCTAAAATATTTACTATTAGGTTTAAAACATTTGCCAGTCTTTGGTTTTGTTGTCCAAGTAGAAGGTGAAGAATAGATTCTACAGAATGAATAAATAAAACCAGCAAATGAGAGGATACGGGAAAGTGTAATAGAATTTGTACTTAAGCTAGTTAGAAGCTCTGTGTGGTCAGTAAAAAAGTTTCTTGAAGGTGAATCATCAGAGAAAATATAGAAAAGACAGATTCCTGTCATACTTACTGGTTTTGATGGCATGTCAGAAATGAGGTGTATTGTTTAGGAAATGAGCCATGTAAGGTTTTTGAGCAAAGGAACTTTGCCAAAACAGGATACTGTTGCAGTAATGTTTATAAGCCAAATGAGGATTGTATTAGTGGAAAATTAATACTAATGTATTAATGAGGAAGAGCATAGTTGTAAGAATTTCTAGAGATAAAAATGATAGGCCATTTGATCTGAGGACAAAGAGTTAATAATTCTCAAACTTCATTGAGCAGGAAATTGGAATATTATTTATACATATTTTGGAGATGAACTGATTTTTATGGAAGGTTTAAGTTAATGGAGAAGGATTATAACATTATATAGCGTAAGAAACAAAATTGTTTACTAGGTATCATTGATAGCAAAGTTATTAGGGAATCTCAGCCAAAGGTAGTTTTTTAATTGGCCTTATTTTACCAATGAAATTGTAGCCTATCCCATTTCCATCATCTAATTAGGGTCCATCTGTTTATAAAATCCTCTTTCCTTTGGTCTCCAGAATTCTACTCTTACACTCAGATTTACTTCTGTTGTCTCACGCAGAGTAAATTACTGACATTTTCTAAATACTCTGAATCATGCCCAAGAAGGGCTTTAGCTCTCTCAAATAAAAATTCTTATCACAGTATTTTCTTCAACTAAAGCCATGGTTTGCAGACTCTGTACTGAGACACTCCATGGTCCTGCTGCAGCATATTCAAGAGTTCTGTAGGGTGTTTTGTATCAGGGTAATGCATAGTCCTAACATCAGATTGTGATGCATTCCTTGGGGATGATGTCTTATGGGAATGGTTGCTGTGATTTTTTTTTAAATTCCTGAAAATTAGTGCAGAATAGGAAATGAGAGTTGCACTATTCAGTTAGAATCCAAGGTTTGAAGAGTTGTGCAATACCCGTAAGCACCGTATCCCATTAATAAGTGTTCTGCTGGTTTTTTAATGAAGTAAAAACTTTTCAGTTTATATGTATTCTTTTTTCAAACCATGTAATAAACTGTTAAGATCAGTAGTTATGAAGTTGTTTAGATCTGTAGATCTGATTATTATCAAAAGTAGAACTGTTAAGTGTTTCTTAGGGCACCATGAAAAAGTTGTTTTTCCACTAAGGGTGTTGTGAACTGAGAAAGTTCAGATTCTTTGAACTAAACAGTTGTCCAACTCTAAAATAAATATACTCTTCCATTAGCATGTGAAAATGCATCAATCCGTTTATTTCTCTTTCTAAAACTGAATTTCATTGAGTCACAGATGTAGAAAACAAACTTTGTGATACCAGGTGGGAAAGGGGGAAAGGATAAATTTGGAGATTGAGATTGGCATATACACACTACTGTCTATAAAATAATTAATAAACACCTACTGTGTACCATCCCCTGAAGGAGAGAATGGCAACCCACTCCAGTATTCTTGCCTGAAGAATCCTATGGACTGTGTAGCTTGGCGGGCTACAGTCCCTAGGATCACAAAGAGCTGGACTCTGAGCGACTATGCATTTTCATGCACTGTATACCACAGGAAACTCTACTTAATCCTCTATAATGATGTATATGGGGAAAGAATATGAAAGAATGTGGGTATGTATATAACTGGTTCGCTTTATTGTACACCTGAAACTAACAGTATAAATCAGCTATACTCTGATAAAAATTTAAAACAATAATATATAGGAAAAAATAGCATTTCAGTTACATGGGATTGTATGTAGAATCTCAATAACAATTTAATCAGGTATTTTTAAATTATCTGTACACTGTGCTTTGTGCTATAGCAAACATAAAAATAAAAAGTACTCTTAGCCTTAACTTTACAATCAAGTTAGGGAGGTAAGACAAATACAAATTGCTTAAATTGTTAAGTAAAATAAATAGTCTTGGTTATTTATTTTATAGTATATATTATGGAGGTTCAAAGAAGAAAGAGTGTATCTGTTGGTAGGAATGCAGTATGACTTTGTGGGATGAATGTTCAATTTAAAATGGACCTTGATGGAGGGGTAAAATTCCAACAGGTAGAGAGGGTGGATATTTTAAACAAACAAAACAAAACCATAATGACTGAATAGATTTATTTTGGGGGAATCAATTCATTCTATATGAGTGAAGGAAGGACTTACCTTGTAGAGTAGTAGAGGTTACAGCTGATACACTCTGCAAGTTGGAATATTATTGTGGAGAGCTTTGAATGCTGGGGTGTGAGACATTTGGATTTAATTTACTAGTAAAAGAAGACTGATTGGGGTGATTAATCTGTCAGCAGGATATAGGATGATTAAATCAAGGAGAGATAGGAGGTAAGGAGCTTTTGGAAAGGGAATGATGGATTTTGTTTTATGTATTTGTATTTCAAAGGAAATACCGAGCTCTATATTCAAGTTTAAAAGCATATTTTTGAGCAGCATTATAACTAAGAGCTATAAAATAGAACTCAACATTAATAGAAAAACAGTGTGTGGAAATTCCTTAAAAAACTGGAAATAGAACTGCCTTATGATCCAGCAATCCCACTGCTGGACATACATACTGAGGAAACCAGAATTGAAAGAGACACGTGTACCCCAGTGTTCATCGCAGCACTGTTTATAATAGCCAGGACGTGGAAGCAACCTAGTTGTCCATCAACAGATGAATGGATGAGAAAGCTGTGGTACATATACACAATGGAGTATTACTCAGCCATTAAAAAGAATACATTTGAATCAGTTCTAATGAGATGGATGAAACTGGAGCCTATTATACAGAGTGAAGTAAGCCAGAAAGAAAAACACCAATACAGTATAGTAACGCATATATATGGAATTTAGAAAGATGGTAACAATAACCCTGTATATGAGACAGCAAAAGAGACACTGATGTATAGAACAGTCTTATGGACTCTGTGGGAGAGGGAGAGGGTGGGATGATTTGGGTGAATGGCATTGAAATACGTATAATATCATATATGGAACGAGTCGCCAGTCCAGGTTCGATGCACGATACTGGATGCTCGGGGCTGGTGCACTGGGACGACCCAGAGGGATGGAATGGGGAGGGAGGAGGGAGGAGGGTTCAGGATGGGGAACACATGTATACCTGTGGCGGATTCATTTCGATATTTGGCAAAACCAATATAACATTGTAAAGTTTAAAAATAAAATAAAATTAAGAAAAAAAAAGGAAAAACAAAACTTTGTAACGCTCTTGATATTACTGCATAAATAATATTAATAAAATGCTAATATGTGTGGAGTGCATGCTTTATGCCAGGCATTATATGAAGCATTCATTTAATTTTCACAACAACCTTAATAGGCATTAGTATTCCCATTTTTTAGATAAAAACCTAGGGAAGTTACATAGCTCAGGTTACATAAGAAGTACTAAGACTGGCAAACTGTTTAAATTAAGTATCAGTTCAGTTCAGTTGCTCAGTCGTGTCCGACTCTGTGACCCCATGAATCACAGCATGCCAGGCCTCCCTGTCCATCACCAACTCCCAGAGTTCACTCAGACTCACGTCCATCGAGTCAGTGATGCCATCCGGCCATCTCATCCTCTGTCATACCCTTCTCCTCCTGCCCCCAATCCCTCCCAGCATCAGAGTCTTTTCCAATGAGTCAACTCTTCGCATGAGGTGGCCAGAGTATTGGAGTTTCAGCTTCAGCCTCAGTCCTTCCCATGAACACACAGGACTGATCTCCTTTAGGATGGAGTGGTAGGATCTCCTTGCAGTCCAAGGGACACTCGAGTCTTCTCCAACACCACAGTTTGAAAGCATCAATTCTTTGGCACTCAGCTTTCTGCACAGTCCAACTCTCACATCCATACATGGCCACTGAAAAACCATAGCCTTGACTAGATGGACCTTTGTTGGCAAAGTAATGTCTCTGCTTTTGAATATGCTGTCTAGATTGGTCATGACTTTCCTTCCAAGTTGTAAGCATCTTTTAATTTCATGGCTGCAGTCACCATCTGCAGTGATTTTGGAGCCCAGAAAAATAAAGTCTGACACTGTTTCCACTGTTTCCCCATCTATTTCCCATGAAGTGATGGGACCAGATGCCATGATCTTCGTTTTCTGAATGTTGAGCTTTAAGCCAACTTTTTCACTCTCCTCTTTCACTTTCATCAAGAGGCTCTTCAGTTCTTCTTCACTTTCTGCCATAAGGGTGGTGTCATCTGCATATCTGAAGTTATTGATATTTCTCCCGGCAATCTTGATTCTAGCTTGTGCTTCTTCCAGTCCAGCATTTCTCATGATGTACTTTGCATATAAGTTAAATAATCAGGGTGACAATATACAGCCTTGACGTAGTCCTTCTCCTATTTGGAACCAGTCTGTTGTTCCATGTCCAGTTCTAACTGTTGCTTCCAGACCCACATACAGGTTTCTCAAGAAGCAGGTCAGGTGATCTGGTATGCCCATCTCTTTCAGAATTTTCCACAGTTTATTGTGATCCACACAGTCAAAGGCTTTGGCATAGTCAATAAAGCAGAAATAGATGTTTTTCTGGAACTCTCTTGCTTTTTTGATGATCCAGCGGATGTTGGCAGTTTGATCTCTCATTCCTCTGCCCTTTCTAAAACCAGCTTGAACATCTGGAAGTTCACGGTTCACATACTGTAGAAGCCTGGCTTGTAGAATTTTGAGCATTACTTTGCTAGCGTGTGAGATGAGTGCAATTGTGTGTAGTTTGAGCATTCTTTGGCATTGCCTTTCTTTGGGATTGGAATGATTAGTGATTCTTTTCCTGTCGTTGCTATAAAGTAGTGCATATCATAACATTGTAACTGTAAACAATTTATACATTATCCTAATGTTGGTCGAAGTCAGTATTTTTCTTACAATCATATAGGAACTATGCTTTGTAATAATTCATACTTGATCCTCACACTCCTACAAGGAAATACATTTTATACTCCAAGAGATTTGCAGAACACATAGGACCCATTAAAAGGAAGAAAACACGCTGTATGATTTTTGTATTTTTTTTTTTTTGGCTTCTTATTTATTCATTCTCTCAACTAGTCTTGACTAGTGTTACTATGGCACTTTCGTTATGGTGTGGAAAACAGAGTAATTATGTTCTTTAAAACAGACAACAGTCGTGCATCTTGAGATACAGCATCTGGTACTCTCAGCCATCCCTCATCATTGCTAGTCTGCATTTGGTAGGGCTTCTAGTTGTCCAAATATTTTTATGTTATGGTATATTCTTATTTTTTTAAATATTTATTTATTTATTTTTGGCTGTGCTGGGTCTTCATTGGTATGTAAAGACGTTCATTGCGGCGAGTGGGGCTATTCTAGTTGCTGTGCGCAGGCTTGTTAGTGCAGTGGCTGCTCTTGCTGTGGAGCACAGGCCTGGGGCGGGGCCAGGCCTGGGCAGGTGTACTTTCAGTAGCTGTGGCTTCTGACTGCGCAGGTTCAGTCATTGTGGCTCCGGGGCTTAGCTCTTCCATGGCTTGTGGATCTTGCTGGACCAGAAATCAAACCTTTGTCCCCTGCATTGGCAGGCAGATTGTTAACCACTGGACCACCAGGGAGGTCCCTCTTTTAAAGAGAATAATCAAACCACTTCACCAAAACTTGAAAAATAAAAACATGAAAATCACCCATAATTTTTCTACTGAAATTTGACCATATTTGCTTTTGGAGTATTCCCTAGTAGATTCTTTTCCTATTGCTATAATATAGTTTTAACCATATTTTGCATATACTGCTTGTATAGCTTATGTTTCATTTAACAGTTGTGTGGCATAAACATTTTCCACTTTGCCGCTTTGTTTCATAATTTTCCTTTTTAATATCTTCAAAGTATTCTCTAGAATAGCATTATCTAGGGGAAATACAATAAAACCCACATAATTTAAAATTTTCTAGTAGAGACATTGAAAATGTAAAAAGGAACAAGTAAATTAATGTTAACAATATATTTAACTTCAAATATCTATAATAATTATCATTTCAACACATTCATATAAAATTATTAATTATATTTTTAACCTTTTTTTCTTTGAAATTGATATCTGTTTTACATTTGTAACACAGCACAGTCACTAAATTGTTAATGATCAAAATGAAATGTAACCGTACCAAAACAATAAAAATGTGTTTAATAGAAGAATATTTTTCATTCCTTCCATTTTGAAATTTCAAAAAAATTAAATCAAAAATTCAGTTCCACAGTCACACTAACCACATTTCATATGCTCATTATCGACATGTGGCTTCTTACATTTAAATTAAAATTAAATAAAATTTGAAATTCAATTCTTCAATTGCACTAGCCACATTTTAAATGATCCATAACCAAATTTAGAATGGGTGGATATGCCAATTCTTACTTGACTACTTATTCCTCTATTATTGAATATTTATGTTTAAGTCACATGTATAGTATACTGATATGTTCCTAAATGAATATTTTCCATATTTTGAATTATTTTCTTGAGGTAGACTCTTAGAATTATTGCATCAAAGAATATGAATTTTATATTTCATCATATTTTCAATTTATTTTCTTGGAAAAGTGTCAGTTGCATTCCCATCAGCAGTATTAATATAGTGATTTTAGCAACCTTTCTTCATCATTAAGTTACTACAATGATTTTATATTCTATGTATTTTATTTTGTTAATTGAACTATAGTTGATTTGCAATATTACATTAGTTTCAGGTGTACAACATACTGATTCTATTTTTTAATAGATTTATATTTCATTTAAATTATTAGAAAATGATGGCTCATTTTCCCGTCATGTACAGTGCATATATTTACAGCCTATTTATTTTATATGTAGTAGGTTATATCTCTTAATCCCATACTGCCATCTTGCCCTGCCCCACTTCTGGTAATCACAGTTGTCTTTTTATATCTATGATTATTACATTCATATGTGATAATAAAAAGTATCTGTCTTTCTCTGTCTGACTTATTTCATGAAGTATAATAGACTCTAGGTCTGTCCACATGGTTGCAAGCGGCAGAATTTCATTCCTGTTTATGGCTGAGTAATCTTTATCCATTCATCTTTTGATGGGCATTTAGTTGCTTTCAGCTGCTTTGAACTTTGGAGTGTTTTTATTGTTCTGAATTAGTGTTTTTGGTTTCTTTGAATATATATTTAGCACTGGAATGGCAGGATCATATGGTAGTTCTATTTTTAATTTTTTGAGGAACCTCTATACTGTTTTATGTAGTGCCAGTACTAATTTCCATTCCCACCAACAATGTGCAATTGTTCTTTTACTCCATATTTTTGCAAATATCTATTATTTATAGACTTTTTGATGACTGCCCTTTTGACAGATGTGACATGATATCTCATTGTGGCTTTGATTTGCATTTCTCTAATGATTAAGAATCTTTTCATGTGCCTATTGGTCATCTGTATATCTTCTTTAGAAATGTCTACTCAGATCTTCTGCCCATTTTTTAAATTGGATTGCTTATATTTTTGATATTGAGGTATATAGGCTGTTTATATAGCATTTTGGATATTAACCCCTTATTGGTCAATTATTTACAAACTTCTCTCATTCAGTAGATTGTGTTTTTATTTTGTTGATGATTTCCTTCACAGTACAAAAGCTTTTAAGTTTAATTAAATTCCATTTGTTTAGTTTTGCTTTTATTTCCTTTGCTTTAGGAGACATATTCCCCCCAAATTGCAGTAATATCTGTCAAAGAGTATTTCACCTCTGTTTTTCTCTAGGAGTTTTATGGCATCCAGTCTTACATTTAGGTTTTAGGTCTTTAATACATTCTGAGTTTATTTTTGTATATGATGTTTGAGTATGTACTAATTTCTTTCTTCTACACGTAGCTGTCCAGTTTTGTCAGCACCAGTCATTGAAATGACTGTCTTTTCTCCATTGCTTATCCTTGCCTCCTTTCTCATAGATTAATTAAACGTAATGCATGAGTTTCTTTTGGGCCCTCTGTTCCTTTCTGTTGATCTATGTTTCTCTTTCTATGCCAGTACTATACAGTTTTGATGACTGTAGCTTTGTCGTATAGTCTGAAGTCAGGGAACAAGATTCTTCCAGCTCTCTTCTTTCTCAAGATTGCTTTGCCAATTTGGGGTCCTTTATAATTCCATATAAATTTTATGATTATTTGTTCTTGCTCTGTAGAAGATGCTTTGAGTTGTCTGATGGAGATTACAGTGAATCTATAGATTGGTTTTAGTGATATGGACATTTTAATCTTTTTTATCTTCTATTCCATGAACATGGAATATCTTTCCTTTATTGTGTGTGTATTATCTTTCCTTTTCCTTCATCAGTGATTTATAGTTTTCAGAGTATAGCTCTTTCACCTCCTTGGTTAAGTTTATTTGTAGGTATATTATTTTTGATGGGATTTTAAATGAGCAGTTTCTTTTCTTTTCTTTTAGTATTTTAAACACTTTAGTTCCTTACACTCCCCCATATTTAAGCTACCCTGAGAAATCCTCAGAGTGGCTGACTGACAAATCTGCATACTTGGGATTTCCAAATTTTATGTCTGCCTCTGATAAAAAAATGGTTCTTTGGCTCTGCCTTGGGCTTTCCCCATTCCTTTTCCTCCTGCCTTTTTGTTCTGCTTCAGTTTTCATTAAAATGGATAAAATTGTCTCACTTCACCCTCAGTTCTGATTAATATTAGCCAGTCTCTAAGAGTTAGGATCTGCTTTGCTTTTCATTGTTCTTATGGCCAAAGAGTAGCAGGGCTAACTGTTGTGCTGACTGAAATTCCTAATTAGAATATTACAAGAGTTTTGTTGATTCTATAGAGTGTTTTTCTAAACTATAGCTCTCTAAGCTATTGGTCTGTTTTTATTACAAACCTGTTACTTGAAAAAAAATTTATACTGGCACTGTTTTTATTTTTGGTGATACTATACTCTGAAACATGTGGCTTAGCAATGGATATAAATCAAGAAAGAAAAGTTATGGTTGGCATCAGTTTTAGGTCTTTGCACTCTAACAGAGCACAAATCCATAATTGCTCAAATACTAAATATTTACTTAAAGAGAAACAAGAAACAATTCAAAAAATGGAATTAATTTAAATCGTGAATTTGCCTCAATTAAAAACTGACCTTTTTTTGTATATTCTTTGTAAAGTTGACAAAATGGAAATTCTGCTGTCCACATCACTTGCTCTTATGTTGCATTTTAAAGTTAACACACATACAACATACACACATTTGGAATGAGGCCAAATTTAAACTCCAGGGGCATACTGTTCTGTACCTTAAATTACAATCAGATGTATTTTAGCACAGATCAAATTTTCAGTCTGAAGTTGGTGAGAAGCCTAATTATTTGACCAGGTGACTATTTGTGTAGACCATTCTATGGCTGTCTGTGGTTAATCCACAGCTGGCAGAGTGCTAACTCTGGGAGGTTTTTATTTCATGCTGAAACAGTTCGGGGAGAATTAAGAGGAGGGGAGAGTTTTAAACTCTCCTCATTAAATGAAAGACTAAAGAGCAAATACATCCATATTACTATGGAGACAAGATGCTATATACACTGTTCATCTTAATTCTCCAAGTGACAAAAATAGCAAAGCAGCTTGAATGCTCATAGTTCGCAAGTGACATGGTATTTGGTTAAAAAATGAAGATGAAAAGATTAAATGATATTACCTAATAATAAATGATGTTACCTTTCTAAACAGTTAAATATTGGTAAAGAATTAATGGATTAGAATTTTAAATGATGAGAAAATTTTATGTTATTTTGATTGGAGAACATATTTCTTATAATTTTATTAGCAATACTTTAGTAAGAGATAATTATAAAGTTCTTTCTAAATACTTCAAGATTTTTAAGGGAAAGATACCCTTCAAAAATATACCCCAGTACACATGACTTCTGCCAGAAAGTTGATTTTTTAATGTTCAAAATCTTATTTTCTCTTTAAACTTTTTGAGTTTGCAAGAGGGATGTAGTTAGTCTCTCAATTATAAGTGAGCATTTCAATAGCTGTTTTGTAACTTAAGGTAACTCTTCTCTAATGAAATGGCACATATTAAGCATACACTACTCATGTGATAAACTTTTCTCCTGATCAAATGCTATAGTTTCCTGCTTTGCATTTTATAATTGCATTTTTAAGGTTTACATTGTAGAGGCTGTGCTTCCCTTGTGGCTCAGCTGGTAAAAAAAATCCGCCTGCAGTAAGGGAGACCTGGGATCAATCCCTGGGTTGCGAAGATCTGCTATTGAAGGGAACATCTACCCATTCCAGTAGTCTGGCCTGGAGAATTCCAGGACTGTATAGTCCATGGGGTTGCAAATAGTCAGACATGACTGAGTGACTCTCACTTTCACTTTCACTTGTAGAGGCTTTTGTATTATGTATGTTGTTGGTGTTGTTAAGTTGCTCAGTCATGTCCAATTCTTTGTGACCCCCGTGGACTGCAGCATGCCAGGCTCCCTTGTCCTTCACTGTCTTGTGGAGTTTGCTTAGATTAATGTCCATTGAGTTGATAATGCTGCGTAACTATTTCATCCTCTGCCAATCCTTTCTCCTTTTGCCTTCAATCTTTCCCAGCATCAGGGTCTTTTCCAGTGAATCAGCTCTTCACGTAAGGTGGCCAAAGTATTCAAGCTTCAGCTTCAACATTAGTCCTTCCAATGAATATTCAAGATTAATTACCTTTAGGATTGACTGATTTGATCTCCTTGCATTTTATGGCACTCTCACGAGTCTTCTCCAGCACCACAATTTGAAAGCATCAATTCTTTGGCGCTCAGCCTTGTCTATGGTCCAACTCTCAGATCTATTCATGACTACTGAAAAAACCATAGCTTGAACTATACAGACTTTTGTTGACAAAGTGATGTCTCTTGTCTTTAATATGCTATCCAGGTTTGTCATAACTTTCCTTCCAAGGAGCGTCTTTTAATTTCAAGGCTGCAATCACCGTCCGCAGTGATTTTGGAGCCCAGGACAAAAAATCTGTTACTTGCTATGAAGTGATGGGGCCGGATGCCATGATCTAAGTTTTTTGAATGTTGACTTTTAAGCCAACTTTTTCACTCTCCTCTTTCACCCTCATCAAGAGGCTCTTTAGTTCCTCTTCACTTTCTGCCATCAGAGTGGTATCATCTGCATATGTGAGGTTGTTGGTATTTCTCCTGGCAGACTTGATTCCAGCTTGTGATTCATCTGTATTTTGTATAGATTTCTTCTTGTATTCTCACTGAGAATGATTCTGTGGAGATAGCATTTCTAATTTCTCCTTTTTTTCTTTACCCAGGGTTTTTTCCTCACAGTTTCTCCAGAGTCGATTTTAAAAGTGGCTCACCATGCTTCTGAAAACAACAGAATTTTCACTTTGAATCTGTCTGCACCATTTATTAGTCAGTTCTACAAGGAATCATTGATGAAAGTTATGCCTTTTGTTGACATACTTTTTGGAAACGAGATGGTGAGTAATTTTTTTAAATAAAAGTGCCTTGCTTTTGGTTTCTGTTTTTGTATGTGTTTAGAAATACATAAATAAAAACTTAAATAACTGCATAAGTACACTTGAGAATTACACAGTAAAATGGCCTCAGTTCGGTCCACTATAGTTCATTATTTTCAATATTTCCTTTAGAATATACTAATTCCTTACATAATAAACAATTAGTCTTTTAAAAAATTTGGTTATTCAGGTTGATAATTTACGCTTGGTAACATTCACTCCTATGAGCTCCTATAACATTTCTGTGAGTTTTTGCAAATGTATACCTGTTATGTGACTTGTAGCATAAGCAAGATAAAAAACATTTTCATCATCTTTGTCGGTCAAGCCTTCCCCTAATCCTTAGCCCTTAACATAAACTGTTTTCTGACCTGTCAAATAATGTTTTTGTTTGAAATTTTCATTTCAAGATAAGTGATATCTAGTTTAAATGTTTTATGAAGTTAAGTACATTTTCAAGGTCTTGAGTCAGTTTAATAAATTATGACTATATGGTTGTATATTGTAATTTGTAGTTAAATGTGTTTATATCAAGATTATAATTTCTTTCATTCAAACTTTAGTGAAAAACAAAATTTTTTTCTTATTTAATATTCATACCTTCTGTCTTACCTGTAGACTATAAACATCCATAAATACTTGTGGACTATAAAAATCCTTGAAATAGAAAAAAAGGAGACTTTTGCTATATCTTCCTTTTATGAATGTGTGAAGTTGTATGAATTACCTCAGAAGTCCATTCTGATTCAGATTCTATGATTCTAACTTAGTTTGATTATATTCACCAATTTTATATCTGAATAAAATAACTATATTGTCTGCCTAGAATAACATAAAATTTGACCTGGAAGTAACTTGTGGGTTATTGGTGTGGAAATCATATGGTGTGAATATCTTCTAAGGGCCCTTAACCAATTGAAGGACATGCTACATTCTTAACGACTAACAAACTGACTTAATGGGAAGAAATAGTGGTAAAAACCTTGATCTCCTAGGTATCTGCTGGAGGTCTCATTTGACTGAAATCTGTGTTTCAGATTTTCCGTATTGTCAATGTTATTTTCTAGGTACAGGAAGCTCTTAAGAAAAGTGCTATTCTAGACCCTTTAAATAAGGTTAACGAGTTGGTCATTAGTATAGTAGTCTGAGAGTGCTTGGGAGAAGTTGATACTTGAATCCAGAGTCCTTTATAGTCAGAAACAGTAGAATGGCAATACTTAGACTTTAAGAAGACAAACTTTAAAACTTTTAAAAAAGATAAATGTCATTCTAAAGAATGAGATTTGGAAAGTAAAGAAAACTTGAGAGGGTTGAATACCAGCAAAAATTCAGTTATGACTTTAAAATCTCAAATGACCTTAATTAAAAGGAAAATGAAGAAGAGCCTTAACAAAAATAAAAAGCTTGGAGAACATACAGAAAACTGTTTAATAAGAGCTCACATTTGTAAAACATATGTAAAAATGATGGAAAGCATTTATAGAACGAAGGAGCAGTGCTGAAAGTTTGGCTGAGACATAGGAGAATAGAAAAGAATAGAGGCCTAAGAATGATTAGTTTTGCAGAAAATGCTGATAATATCAAAATGTTCTTTATTGTTTAAAAAAAACTTCAAAAGTGCAATCAACAAAAAAAGTAATTGGACTTCATTAAAATTAAAAACTTTTTTGCATCAAAGGACACTATCAAGAAAGTGAAAGACAACCCATGGATGGAAGAAAATAAATACATCTGATAAGGGATTCATGTATATCTCAACAACTCAAATATATCTCGACACAGGAAACAATCCAGTTTAAAAATGATCAAAGGACTTAAACATTTCTTCATAGAAGACATACAGACTGGCTATAAGCACACATGAAAAGATGCTCACCATCACTAATCATTAGAGAAATGCATATGAAACCAAAATGAGATACTACTTGGCACCCTTTTGGATGGCTATTGACATACAGATGGCTAACAAACACATGAAAAGATGCTCAACATCACTCATTATCAGAGAAATGCAAATCAAAACCACTATGAGGTACCATTTCACACCAGTCAGAATGGCTGCGATCCAAATGTCTACAAGTAATAAATGCTGGAGAGGGTGTGGAGAAAAGGGAACCCTCTTACACTGTTGGTGGGAATGCAAACTAGTACAGCCACTATGGAGAACAGTGTGGAGATTCCTTAAAAAACTAGAAATAGAACTGCCTTATGATACAGCAATCCCACTGCTGGGCATACACACTGAGGAAACCAGAAGGGAAAGAGACACGTGTACCCCTGTGTTCATCGCAGCACTGTTTATAATAGCCAGGACATGGAAGCAACCTAGATGTCCATCAGCAGATGAATGGATAAGAAAGCTGTGGTACATATACACAATGGAGTATTACTCAGCCATTAAAAAGAATACATTTGAATCAGTTCTAATGAGATGGATGAAACTGGAGCCTATTATACAGAGTGAAGTAAGCCAGAAAGAAAAACACGAATACAGTATATTAACGCATATATATGGAATTTAGAAAGATGGTAACAATAACCCTGTGTACGAGACAGCAAAAGAGACACTGATGTATAGAACAGTCTTATGGACTCTGTGAGAGAGGGAGAGGGTGGGAAGATTTGGGAGAATGGCATTGAAACATGTAAAATATCATGTATGAAACGAGTTGCCAGTCCAGGTTCGATGCACGATACTGGATGCTCGGGGCTGGTGCACTGGGACGACCCAGAGGGATGGAATGGGGAGGGAGGAGGGAGGAGGGTTCAGGATGGGGAACACATGTATACCTGTTGTGGATTCATTTTGATATTTGGCAAAACTAATACAATTATGTAAAGTTTAAAAATAAAATTAAAAAAAAAAGAAAAAAAAGAAATGAGGAAAGCTCTCAAGTCAATAAGTTAAATTCCTAAGTTAAGAAACATGAGAAAAAAAGAACAAAATAAACCAGAAGAAACCAGAAGGAAGAAAAATAACAAAGGTAAGAGCCTGTATCAGGGAAACAGAAAACAACAGAGAAAATCGATAAAACAAAAGCTGATTCTTTGGAAAATTGAAAATTGATAAACTTCTACCAAGACTGACAAAATAAAAAGAGAAAATATATAAAGCATTGTGTTTTGGTTTGACAGAAATTTTCCTTTTCTAGTGGTTCATAAAATAATGGTGTATCTTAAAATTTTAAAACATCTTAACTTGAATAAAATATATCTTTTGTAAAAAAAAAAAATGGAAAATAACAAGTATTGCCAAGAATGTTGAGAAATGGAAACCCTTGTGCATGGTTGCTGGGAATGTAAATGATGCAGCTGCTGTGAAAAGCAATTTGATGCTCCTCAAAAAGTTAAACAGGGAATTATTACCGTTGTTGTTGTTCAGTCACTCAGTCGTGTCCAACTCTTTGTGACCTCATGGACTACAGTATGCCAGGCTTCCCTGTCCTTCACCAGCTCCTGGAGTTCGCTCAGACTCATGTCCATTGAGTCGGTGATGCCATCCAACCATCTCAACCTCTGTCATCCCCTCCTCCTGCCTTCAATCTTTCCGGCATCAGGGTCTTTTCCAATGACTTGGCTCTTTGCATCAAGTGGCCAAAGTATTGGAGCTTCAGCTTCAGCATCAGTCCTTCTAATGAATATTCAGGGTTGATTTCCTTTAGGATTGACTGGTTTGATCTCCTTGCTGTCCAGGGGACTCTCAAAAATCTTCTCCAGCATCATAGTTCAAAGGCATCAGTTCTTCGGCACTCAGCCTTTTTTATTGTCCAGCTATCACATCCATACATGACTACTGAAAAAACCATATCTTTGACTAGATTGACCTTTGTAGGCAAAGTAGGCAAAGCACTGTCTCTGCTTTTTAATATGCTGTCTAGGTTTGTCATTGCTTTTCTTCTGGCGAGCAAATGTCTTTTCATTACATGACTGCAGTCACCATCCACAGTGATTTTGGAGCCCAAAAAAGTAGGCTGTCACTGTTTGCATTGTTTCCCTATCTATTTGCCATGAAGTGATGGGACCAGATGCCATATTCTTTGTTTTTACTATTACCATATGATCCAACAATTCCACTTATAGGTATTAAAAAAAAAAAACAACAACTTCAAAGCAGGGATTCAAATGCTTTTACACCAGTGTTTATCAGCATTGTTCACAGTAGCCACAAGTTGGAAGCAAAGCAAATGTTTTTCAATGGATGAATGGATAAATGTGATATATTAAATATAGTGGAATATTATTCAGTCTTTAAAAGGAATGGATTCTGGTAAAATACAGAATAAATTAAATAAAATCTTTTACCTGATACATGATAAAATCTGAATGAACCTTGAAGACACTTAGGTTAAGTGAAATTAGCCCTACCTATACAAGCAGACACGTATTGGATTTTCCTATAAGAATTCCTCTGAAATTAAGTATTTAAAATAGAAAAACTCAGAGAGAGACAGCAAAACAGTGGTTACCAGGCACTGAGGGGAAAGGGGAATTAGGAGTTATTATTTAACGAGTACAAAGCTTCTGTTTGGGATGACAGAAAACTTCTTATCTTTGACAAAGGAGGCAAGAATATACAATGGATTAAAGACAATCTCTTTAACAAGTGGTGCTGGGAAATCTGGTCAACCAGTTGTAAAAGAATGAAACTAGAACACTTTCTAACACCATACACAAAAATAAACTCAAAATGGATTAAAGATCTAAACGTAAGACCAGAAACTATAAAACTCCTAGAGGAGAACATAGGCAAAACACTCTCTGACATACATCACAGCAGGATCCTCTATGACCCACCTCCCAGAATATTGGAAATAAAAGCAAAAATAAACAAATGGGACCTAATTAACCTTAAAAGCTTCTGCACATCAAAGGAAACTATTAGCAAGGTGAAAAGACAGCCTTCAGAATGGGAGAAGATAATAGCAAATGAAGCAACCAACAAACAACTAATCTCGAGAATATACAAGTAACTCCTACAGCTCAACTCCAGAAAAATAAATGACCCAATCAAAAAATGGGCCAAAGAACTAAATAGACAGTTCTCCAAAGAAGACATACAGATGGCTAACAAACACATGAAAAGATGCTCAACATCACTCATTATCAGAGAAATGCAAATCAAAACCACTATGAGGTACCATTTCACACCAGTCAGAATGGCTGTGATCCAAAAGTCTACAAGTAATAAATGCTGGAGAGGGTGTGGAGAAAAGGGAACCCTCTTACACTGTTGGTGGGAATGCAAACTAGTACAGCCACTATGGAGAATAGTGTGGAGATTCCTTAAAAAACTGTAAATAGACCTGCCTTATGATCCAGCAATCCCACTGCTGGGCATACACACTGAGGAAACCAGAAGGGAAAGAGACACGAGTACCCCAATGTTCATCGCAGCACTGTTTATAATAGCCAGGACATGGAAGCAACCTAGATGTCCATCAGCAGATGAATGGATAAGAAAGCTGTGGTACATATACACAATGGGGTATTACTCAGTCATTAAAAAGAACACATTTGAATCAGTTCTAATGAGGTGGATGAAACTGGAGCCTATTATACAGAGTGAAGTAAGCCAGAAAGAAAAACACCAATACAGTATACTAACACATATATATGGAATTTAGAAAGATGGTAACAATAACCCTGTGTACGAGACAGCAAAAGAGACACTGATGTATAGAACAGTCTTATGGACTCTGTGAGAGAGGGAGAGGGTGGGAAGATTTGGGAGAATGGCATTGAAACATGTAAAATATCATGTATGAAACGAGTTGCCAGTCCAGGTTCGATGCACGATACTGGATGCTTGGGGCTGGTGCACTGGGACGACCCAGAGGGATGGAATGGGGAGGGAGGAGGGAGGAGGGTTCAGGATGGGGAATACATGTATACCTGTGGCGGATTCATTTTGATATTTGGCAAAACTAATACAGTTATGTAAAGTTTAAAAATAAAATAAAATTAAAACAAAACAAAACAAAACAAACAAACAAACAAACAAACAAAAAAAAACTTCTGGAAATGGATAGTGGAAATGATTGCAGAACATTGTGAATATAATGTCAGTTAATTTAACACTTAAAATTGTTAAAATGGTAAAATTTTACTACCTTATGTACATTTTATCACAGTTTTAAAAATTGATTCTACAAATCAGTAAACTTTAAAGTTTGACTAGAACTTAGTATAGCTTATTAGGGAAATTATTTTTCCTTACCTGGAAGAGGAAGTAGTCAAATTACAAGCTACTACATGGCTCAAAAAGGGCTTCCCTGGTTGCTCAGTAGTAAAGAATCTGCCTGCAATGCAGGAGATGCAGGTTTGATTCCTGGGTTGGGAAGATTCCCTGGAAAAGGAAATGGCAACCCACTCCAGTATTCTTGCCTGGAAAATCCCGAGCCTGGCAGGCTATAGTCCGTGGGGTTGCAAAGGGCCAAACACAACAACCAAACAACACAACAACAGAACTCCAAATCATGTCAGGATGACTTTAACTTTTCTGATATGATTGTTATTCATATGAATTCATTTCAGTAGATATGTAATACTTGTTATGACAGTCCAATAAGCAGTGATATATATATAGTATATTTGAGATGATTTGTCATAATATGGATTATAGAATAATGAATATTGGATATAGGGCAATTTGATATATTTGATAATTATTGAACCAGTCTCAAAAAATTCTTCTGACAAATTAATACTGATATGCTTCAGTGTTTACCTGCTATAAATGATTCAGATAAACTTGTGTTTGTGGATAATGTAGATATAGAGAATGCAAATAATGGAACATGTTAATAAATTATCAAATAAATTAAATGTCAAAATGAGACTTCTGACAATTTTAATAGATTAGAAATACCAGTTAAGTGATGAAATTTAATAAGGATAAATAAAAATGATATCATATTTGATTATAAAAAATATGGTATTGTAAGATTTATGATCTCATCTTTCTTTGTTTTCCTCAAATATTCTAGTAATAATAAACTATTTTCAGTTCTCTAGGGAAAAAAGGGGACATTTAACTTATAAATTGCAATGAAGTGTGAAATATATTTCTCAGTGTATACATTCAGGATTGCTCTGTCCTTCCCCCCACCTCTTTATCCCTCAAACCTCTCCCCCAAATCTACTGTGTTTAATATAAATTCTCAAAATGCCAATACCTAGCCAAAACTAAATACACTTGGCCCTTATTTTCTACCTAGTGCCATTTTTTTCTTTCATAGAATGTGTGCCCTTTGATTAACCCAGCTTACCACTTGGAGAGGGTTCCCAGTTCATTGCAGAGGAGAACCCACGTAGAATTCAACAGTCTCTTTCAGTTGAGGAAATGGAGCTGCAAGTTTGGGAAATCTAACAGCTAGCCAGCTAGTTTGCTATTCATAGTACCAGAAAGGAAAGAGCTACATAGACAAAGAACACAGGAGACTTGCAGAGTCCCACCCAAGTCTTTGAGCTGAGTACTGATCAGCTATGAGGAAACTAATGAAGGCTGAGGGAAAAAACCAACACTTGAGAAGATCCTCGGGCATAATCTTCAGAGCACACAGAGAGCCTGTAACCATCCTTATTGTACTAGCTAGAATTGAGACCCTTATCATAATTCATGGGCTTCAGATAGAGTACTCAGAACATCTCTGGGGCAAAATTAGTCTAGAATGTGTCTTCTTTTGTCCCTTATAACAATATTATCCCAAAATGCATATGGTCCCTGTATTGGTATGAAGTTTCCTTCTATTCATATTCAGAATACTGAGGGCTTTTTTCTAGAATGGATGTTGGATTTTGACATTGCCACCCCACCCCAATTTTAGAAAACCCAGTCTAATAATACATAAAAAGGATACTTCATTGTGACCAGGAATATTCAGTTGATTTACTGATCAATATAGTTCAACTTAGTAAAAATAAAAAGCATTACCATCTTAGTAGATACATGAAAGAAGATGTCAAAATCCAACATCCATCCCTGATAAAAAGCCCTCATAGTACTTAGAAGGGACCTTCTTCAACCCAATATGAAACATTCACAAAAAATATACAGCTAACATCATACTTAAATTATTAAAAACTGAGTACTTTTCTCTAATATCAGGGACAAAGCAAGGATGTTTGCTCTCTCCAGTTCTATTCAGCATTGTCATATATGCTTTAGCCAATGTTAATAACATATGAAAAATATCCAGATTAGAAAGAATGAAGAAAAATTATCTCTATTATTAAACATAAGGGTTGTCTTTATAGAAATCCTATTAAATCTACAAAGAGATATTAGAAATAAAAATGAGTTCAGCAAGGTTGTGGGATATAAGATAAACACACAAATAGCACTTGTATTTTTATATAGTAACAGCAAACACTCAGAAATTTTTAATCACTATTTTCATTACCAAAAAGATGTATAACATACTCTGCGATAAATTAAAAGATGTACAACACTTGTGTACCAGTTACTACAAAATATTGTTCAGAAAAATTAAAGAGCTAAGTAAGTGGAGAGAGAAGGCCTGTTTGTGGATTTTAAGAGTCAATTGTGAAGATGTCAGTTCTCAAATTGGTCTATGGATTCAACATAATTTAATTTAAAATCCCAACAGGTTTTTTTGTTTGTTTTGTAGATGTCAACAAGCTTATTCTAAAATTAATGTGGAAAAACATTGGACTGAATAGTCACACAGGATTGAAAAAAAGTCAGAGGACCTGCGCTACATGGTGTCAGGACTTAGAGAGCTGTCAATACAATGTGTCACTTGCCTAAATATAGGCAGATTCCTAGCACCCCTTATTGAAGAGATTATCTTCTCTCCATTGTATATTCTTGCCTCCTTTGTCAAAGACAAGGTGCCCATAGGTGTGTGGGTTTATCTCTGGGCTCTCAGTCTTGTTCTTTTGGTCGATTTTTCTGTTTTTGTTCCAGTACCATACTGTCTTGACTGTAGCTTTGTAGTATAGTCTGAAGTTAGGAAGGTTGATTCCTCTAGCTCTGTTCTTTCTCAAGCTTGCTTTGGCTATTTGGGGTCTTTGTGTTTCCTTATGAATTGTGAAATTTTTTGTTCTAATTCTGTGAAAAATGCCATTGGTAATTTAATAGGGATTGCATTTAATCTGTAGATTCCTTTTGGTAGTATTATCATTTTCATAATATTGATTCTTCCAATCAATATTGGAAGAATGTGGATACATGGATATCTCTCCATTTGTTTATATCATCTTTGGTTTCTTTCATCAGTGTCTTACAGTTATCTGCATACAGCTCTTTTGTCTCTTTAGGCAGGTTTATTCCTAGGTATTTTATTCTTTTTTGTTGCAGTGGTAAATGGAATTGATTCCTTAATTTCTCCTTCTGATTTTTTATTATTAGTCTATAGGAATGCAAGTCATTTCTGTGTATTGATTTTGTATCCCATGACTTTTCTGACATTATCTTTAGGTTTTTCTATGTATAGTCATATTGTGTCATCTACAAACAGAGTTTTACTTCTTCTTTCCCAATCTGGGTTCCTTTTATTTATTTTTCTTCTCTGACTGCCTTGGCTAGAACTTCCAAAACTATGTTGAATAATAGTGGCAAGAGTGGACACTGTTCAGGATCAGTGTCTTGTTCCTGATCTTAGAGGAAATGCTTTTAGTGTTTCACCATTGAGAATAATGTTTGCTGTGGGTTTATCATACATTGCCTTTATTATGTTGAAGTAGGTCCCCCTCTGCCCATTTTTGAAGAGTTTTTAATCATAAATAGGTGCTGAATTTTGCTGAAAGTTTTTTCTGCATCTGTTAAGATTATCACATGGTTTTTATCTGGATAGCTATATGTGCAACAATGAAATTAGAACACTTCCTAACAGTGTACACGAAAATAAACTCAAAATGGATTAAAGACTTAAGTTTTAGACCAGAAACTATAAAACTCTTAGAGGAAAACATAGGCAGAACACTATGACATAAATCGCAGCAGGATCCTCTGTGACCCACCTCCTAGAATTATGGAAATAAAAACAAACAAGTGGGACCTAATTAAATTTAAAAGGTTTTGCACAACAAAGAAAGCTATAAACAAGGTGAAAAGACAACCCTCAGAATGGGAGTAAATAATAGCAAATGAAACAACTGAGAAAAGATCCCCAAAATATACAAGCAGCTCATACAACTCAATACCAGAAAACAGACAACTCAATCAAAAAGTAGGCAGAAGACTTAAACAGACATTTCTCCAGAGACATAGAGAAGGCTAATAAACACATGAAAAGATGCTCAACATTTCTTATGATAAGAGAAATGCAAATCAAAACTACAATTAGATACCACCTCACATCAGTCAGAATTTCCATTATTAAAAAATCTACAGACAGTAAATGCTAGAGAGGATGTGGAGAAAAGGGAACCTTCTTAAACTGTTGGTGGGAATGTATATTGACACAGCCTCTATGGAGGACAATATGGAGATTCTTTAAAAAACTGGGAATAAAACTACCATATGATTTAACAATCCCACTATAGGCATATACCCTGAGAAAATCATAAATGGAAAAACGCACATGTATTTCAGTTGTTCATTGCAGTACTGTTTACAATAGCTAGGTCATGGAAGCAACCTAGATATCCATCAACAAATGAATGGATAAGGAAACTGTGGTATATATATATATAGGAATATTATATATATATATATATATGTGTATGTGTGTGTGTATATATATATATAGGAATATTACCCAGCCGTAGAAAGGAATGCATTTGAGTCACTTCTAATGAGGTGGATGAACCTAGAGCCTATCATATAGAGTAAAGTAAGTCAGAAAGAGAAAAACAAATATCGTTTATTAATGCATATATCTGGAATGCATAAGATGGGACTGATATGCATTTGAGTCAGTTCTAATGAGGTGGATGAACCTAGAGCCTATCATATAAAGTAAGTCAGAAAGAGAAAAACAAATATCATTTATTAATGCATATATCTGGAATGCATAAGATGGTAATCATATACATTTGAGTCAGTTCTAATGAGGTAGATGAACCTAGAGCCTATCATATAGAGTAAAGTAAGTCAGGAGGAGAAAAACAAATATCATTTATTAATGCATATATCTGGAATGCATAAGATGGTACTGACAAACCTATTTGCAGGGCAGCAGTGGAGCTGCAGACATAGAAAACAGACTTCTGGACGCTAGAAGGGAAAGGAGAGGGTATGACAAACGGAGAGAGTAGCATGAAAACATACACACTACCATGTGTAATATAGTTCAGTTCAGTCGCTCAGTTGTGTCCGACTCTTTCCAACCCCATGAATCACAGTAATATAGTTAGCCAGTTGGAATTTGCTGTATGACTCTGGGAGCTCAAACTGGTGCTCTGTGACAATCTAGAAAGGTGGGCTGGGTGGGAGGTGGGAGATAGATTCTAGAGGGAGGTTCAGTTCAATTCAGTTGTTCAGTCATGTCCGAGTCTCTGTGACCCCATGGACTGCAGCACACCAGGCTTCCCTGTCCATCACCAGCTCCTGGAGCTTGCTCAAACTCATGTCCATTGAGTCGGTGGTGCCATCCAACCACCTCATCCTCTGTTATCCGCTTCTCCTCCTGCCTTCAGTCTTCCCAGCATCAGGGTCTTTTCCTGTAAGTCAGTTCTTCCCATCAGGTAGCCCAAGTATTGGAGTTTGAGCTTCAGCATTAGTCCTTCCAATGAATATTCAGGACTGATTTCCTTTAGGATGGACTGGTTTGATCTCCTTGCAGTCCAAGGGACTCTCAAGCATCTTCTCCAACACCACAGTTCAGAAGCATCAGTCCCTCAGCACTCAACTTTCTTTTTCATCCAACTCTCATCCATACGTGACTACTGGAAAAACCATAGCTCTGACTAGATGGACCTTTATCGGCAAAGTAATATCTCTGCTTTTTAATATGCTGTCTAGGTTGGTCATAGCTTTTCTTCCAAGGAGCAAGCATCTTTTAATTTCAGTCATCATCTGCAGTGATTTTGGAACCCAAGTGAATAAAGTCTATCACTGTTTCTATTGTTTCCCCATCTATTGCCATGAAGTGATAGAACTGGATGCCATGATCTTAGTTTTTTGAATGTTGAGTTTTAGCTTTTTCACTCTCCTCTTTCACTTTCATCAAGAGGGAGGGAACATATGTATATCTATAGCTGATTCATATTGATGTATGACAGAAAGCAAAGCAATATTGTAAAGTAATTATCCTTCAATTAAAAATAATTTAAAAAGAAACTGTATCAAAATAAATACTCCTTGATAAAAATGCTAAAATAGAATAAAGATAGGCAAATATATCCATTAGACCAGCAATTGATTTTTTTTCAAAATTTCAGAAGCCATTCTGTAGAGAATAGTCTTTTTAACAAATTATACTATACCACTTGAATATCCATACCCAAAAAAGTAAACTTCAAGCCATACAAAATACAACTGAATACAGCATACAGTAGCTATTCAAGTGTTCAACATTAAAAAGTTTGACCATGCCAAATATTTGCTCGAGCTAGTTGAACTGTCAGATACTGCTGATGAAAATGTAAAGCGGTACAACTCCTTTGAAAAAATGGTTTCTTACAAAGTTAGATATATACCCACCATTTGACCTAGCTGTATTATTCCTTGGTATTCACCCAGGAGAAGTGAAAATATATGTGCATACAGACACATACACAAATGCTTATAGGAATTTTTATTATATTCAGTCTGGAAGCAACTTAGTGTTCATTAACTGGTGACTAGATAAATTGTGATATATCTATGCAGTAGAATACTACTCTATAAAAGAAATGTATTTATACATACACCAAAACAGATGAATATACATACACCAACACAATCTGAATATTTATGCTGAGTGAAAGATGAGCTGCCAGACAAAAACTACATTCTGTATGATTCCATTTAAATTCTAGAAAATTCAAAATTTGTAGATTCATGGTTGCTTGGGAAGGAGTTATGCTGTGAGGCAGTGATCACAAATGGACATGATGAATTTATTCCTTATCTTGATTGTGGTTGTGGTTTCAGGACTTCACGCTTGTGTCAAAACATTAGATACTTTAATTTGTGCAGATAATTATATTTGAATTATATCTTAAAAGCTGTTTTGAAAATATATGTACTGTGTGATTCTGTTTACATAAGTTTAAAAATGGAGAAAATTAACCTTGAGTTATTCAAATAAAAAGCTCTAAAGAATCAGTGTTAAAATGAAGACATGAAATAGGTGAAGGAAATTGAGGTATCTCCCCTAAAAAATGAATTGCCAATTTTTTGTTTGGTTCACCACGTACCAAATTTCTTTTATTTCTATGAAAGATCCCTTGTATTTCAAGGGCAGTTATCAAGTCAGAGGAGGAGTATTTTGATAGTCCTGACTTTTAATTTTGACAGATTATTTTAAATTATCATACTTTATCATTAAATAATACTTTAAAATTACATTGGGCATCCACAATAATCATCATTTAATTTGCGCATCAGTACTGTGGCTGGTTTTCTAATGCACATAAAGTTTTGGCTTGATTCATAGTAAGTACCATTGACCTCTGAAAAACAAAGGTTAGGGGTGCCAACTGCAAAGGCAATAAAAATTCCGCTTATAATTTATGGTTCGCTCCCCACCCTAATGGTTCTACTGTACCCAAGGTTCCAAGCAAAGGCAGATCGAGTAGTGGTCCAGTATTTACTACTGAAAAGAATCCGCCCCTGTATGGAACCCTCCACAGTTCAGACAGTCTTGTTCAAGGGTCACCTGTACTGAGGTTTTGTTATGTACTGTTGAAGGTGTCCTTTGGAGTACTACTATTCTGCCTCTCAAGTTTCACTTAACTTTCTTGAAAAACATGCACCCTCCGTTCCATTGTTAAAACATCATAAGTAGTGCCAAGTGAATAAGGAAAAAATGTTAAGCTATTAGACTATTTTCTGATCGACCAGCTTTTTTTTCCTACAAATTTTTTTTTTTCTGATCAAGAGTCAATTTATTTGTTCCTAAGCCTTTTTACTGCAATTATTCAATTGACTCATTTGAATAATTTTATTTTTATGCAGTTATAAAATACAGTTCAGTTCAGTCACTCAGTCATGTCTGACTCTTTGCGACCTCATGAATTGCAGCACGCCAGGCCTCCCTGTCCATTACCAACTCCCAGAGTCTACTCAAACTCATGTCCATTGATTCGGTGATGCCATCCAGCCATCTCATCCTCTGTCGTCCCCTTCCCCTCCTGCCCCAATCCCTCCCAGCATCAGGGTCTTTTCCAATGAGTCAACTCTTCCCATGAGCTGGCCAAAGTATTGGAGTTTCAGCCTCAGCATCAGTCCTTCCAATGAACACCCAGGACTGATCTCTCTCAGGATGGACTGGTTGGATATCCTTGCAGTCCAAGGGACTCTCAAGAGTCTTCTCTAACACCACAGTTCAAAAGCATCAATTCTTCGGTGCTCAGCTTTCTTTATAGTCCAACTCTCACATGAACATGTGACTACTGGAAAAACCATAGCCTTGACTAGACGGACCTTTGTTTGCAAAGTAATGTCTCTGCTTTTGAATATGCTATCTAGGTTGGTCATAACTTTCCTTCCAAGGAATAAATGTCTTTTAATTTCCTGGCTGCAATCACCATCTGCAGTGATTTTGGAGCCCAAAAAATAAAGTCAGCCACTGTGCTTCCTCTAGCCCCACATTTCTTGTGATGTACTCTCCATATAAGTTAAATATTAAATATTGAGCCCGTCTTTGAATGGAATGTTCCTTTGGTATCTCTCATTTTCTTAAAGAGATCTCTAGTCTTTCCTATTTTATTGTTTTCCTCTATTTCTTTGCATTGATCGCTGAGGAGGGCTTTCTTATCTCTCCTTGCTATTCTTTGGAACTCTACATTCAAATGGGTATATCTTTCCTTTTCTCCTTTGCTTTTCACTTCTCTTCTTCTCACAGCTATTTGTAAGGCATCCTCAGAAAGCCATGTTGCTTTTATGCATTTCTTTTCCTTGGGGATGGTCTTGATTCCTGTCTCCTATACAGTGTCACGAACCTCCGTCCATAGTTCATCAGGCATTCTATCTATCAGATCTAGTCCCTTAAATCTATTTCTCACTTCCACTGTATAGTCATAAGGGATTTGATTTAGGTCATACCTGAATGGCCTAGTGGTTTTCTCCACTTTCTTCAATTTTAGTCTGAATTTGGCAATAAGGAGTTCATGTTTTGAATGCGAATTAGTTTAATGAATTAAGTTCAGGTACAAAACTCAATAAAGACAAATTGCTTTAAAAAATTGTTCTGAGGACTTCCCTGGTGGTCCAATAGTTAATCCACCTGCCAACGTTTGATTGCTGGTCCAGGAAGATTCCCTAAGCCACGGGGCAGCTAAGCCCATGTGCCACAGCTACTGAGCTCCCTTGCTGCAACTACTGAAGCTCATATACCTCTGACCTTTGCTCTGAAACAAGAGAAGCCCATACCAGATCTAGAGAAACCCTGCACACAAAACAGAGCCTGTGGCGCCAAAACTAAATTAGTAATTTTAAAAAGCTTCTTGAATCTAGGTGTGAGCACGCAAAGTTTGAAAGAGTAAAGGATGAAGAATCCATAAATATCTGCACTCAGGGGTGTTTCATAGAAGTCTTCAAGTTTTGATTCTGCTTGAAAGAAACTGAAAGTGGAATTCATGAACTAAGAATTGTGGATCTGATTCTGTAAGATAGACTCTGGAGTATCAGTCAGCATATATACACTGAAATCCTTGACCCTACTTTAAATATTAACAAATGATGTATCTTTATATAGTAAGAAAATGTTTATAGATTTTTTCAATTAAAAATTTTAAATTTAGTCAATTTGCTGATTTATTAGCCAACCACTGTTCCTTTCCTCTCCTGATAGGTAAAGTGAGGGATTTATATAGAAATACTAGATGATCTTTAAAATTTTTCCTTATAACCTAAGAATGTTTTTTTCAAAAACCATGGATTCATTTTCTAATGAATCTAACATTCTGATATTCAGTAACACTGACCAGTTTTGTTATAAATCAGCAGGTCCTTGGTCTGAAATCTAGAATATTACAGTCCCAAACATTAACTTTCGATAGTCTTTTTCATTGTTAATAGGCTTGACTATAATGCTTTATAAGCTAGATTTTCCCCCTTCTTTTACCTCTACTATTTCTTTTCTCTGTTTGTTATGTCATGGGAAAAGAATATTCTTCTCTAAGGGATATCTGAAAATATTTGGTTGAGGTCCATCTGAAACAAAGTACAAGTGTTCACAGGAATACCAGTGCTGCATTAATATGATAAAAAGAAAGCATAAAGTATTAACTGATGTGACTTTTTTCCTTTCTTCTATCATGGTAAAAAGTGCATAACAAATTTTCTATTTTTGAGTGTATAATTCATTGATTTTAAGTACACTGACAGTGTTGTGCAGTCACAGAACTTTTTCATCTTTCCAGTACAGTAGCTTTGTACTCATTAAACAATAACTGCTAATTCCTCTTTTCTGCCAGTGCTGGGTTATCACATTTCTACTGTCTTTCTCTATGAATTTGACTACTCTAGTTACCTCAAAAAGAGGGATCATACCATAGTTGTCTCTCCAGCTTATTTCATTTAACATAATATTTTCAAAGTTCATCAGTGTTGTATCAGAGTTTCCCCTTTGTCTGTTTATTCATCTGTTGATGGATAGTCAGTTTGTTTTTACCTTTTGACTTTTGTTAATAATACTGCTGTGAACACTGGTATACAAGAATCTGTTCAAGTCCTTGCTTTCAGGTTTTTTGGATATGTGGAAGTGGAATTTCTAGGTCATATGCTAATAATTCTCCTTTTAACTTTTTGAGGAACCACCAAATTGTTTTCGCCAGCAGGTACACTGTTTTACATACCCACCAGCAATGCACAAGGGTTATTGTTTCTCTACAACCTTGCTAGCACTTGTTATTTTCCTTTTTTTTTTTTTGCAGTAGCATCCTATTGGTGTAATGTAGCATCTCATTATCTCATTGTAATTTTGATTTGTGTGATTTACTTTTAGAAATTCATAGTGATAAATTTCTATGGTACCTCAATTAAAAATATTGATAATCTGTTAAATTGCATTTTGTACTTCTAAACCTGAATTTATTGGTTGTTCTTGTTAAGATAGTTTTAATATATAAATTATTTAAATGTTTGTATTTTAATTTGTTTCTGACGTCTTCAAAGTTTAAAGCATTTCCCTTCAGCCAGAACCATTTGTTACCTAGAGTCACATGTAATCAGCTTAATGAAGGACATTCTGCATGCAGGTAATTATATTCATTGATGCCTGCTACTGCAGTCTGCTTTGTAGTCATTATCTAGCAGTACATGACTAAAGAATTTGATTTTTCTTCTTGTTTTCATTTTTATTAAATTAAGGGTTTTTTTTTTTTTTTTTTTTTGAATAGTGTCATCTTGCAAATGGTTCTTAAGAATAATACCTTTCAAGTCTCTGTAATCACTGGATAATTAACCTGCCAGGATTAAGTACCCTCAACTCTGCTTCAGGATACTTAACTCTCAAATAAGGTCAATTATCTCATGATAATAACTGCTTTGTCAAGAGTTACCACTTAATTCCACAGTGAAACGTCACATTACTGGTATAGTGTGCTTTAAGATAGAGTTTAAATAATGAAACAGGTAGAAAATTGGGCAGAAGAATTCAGCTTAATTATTTCATAGATATTAAGAATGCTACATTTTAAATAAATCTCCTCCTCATAGACCTAGTGTTTTGAATCTTACAGATGATTTCTATTTATAAAGATTATGTGTTACTCGGTTTCATCCATCCTTTTGCTGGCAATATTCCCACACTGTACATTTTCTTGCAGGGAAATCCATTTTAAACCTATGGATCCTACAGAGGATTCAGTATATTAAAAATCTCTAGTGCTGACCAGGAAAATTGAAATAACTCTCTTTTGTAAGTGATGATTTAACTTAAAAAAATATTTTATCAATCAATGAATTATAAAATAATAAATACAGCTCTGCACTTTTTTGTTGTAGTTTTTGTTGTGGCTTACTAGCTCTTAAATCATACTACGTCAGTGATGTGCAGCCAAAAACAGGAATGCTACTTGATGCATCAGGACACTGAAAGAAATGTAAAATTGGCTTTCGTTATTTCAATCCATGTTTTCTAAGCTTGAATAATGGCTGTAGCACCGTATAAGTAAATCCTGATCATTTTTTTACTAAACTAGGTGGAATAGGCTAACTTTTTCTTCTTTTTGCCTGGAAAGGATGGGGACCTTTATTGACATTTATTGTTTACACTGTTAAATTCTTCTTAATTTTTGTAATGGGCTTCCCTGGTGGCTCACTGGTTTAAAAAAAAAATCCACCTGCCAATGTAGGAGACACAGATTTGATCCCTGGGTCAGGAAGATCCCCTGGAGAAGGAAATGGCTACCCACTCCAGTAATCTTGCCTGGGAAATCCTTTGGACAAGAGGAGCTTTGCAGGCATAGTCCATGAGGTCACAAACGGTCAGACATGACTTAGCAACTAATCAACAACAATCTTTCTAATAGCCATTGGTTCTTTTTTTTATTATTATTATTCTTTTTAAAATTACATTATAAAAATTAAGAATTGGAAAACAGGAATAGTTTTAATTGTAAATAATTTTTGGTAAACTCTATCTTATCTGAAGTATTCTGTCAGTGTCTATGCAAAGATGTCATTTGCTATTTCAATATGAAAATCTGTGTAAATCTTTAAATTATGTGCACCAAATATAATAAGTGCTATACATGCATACATCTTCATCCATGTAGTCTCTGTTTGGTTAGAAGACTATCTTTATAAAGGTATTATTTTTAATTTGGGGGAAAATTTCCTCTCTCTCTCAAGTCTGTGCACATTTTATCCTCAAAGAATTCCTTTTTGAGTTCTTGTATCTTTTTATCAAATCTAATTCTTTAAGATAACATGATTTCCAAACACTTTCAGAGAGCCAGGTTGTTACCAGATCCATATTCTGACAATGTAAGAGATGGTCTTTTCTTTCCTCATATTAAGGTATTTCCAACATGAATGTGGGAAATAAGGCTGTATCTAAAATGGGAATCCTACCCTTTTAAGTATACAAAAGTGTCTAGTTTCTTCCAAGGAAAGATGGAAGTCACTGTCCCCTGACTGTTTGTATAGGTTTTTCCATTCCTGTCTCTTTTCTATCAGTATAAGCAAAGAAAGTGAGAGGAGCCTACAATACAGACAAAATCTAAGGTTATTATAAGGTCAGTCCAGGAAAGTAGGAAATGATGTTTCAGAGAAGATACATAACCCCTTCATAAAAATTAAAACGTATGGTGCTCTTATAAGATTCTGATTTATTTTCTGTTAAGGATAATGAAATTTCAATTAAGATGATGCTGTGGCATTGCAATGCTGCTTAGTTTCTAGATTTAACTTTCTACTCAGGGTCTTTCTGATGTATTTTACTCACCTGGAAAAAAGAACGAGATTTACTATAGCACAAGGGAGTCTTCTAATGTCAGTGACATGTTGTAAAGATGGGCTGTGGGAAGGATTTGGAAAGAGCCAAAAGCTATTTAACTGTAAGCTCTGTGCATCTTTTCCTTCCTTTCCTCTTTTTCTCTTCTGATTCCCACCAACATACTTGCTCCCTTCATTTCCTTCTCATCACCAAACTACATTGCCTCTGTAAGGATGAAAGGTCTTTTAATCATTCCTAAACTCATCATTTGTTAAAAAAAAAAAAAAAAAATCCTGTGATTTGAAATGGTTTGAATTGCTGTGGAGATGATCATATTTTATGCAGTAATGCTTCTCTGTGTTACTCAGTATTTCAGTTACTTTTTATTTGAATTTTTTAGTTCAGTCCCGTTCAGTCATTCAGTCGTGTCTGACTCTTTGCGACCCCATGAATCGCAGCACACCAGGCCTCCCTGTCCATCACCAACTCCCGGAGTTCACCCAAACTCATGTGCATCGAGTCCGTGATGCCATCTGGCCATCTCATCCTCTGTCATACCCTTCTCCTCCTGCCCCCAATCCCTCCCAGCATCAGGGTCTTTTCCAATGAGTCAAGTCTTCGCATGAGGTGGCCAAAGTATTGGAATTTCAGCCTCAGCATCGGTCCTTCCAATGAACACCCAGGACTGGTCTCCTTTAGGATGGACTGATTGGATCTCCTTGCAGTCCAAGGGACTCTCAAGAGTCTTCTCCAGCACCACAGTTCAAAAGCATCAATTCTTAGGCGCTCAGCTTTCTTCACAGTTCAACTTTCACATCCATACATGACCACTGGAAAAACCATAGCCTTGACTAGACAGACTTGTTGGCAAAGTAATATCTCTGCTTTTCAGTATGCTATCTAGGTTGGTCATAACTTTCCTTCCAAGGAGTAAGCGTCTTTTAATTTCATGGCTGCAATCACCATCTGCAGTGATTTTGGAGCCAAAAAAAATAAATAAATTCAGCCACTGTTTCCACTGTTTCCCCATCTATTTCCCATGAAGTGATGGGACCAGATGCCATGATCTTCGTTTTCTGAATGTTGAGCTTTAAGCCAACTTTTTCACTCTCCTCTTTCACTTTCATCAAGAGGCTCTTTAGTTCCTCTTCACTTTCTGCCATAAGGGTGGTGTCATCTGCATATCTGAAGTTATTGATATTTCTCCCGGAAATCTTGATTCCAGCTTGTGCTTCTTCCAGCCCAGCGTTTCTCATGATGTACTCTGCATATAAGTTAAATAAACAGGGTGACAATATACAGCCTTGACATACTCCTTTCCAGATTTGGAACCAGTCTTGTTCCATGTCCAGTTCTAACTGTTGCTTCCTGGCCTGCATACAGATTTCTCAAGAGGCAGGTCAGGTGGTCTGGTATTCCCATCTCTCTCAGAATTTTCCACAGTTTATTGTGATCCACACAAGTCAAAGGCTTTGGCATAGTCAATAAAGCAGAAATAGATGTTTTTCTGGAACTCTCTTGCTTTTTTGATGATCCAGCAGATGTTGGCAATTTGATCTCTGGTTCCTCTGCCTTTTCTAAAACCAGCTTGAACATCTGGAAGTTCACGGTTCACGTATTGCTGAAGCCTGGCTTGGAAGTAAGGCAATGCCAAAGAATGTTTTAGTTACTGTTCTATAAATGTGGCAATATTATAGTATTATTTGTCTGGTATGCCATGATATGAAGGCAATGACTTAATATTTAAGCTTTTGCTTAATGAATTTTAATATTTTCTTATTACTAAAATTATAATGAAACTGACTTACTTCTAAATAAAAGCTAAATTTATATGACATATAAAGGAGCCTATGGCTATTTTTAGAATTTTTAAAATGTCTGTTTTTTGACTCAGCTTGAATTTTTTCTGTAGCTTTCTTGTTTGACATTAGGAGGATAATTGGGGAATTTTTAATAGGTTCTATAGTATGTTATCAACAGTAATTTCCTAGCTTTGATGTTTCTAAAATGGTTATGTTTAATGTCCACATTTGGAATACTTTTCACTCACAACAGCTGTATACATGAATGTTGTTTCTAATGGAGTTATTTTAATGTTTGGTTATTGACTATTTTTAAGGCACTGCCATCAAATAGAATTCATTAGAAGGGTCAGAGTTTAGCCTTATTTCAAAAAGTTGGTTGCTGCAAGAATTAAACTGAATTAAGACTATAATTGACTCAACACCTATCAGCCTATCATTTTAGCACAATAAAAATAATCCAGTAAATTAAAAAATGATCATTTATTAAGATATGAACTTTAAAGACTTACATCTTATTTTTCCTTGTGTAAAATCATTCAATGAATATGAATGAATCCTCATTATATATAAATAGTTTTATCTTTATTTTCTTTTCTCCCGCAAATCCCTCTTTCTCCTGAACTTCCTAACTGCTCAGATTTTCCAGATTGCACCATTTAATTTTTGCCTTCATGTTTTTTCATCTTTCAGTCCTTCTGTCTTTATCTTTAATGTCTCTAATTCTTTCTGGCAAACTTCTAATTATCCATTAAAACTTGCATTACTTCCCTTACCTTCTCCTCTCCTTCTCCATCCCAATTCACTTAGTCATTTTAAAAATTTGATTTAGTGATATTTTGTGTGTAATTATAACACATTTTTCTTAACACTTGCATAGTTTAGTAATTACATGTTTATTTTCTTTTACACTAATATATTCATTCACAGTAGACTTCTGTTCATTATTATAGTACTACTGCCTAAGAAATAATATGTGTTTACTAAACATTTAATAAATGAATGGGTGAGGTTTTTTTTCTCCCGTTGCTGGGAGTTTAAATCTTTGCAAATTGTATAGAATGGTTGTCTTTTAAAATACGATTTTCCTGCTTAGTAACCGCTGTTTTTTCTTTTGTTTGTTTGTTTTGTTTTAATCATTACTTTTGATCTTAGGAAGATTTAGAATTTAAGAATTGGTCATAAATATGAATCCCCCAAACTAAACTTTTAGCTATTTTAGGCTATATTTGACACATTTGAAATATTTTTAGGTAATTAAATATTGTCCTTCAATTTGACCACTATTTATTAAGAGAATATTCTGTATCAGGCACCGTGTTCTACATCTGTATTCTAAAATCCTTTTAGAATGTCAACAGTGCTATTACACAGTCCCTTGCTTATCACCATCCTTTTTCTCTCAACTTTTTGAAAATAAGAATCTGAAAAAAAAAAGAAAAAGAAAATAAGAATCTGCAGTATGTTTTCAAAATAGGAAATTCAGGTCTGGCTTAGGGGTCCCAGTTCATATGAATAGTTTTAAGAGCCTCAGTTTTGTGGTAACCCTGTACTAACTTCACAAGCCCAGGGGACCATAGTTTCCACCAGAAGTATTTTGTCAGCCCTCTTGTTACTCTCTGGTTTCAGTTCATAGTGTAGAGAAGGGAGACAAGGGAACTGAAACTTCAGCTCCCTCTTGTCAGATTTTGCTCCCTAAGAAACAAGATTTAAACCTATCATCTTTTTCTACACTCAGGAAATGATTGGCTCCTCCAACTTTTAATTCTTTTTCTTTGGAAGAGTGTCCTAATGTTTTTTCAAAAATATGATGCTCATAGGATTGATGTTAGATATTTTTAAGCCAAATAGATATGGTATCCCCCATGACTATTGTTATAAATGTTACTATTCCTTTTGAACTATAATGAAAAATGCCTTTTAAGAAGCAGTGTGTATTTTCAGTAATTGACCTGAATGAAACTAAATATTAAGTGAGGAGACATTTGTTAATAGAGTGGATATTAGTACTAATTCATTCATATTAGTACTAATTAGTCATATTAAGGTAGAATATTTAATTTGACAAGTAAAGTTCTTTTATTACAACATCAAGCCAAAGAGGGTTGATAATTTGTACAAAATTAATTTTTTATAGCACAGGGAAACATAAGTTTTCTTTCTCTCAGCATGGTATTAGTTTAAAAATGACCTCTTCAGTATCTACCTCTTTCAAGGGGGCAATTCTGGCTTGGAGGTAAATTCAGTTTACTCCTTCCTAATCAAATTTCACATTTGTTATGTAAAGTCAGAGTCTACATTTCTTGATATATTGAACCCCAAAATGCACTACAAGGAATACCACAAAATAAATCAGTAGAACTTTTGTTTGTTGCTCAGGACAGTTTAGACCAGCTATAAAATAGGTGAAAAGATACAAACCTACGAAGCAATGTTGTCACAACTGAATGGTACTTAGCACTAGTTTTCAAATAACAAATGAAAGAAGTGGAAACTTTAGGAGAGGGGAAGATTTAGAAGGGGCCTTTTAAATTGTGATTTTAGTATATTAATTTCCATATGGCAAGAGCATAGGAAGAGATAGCGACACAGAAGTAGGGAACTGTGAAAGTGAAGATTGCTCAGTCGAGTCTGACTCTTTGCAACCCCATGGCCTGTACAGTCCGTAGAATTCTCCAGGCCAGAATACTGGAGTGGGTAGCCTTTCCCTTCTCCAGGGGATCTTCCCAACCCAGGAATAGAACCCAGGTCTCCCTCATTGCAGACAGATTCTTTCCCAGCTGAGCCACAAGGGAAGCCCTAGGGAACTGTAGAGGATCCCGATTCACCCCACACCAAGGAGGAAAGTGGGTGTGGGTGAATTGGGAGATTAGGGTTGACGTATACACACTGTTGATACTATGTATTAAGTAGATAACTAATGAGAACCTACTGTATAGCTGCTCTTTGGTGACCCAAATGGGAAGGAAATCCAAAAAAGAGGGAATATATGTATAAGTATAGGCAATGGCAACCCACTCCAGTACAGTTGCCTGGAAAATCCCATGGACGGAGGAGCCTGATAGGCTGCAATCCATGGGGTCTCGAAGAGTCGGACACGACTGAGCAACTTCACTTTTACTTTTCACTCTCATGCATTGAAGAAGGAAATGGCAACCCACTCCAGTGTTCTTACCTGGAGAATCCCAGGGACAGGGGAGCCTGGTGGGCTGCCGTCTATGGGGTCGCACAGGGTCAGACACGACTGAAGCAACTTAGCAGCAGCAGCAGCAGCATAGCTGATCCATTTTGCTGTACTGTAGAACTTAACCAAACTTTATTACTCCAAATAAAAAATTTTTAAATATTTTTATCTCTATTTGTCTAGCTATTCTCAGATTTATACTGAGTTCTGTATTTTCTTTTTCTTTTGTTACAAACAACCAGGACATTACTCCCACGATGTCATTGATTTAGTTATCATAGTCCCTTTATCTCTTTGTATAATAGGTAACAAGTCCAGGGGACATTTCTAAAAAGATTACTCATGCCTAGATTAGTTTTACAGTAGAGCTTTTAAAAATTAAGAAAAGCTGTGTTGTAAGAAAATAGAACATCTTGGATAGTAGAGAGAAGAGTAGAAATAGAAGTGGGAGAGAATATGGACAAACTTCCAGATGATCGGATACTTTTTGGGAACCTTCATTCTTAGAAATGTAATTGAGAATGTGTTCAGTCTTCTAATTTATTTTGTAATGATCTTTTTTTAATATAATGTTAAAAATAAATTTTTATCCTGAAAGTCGATAAGTAAGACAAATTAACAAGTCATGGACTATATATTTTATCAAACCACCTTTTAAGTGATTTTTAACTCTTTTCCAACTATAATAATAATGCATGCTCATATAGAGAATAAAATGTAGAAACAGTCAAAGATAAATTAACTTTCATTTCAGCATTACTTATTCTAAAAAATTTTTGTGTGTTTCCTCACAGTGTTTTTTTCATACATATTTTTTAGCTTAAAAATTTTTTTACTTTTTATTGCCTGCACTGGATCTTAGTTGTGGCACTCACGATCTTCAGTCTTCATTGTGGCATGTGGCATCTTTTAGTTGCAGCATTCAGGATCTTTAGTTATGGTATGCCAACTCTTAGTTGAGGTATGTGCCATCTAGGGTCCTGACCAGGGATCTAGCCCAGACCCACTGCATTGTGAACACGAAATCTTAACTACTGGACCACATGGAAGTCCCTAAAGTTTTTATTTTGAAATGATTTTCAAATTTAAGAAAAGTTGTAAGAAGAATACAAATAAATTTTTCCCATAAGCTTTGAGCGTACTCTGCGTATATTCAGATTTTTCTTGTCTTCCAGGAATGTTCTTTCTAGTAATTTTCTTTCCCTTCTCCAAGACCCAGTTCAGGATTGTGCGTTACCTTTATTTGTCCTATGTCTTTGGTTTCCTTTCATCTGAAACAGTTCCTTGGTGTTTCTCTGTCATGACATTGGCATTTGTAAAGAATGTAGCAAACTGTTGGGCATATGCAAAGTTTTAACGATTGAAATTACTTCCATTATTGTAACTTTATTTCTCCTTTTCCGCTTAGCATTAAACTTTCATTATTTTCCAGTGTCATTAATTGTTCTTTCAGTTATCATTTTAGGTTGCTGTATAACATCATTTATTTTCATTAGTCTTGTATTGTTGAATGTTTTTACTGTTTCTGATTGTTTCAGTATTGCAAGTACCATTCGGAAGAACATCTCTGTAAATGAATTTTCAGTGTAATTTTCGTTTCTGTCTTCTTCATCTAGCAAGTATTTTTTAAGTGCTTAAAACATGTAGCAACAAAACAAAATTCCTACAGAAGACAATGATTGAGTGTTCAACTCTGTGATCCTGAATATAGTTAGAATGGAAATTTGGAAAGGGGGAAAATTACCAATTAACAAGATTGCCAGAAACAGCTTAGAAAATGCAAGATGTCCGTTTAAATTTGAATTTCAGATGGAATTCACAATGTTAGAGATATAATTAAACTAAAAAATAATTAATTGCATATATGAAATTCAAATTTAACTGGTAATCTAGTATTTTACCTGGCAAGCATACCAGAAGATTGAATGTTCAGGAAACCTTCATGGTATAGAGTAAAGATGTTTTACACAGAAAAAATGGCTTCAGAAAGCCACTGAATGAATGCAAGAATGGAGTATACTCCACAAGGATGAAAGCTTTGTGTCTCATTCATTGCTGTATTTCCAACCCGTTAAACAGTATCTGCACACTGTAGACTCTCAGTATTTTCTGAATGAATAAATGAATTTGCACTATGAATACAACTGGGACTCTTTTTTTCTTTTTTAAACAAGAGTTACCTGTTATAACTAAGTAGATGAGGATCAAATTTCCATGATCCTGGAAAACCTCACAAAAAATTTTTAACTTCCTCCCTTTTTTATTCATTTATTTCATAGTGATTTATTAAGTGTCTACTACATATCCAATATTAGGGATACTTAGTTGAATAAGAACAGACATGGTCCCTACCCTTAAGGATTTTATAGTCTAGTGGTAGTGACAGGCATTATTAAGGTACTTCTTAATTTATAAGTATAGACTTAAATATTATGGAGAGAAAGTACTTTGTTCTGAATTCATATAAAATAAGGGTGTATTCTTAAATACCTGACCATGATGAATGTAGAGTTGTGTCTACGTTGTGTCTCGAGGGACATGTTGTATCTTGAGGGATTGATGTAATTTATTCTATGAAGTTTTCCTTCATTCATTAATTTTCCCCCTGAGTTTATAGAACTCTCTTTGGGCTGTCACAAGGAGGTATAATTTATACCTATAATAGGTATATTTATATGTTGACTCATTGAAGTTATAATGGAGCTTTTAATAGCCATAGATATGCCATGTACATTAAAATTGAGACTATTTCTGGATTCTTTGAGGACATTTATGTCTAGTTGTCATTCTTAGTTTATAAATCTGAAGTGGCAATTTTAGGTCAGAGATATCTATCCAGTGGTTTGCAGTCAAGGAGCTTTGGTATCCATTGTCGCATTAATCAAAATAGTTGTGTTTGAATCTACAGTCAGTCTATATTGAAAATCTAATTACCTGATACCACCTCTTCTAACTTCTTCCTAGTTCATGATGCTCTTATCACTTCTTGGATTATTGCAATAGACTTAGTAACTGCTCCCCACTCCCCAGGTCTTACCACCTTGCATCAACAACAGAAAAATATTAGAGTTTTTAAGGCAGTGATAGTAACATTATTAGATCATGCTTTGACAGAAGTATGTTGTGTTTAATAGATTGGTATAGGGATAGAGTAAATGTGGATTGATTTGTAAAATACTAACAGCAATGTTGGGCTTCCCTCGTGGCTCAGATGGTAAAGATTCTGCATGCAATGCAGGAGGCACGAGTTCAGTCCTTGGGTCGGGAAGATCCCCTGGGGAAGAGAAAAGTTACCACTCCAGTATGCTTGCCTGGAGAATCCCATGGAACAAGGACCTTGGTGCGCTACAGTCCATGGGGTCACAAAGAGTCAGACACAACAGAGCGACTTTCACTTTTCACTTTCAATAGCAATATTAGTCTTTTTAATTTGCATCTTGTTGCTTATTAATATTCATTTGAACCTTAGTTTATAATGAGTTATACTCAAATGTAATTGAATTGCTTTTTAAGTAAACTTATCTATTTTTATTGAGATAGAACTGACATGCAGAATTATATAAGTTTAGGGTGTACAACTTATTATATAAGTTTAGGGTGTACAAAATTCTCCAAGCCAAGCTTCAACAGTACGTGGACCGTGAACTTCCAGATGTTCAAACTGAATTTAGAAAAGGCGGAGGAACCAGAGATCAAATTGCCAGCATCCTCTGGTTCATGCAAGAGCATTCCAGAAAAACATCTACTTCTGCCTTATTGACTATGCCAAAGTCTTAGACTGTGTGGATCACAACAAACTATGGAAAATTCTTAAAGAGATGGGAATTCCAGACCACCTGACCTGCCTCTGGAGAAATTTGTATTCAGGTCAAGAAGCAACAGTTAGAACTGGACATGGAACAACAGACTGGTTCCAAATCTGGAAAGGAGTACGTCAAGGCTGTATATTGTCACCCTGCTTATTTAACTTGTATGCAGGGTACATCATGAGGAATGCCGGGCTGGATGAAGCACAAGCTGAAATCAAGATTGCCGGGAGAAATATCAATAACCTCAGATATGCAGATGACACCACCCTCATGGCAGAAAGTAAAGAAGAACTAAAGAGCCTCTTGATGAAAGTGAAAGAGGAGAGTGAAAAAGCTGGCTTAAAACTCAACATTCAGAAAACTAAGATCCTAGCATCTGGTTCCATCACTTCATGGCAGATGGATGGGTAAACAATGGAAACAGTGACAGACTTTATCTTTTGGGGCTCCAGAATCACTGCAGAGTGATTGCAGCCATGAAATTATAAGAAAGAGAAGAAGGAGAAATTAGCTTGCTCCTTGGAAGAAAAGCTGTGACCAACCTAGACAGCATTTTAAAAAGCAGAGACATTACTTTGCCGTCAAAGACCCATCTAGTCAAAGCTATGGTTTTTCCAGTGGTCGTGTATGGATGTGAGAGTTGGACTATAAAGAAAGCTGAGCGCCGAAGAATTGATGTTTTTGAACTGTGGTGTTGGAGAAGACTCTTGAGAGTCCCCTGGACTGCAAGGAGATCAAACCAGTTCATCCTAAAGGAAATCCATCCTGAATATTCATTGGAAGGACTGATGCTGAAGTTGAAGCTCCAATACTTTGGCCACCTGATGCGAAGAGCTGACTCATTTGAAAAGACCCTGATGCTGGGAACGATTGAGGGCAGGAGGAGAAGGGGACGACAGAGGATGAGATGGTTGGATGGCATCACCGACTCTATGGCCATGAGTTTGAGCAAGCTCCAGGAGTTGGTGATGGACAGGGGAGCCTGGCGTACTGCAGTCCACAGGGTCACACAGAGTCAGACATGACTGAGAGACTGAATGGAACTGAACTGAGGGTGTACAGCATAATGATTTGACCTATATACATCATGAAATGATTATCATAGTAAGTTTAGTGAACTTTCATCATCATATAGATATGAAATTAAATAAATAGAAAAAAAATTTCCTGATGAGAACTCTTAGGAATTACTTTCTTAACAACTTTTGTGTATAACATACCACAATGTTCATTGTATTTATCTGTACATTACATCCCTAGTTCTTATTTATATTATAAGTAGAAGTTTATAGTACCTTTTGACTTCCTTCATCCCATTTTCCCTCTGTCCCCACCCATCATGCCACCTGCCTCTGTAAATGCAAATCTAGTCTCTTTTTCTATGTATTTCTCTGTATGTTTGTTTTTGAAGTATAATTGACATACAAGACTGTGTTAGTTCCTGTTACATAGTGATTTTAGGTAAAGTTTTTATTTTGCCTACACAGTCCTATATAAAATGTTTAAGGCAGTGTGGAGTTGACTTAAGGATAAGCTAATAGACAAAGGATAGGGTTCAGAAATAGACCCACACACGTACAGTCACCTAATTTACAAAAAGGCACCACTGGCAACTTGAGAGGAAAGGATGGTGCTGGCGATCTCCTGAATGTTCAGGTAAAACAAAGTTAACTTTGATTCCTACCTTACACCAAAAATCAGTTGTATATGGATTATAAATAAATATAGAACAGTAAAGCTTCCAGAAGAACTCAGGAAAATATGGTCTTAATAGGCCATGTCTGATGAAAGACACCAAGTGCTAAAGTGCTAACAAGGAAGAAAGATAAATTGGAATCATTAAAATTAAGGTCTTTTTATCAAAAGACATCATTAATGAAAGGGAAAAGATAAAGTACAAAGTGGACTTAAGAATTATGAGAAGTTTGGCAGGGAAGGCTAGTGGAAGGAAATATGGTTATGTGTAATTTTTTTCCACACTGTAAAGAATATGAAAAGTAGAGAAACCTACATTTAACTAAAGCTAGAAGACATTTTGAATCCTTATTTGTTCTGATCTTCTGCCTATTACTTAGTAAGTATCCATACCTTAGGCTTACAGATTCAGGTATATGTTGCATACATATTTTAGGGTCTTTTTAATGGTTAGAAAAAACTTGGTTTCCTCCCCTACTCTTTAATTCCTAGCCAACTATGAAATATGCCACATTTATCCTCGTTAAATAGTGAGATACCTTAGCCCTTTCCACTAATTTTTTACATTGATTGAAAAGATTTAGTTAGGTGGTAATGTTAGACAAACCTAATATAAATTGTTTTCATAAGTCACTGCTAGGAGCTATTATTTTAAATTTATTTGAAATAAAGACATTTTGTTCTTCTTTATTTTTACTTACATTTTTTAAATGGCTCATTAACTGAAAATGTCTTCTATGCCTAAAGCAGTTCAAATAGTAAACTAGGGGTGGAAAAGAGATTGACTGTAAATGGAGGTGGAAATATGTCTTGGGGCTAATGAAAGTGTTCTAAATCTGAATTGTGATGTTTGCAAATGTTTGCAAAAACCATTGAACTGTTCTCTGAAAATGTGTGACTTTTACAATATGTAAGTTGATATCCTAATAAAGCTACTTTTTCTTTTTTAAATGACACCATAAATATAATGAATAGGCCAACTGCAAGTTCCCAGAAGCATTTACAATTCATGTATCTGACAAGGTTTGTATATAGTATATATAAAGAACTTCTACAAATAAGAAAAACACAATAGAGAAAAAAAGTGGGCAAAAGACATGGACACTTCACAAAGGGAAATAATGTAATGGCCAATAAGGATCTGAAAAGAGGCTCAACATCATTAATCGTTAGGGAAATATAAATCAACACCACAATGAGATACCATTCCCCACCAACTTTAGTGATTAAAATTAAAAGGACTACCAAGTGTTGGAAAGGATGTAGTATCGCAAATTTAAGAAACTACTTGGAAGGTTTATATATATATATATATAATCTTAACCATACATCTACCCTGTTACCCAGCAAGTTACTTACCTAAGGAGAGCAAAAATATATGTCCACAAAATGACTTGCAGAAAAATATTATAACAGAAAATAGGTGACCATCAGAAGGATAATTTTTCAACAAAATATGATATAATCATACAGTAATATATTACTCAACAATAAAAAGGAATAAACTACTGTTACTCCCCCCCCCCCACCACCACCACAGGGATAAATCTCAAAGAAGTAAGATCCATAATATAATATTTGTGCTCTGTATTAATCCATCCAAATAAGCAAAAGCTATCTGATATAAATCAGTAAGTATATATTGACTGGTATAGGGCAACAGAGACCTTTTTGGGATTATGGAAATATTCTATACCTTGTTTTGAGTGAACATTTAAGACGGGTACATCATGTTGTTTGCAAACTATAACTCAATTACAAGAAAATACAAAGTGCTATAAATGACAGCCAATTGCAAGCCAAGCAAGCATCTCTCATAATACGTCTTATCATTTTTTAACAGGAAAAGTAAATCCCCAACTGTTTCTGAAAAAAGAAACAGTTCTTTTTAATGCTATTTTACATATGCTTACATATGACAGGTTATATAAGCAAATGGGATAAATATTCTCTGAAAAAGCATGAATTACTTGTCTTATTGAGTATGGTCTTCTATTTAGTGAAACAGGGTGCTTTCCTGTGGTAGCCTCCTACACTCTGTTCTCTAATGCTTTCTTGTGGTAAAACGTGAACTGTGATGTGCTGCCCATAAAAGAGTAATTATACGTCAGTTTACTCTTTTTCTTTTCTCTTATTCTTTTCCTTTTTTCTCATTATAAATAATTAATATCTATCAAAGAATGTATAGAACATATATCTTACAAGTAAATGCCTCTGCTTCTTTCCTCATCTGATACATTTAAAACTCTTCAGTCTCCTCCAAAGCTACTGCCTATATTTTGACTTCTACATTATCTGGAATATATATGTGTATGTATACATATGTACATATTTATACAATATATTGTTCTGTTTTATTTTCATAGAAATGATATAAATGTAGTCTCCTGAATTTTCTTTTCATTCAGTAAAATGGTTCTGATATTCATCCATGTTGCTATATGTAGCTACAATTTATTAATTTATGTTGCTATATAATATTGTTGAAAAAAAAAATTGGTCCCTTTTTCTTAACCCTCTTTCTCATCCTTTATCTACAATCTGTAGTAGTAGTTAAATCAGCAAAATCATGAGTGACTTCACATATATGTAAAACTTCTAACAAAGTTGAAATTATGACTTGGAAATACAGATACCATTAGAAATACTTTCTATTTCTGTAAGTATAGTAAGCTATATGATTTGCATTTTTATAGTAGAGTATGAATTATATACTTATACCAATAGCTGCAGAGTAGAAAGTTTTAAGACAGTAGAATGAAGTGGATCTTCGAGACATTTCTTGGTGTCTGAAGATCAGTATGCTCCGTATGGTGCAACTGAACCAATGAGTTTGAAGAAAACGTTCCTATTGCTGAAATAGCAGAAAGTGGATTACTCTTTTATGCACAAGTTTATTGTCTTTCCAACTTAATTTATGTATGATAGTTGTATGTATAAAGTATATTGATTATAAATATAACCTGCTTTATTTAACCTGTATTTTTTCTCCAAGTTCCAATAAAATTATACTATAGTTTCTAAGTTTATTACAATTAAAAAAAATTACAACCTCCTGGTCTAAGTTAATGGCAAGTTATAAGATGTGGTTAAGCTTATAACATTGTCATTTACTGTGAATAGTAAACAGTTCTGATGGGTTTTTTCAGGAGTCAATCTTGGTATTAGTATTTCTTGTATTTAGCAGTGTTTTATTTCCCATAGAATATGATTCTTTATAAAAGAACCCCAAAGTGTGTATTATATAAAAGCATAATTTAAGTCATTGGTGTGAGATCCCTTTAGCTGTCTCATAAACCAAAGAAAGACACCCTTTCCATCACAGGAGATAGGACTGCAAAAGTAGGAAGATACCTGAAACAATAGACCAGTTTGGCCTTTGAGTCTAAAATGAAGCAGAGCAAAGGCTAACAGGGTTTTGCCAAGAGAACACATTGGTCATAGCAAACATCCTTTCCAACAACATAACAGATGACTGTACACATGGACATCACAAAATGGCCAATACCAAAATCAGATTGATTATATTTTTTGTAGCTAAAAATGGAGAAGCTGTATACAGTCAGGAAAAAATAAGACCTGGAGCTGACTATGGCTCAGATCATGAGCTACTTATTGCAAAATTTCGGCTTAAGTTGAAGAAAGTAGGGAAAACCGCTAGGCTCTCCAGATATGATCTAAATCAAAGCCTTTATGATTGTACAGTGGAGGTGACGAATAGATTCAAGGGATTAAATCTGGTAGACAGAGTATCTGAAGAACTTTGGATGGAACTTCATAACATTGTACAGGAGGCAGTGACCAAAACCATTCCAAAGAAAAAGGCAAGAAGTCAAAGTGGTTATCTGAGGAGGCTTTACAAATAGCTGGGGAAAGAAGAGAAGCAAAAAACAATGGAGAAAGGGAAATATATACTTAACTGAATGCAGAGTTCGAGAATAGGAAGGAGGGATAAGGTCTTCTTCAATGAATAATGCAAAGAAGTAGAGGAAAATAATAGAGTGGGAAAGACTAAAGATCTCTTCAGGAAAATTGAGAGACTAAGGGAATATATCATGCAAGAATAGACATGATAAAGGACAGAAACTGTAAGGACCTAACAGAGGCAGAAGAGATTAAGAAGAGGAGGCAAGAATACACAGAAGAACCATACAAAAAAAGGTCTTAATGACCCAGATAACCATGATGGTATGGTCACTCACCTGGAGTCAGACATCCTGGAGTGTGAAGTCAAGTGGGACTTAGGAAGCCTTACTACAAAGAAAGCTCGGGGAGGTGATGGAATTCCAGCTGAGCACTTAAAATCTTAAAAGGTGATGCTATTAAACTGCTGCACTTAATGTGCCAGCAAATTTAGAAAACTCAACAATGGTCATAGAACTGGAAAAGATCAGTTTTCATTCCAGTCCTCAAAAGGGCAATGCCAAAGAATGTTCAAACTACTGGACAATTGCATTCATTTCTTGTGCTAGTAAGGTTATGCTCAAAATCCCTCAGGCGAGGCTTCAGCAGTATGTTAACTGAGAACTTCTAGATGTACAAGCTGGGTTTAGTAAAGGCAGAGGAACTAGAGACCAAATCGCCAGCATTCATTGAATCATAGAGAAAGCAAGGGATTTCCAGAAAAACACCTACTTCTGCTTCATTGACTATGTGAAAGCCTTTGTGTGGATCACAGCAAGCCGATAAATTGGAAATACCAGACCACCTTACCTATCTCCTGAGAAACCTGTATGCAGGTCAAGAAGCAACAGTTAGAACCTTGAATGGAACTGCTTCACAATGGGAAAAGGAGTACGACAAGGCTGTATAATTGTCACCTTGTTTATTTTTTATGCAAAGTATATCATGCAAAATGCTGGGCTGGATGAATCACAAGTTGGAATCAAGATTGCTGGGAGAAATATCAACAACCTCAGATATGCACAGTATACCACTTCAATGACAGAAAGTGAAGAGAAACTATAGAGACTCTTGATTAAGGTGAAAGAGAAGAAAGAAAAAGGTGGCTTAAAACTCAACATTCAACAAACTAAGATTGTGGCATCTGGTCCCATCACTTCATGGCAAATAGAAAGGGAAAAAGTAGAAGCAGTGACAGATTTTATTTTCTTGAGTTCCAGAATCACTGTGGATGGTGACTGCAGCCATGAAAGTAAAGGACACTTGCTCCCTGAAAGAAAAGCTATGACAAATATAGACAAAATGTTAAAAAGCAAAGACCTCATTTTGCTGACAAAGGTCCGTATAGTTAAAGCTGTGGTTTTTCCTGTAGTCATGTATGGATGTGAGAGTTGGACCATAAAGAAGGCTGAGTGCTGAAGAATTGATGCTTTTGAACTGTGGTGCTGAGGAAGACTCTTGAGAGTCCCTTGGAGTGTAAGGAGATCAAATCAGTCAATCCTAAAGGAAATCAACCCTGAATATTTATTGATAGGACTGAAGCTGAAACTCCAGTACTTGGGCCACTAGATGTGAAGAGCCGGCTCATTGGAAAAGATCCTGATGCTGGGAAAGATGGAAGGCAAAAGAAGAGGGCAGCAGAGGATAAGATGCTTAGATAGCGTCACTGACTCAATGGACATGAATTTGCGCAAACTCCAAGAGGTAGTGAAGGACAGGAAAGCCTGGCGTGCTGCAGTTCATGGGGTCACAAAGAATCAGACATGACTTAGGGACTGAGCGAAAATACCACAAAGTCAGAATGATGGATTGAAAGAGAGGAAGGGAGGAAGGGAAGGGGTGAGGGAGAGAGAATTGTCAGAGAAACTTCTTAAGGTTTACATTCCTAAGTGACATACAGAAAGTTTAAAATTAAGTATACAATATTATAAATATCTCATTAAAATACAGGACAATAAGACTGTTCTAAAAGTAGTAACAAAGTCTTTGGATGATCTTTTTTTCTAGATTGCTCTGGTAAGAAAGCACTTGGAAGATTTAAATAACACTGGTGCCAAATCAGAGATTTCTTCCCCTATAATCAACTATAAACTTGACCTAGTTGGTCCTAACAGTAGACTCAAAACCCTAGAGAAGATAGTCAGAGCATTTTTCCTGTTGACCAAGACTGAGACTTCATCCAGCCTTAAATCACATAGGACATTGCACTTGTTTTTTAGAAGCCTATATCTGTAATAGTGGTAGTAATAGTTATATCAGTAGTTCTTTATGAAGCAACTAAAACCCTAGGATGAAAGACAATATTCATTTGTTTTCTTGACTGGAGCAGGCATTATAGAGAGTGAACACTTATTAAATGTGATTTAAAAAAAAAATAGAAGGTGTAGTGTTTTATTCTGATAAGTCATGCAACAAGGGAATTTAAGTTATTGCAGCTCCAGGGCAGCAATTACTTATATATTGACAACTTATACATGTTTTACATGCCTGTTTGCTCTGTTCGCCACTGAAATGTAGTTACCATAGCAATGAACACATCACATGGTTCCTGTGCTAGTTCTAAAATAGAGAACAGCAATATGCCATATGAACCATGCTTATTTTGTACATAAGGGCTGCATATACAACTAGAGGATATTCCATTCCCTTCTCAGTGCAGATAGCTTATCACTGATTTAGAAATCTTTCAAAGTAAAAAGCAGTTGGCAGGAGAGTATTTCAAGTCTCCAACCTCTCTTGTACTATATAGTTTGTATTCTTTGCCACTGAGCTAAAAGAACAGCTTCACTAGATTTGACCAGCAGGGACTCCGCTATTGTATATTTAACCAAGTGTCTACTATGGAGCATCACTACTACTCAGAAGATTTGACCGGAGGGGCATATATATAGCATTCATGGAAACATTTTTCAGTCTTATTGACCAGTCCTTATCCAATCTTAGCTTTTCTCCTACTGTCTTCTTTTATGTACTAAGTTAAAAAAAATGGAGCCTGTTTTAGAATTTGAGAAGAGAAGGATGCCAGGCACAGCTGGAGGCATGCAGTTAGTTCTCTTTTAGGACCATTAATTGCTCTGTGAGATTTAAGTGTAGGTTACACAGCAGTGTATCTGTAAAAAAAGGACTTCAGATTTTGTGATTGATGCTGTCAGGTCCCCACTTCTCCCCTACTCTTGCATTCTTTAGAGTATGTAGAAGGCTGTCAGACCTCAGAAATAAAATAGGAGCACATGCCTGTTACTATGGATCTTACCAGATATTTATTTTCAACAGTCCCAAGAACTATGACACATTAGAGAATGGTGCTGCTCTGTAACAACCTACAACACGTACAAAATAAGAGAATGAATTTATACATGAGCTGCCAGCTGCATTACACCTATTTCACTGGAAGTATGAATTAAAAATTTTTAAAGTTCTTAATTGAAACTACTAGAAATAGCTATACTGTAAGATAGTAGAGGCTCCCCTGATGGCTCAGCAGGTAAAGAATCAGGAGACACAGGAGATGCAGGTTTGATCCCTGTGTTGGGACGATCCCCTACAGGAAGGCATGGCAACCTTAGTCCATTATTTTTGCCTGGAGAATCCTATGGACAGAGGAGCCTGGCAGGCTACGGTTGATGGGACCACAAAGGGTAGGACATGACTAAAGCAACTGAACACAGCACGTAAATAATAGAGGAATGTAGTGCTTAATTTTCCACCTATTTTACCTTACATTCTTTTTCTTTTTTTTAACCTTATATTCTTGACTGAAGTTTGTAGGAGGTGAATCATTGATCTTCAGACACAAATTAGTCAATTAAAAAAGCTAAATGCTGCTGCTGCTGCTGCTAAGTCGCTTCAGTCGTGTCTGACTCTGTGCGACCCCATAGACGGCAGCCCACCAGGCCCCGCCATCCCTGGCATTCTCCAGGCAAGAACACTGGAGTGGGTTGCCATTTCCTCCTCCAATGCATGAAAGTGAAAAGTGAAAGTGAAGTTGCTTGGTCGTGTCCGACTCTTAGCGACCCCATGGTCTGCAGCCTACCAGGCTCCTCCGTCCGTGGGATTTTCTAGGCAACCCCATGGACTGCAGCCTACCAGGCTCCTCCGTCCATGGGATTTTCTAGGCAAGAGTACTGGAGTGGGGTGCCATTGCCTTCTCCCTCCCCCCAAAAAAAAAAGCTAAATAGGCATATATATATCAATATTTGACTACCTATTACTGATGGGATATATGTTGAGGGTATATTTGCGTTTGCCCTTTCATCCCCCTTGTAATTTAAAAAATGTGATTTAGTATTACATAAACTTTACAGTATCAGATACTTCCCTACCCAAATAGTATACAACAAGGTAGAACAAATGACTGAGGATGTCATGGTTATATTGAACTTTCTTTTTTCTTAGTCATTATTTAGAAATTGGGTTTTACAAAACTAGATAATGCCAAAAGGAAACTCTTTCATAATCCCACCACATCTCATAGTGAGATAATCTCTGCTGTTACTTTTAGGTATCCAGTCCAAACTATTTTAGCTTGAAAAGTATTTTTAATATTCATTTTAATGAGGTTGCACTGTAATTCTGCTTTAAAGCTTTTTGCCTAACAAAATACATAGACCTCTTTTCCTGTTAGTACTGATTTCTCTTTGGTATTTTTTTTATAGTACTCATGTTATTGTATGCATACACTATAGTTTGTTTTCCTATTGAAGGCTGGTGGGGTGTTTTCTATTTTTTTGTTGTTATAGTGTTGTAGTGAATATATGTCTGTGTACTTAAGTGTGCATTTTTCTGTAGGACCAATCTCTAGAAGTAGAATTGCCAATGATTTTTAGTTTTATTAAATTTTTCCAGTTGCCCTCCTGAGAGTTTCTGCCAAATCATATTCTGAATTTAAGTGTGTTTTTAAGATTGGCCAAAATGATCAACTTAAAGTGACATCTCATTGTTTTAATTTGCATTTCTGGAGTTATTGTTGAAGTTCATAAGTTTGAGAGCCATTTCTATTTTAATCTGTCATCTCAAATTCTTTGCTCATCTTGCTTTTGAATGATGCATTTTTTACTACAGTGTTTATCCACGCACCGCCCCCACCCCCTGCTTTGTTTTATAGGGAAATAATATCTAATGCATTCCTGACTTGTAAATATTTCTCCCAGCTTGTCTTTTCACTTTATTTTTGGTGCTTTCTTATATGTGGAAATTTTTCATTTGTATGTAGTCACATTTGTTGGTTTTCCTTTTTAGCTTATAACCTTTAAATTTTAGTATCGTATTCATCTGGGTCTAAAGCATTCATTTTATTCACTTATTTTCAGAATCTAATCATTCGAGTCCTATCGTATACCAAGTGTCTGGAAGCAGTTGGTCAGTACTGCATGTACAATCAAGGAATATCAAGGAAGTATGATCCTCATACTTCCAGCAGTGAGGTTTTAGGCTAGCAATAGACCACAGTCTCTAGAATGACTAGCAGCTTCTTCTAAATATTGTGGTAAAGCAGAGTACGTTGTAACATAATCAAATTCTCAAGAATTATTACTAATCATTTCTGAATATTGCCTTAAAGTTAAGGTAACATGTAACATGTAGAAGCCAAAGTAAAAACCTATATGGAACAAATGATTTGTCCTTTTCTGAAATTTGATTTTGTCTCTTATGTGTCTTTATATTTACTCTTAGTTTTGTGGCTAGAAGATATATGTCTTTCCAAGTTATGGTCTTATTATGAAAACATGAGTACTAGCATTTCTCATAAACAGGAAAAAAATTCCTTTAGATAAGAGACAAACCACAATTATCCTTATTTTGCATAGTACTCTGCAAATTATCAAATTAATAAATACTTATTGATTTATTGCTACACTCTTAAAAAACACTAGTTGGTTTGTGTTTTGTGTTTTGTTTTTTTTTTTTTCTTAAGTCTGGGTTGTAACCCTCTCTTCAGGAAGCTCATGATCTAGTTTGGAATATATGGCATAAGTACATCAAAAGTTAAATAATAAAATAAATGATAATTGCCCAATAATATACAAAGACTCCCTACCCAAACCAAAATAATACAGAATGATAAAAAAGTATAAGTTTCTTCTGTAGAAGTAATATAGGGTAAGAAAATGTTACTGGTGTGAAAGGTTTGGCTGTAATCATTTCTAGAATCACAAAATGAATAAATCATCAAAAAAAAGATACCTGGAGGTAGCCAGTTTATAGATAGACAGAATACGTGGTCGTTTGAGAGTTTGTGAATTTATGTGTTGGAGAATATCCTTATTTGCTTGCTTATTTCACCATTTGCCAGATACTCCTTTGTGTTGAAGCTTTCACTTTTATTGAAGTAGAAGTACCTTGTGGAACTTTTAAATACCAAGTGTTGTCAAATATTAATACTTCAGTGTGAATAAATTTTAATCCTCTTCTCATCTTAGTTTTGGATAGGGAAGGAGAGAGACAATGAGAAAATTAAAAGTCTGGGGAGAAGATGAACCATAAGAGTCTAGGTTTGTTTACCTTTGTACACCTTGGAGTGACATCTGAATACACCCTTTATCTGCACATTGTGTGTGTCTACTCCTCATATCTACACATTTCATTGAAATTGATGGGAACAGTTAAAATATTTTAAAGTGTTCACTCTTTATAGCTTATACAGCATCATTATGTGATGTCATTATATGAGTCAAAGTTGAAGCAGAGGAGCAGAACCAGTAGAACCATATAGATAATATGGATTTCTTACAAAGAATTGGCTTATACAGTTCTGAAGGCTGACTAAAGTTTAAAGTCTACTCAAGAACAGAAGATGATGAGCAGGTTAAAATCCTACGGGTGTATGTGGGATAGAGTCTCTGTTTAGGGAAAGCCTAGGTTCTCTTTTGGGTTTCCTGGGGGCTCAGTGATAAAGAGTCTGCCTACCAATACCAGACATGTGGGTTTCATCTCTGGGTCGGGAAGATCCCCTGGAGAAGGAATTAGCAACCCCTCCAATATTTTTGCCTGGGAAGTCCCATGGACAGAGGAGCTTGATAGCCTACAGTCCATGCAGTCTCAAAAGAGTCAGACACAAGTTAGTGACTAAACAACAAGCTCTCTTTTGTAGGGCTCACTGATTATGTCCCACTTGGGATTTACTTTAACTGATTAGGGACTCTAATTTCATCTGCAAAATTCCATCCCAGCAGCAGATAGATTAGTGCTTGGTTGAATAACTGGGAAAGATAGTTCAGCCTAAGCAAGATGATGTGCCCCTGCTGCTGCTGCTGCTAAGTCGCTTCAGTCGTGTCAGCCATCAGAATCATTTAGACATAATTAAGCAATAATTGTTATCTTGGCTGTAATTCACAAAAATAATAGTTCCCTACAAGTGGTAACCTCAAAAATCATTTACATTAGCACCATTCACACTCAGAAACTAACCTTTGTTGCTAGTCTTAAAATAGAAAGATCTCCTTAAGAAGCAATCAATCTATCCCTTCATTTTGCAGGTGTAAAATCTAAGGCCCAGAGAGACTGTGAAATTTAATTTTGTTTTAATACTTGAAATATCTCATTTAGGGATATATTTTAGTTGAGTTAGTCTTGCAAGATTCATCTAAGAATATAGATAGAGCACTGAAAATACTCCATTTTTAGTTCAATTGTCAGTTTGTAATATTATTATATATGAGAGATCTTGGTACTTATATATATGTTTCTTTGAGTATACAACTTAAAATCTGGATATTTAATGAACTTTGTAGAAATGGCTTTTATGAGAATGAATTTGTCCTCTTTGGAGGATTAAAAACATGTTTTAAGTGCTCTCATAAGGATTAGTGACACAGTTTTAATATTTCTCCATTGCCTTGCCTGCTACCTTTTCCTTGTAATTTTTTATACTGGATCCCTAGTTTGCCCTTTGATATTATGGTGTATAATTAAAGTTTAACTGAAATTTGGTTTTGAGTTTTTTTTGTGCTTAATTGTGTATATATGATGTTCTTGAGTACTTGCATAACCTCCCATTAAAGGTCCGTAAAGACCATATATTAATTCAAAAATATGTAAATGACTGCTATGTGCCTAACACTTCTCTTGATGCAGTGGTGAGCAAGATGGATAGTCTAGTAGGAAAATGATACAGGAAACACCAGCATTAATTATGGAAAGTATCTGTACTGGGAAAGTATAGAGACGTGATTCATGATTTTGGTTTTTTAATTTGGCCACTTCCTGGTGTGTGTGTGTGTGTGTGTGTGTGTGTGTGTGTATGTGTTAGTCACTCATACGTGTGTGTGTGTGTGTATGTGCTAGTCACTCATACATGTCCGATTCTTTGGGACTCCATGGACTGTAGCCCACCAGGCTCCTCTGTCCATGGGATTTCCCATGCAAGAATACTGTAATGGGTAGCCATTTCCTTTTCCAGGTGAATCTTCCCAACCCAGGGATGGAACCCACATCTCCTGAGCCTCCTGCATTGGCAGGCTGATTCTTTCATTTCATGCTCTTAGTCTCATTGTTCCTGACCTTTAACCTTTGTTTTGAGATCAGTATATTGGTTTGAACTAATTGAAACTGCCAGTGACCAAGTGAATACGACATAACTAAAAAAAATTGAAGTCCTTATTATGTTGCTGCATCACTAATCCAGGCTTCTAGCTAAATTCCAGAATATAAATTAAATCTCTTATCAAATGTGGCACATAAAATTTTAGGATCCTTTTTAGTGTGGTACATGTGTTTTCAATAAATGCCTGCTTTGGCAAGAAATTAAATCAGCCTTCTTTGTGTCAAGTACACTTGCATTATATTTTATGCTCTATAACTTTAAAGCTGTTCTTGCAAACCAGGTCAAAGGCAAAATTAAATTTGATTTCTGTATTTGGTTTTATATTCAACAGATACCATTTTTTCTTTGTTTGGGTCTGTTGTGTTGTGTGAGGATTTGTTTTTTTTGTTTTTTTTTTTTGTGAACAAAATTCAGAATCCATCATACCATCTTTCCACTAACCAATCTCCTGTCATGGTGGCCTATTTGCAGTTTTAAAAACTGTTGATCTGTTTCTCTTCTTGTCTCGGACTCCTTTCATGTTCTTTTCCCTCTGCCTTGACCTGTAGTATTAACTTTTATTCACCCACTAAATTATTCATTCTTTAAAGATTCCTTCTTCATTCACACCACCAAATCTTAGTTAGATCCTGCTTAATAGTTTCTTCTGTATTTTGAGTTGCTATTAGTTCCTGGTACATAGTGGTAAGTGAAAGGATGGATTAATACACTGAGCACTTATTATGTTCTAATCAATATAAAATGCCCTCAAGGAACTTTTAAGTCTGAGTTCCAAAGGCCCATGTTACTTTGTAAATGATATTCTTAGTTTCACTTTATGGGACAAAATTACCAGTTCTGAATGGAGTAAGTATAAAGATATAAGAATGTACATTTATGTAAATGCAGGTATACCTATGTCTGTGTGTGGCATGTTACAAAGTAAAGTGAATATTTTACTGTGGTTGCTGTCAAGAAACCTTGAAAGCTACCACTTTAGTGGATGCTGTTGTGTAATAATTTCCTAACAAAGTATTTCCAGAAAAGCAATCTATTTCACTTATCAACTTCCCCAGGCATCTCTCTGTTTCTACAGCTTTAGCTTCTCACATTTGTTTGCTTAGAGTCAAAAGCCAAAATCAGAAATCTCCCAGAAAATGCCAATAATATTTAAGTTCAATGAGCCCATCAAAATTTGGAGGAAAGCCTCTTGAAAAAAGGAAACACTGGATAACATTCTACCTTTAATTTTCAAAACCTGAAAACCTTCTCAAGCCTAGGAAAGCTAATGGTATTTCATCTGTTCTCTTTATTGGACCATGTGCCCCATCCTGTGATTTTCTTAGAATTCTATAATACTTCATATTTTTATGCTTTTACTTTGTTTTTCTTCTCAGGATGATCTTTCAGGGTCTAGCAGAGAAATCCTTTTTCTCCAACAAACCTTTCTAATTTTTTTAAAGCTCTTTGAATTTTCTCACCATTTTGGTATATATATTTCTCAATTTTTATGTACTATACTTTCATGTACTTGGTTATATAAACATTATTTTGTACTGGATGTAGGCTTTTCTGTGTTTGTTTTATTCTTACTCCTTAATTTCACATTTGTCTCCACCCAAAAAGTTGTCGCTTGAATCTTATTTTCCTTAAATTTAGTGCAATTTTAAATTGCTTTCCTGCGAAATTAAGTGCACATCATTATTGGGGTGCTTTCCTTCACCTCCCCAGAGTTCTTACACAAAGTATAGTACTCAGGGAATTACCACCAATCTCTACCCTCTATCTTCTGTCTATATTGGCTCTGCTGAGATCCCTAGCCATTAGTTTTGGAAGTTCAGCGGCTCTGCTGCTTCCTCTGCATGAAAGTTTTAGCTAAGGTTGGTAGCTTTAGTAGCTTATATTTAATTTTCTCTGTTGGATATTTTCTGTTGACCCTTCAAGATTGACTTTTTACTCTTTCCCTTCCCTATTTTGTGCCCGAGGATCCTTAGAAAATTGCTGAGTATTGGTAGCATGGAGAGAAAAGGTCCTTGTGAGGCCCTGAATTTTTTAAAATATGGTTTTAAATCCCTGGGAGCCCCAAGGTCAGGTGAAAGTAGAGGAGTTCAAAAAGAAGAGGGGGCAGGTTAGAGCCTGGAAAGTCAAATGATGGGTCTTAGAATATAGCCTAACTCCAGGAACATTACTGTATCCTTTCTATGGGCTTGTTGAGTTCCATACTATTCCAGCTAACTGAAGGAGAGAGTTAAATATTTTAACAATTCAAGATTGCTGATTATGAGACTGGCGATTTTTAAACAAGTGATCATATCAACAATAAAGCATAAATCTTGTCTTAATAAGACACCACTTGTAATTCTATTTTTCAGATTAATGAATATGATTAAAAATAAGATAGAATAAAAACTTTAGAAAATGATTAACTAAAATCCAAATTGGATGTGAAATAAAGGCCAGATTGTTATTTTCAGTCATGTGGTGCATATTTCCATATGTTCTAAAAATCCTTAAGAACTTGGCATAAAGTTCTGCTAAAATAATTTCTGCTTCTTAAATGACAGGTGTCCCATCTTTTATTGTAGTGTTAACTCAGCATCCATACAGTATGGAAATGCATAGTACGAAAGATAAATGTGTAAGCATTTGCCTCAGTGTACTACAGTGTACATTCACTTGTGGCCTATTTCTACATCCTTCCTCTCCTTCACCTGGCCTCCTTATGTCTTTACTTTCACCTTCTTTTCATTTTAACCACCATCATTTCTCTATCAGATGGTTCTTGTTTCTACTTCTGAATACATTTAAATGCCATTTATGCAGTCATAAATTCTTACTAAATTTATGTTTAAACCTAGTGGGATTCAGCAGTCATTTGAAACTGCAACATAATTATTAAATGTTGATTTTAATACCAGTGATGATTCACATTTTCCAACCTCTGTATTTTGCAATTTGTTTCTCTTGGCAAGAGTTTGTTTTCATATACATGAATAAGGCAAAAGGTTTCTTGAATTTTGGCTTTCAGAAAGAAGGAATGAATCTTTTACTGTCTTCTGGTGGTTTGGTCACTAAGTCGTGTCCGACTCTTGCGAGTCCATGGACTGTAGCATGCCTGGTTCCTCTGACCATGGAATTCTCCAGGCAAGAATACTGGAGTGCGTTGCCATTACCTTCTCCAGAAGTGAAAGTCGCTCAGTCCTGTCCAACTCTGCGACCCCATACAGTCCATGGAGTTCTCCAGGCCAGAATACTGGAGTGGGTAGCTTTTTCCCTTCTCCAGCGGATCTTCCCAATCCAGGAATCAAACCAGGTTCTCCTGCATTTCAGGTGGATTCTTTAGCAACTGAGCTATCAGAGAAGCCCCACACTGTCTTCTAAAATGTTGCTTTACCTTTAGCAAAATGATATAAGCAGTAAAAACTGACAGATATTTAAATCTGACTGATTTAGTCCAGTCATTTCTTGGTAGAGTCTCTGGACTTTCTGCTTAAGGAGCTTTCTCTAATACGCTTTCTGTAGTTCTTAGGGACCTTCCAAAAACTCATTTGTATAGTCATTGAATTTTAGACTTAGACGGACTTTAGAAAGTATTAAGCCTCTCGTTCTCAAGATGAGGAAACAGAGTTTGCCTTGCCCACAGTCACACTAGAGGTAAAGTAAGAGACAAAGAAAGAACTGGAATCCACGTTTCTTGATTCCAAGTCCAGGATTCTTTGATTTTATTTCATTATTTTATGTAACTTGGAAGGAAAGCCTAAATAAAAAGTTTGCCCAAAATTTATTATATTGTGTATATTTTATAACTTGTCATTTCTATACTTTATTCTTTGAGTTAAATTATTTTGTGTTCATCACCTGTTCTCTGATCTGCCATCTAAAAATCTTCTCCTGTCTTCCCTTTTATATCTAGTCTGTATATTGCCAGTAGGTAAATGACTCTTTCTAAAGTGTAGTCCCTAATTAGGGTGCCTGTCCACTCAGAAACCATAATATCTCTCACCTCCTCCATCTGTCTACCACATAGTTAAATGAATTAAATCCAGTCTTCTAACTCATTGCAGTGTAAATCTACCTTTCAAATCTTAGTGCTTTTGAGTCCTGTATTCATACCTTCTGATCCACCCACATTGGACCACTTGCTGCTGACAGGCACACCTGTCGTTTTCCGTACCCTCCTATCCTTCCTGAAATTTTGCCTGTCTTTTAGATTTATAGCAAATTCTACTTCTTCCATAAAGCCTTTTCTTTTGTTTTCTTTCCTTTTCACTTCCATTGTAACATACTGTAGTCCGAGTTTAATTTTTGCTTTCATCTTCATTCTTTCCTTATTTTTGATTAATCAGATGAGTCTTGCACAGTGCCTTATAACTTTGGAAATAAAAAGTACCTAAAAAGTATCTAACATGCTCATTGGTTGCTAAAATTCTTATGAAAGATAGGGATTACTACCCTCCCTATATTCCTACAATAGATAATCAAAAAATCTGTCCAGGTCGTTAGAACCAAAAGTCCAACAACTCCCATGCCTATCCAGCAGTCAATAGTATCTGACTAACATTGTCATGGTGATTACATGGAGGCTGGAGATACAAAATGCCTGTTATGAAATGCCTGTTCTGAGCCTATTATAGTCACCAAATTTCACATTTTGTGCAATATCTGTAAAATATACAATGTTTATATTTTGCTTTGGGGAAACTAATAAGAGGGCTTTTTTTCTTATTCAGTTACACATAAAATTATGCCGTGTTCTGTGGCAGCTGTGTTTTCAGATGCTGTGCGTGATAATACACTGAGGAATTTAGGATGCTCCTGAAAAACCTTAAATAGAACTTGACTTTAGTATTTTTTCATATATGCAGTTTACGTAGTTTGCTTCTTAAGAATGTACTGTTGCTTTTTTGTGAATCTTGACTTTTCTTGCCATCCTTTCAAAGAAGAAAAATAAATTACTGTCTACCTATTAATTAGCAGAGGGTAATTGAAGAAAGTAGGGAAAACCACTAGACCGTTCAGCTATGATCTAAATCAGATCCCTTATGATTATACAGTGGAAGTGAAAAATAGATTTAAGGGACTAGATCTGATAGATAGAGTGCCTGATGAACTATGGATGGAGGTTCCTGACATTGTACAGGAGACAGGGATCAAGACCATCCCCATGGGAAAGAAATGCAAAAAAACAAAATGGCTGTCTGAGGAGGCCTTACAAATAGCTGTGAAAAGAAGAGAAGTGAAAAGCAAAGGAGAAAAGGAAAGATATAAGCATCTGAATGCAGAGTTCCAAAGATAGCAAGGAGAGATAAGAAAGCCTTCTTCAGCAATCATACAAATAAATAGAGGAAAACAACAGAATGGGAAAGACTAGAGATCTCTTCAAGAAAGTTAGAGATACCAAGGGAACATTTCATGCAAACATGGGCTCGATAAAGGACAGAAATGGTATGGACCTAACAGAAGCAGAAGATATTAAGAAGAGGTGGCAAGAATACACAGAAGAACTGTACAAAAAAGATCTTCACGACCAAGATAATCACGATGGTGTGATCACTCAACTAGAGCCAGACATCTTGGAATGTGAAGTCAAGTGGGCCTTAGAAAACATCACTACGAACAAAGCTAGTGGAGGTGATGGAATTCCAGTTGAGCTATTCCAAATCCTGAAAGATGATGCTGTGAAAGTGCTGCACTCAATATGCCAGCACATTTGGAAAACTCAGCAGTGGCCACAGGACTGGAAAATGTCAATTTTCATTCCAATCCTAAAGAAAGGCAATGCCAAAGAATGCTCAAACTACCGCACAATTGCACTCATCTCACACACTGGTAAAGTAATGCTCAGAATTCTCCAAGCCAGGCTTCAGCAATACATGAACTGTGAACTTCCAGATGTTCAAGCTGGTTTTAGAAAAGGCAGAGGAACCAGAGATCAAATTGCCAACATCCACTGGATCATGGAAAAAGCAAGAGAGTTCCAGAAAAACATCTATTTCTGCTTTATTGACTCTGCCAAAGCCTTTGACTGTGTGGATCACAATAAACTGTGGAAAATTCTGAAAGAGATGGAAATACCAGACCACCTGACCTGCCTCTTGAGAAATCTGTATGCAGGCCAGGAAGCAACAGTTAGAACTGGACATGAACAACAGACTGGTTCCAAATAGGAAAAGGAGTACGTCAAGGCTGAATATTGTCACCCTGCTTATTTAACTTCTATGCAGAGTACATCATGAGAAATACTTGGCTGGAAGAAGCACAAGCTGGAATCAAGACTGCCGGGAGAAATATCAATAACCTCAGATATGCAGATGACACCACCCTTATGGCAGAAAGTGAAGAGGAGCTAAAAAGCCTCTTGATGAAGGTAAAAGAGGAGAGTGAAAAAGTTGGCTTAAAACTCAACATTCAGAAAACGAAGATCATGGCATCTGGTCCCATCACTTCATGGGAAATAGATGGGGAAACAGTGGAAACAGTGTCAGACTTTATTTTTGGGGGCTCCAGAATCACTGCAGATGGTGATTGCAGCCATGAAATTAAACGACACTTACTCCTTGGAAGGAAAGTTATGACCAACCTAGATAGCATATTCAAAAGCAGAGACATTACTTTGCCAACAAAGGTCCGTCTAGTCAAGGCTGTGGTTTTTCCAGTGGTCATGTATGGATGTGAGAGTTGGACTGTGAAGAAAGCTGAGCGCCGAAGAATTGATGCTTTTGAACTGTGGTGTTGGAGAAGACTCTTGAGAGTCCCTTGGACTGCAAGGAGATCCGACCAGTCCATTCTAAAGGAGATCAGTCCTGGGTGTTCATTGGAAGGACTGATGCTAAAGCTGAAACTCCAATACTTTGGCCACCTCATGTGAAGAGTTGCCTCATTTGAAAAGACCCTGATTCTGGGAGGGATTGGGGGCAGGAGGAGAAGGAGACGACAGAGGATGAGATGGCTGGATGACATCACCAACTTGATGGACGTGAGTTTGAGTGAACTCCGGGAGTTGGTGATGAACTGAGAGGCCTGGCGTGCTGCGATTCATGGGGTCGCAAAGAGTTGGACACGACTGAGCGACTGAACTGAATTGAATGTAAAGGTATCAGAGTAGGAAGAGAAGTTATTGATAACTGAAAATCTCTATAATAACAAATCCACTGTTTAGTGTTGGTTGTCCAAGTGAATGTTAACCATGGCAGTGATATAGTGAATTACTCTGTTTGAAGTGGAAGTGAGAGAGATAGCAATGTGCTCCTAAATCCAACTCCTTGCCTTCATCTTGCAGTGGCTAATCCAATATTGCCTAATTACCAGACTCTTCTGAGTTGGTGAGCACATCTCAGGCAGGCCCCTGTTGTGTGCAAACCATGTCTAATCTGCTCTGTCTAGTGAAGAATTGACTTTCCTTTTTTGTGAGGTATAGTGCCTGTTAATTAGAAATGTAATTCAGATTATTCCTTTCACAATGAAGTTTTTAGGTATGTTATCATTGCTTCTAGCTTCTGTTTCCAAAGGTTCACTATCTAAATTAGATCTTGTTCTTGGAAATCTTGGACATCCCTGGTGGCTCAGATGGATAAGAATCCACCTGCAATGTGGGAGATCTGGCTTGATCCCTGGGAAGGGAAGATCCTCTGGAGAAAAGAAGAGCTCCCCACTCCAGTATTCTTCTCTGGAGAATTCCAGGGACAGAGGAGCCTGGTGGGCTATATACAGTCCATAGGGTCGCAAAGAACTGGACATGATTAAGCAGCTAACACTTGGAAAACTTAACACATAAGATCAATTTATGAAGATCAGTTTCTCTTCTTTTGAAATCAGAAAATTTAACATTAGGTCTTGAGCTGCACGTGTATGGGGTGGTATCTATAATGATATGTGCACTGACAGTGAAAAAATGATATGTATTACATTGGATGTATTAGCATTCATTTACTAAAGGAAAAAAATGTCATTTTAAAGTTGTGAATCTACCATAATGGGTTTTTGCTGGTTGTAAGCTCATTTAGACTTCTATTTCTATCCCACGTGCTATAAATTCTCTAATTATCACATATGTCAGCAAAGTAAAATAGTAGCTTATCATAAAACCACCTAGTAGATAACTTATCAAGTCCTCAGACCTGAGTTGAGACTTGCTATTTACCCCTGTTATTTAATCTGTATGGAAGAGGTTGTTTTATGGGTTTTGTTTAGTTATTTTTGTTGATTTTCTTTGTAGCTGTTCTTGCTACTTCCATTATAAATATTGGTGCTTATCTTTGTTGAGCTGTATTAGACCCTTTGATATCCACTATCTGGCAGTGACGTCTGGACTGTGCCTATCTTTGAAAACATAGTTTAATATTTCAGAGTTAACCATTCTTCCAGGAAAAACTATTTCCGTGATTATTTGTGTGATACTTGGAAAGAGACAAGTGCCAAAATCCTTAATGGTAACTTCCCAGAGCAGGACAACTGCAGAAATAGCACGATATACCGATTAAATGAATACTGTCACGGAACACATAAGGCCAGCAATTTGCTGGCCAAATCTTAGATTTCATTCCAGATAAGCTCAATATACATGAGTAGAAAGATCTTTTACCTTTTAAAATATGTTTCTTTTAAAACAGCTTAACTCATTCCAGCTCTCATTTATTTAATTCATACTCTGTATGAGGCATAATTCTAAGATATGATATAAAAATTAGTTCTTAAGAAACTCATAAGCTAGGGGAGAAAATACACCAGGTAAATAAATTGTAAAGCAGTGTAAGAAATAACAGAGAAATATACAGAGCACTCTCTAAAACAAGTATGAAGCACAACAAATCAAGTCATTGATCTAATGTAGAGGTAGTTCTTCTTTGCTTAATGTAGGTGAGTGCTTTGTCCTTATCATTTGGTAAACCAACAAAGATTTATTATCTGTTCTGGGCAGAGCAACATATTAGATGTTTTGAGGATATAAAATAAAAAAGTTTCTGTGCTAAGAATTTATAATCTAGTAAGATAGATAAGCTGTCTATACAAATAACTATTTCCAGTCTGTACATAACCGCCAAGAAAAGAAACCTTTACAATTTTAGCAAAACTCTTCTGCAGTGCAGAAAGCCACTTCTGGAGATGGGAAGGAAAGACCATGAACAATTCAAGAAAGCTTCCATTAAGGAGAAGATGGTTGAACTAACCCTGGAGGGATTGGTAGGATTTTGACAAGGGTGGTTGAAGGGTATTCTAATTCATTTAGTGCCTACATGTGCAAAGTAGCATGAAGGCAAAAAAGCCTGAGGCATGTTCAGAGAATAACAAGTATTTTAGTTTGAGTGGCATCTGGTACATGTACAAGGGAATAGTAAAAGATCAGGCTAGAAAGAAAAAGTAGGGGCACTTTATGGAGGACCTTTGAAAGTCAGGCTTTGGAACTTTTATCAGTACTTTATCAGGAAGCAGTAGGTAGCTTTTTGAACAAAGGCTAATTAGAGTTGATATTTAGGAAGGTAGATCTAATGATTGGGTTTAAGGATGCATTCAAATATGCATTTAAGAGACTATAGCAGTAATCTAGGCAAGAGATAACACAGGCCTGACCTAGGTTTCTCTGGGTAAGAATGACAAGACTGTGTAGGCATTGTGCTTATAAAATGTACTTGGCAGAACTTGGAAGCTGTCAAATGTGAAGAGAAAGAAAATGTCAAAGGGACTCTGGAAGTGAGGAAGTATATCTGAGGATGATACCAAAAGAAAGGAATAAAGGAAATTACCCCTAAAAAATGTAAAGAGAGGAAAGATTGAAAAGTTGATAGCTGAATTTCTAGGTAAGACTACGTTTAGGGAAGTTAATGAATTTGAAGATAAGCAACAGGGAAGGTGAGAGAGAAAGGGAAAGATGATATATATGTAACAGAAAAATAGGGAGAAATGTTTCTCGGAGAGGGTGGAAAAATTCACACTCTAAAGCATCAAAAAAAAAAAAAAGAATTTCAGTTTTTCATCTGTTAAATTATCCAATAAAATTGGAAAAATGCAAGCAAGAGGGCTTAAATATGTAGGAGTAAGTGGGAAGACTGACCAAAGACTAGAAAGAGGGAAAATATTTATTCAGGAAATGAAGACTAATTGGTGATGCAAAGAAATTTGGACAGGGATTAAAATTATGCTTCTGAAGAAATAGAAGGAAATGGCTGTTCTTAAAATAGGAGAAAATAAATATTTCTTATAATAATGATTCCTAACTTTTACACTATGGAGAAATCCTTCATCGCTCTAGAAAAACGATCAAGTCCTATTCAGAAAGGTGAAGGAGAAAGCCAGAATTGGTGACCAATGGGGAAAGTTTCTGAAATGGATATAGGTAGAAGCCGATTTATAATACTATGTACAGTAAGTCAAAAATACTTTTAACAAAAATCCCCTTTGTTAGCCAGTCACTTTATAATGTTCAGTACAATAAACATGCCAGTACATTGTTACTACCTCTGTGCTGAATTACCTTCATTTCCCAGTGTGTTGTTGGTATCTAATGAAAACTCATACTTTGTTACAGAGACTCCTAAGCACATAGGCAAGCACTTGGATTAAATGTGTTATCTCAGATTCTGACAAAAGGTTTGAGAGGAGGAGGTGGGGAAGGCAATTCCCTGGCAGTTCAGTGGTTAGGACTCCTCACTTCCACTGCAGGGGACAACAGGTTCCATCACACATGGGTGGCCCAAAAGGAAAAAAAAGAAAGGTTTTCAAGGTAGATAAATATCTCTTGATTCTAATTTGTAGACTTAAGATGATTGTCTCCCATTTCATTATCAAATGCAATACTGGCTTTTCAAAAGTATCTTTTTAAACCTATTTATCCTAGAGGAAGGGTAGGCGAGTTATGCTTTCAGTTAAATATTTATGGAGATACATATTATGTTGGGTGTTTCCTATCATCTTTCTGTAATTATTTTTTTAATAGCCTGACTTTTTTTCCCTTTGACTTCTATGTAGTTTCATTTTTGTTGTGGGTTTTTTTTGTTGTTGGTGGTGTGTTCTTCACTTTCTTTTTTCTTTTCCTTGAGAGACCTGTATTGATTGTTACCACCATGCCTAACCTTGTTTCTTCCCAGTGGCCGTTATGAAAATTCTAATTTTGTCTATATCAGACTTGTTGATAAAGGCATAGTGCTTCTGTATACTTTCTGCATAATTATTGTGAGTCACCTGGCAAGAATGAAAATAATACTGGGTTTTGGTGATACTTGGATGGAATGTGTTATATACATATCCGTAGTTTAAATAATTATGACCTGAGGAAGAACTACCTTTTCCACCCCTGACTGCCATCCCCAACCAGAGGTAGGAGATTAGATGCTTCTCAGTTTGTTTTTTTTTTTGTCTGTTTGTTTTTTAACTATTTTTTGTTATGTTATTAAGTCACAATGTGGTTCTATAAGTTTCTTTTTAAGTTAATCAGTAATATTTTGGACTGTGAATGTTATTATGATTTCTAATTGTTTCCTCTTCTCCCTCAAAAGACCAAGAGACTCAAAGAATAGAGGAGCTTTTACGATAGGTTCTGCTGTTAGGGTCATTAGGGTGGCCATAGAGGGTGGAATCTATGTAGCAGTGATTATCACACCTTGACCTTAGGAAGGTGTGATAGGAAGCTTAGGAACTTTAAGAAGCTTAATGCATGAAATATAGAAAAAATAAAGGATATTGGTGCACATATGAGAGAAAAGATTTATTAAAAAGATACTTAATAAAAATGCCAATCTCTCCTCATCCTAAGGTCTTCCTTTCCTTTTTTGATCTAATTTTTAACACTGATCAGTAATACCTTTCTCATTGCCCCACATAAACATGTATCTAAACTTGTAAGAATCAATTATTAATCTTGTCTTTTAATGTTTTTTATTAATATAAGTGATTTAAGTTTTAGATTTTTTTCTTTTTCCAATAAATGAGGGAAGTAAGATCTGTCTAAAGATACACTTTACTTATCTTAAGGTTAACAAGCTGTAGCCTGGTCTCCATCGGCCTTCAGTTCTTCACTGGTAATGCAGTAAAAAAGAAAAATGTCTGTTTTAAAACTTATAAGTATTCTACTAATAGCATAATACAGGGATTGCTCAAGTTCAAGTGACCTAACATACATATTTGGAGTCCTGGAGAGGAGAAACAAAAAGATATTTGAAGTAAAAAAGAGTGAAAATGTTCCAAATTTGAAGAATACTATAAACCCAGAAATCAAAGAAGCTCAACAAACCACAAAAGAAACAAGGAAAAAAACTACACCAAGGAACATCATAATCACATTGCATAAAATCAGTGATAAAAAATCTTAAAACAGATATTTAAAGATACATTCTATACAGAGAAACAAAGATAAGAATGCATCTGAGGGCTTCCCTGGTCGCTCAGGGATGATCTGTCTGCTGATGCAGGAGACATGGGTCTGATCCCTGATTCATGAAGATCCCGCATGCTGCAGAGCAACTAACCACGTGCCTAACTAACTAACTATTGACCCTGTGTTCTAGAGCCCAGAAGCCAAAAAAAGAATGCATCTGAAACAGTGCAAGCTGAAACTCAGAGAAAAATTGTCAATCTCAAATTCTATACCCTGCAAAAATATCTTTCAGAAATGAAATTGAGGTAAAGACAAAACAGCTAAAAGAGTTCATCAATAGCGGACCAGCACATACCATTCAGAAATTATCAGATCCAGATGCCAGCTATTATGAATACATTTTATTTGGTATTGGATATATACTTTAATGTCTCTGAACCTTCAGATTTTATTTATGAAAGGAGAAGAATACCTATTTTATGGGATTTTTATGAGGATCAAATGAAATAAGGAAAATAATTGACACCTGTAGAGTGTCTTCATTATGCCATGCACATGGTATCTCACTAGAAACGGAAATAAAACACTCAATAAGAGGCCTACTCCCGTAATCATTTTCTTATCCTATCACCTCTCCTCTTTTTTTTAGCAGCTGAAAGACTTGGATTATTCTACAAGTTAGCCCAAATAGCTAGTCAATCAAATTTTGATGAAATACATTTCCTAAACTTGCTTTCCTTTACCTACCATCATTAAATATGCATAACAGTGGGAGTGATGAACAGCTTTCCTTGGTAAAACAGACACATCACCTAGTAAATCATTTTGTGAAAGGATTAAGTATGTTCTAAACTGAACCTAATTTATTTGGCTTATAATTCGGCTAAGTAATTTTTTTTCAGTCATGTTTATGAAGGTATACTTTATACACTGTTTAATTTTTATCATTGGATAGGGGCCATGCTTGTCTTTATAGCTTATACATTGCCCCACAGAGTTTTTGACACTCAATAAATGTTAAATAATATTTCTATTCAGCATTCTGCAGGCAGGAAGCATATGGTAATAAATGCCAGAGCACAGGTTGAAAATCTCCCAGAAGTTGTATGTTCTTTGAAAAACCAGTACAGATATTTTCATGAATGAAACATTTTAAAAGGGGTTTCTCAGATTTATATTTACTTAAAAATATTCTCCAGCCTTTGTTTATTTACAAGTTAAAACTTTTACTCTTCACAAATAATTTAATATTAAAGTGGTATAACATTAATGCAGTCTCATAGGAAAATATGTAAATATTTTTATAAATAAGTACAAAGTACATTTTGTAAATAGTACAAGGTAAAAGTAACTCATAGTGTGAAGGATAGCATGAAGAAATATTAGAGGCTTGAGTATCAGTTAGTTCGGTTCAGTCGCTCAGTTGTGTCCGACTCTTTGGGACCCCATGGACTGCAGCACACCAGGCTTCCCTGTCCATCACCAACTCCCAGAGCTTGCTCAAACTCATGTCCATTGAGTCGGTGATGCCATCGAACCATCTCAACCTTTGTTGTCCCCTTCTCCTCTCACCTTCAGTCTTTCCCAGCATCAGGGTCTTTTCAAATGAGTCAGTTCTTTACATCAGGTGGCCAAAGTATTAGAATTTCAGCTTTAGCATCAGTCCTTCCAATGAACATTCAGGATTGATTTCCCTTAGGATTGACTGGTTTGATCTCCTTGCAGTCCAAGGGACTCTCAAGAATCTTCTCCAACACCACAGTTCAAAAGCATCAATTCTTCGATGCTCAACTTTCTTTATAGTCCAACTCTCACATCCATACATGACTACTGGAAGAACTATTCTGGGGTCTTCATTGCCTAAGAAATGTCTCTGCCTTTTAATATGCAGTCTAGGTTGGTCATAGCTTTTCTTCCAAGGAGCAAGTGTCTTTTAATTTCATGGCTGCAATCACCATCTGCAGTGATTTTGGAGACCAAGAAAATTAAGTCTATCACTGTTTCCGTTGTTTCCCCATCTATTTGCCATGAAGTGATGGGACCAGATGCCATAATCCTATTATTTTTTGAATGTTAAGTTTTAAGCCAGCTTTTTCACTCTCCTCTTTCACTTTCATCAAGAGGCTCTTTAGTTCTTCGCTTTCTGCCATAAATGTGGTATCATCTGCATATCTGAGGTTATTGACTTTTCTCCCGGCAATCTTGACTCAATCATGTTTTTCATCCAGCCCAGCATTTCACATGATGTACTCTGCATACAAGTTAAATAAGCAGGGTGACAATATACGGCCTTGACGTACTCCTTTCCCAACTTGAAACAAGTCTGTCGTTCCATGTCCGGTTTTAACTGTTGCTTCTTGACCTGCATACAGATTTCTCAGGAGGCAGGTAAGGTGGTTTGGTATTCCCATCTCTTGAAGAATTTTCCACAGTTTCTTGTGATCCACACAGTCAAAGGCTTGGGAGTAATAAATAAAGCAGAAGTAGATTTTTTTTTCTGCAACTCTCTTGCTTTTCCATGATCCAGCAGATGTTGGCAATTTGATCTGTGGTTCCTCTGCTTTTTCTAAATCCAGCTTGAACATCTGGAAGTTCACAGTTAATGTATTTTTGAAGCCTGGCTTGGAGAATTTTGAGCATTACTTTGCTAGCATGTGAGATGAGTGCAACTGTGCAGTAGTTTGAACATTCTTTGGCTTTGCCCTTCTTTGGGATTGGAATGGAAACTGACCTTTTCCAATCCCGTGGTCACTGCTGAGTTTTTCAAACTTGCTGACATATTGAGTGCAGCACTTTAACAGCATCATCTTTTAGGATTTAAGCAATATAAGTCTTCATAGTGCTACAGTCCATGGGGTCACAAAGAGTCAGACATGACTGAGCAACTTAACTGAGCTGACTATAGGGGAAAAAAAATAAACAGCAGATAGTTCTTTATCATTAAATGTCAGCATGACTCAAAGGTGTATCACTGCTACAGCTAAGAAATGGTTAATCACAATTAAGTATAGAAAACCATTTAGATAATATGTTTCTAAATTATCTTTCCTTTATTTTCTCACCTGTGATTGATCTGTTAGCCACGCTTGTTTGGTTTGACTTTTGCCAGGATTTTTTTAAGGATTAGCATAATCTGAATAGAGAGATTTTCTGAATTGGACCATGTTAGTTAACCTCTTAAAGGCTTAGGTTCCTCATGTATAAGATGTGGATAGAGAAACTGGGCACAGCTTAGTTTGGTGCGTCTCAATTCAGTCTCTTACAAGGCTGAAGTCAGGATGTCAGCCAGGGCTGTAGTCCTATCACTGCTTGGGGAGAATTCACTTCCAAGCTCATTCACGTGGCTGTTAGCAAGCCCTAGGTCGTCTTTGACGGTTAGTTATGGGCCGCTCCATTGGGGAACTCACATCATGGTGGCTTATTTCCCCTAGAGCGAGAGCTGAGAGAGAGCGTGTGAGCAAGAGAACGAACGAACAAGACATCCCATCACTTTTGGTCAGGTATTTGTTAAAAGTGAGTCTCTTGGTCCAGACAACACACAAAGGGGAGGAAATTTTACAAGGACTTGAATATCACCAGTTAGGGACCTACACAGTAGGCAACCAATTTAGAGGCTTCCTGCTACATACACATATGATCCACAGATAGGACAAATCATGGAATGTACTCTGGATGCTCTGAAATTCATTTGCTTAAATTTTCCTAAGATTTTACCAAAAGCTTGAATTTCATAGGTGATATGATTTTATAGTTCACATTAAATATTTTCTTTATTCCTGGTAATAATCCAGTCAGTTTTGTTGGCCTCAGTTTTACTAATATGTACTGAATGACTTGCCCAAGATTACATATCAAATGAGCTATAAAATGACAACCTTAGTGTAGGTCTTCTAAGCCAACTACTCTTTTCATTTGGCTGTAACTGCTTCCTGACCAGTACTATCTTGCATTTAAAGCCTTCAAAAAAGGCTTCATACATATAATTGTATAAAAATATATGAATATTCTTTATATGCAGAGATTTTTATACATAGATTTATAGAGAGAGAGACAGACATAGATATCATTCCATCTTAGACTCTCATGTACACCATACCATTTAGGATTTATAGTATTGTTTCAAATATTGCAAGTCAAAGTCTAATAAGGTATATAACAGCTGTAACACTGATGTATCTCTAGCATTATAGTATCTGTTAGCCTAAAACTATCCTTGCAGGGTAAATACTAGTTGGATGGAGAGATGAACAAACAAAATAGCAGAACTGTTTGGTGGTTCCATTCTCCCTTGGCTTTTCCCAGAGCTCTGGCTGGACTCCTATGACTTGAGTGAAGACCATGCAAACTCCAGTGAGTTTTCTGCTTCCTGTTTGCATTGGAGCAGCAAAACAGTTGGTTTTGAATGGATGAGCTGCCTTCTGTGGATAGTCAGAAGTTATCTTTCTTTGGTCCTAAGTTAGTTTCAGTCAACACCCAAGATCCCTCGTGTCCAATATCAAAAAACAGAGTGGTAACATAAGCAGATAATAGCTCGAGATGTGTTCAGTGCCTTGAAATGTAGAGCCAGAAGTAGGAGAGCAAGGGTTATGGGCTAAGATAGTGGTGGGTAGTTAGTAGTTACACCCTTCAGATTGCCCTGGAGGAAAGAGAGAGGATTTTTTAAGGAATGTTGCTAAATTCTTAAAATAACTTTGTGGTTTGGTTAGTAGGAACATCTTGTTTCCCTGAAGGAAAAGGATGGTTCCTACAAGCAATAAGTTAATTTGGCAAAGTCTCAGGATATAAGGCCAATAATACAGAAATCATTTGTATTTCAATGTAACTAGTAACAAATAATTAGAATAACAATATGGCCTACTTATGGTTTTAGTTTTATAGTGACTACAGATAATTCTACATAAATTAAAATCAAGGTGTTATCAGGCAAAATGCAAAGAAAATAGTTTTCTTCTTAGATATAAAGGAAATTGTTGTATTTTCATACACACAGACACACACTGGAGTTGTTCCTTCCTTTCCTATATAACCTGAGAACGGTGCTTTTTAGTAGTGGTTTGCTAATCCCTTTAAATAGTTCTTCATGTAAGTATTCCATAGTTTTCATTAACCATGAATTTCAGCTTTATTTTTAAAACCTCTGCTCAAAACCTGTACTTGGTGGTTGTTTCATCCTTTTAGCCTGGTCGGTGAAGCAGCGAGCCTACTGCAAATCCTAAATAGCGTGGTGTAGATGAGAGCCTAAGACTTTAATTATATGTCATTTTATTCACAACACTCAATTCCAGGAAGGAAAAAAATGACTTTGTTGTTGTAAAAAGACATATGTGAGTATCATTCATTGTAAACCAAAAATGATACTGTATTATAGCTTAGACAACAATGGGAACTGATTTTGAAAATGTGACCTGTATGAGAAACTGAATAATAGTGAAAGTTATCAAAATGGAAAGTAGTGTTAATGTGAAATCCAGCCTTCTCAGAAATACTCTTTCCTGGCCTGCTTCGTTTTGCTTTTGTTGCTTGTCATGCATGAATGAAAGTGCTACACTCTCAGGGGAGCAGGAAAGCCTCTGTGTCGGTTGTTTATTTCCTTAATCCCTCCTCCTTTGTGATTTTTGATGTCAGATCTAAAATGGAAAGCCTGTAAATATAATGATTATCACATGGATAATCACCTGCATTAGGAACCGCCATGCTTCTCTATTCTAACCCTAGCTGTTCTCCACATGTCACATCCACTCTGCGGTTGGATTTTAACCTGACTGCTTCATTAGATTTGTGAAACTCAGTACGTGGCGCCCTGGGGCAGCACAGATGGGGACTTGCTTGTTTTCTTTTCTCACTTTTACTGCGAAGGCACGCTAAAAAGTCCTTTTCAATTTAGTGTGATCAGTTCACTTGGAATTACCCCTGATATTTGGAACCTGCCTTACTGTTCTGCCCACCATTTATGCCTTTTTTCTTCCCTGATTTCTGACCTAATGCCTTTTCTTTTTGTCCCTCCATGCAGTGAATCTTAGGACTAAAATTCTCCTTCAAATTCTTACTGGGTCAAACTGTTCCTCTGTGTTGTTTTATTTGTTTTGCTGTGAGGGAAAAATAAATGTTGTTCCATCGTTGTATCTACAAACACCTTCAGATCAGAGGTTAGCTGTGGAAAGTCTGCAGTGATGTGAGCCAGCTGCCTTTACTAATGGAGAGACTGGGGGCACCAACCCAAGATCAAAGGAAGGTGGGAGGAAGTCAGGAGATAAGATCTTTTTAAGCTATAGAACAAGTGCTTAGCTTTTCAGTGATAGGGCACAGCTCTGCAAACCTGTGTGAGGGGGCGCTAAGATAGAAAATTGAATTGACTTTTCTTCAGCATGTCCTTCTTCAGTCAGAAATAAGTTAGTGCTTGGAATAGTTTACAGATGTGGAAGAGTCCTAGGGCTCAGTTTCGTTGAAGAATAATGATCTGACATTGGTAAATGTGCCTTCTTGCAATTAGTCAGTTCTATTGTACCATAACAGATCACAGTCTATTGCTTCTTGCTTTGGGGAGCAAAACTGGACATTAAAAAGGCAACTTATCTACTGTATGTGACTTTTGAGTTTTTATGTCTTAGTACAATTTTAGTTGTACAGACTTGTCATATTAACTTTGTCTTACAGTCCTTTAGGTTTCTTTCATGCCTCTGATAAAGCTCCGTATAAATAAGTAGTTCTCACAAAGCTATTTTATTGTTTTTTTCATATAAGAATTAGCTTGGTTAATTCTTGAGTTGGACAACTTGGAAAAATTCTACATTGCCATCTTTTGAACCCTATCCTTTTCCTTGACATCCAAGCTAGTAAATATTATTGACTGTCTGGTATACAAGATTCTGGTGTAAGTAAATTGTCAAGAAGGCTAACCATCCTTACACCAATTGTCAAGATCATGATTTAATTTTTTTATCTGTATCAACTAAGGTTAACTCAGTTTTATGCTTCTCTCACAGTGAACAGCCTAAGGAGTTGTACTTTCAGCTTATCACTTTCTATTAACTTCAGTGTTTGATTGTGATAGTGTTTTTCGATCTTCTCAGACCCTCAGAGTGGTTCTTTAAACTTATGTGGTATTAGTATATTGGGCTATAAGTGCATACGTACTTCTTTTCTCTGTGTTTTCCTTAACATGTAGATAGTACCCAGATTTGTGCTGGAGACATTAACTGTAGTTTCTGCCTTACATGGTTTGGTGCAGCAGTCATTTTAGTTAAGTTGGATCTGCTCACTACTCAGGCTCACATCCCATCCTTCTATTAATATCTCTTGGCAAAGATAATTTTGGAGGAATGTAAGTTAAGATGTAGAGACTCTTGACAGTTGTCTGCAGTTTTTTTTTTTTTTTTTTTTTCATCTTCAAGAGGGAAGTGGAATTGAAAAGTAATATTGCCTCCATTTTCTGTATCAGTACTAAAATGAAAATATATGCACAAAGCAGAGAGTGAAGAAAGGGAAAGGATTTGGTTACACAGATGTGTTTTTGTCATTTGATAGCCTATTATAAGGGCATTAGATTATATAATAATGTTCATCAGATTGTGCCCTTAAGATATATTTAATAACTAGAAAAACATTGTTTAAAAATTTTTAACTAAATTTTAAAAAATATTCAGCATTTGTTACCCTGTCATCTTAAATCAGAGAGAAATGAGGGGGTAGGCATTTTATTACACAAATTTTCAAACAGGCAAAAGATAGTAATACTGAATACATCTAGATACATTAATATTTTGCCATTTTTGCTTCACTTTCTTTTTTTAAGTTTTCTAAAATAAATTACATATACCATGCCATTTTATCCCAGGATACTTCAGGATACACCTGAAAATCTAGGATTTTTTCATATCAAGTTGATAATTCCTAATATTATTTGATTTCCATTTCATAATCAAACTTACCCAAAATGTATTTTATAACTGGTGTGTTCAAAACAGTTTCCAATTAAAATCTGTACACTACTCCTGTACATTTTATCATGATGTTGACTTACTACAAAGACCAAGGTGCTTGTCCTGGCTAATGTCCTACCTTATGGATTTGTTTATTAGCCTTCTCAGTGTATCATTTAACTTGTTCTTCTATCCTCTATATATTTCCTGTAGACTACAAGTTACTGAATAAAGTTTTGATTCATTCATGTTAAAAACTTTATAGATGGTGCTCTGTACCTTATACTACATTATGACAGAAGCCACAGAATATTTGGTGATCAGAATATTAGGTAATAAGATTGATCACTGGGTTAAAGTGATGACTGCTTGATTCTTCCGCTGTAAAGTTATACTTTGCTGCTCGTGACCAGCATATGATCTTTGATACTTTGATTCCATGAAATAAGCAGTTCCCCATCATTCTTTAACCTAATGAATTGAGCATCCATTGATAACCTTTGCCTGAATAAATTTCATCAGAGATTACAAAAAGGGGGGTTTTCTGAATCTAATCTATACATTTATTAGCAAACATTCTTCTTACAGAAGAGTCTTCTGAAAGGTATTGTTTTAATTAAAAACATAACCATCAGCATCTTCCTTAGGCTTCAAATGATTTTCTTTGTCGGGGTCAGAACACCTGAACCCATGGTGACAGCTGCAGTAAAAACATGTAACATCTTCTTTATTTCACCTTGTGAAGTGTGTTGACATTTGCTGCCTTTTTTTATGCCACGGAAAAAAGAAATCTTTTTTTTCCGTGTAAGAATAAAAATTGAACTATGTGAGTATATTGAGATAATTGTGTAAAAAGAAGACTGTTTGAATGAGTTTCAAAATGGATTATTTCTTCATTACCTAGCACTTTATAATTAACTGTTCTTTTTTCTATTTCAGGAAGCTGCCACTTTTGCCAGAGAGCAAGGCTTTGAGGTGAGTTAACCCACAATTGCACACTGAACAGATCCTAAAGGTTTTTTCTAGCTGATAATGAAGTTCTTTTGGACAGTGATTGATGTGCTATTATACTCTCAGAGCCTCGCAGCAGTTGCCATGGAAACTTGGCAGTCGTCATGGTTTCTTTGTTCTGCCAGCACAGTGTTATGACGCACTCTGCTAGGTCTGCACCCAACATCGCCTACAGATGTTATTTATTGAATTTTGAAAAGCCTCTTGGGAAGCCAAGAGGTTGGGCACGGTTTCAAGCTGCCTCTGCAGATATGGGGCCTGTCAGTTTGTTCAGTTAAAAAGCTACCTCATTAGCTGCATTACATTTCATAAGAATTCACTGCTAAAGCAGTGGTGGAGCAACACTAAATAGTGAAATATAATGTCATTTAAATAATTTCAGCCTTACCACATGTAGATTATCATTATGTAAATTAATTTCCAAAGGTTATACTTAACTGTTGTTAGGAACTGACTAGTTTAAATCCTTCTCATATGAACTTCCTGTTTGAATCTTTTTTTCTTTTCTTTCTTTTTCCTCATTTCTTTGATAGCATAAAACATATACATTTTCTGAAACACAAAATTGATAATTGCTTTAATTTTCAGATAATCAATTCTGTTTTCCTTATAGAAATATTATCCTGTTGAGATTCCAAACTCCATATAGTTGTTGTTGGCAAAATTAATAGCCAAGACCATGTTTTGACATATGTAGTATCTACCTTCCGATGGATTGTTGGGAAACACTGACTAATCTAAACCAAGGTTAATTGACAGAGATTAACGGAGTGTGTGATTTTTATGACTATCATATTTATTTAGCCAGAACTCTGTAGAATATTGTGTTCTATATAGCAACTTGGAATGTTTGATGGATGTAAGTTTTTTTAAATTTAACCTGACTAGATCTGGAATATATAGAAACTCTTTCCTTATTTGCATACTCAGTATTGTCTACCATGTACAGAAACTGTGAGCATTGACTGGATATATTAGTAAGCTCACTTTGAACTCTTTAGAGAAAGGTGTTTTATAAAATTGTGAAGGAAATGTTATTTAAATGTACTAAAGGCAGATTCGTTATTAAGCAACAAAGTGATACATGTGTATGTTATCCATGTCATAGGACTTGACAACCAAGGTGCTTCTTTTTCTTGGGGGAAGATAGTGAGCATGTGGTATAAGTATTCTGCTCTCAAGGTCCTATATAAAAACTATCAGGGCAGGAAGCTGCCTCATAGTGCTCAATTAATGGAAACTATCATCATTTCTTGGGAGTTTCCTTTTTTTATTTCAACATATTCTCATGAATATAAGGTTGAGTCACATGAAGAAGGAATAAAGATTTCCAAATAATTTTAATCTAATTTAAGTTTCCCTTTGTAATTTCCCAAACTGGCAATTGCTGTACAGGGCTAAATGTAATGAGGGGAACGTTCAATTTAGAAAGACAAATGTTTTGATCATGAAACTATAAGTAAATATTTTTAAGTCATGTTTTAAAAGTTTCACTGATTCTAAATTTCAGTATTAACAATTAATATTCTCTGTTGTTACATAAAAATTCTTCAAATAAAACATATATAGAGTATAAATTTGTGTCCTATTTTATGTGCTAACATTTAGAAATGTATTTCAGTTCTAAAAAATAACCACTTTTAGAAATGTAACATGTTGTATAACAAATGATTCTGTAGTACCTGATAATAATTTTAATAATTTATTAAACCTTACTAATTCATAGTTTTATTGTCCCTTTGAGCTACATGCTTTGAATATGCCTGGTTTAAATTCAGTCTTAGCAACAAGCTACTTTTTCTATTTTCTACTAACCAGCACCATATTAACCTTTCCATTAGTTCTTACTTATTGACTCTAAAGTTGTTTCTTTTTACCATAAATCTGCCATAACTGATTACAACATATGAACAAAGTGATGATTATAATAGTATACCTTATTACCTCCTGACATAGCAAAACTCAGTTGGTAATTGGACGATGATGTGGTAGATTGTATAAAGCATACAGTGTCTTGATGTATCCCTTTATGGGTTCCCTAAAATACTATAAGTATTTCAGAATCTGTAAGAGCCTTGATTAGAATACCCTGAAGTCGGTATTTTTAATAAAATATAATCCTTGTACTGAATGCTATCTAGAGAAACTTAATGATTTTAAAATGTCATTAAAGTTTCCTTAGTTGGTTAGATAGTAATATGAAAGCATAGATTTGAATCTCAGTATTTTTAAAGACTCAAACAAGAATAAATCATTTAACAGTTTAATGTCTGTGGGAATGTGTCAGTGCTTTCAAGTCTTATGACAAACTAGACAAAATCTGTATCTATTTCCTCCCAACTTTAATTTTACCTCTTAATATGGGACATGACTGAGAGGAGAGAAGTGAAAAAATTAAAGAGCAAGGAAAGGTGGGTACTTTTTCTTCCCACAAGTCCTACCTTCATTTTCTGTTATAAATCCCAATCAGTTCCCAAAGCCACTGCGTGTTGCCACTAGTGATCTGCCTGCTAAGAGACCAATCCAAATGCCTCTAAAAATAACCAGTGTTTATCATCAGGAAATATCCTCAGTGACATTGTTTATGGTATTCTGGTTAGCTTCTCTGCAAATTTCAGATAATCTTTCTTTAAGAAAAAAATCTTTAATCTTTAAAGTGAATTGGGCAATTTTCAGTAAGAAGCAGCAGCTTAGGAGTACACTGGAGAACGAGATAAAAACTGGAACTGGCCAGAGCACAAAGCAAAAGAGAGACGAATATATATATATATATGTAGGTTGAGGGAAAATTGCATAGTGCCTGATTTAAATGACAGACCTGCTAAGAATTTAAAATGACAATTCTTGGTGTAAAAAGTTTCACGGGGCCTTTTATTATTTTGGAAAATCGGTTCAGATTGCAGTGTGTTTTTAAACCAACCTTATCTTAAGTTCAACCAATTAAAGGTTTGTATTTTTAGAACCTAAATAGAAATGAGGCACTTAGCAATATGTTTCATTATGAAACCTTTTAAAAGCACTATTGAAAATTGATTTAAATTAAAGTGAAGAACATACCTCCAAAACCTAAATAAAACTATTCTTTGTGTTCTGATTCTCAATGCAATAGAGTATATGCCAAACGATGAAGAGAATTCATACCTTTTCTACTGTATCAGTTACTTGGTTTTACTCCAAGCAGCAAATTTTAATTTTCTTATTTTAGAGCTCTAAAATACAATACTTCTAACCATAGAGGAAATAAAGCAATCCTTTTCCATTTTCCCACTTCCCTGCAGCCCATGACTCTGACCAGAGACTTCCAGGCTTGTAGTCTTTCTCTGACCAATGACAGCTCTATCATCTTATACTGCTGAGAGAAGAAGGTATTGAAAGTGCTATCCAATAGACATCCACAAGGCATGTGTGGCTATTTAAATTTAATAAAAATTACAAGTTCAGTTCCTTAGTCTGTAGGCACATCTCAAGTGCATGCCTATGTAGATAGTAACTACCATATTGGACAGATGTAGATCATGACATCCTCACAGAAACTTCCATTGATTAGCACTGGATAGTAAGTCCACAGAGAGTTTCAGAAGGTATTGATTACCAAAAGTTCTCCAAGATTTTTCTAATGTTCCTGTGTTCCTCACAAATATAAAGAATGCACAGTGAATGATCGCCAAGAGTTTCTGGAAATGAGACACTAAATTAGATCATGTTTGTTGATAGAGTACAGTGCTGCTTCCCTAAGTGACTGAGTCCCAAGTGATAACAGTTTAAAAACACTCAGTTAACAGAAAGAGATATAATAGTTGTGATTCTCTTGATTTAATCACTTACTCATTCAATAAATACTTGCTGAGCACTTTGTGCCTAACACTTCGATAGACCCTGAAAACAAGATAGAAATAATGAAAGTGTACGGTAAAGGAAAAGGTGGGAGTCTCCTATTTTAGATACTCTGATCATTGGAGTGACTCTCTGAGGAAGTAAAACTAAAAAACACAAATATCTAGCTGTGACAGAAAAAAGCAAAACAAGCAACAGGGACACAAACCAGAGGGAACAAGAGTTCGCAGGACTCTAGGCACAAGAGAGCATAATGTACTGTGTACTCCAGGTAGTGACAGGAGGCCAGTGCAACTGGAATGGAATGAGTGGCGAGGAAGTGGTATGAGACAGGATGGAGACTGACACATCGTATGACCACCCTGATTATTACATGAGTTCCTGTTGGGAAACAAAGCAGAATATGTGTGATTAAATGGGGCAATATGTATGAACACCATATTTGCTTTTCTATAGGAGTAGATAGGTGGTGACAGTATTCTTTTACATCAGCTTGTTAAAAATGGAATGAAGACAATATATTAATTTGGAAAACAATGCTAAATTTAAAGTGTGTGACCACCAGTGACAATAAAAGCATAATTTGACATTTATGAAATGATTCAAAGTTTATAAAACATTTTCTAACATATCATTAATACATTTAATATTCATACAAACCTTGGAGGGGTAGGTAGGGCATGTATTGCCGTATCAGTTGAACAGAAAAAAAATAAACTACATAACATGTTTAGAGTCACATAGCTAACAGATAATGGAGTCAGAATCTGAGCTCAGCTGTCTTGAATCTGGTAATCTTTATAAACTACACTTCTTTCTTACAGTCTAACATATTGGAGGAGGAAATCAGATTTTCAAATGACCTTGGAAAATGAGAAATATCTGGAAATTCAGAAGTTGAAATTCACTAGGGTAAAATACAAACCAGAATAATTAAGAAAAATATCATGTTTAAATGCAAGATCAGCAATGACTTGTGACTGTGGCATATAATTATTTAATGTGAAAATGCTTTAGTTTTGTGATCACAACAGAAATCACATAAGCAGAATTCATAGACGCAGTATTATCTGTGGATAACAGGGAAGAGTGTTGGAATCAAGACTTTGTGGATGCTAGTCCTGGCTCCACTTCTTAGTATGACCTTGGGAAATTACTTAACCTCTCTGTGACTCAGTTTCCTCATCTATAAAATGGGGATATAGTAATAGCACCTATTTCCTAGAGTAGTTAAAATTTAATGAATATTTTAGAGCTATATACATGGCTCTTGCTTTCTGCATCTATAAAATAGGGACATAGTAATAATACATACTGTCTAGACTGGTTAAGAGGTAATGAGTATTTTAGAGTGCTCATAGCTGTTTATACATGGCTCATATTTAAATTGTGAGCGTCCTTCTACTTTTTCTTCCTTTTTTCTCTTTCTCCTCCCTTATTGGATAACATAATTGAATTCTCAATACTCAGAACTCTTCAGAGGGCTTCCCTGGTGGGCCAGTGGTTAAGAGTCCACCTCTTGGAATGCAACAACACTGGTTCAATCCCTGGTCCAGGAAGTTCCCACCTATCGCTGAGCAACGAAGCAACTAAATGTGTTACAAGTATGAGCCCACTCCCTACAACTAGAGAAAGCCTATGGGCAGCACTGAAGACCCACCACAGCCAAAAAAAAAAATTCTTGAGGTCCTTTCTAGGGATTTTCAGGCAACTTAGGATTTGACAGTTTTGGAGCATATTTAAATGACAGTAAATATAGGAAATACATTAATATTTATTAAGTACTTGGCATGTGCTAAATACTACATTCAGCTCTTTCACTTACCTTATTTTTCCTCCTCATACACACACAAAAAACTAAACTTTCTATTTTGAGACAAGTTTAGGTTCAGAAAATTTGCAAAAATAGTAGAGAATTTCTGGATACCTTCACTTATCTTCCCCTAATGTAAACATCTTACCGAACCAAGGTATAATGATCAAAACCTGGAAGTCAACATTAGTACAGTGTTAGTAACTGAACTATAGAATTTATTCTCATTTCACCAGTTTTTCCTCTAATTTTTTTTTCTCCCACAAGCTAGTCCAGGGTCACACATTGCATATATTTGTCTTCTTAGTCTCTTCTTATCAGACAATTTCTCATGCATTCCTTGTTGTTCATGATCTTCATGCTTTTGAAGACTGCCTGTCAGTCATTTTGTAGAATGTCCCTCAATTTAGGTTTGTCCAACATTCAGAAAACTAAGATCATGGCATCTGGTCCCGTCACTTCATGGCAAAAATATATGGGGAAACAGTGGAAGACTTTATTATGGGGCTCCAAAATCACTGCAGATGGTGACTGTAGCCATGAAATTAAAAGACACTTGCTCCTTGGAAGAAATTCGTGACCAACCTAGATAGCATATTAAAAAGCAGAGACATTACTTTGCCAACAAAGGTCCACCTAGTCAAAGCTATGGTTTTTCCAGTAGTCATGTATGGATGTGAGAGTTGGACTGTAAAGAAAGCTGAGCGCAGAAGAATTGATGCTTTTGAACTGTGGTGTTGGAGAAGACTCTTGAGAGTCCCTTGGCCTGCAAGGAGATCCAACCAGTCCATCCTAAAGGAGATCAGTCCTGGGTGTTCATTGGAAGGACTGATATTGAGGCTAAAACTCCAATACTCTGGCCACCTGATGCAAAGAGCTGACACATTTTAAAAGACCCTGATGCTGGGAGAGATTGAGGGCAGGAGGAGAAGGGGATGACAGAGGATGAGATGGTAGGAAGGCATCACCGACTCGATGGACATGGGTTTGGGTGGACTCCGGGAGTTGGTGATGGACAGGGAGGCCTGGTGTGCTGCGGTTCATGGGGTTGCAAAGAGTCAGACACGACTGAGCGATTTCACTTTCATGTGTTGGAGAAGGAAATGGCAACCCACTCCAGTGTTCTTGCTTGGAGAATCCCAGGGAGGGCAGAGCCTGGTGTGCTGCCATCTATGGGGTCACACAGAGTCGGACACGACTGAAGCGACTTAGTAGCAGCAGCAGCAGCATTGTGCCCTTGTCAGTGCATCATAACAGGGATATACATGATATCCCAATGTCTTACTGTTGGTGATGTTAACTGTCATCACTAGGTTAAGGTGGTATTTATCCTCTATGAAGTTAAGTATTTTCCCATTGTTGATAAAATATCTTAGGGGTGATACCTGTGCAGATATCCCATTTTACCCACTAATTTAAGCATCACTAAAGTTGATCACTGGGGTAAAGGGATGTCTGTCGACCTTCTCCACTATTAGCATTTCTATTTTTCCTTCTGTAATGAATAAGTTTAGAGGGAGATACTATAAGACTAAGCAAATACCCTGTTTCTCTTCAGACTGTTGCCCACTAATTTTAGCATACTTCACTCTCAACATCTTTTAACACAATTACTATTGTCTTAGTTTTGTAGATGAGAAAATGGAGTTTCAAAGAGGTATGTTTACCTGCTTTGCTGTTCAGTTGCCCTGTCGTGTCCAACTCTTTGCAACTGTGTGGACTGCAGCACGCCAGGCCTCCCTCTCCATCACCAACTCCCAGAGTTCACTCAAACTCATGTCCATTGAGTCAGTGATGCCATCCAGCCTGTCTCATCCTCTGATAGCCTCTCCTCCTTCTGTCCTCAATCTTCCCTAGCATTCAGGGACTTTTCCACCAAGTTATCTGCTTGCGTCAGATGACCAAAATACTGCAGCTTCAGCTTCAGTCCTTCAAGTGAGTATTCAGGGTTGAGCTCCCTTAAGATTGACTGGTTTGATCTCCTTGCTGTCCAACGGACTTTCAGGAGTCTTCTCCAGCAGCACTGTTCAAAAGCATCAATTCTTTGGCATTCTACTTTCTTTATGGTCCAGCCCTCACAACTGTACATGACCACTGGGAAGACCATAGCCTTGACTATACGAACCTTTGTCGGCGGTATAATGTCTCTGCTTTTCAACACACTGTCTAGGTTTGTCATCACTTTCCTGCCAAGCAGCAGTCTTCTTCTGATTTCATGGCTGCAGTCACCATCCGCAGTGATTTTGGAGCCCCAGAAGAGGAAATCTGTCACTACTTCCACATTTTCCCCTTCTATTTGCCATATAGTAAGGGGGCTGGATGCCATGCATGATCTTAGTTTTTTAATATTTAGTCTTAAGCTCGCTCTTTCACTCTCCTCCTTCACCCTCATCAAGAGACTCTTTAGTTTCTCTTCATTTTCTGCCATTAGAGTGGTATCATCTGCATATCTAAGGTTGCTGATGTTTCCCCCCGCCTATCTTGATTCCAGCTTGTAACTCATGCAGCCTGGCATATCTCGTGATGTGCTCAGTGCATAGGTTAAACAGACAGGGTGACAGCAGACAGCCCTGTCGTACTCCTTTCTGAATCGTGAACCAATCACTTGTTCCGTAACGGGTTCTAACTGTTGCGTCTTGGCCCACATACAATTTTCTCAGGAGACAGGTAAGATGATCTGGTATTCCTCTCTCTCTAGGAGCCTTCCACAGTTTATCATGATCCACACAGTCAAAGGCTTTAGCATAGTCAGTGAAACAGAGATAGATGTTTTTCTGAAATTTCCGTGCTTTCTCTATAATCCAGCAAATGTTAGCAATTTGATCTCTAGTTTCTCTTCCTTTTCTAAACCCAGCTTGGACAACTGGAAGGTCTTGGTTCACATAATGCTGAAGCCTAGCATGCAAGATTTTAAGCATGACCTTACTAGCATGGGAGATGAGTGCAACTGTCCAGTGTTTAGCATCTTCTTTGGTACTGCCCTTCTTGGGGATTGGGATAAGAATTGACCTTTTCCAGTCCTAGGGCCACTGCTGGGTCTTCCAGATTTGCTGACATAATGAATGCAGAACCTTGATGGCATCATCCTTTAGGGATTTGAATAGTTCTGCTGGAATTTCATCGCATCCACTAGCTCTATTAACAGCAGTGCTTCTTAAGGCCCACTTGACTTCACACTCCAGAATGTCTGGCTCTGGGTGACTAACCACACCATTGTAGTAATCCAGTTCATTAAGATCTTTTTTATACAGATCTTCTGTGTATAAAAATTTACTATTTGAGGTCACACAAATAGGAAGAAAAGCTATGACCAACCTAGACACCATATTAAAAAGCAGAGACATTACTTTGCTGACAAAGGTCCATATAATCAAAGCTATGGTTTTTCCTATAGTCAGTGTTCATTGGAAGGTCTGATGTTGATGCTGAAACTCCAATACTTTGGCTACCGGATGCGAAGGGCTGATTCATTTGAAAAGACTCTGATCCTGGGAAAGATTGAGGGCAGGAGGAGAAGGGGACAACAGAGGATAAGATGGTTGGATGGCATCACTGACTCATTGGACATGAGTTTGGGTAGGCTCCTGGAGTGTTGGACAGTGAGGCCTGGCGTGCTGCAGCTCGTGGGGTTGCAAAGAGTCAGACACAACGGAGCAACTGAACAACAACATCAAAATTAGTAAATCCAGTTGTGTCATACTCTAAAATTCCTTGTAATTTCATCATTCTGTTAAGATACGTTAGAGCAGATATATGGGAGGAAGAACTACCAGGAGATAAGGAAGAGGTTCATGTTTTCAAGTTTTACGGAACTCAAAATATATATTGTTGGGAAGACAAAATTGAAGTTTTAAGATAAGCTTTTATACTAGATGGGAATCATCTGTTGAGGGCAAAGCAATGACTCCTCAAAGCTTAGTGTGGGATACTTTGATTTGGTGCACAGTGGAGCTATAGATATGGATACAAATAGAATAAGCTTAATCTTTCTGTGAAAATTTATCTTTTATATTTGAAAAGTTTGTTTCAATCTTGAATTGCTGTTTTTATAAGGTTTAACTTGAGGCATGAAAAAAATGTTGCTTTGATTAGGTTACCAAAACTCCCACAAAACATTCTCTTTTTTTCACAGGATTGGTATAAGACAACCAAATCTCACTCTTAATTTATTCCTTATACCATTTTTAAGAAGGATCTCTACTTAAAAGAGATGCATAAAATTCTACTCCTAAGGTGGTAAAGTGAATCTTTCTGGAGTTTGCCTGTATCTTTACTAAAAATGAACTGTACTCAATCATAAGCAAAAATCCTATATTAGTAAAATATGTCTGTAGTAAAGAGATTTGGATACTATATGTAATTTTAATATATATATATATTTATTAGAAGCATCATTATTATAAGACATTCTCATTTGGGGGGATAGACTTCCCTGGCGGCTCAGACGGTAAAGCGTCTGCCTACAATGAGGGAGACCCAGATTCAATCCCTGGGTTGGGAAAATCTTCTGGAGAAGGAAATGGCAACCCACTCCAGTATTCTTGCCCGGAAAATCCCATGGACAGAGGAGCCTGGTAGACTACAGTCCATGGGGTCGCAAAGAGTCAGACATGACTGAGTGACTTCACTTTCAAATGTTACTGGTCATTTTTAATAGTCTTTCCCCTCAAACTGAGGGAATTTCTTTTCTCATCTTATCAGAGTTTCAGGCATAGTTCTTTTCTAAAATAAGCAAACAAAAGTGATATAGTCAGCATGTTTGAAAGGTCAGCAGCATTGTCCAACCACAAATGGCTATTTTTTTTTTTTTTTTTTTCAGAAATAGCAGTCCTCAGGAATCATGATGTTAGGTTTTGGAGAAGCTTAGATTCATATATCATCCAGAATCTTAAGTGTTTTGTGACTAAACAACATACAAATATTTCATTAAAGATTGTCATACCTTTAAAAACATAATGGTTTCTGATGTTGTCTGTAGCCACTGTGACTTGTCTGCTTTGCTTACCTAAATTTATATGTCCTGCTGCTGCTAAGTCGCTTCAGTCATGTCCGACTCTGTGCGACCCCATAGATGGCAGCCCACCAGGCTCCTCTGTCCCTGGGATTCTCTAGGCAAGAATACTGGAGTGGGTTGCCATTTCCTTCTCCAATGCATGAAAGTGAAAAGTGAAAGTGAAGTCGCTCAGTTGTGCCCGACTCTTTGCGACCCCATGGACCGCAGCCTACCAGGCTCCTCCGTCCATGGGATTTTCCAGGCAAGAGTACTGGAGTGGGGTGCCATTGCCTTCTCCATTTTATGTCCTATATATCTTAATTAATTTCTTTTATTAGATATATTTCCACTCTGGTATATATTTCTCTCCCCATAACATTTTTAAACTTTGCACAGTGATAGAAGAAGCTACCAACAAACTCCAGACCTTGAACAATTTTAGCAGCCCTCTGAATTCAAACATGGGTTTTTAAATTATCTAAAATTGTTGAGGACTTCCCTGGTGGTACAGTGGATAAGAATCTGCCTGCCAATGCATGAGACACAGGTTCAGTCCCTGGTCCTGGAAGATGCCACAAGCCAAGGAACAGCTAAGCCTGTTCACTGCAACTACTGAGCCCATGTGCCACAACTGCTGAGCCTACCTGCCACGAGTACTGGAGCCTGCAAGCTCTAGGCCCAGGAGCCACAACTCCTGAAGCCGTGTGCCTAGATCTGTGCTCCACAGCAAGAGAAGCCACCGCGGTGAGAAGTCTGCACACCACAGCTAGAGGACGGCCCCTACTTACTGCAGCTAGAGAAAGCGTGCACGCAGCAATGAAGACCCAGCGTAACCAAAAAAATAAAATAAATTAGCTTTTTTAAAAGCTAATGAAATACATTTTTTAATTCAAAAAAGTTGAAAACATGATTCTAAAAATCTAACCCCATAGCTCAAGAATTAGATTTCAAGACAGAACATTTATGATGTAAAACTTTGCAGCCTGTGTGATCATGAAAAACAGCGTGAGGGTTTCTAGAACTAATTTGTACTTTTTAAACTTTATCTTTAAAAAAGCTAAGTCTCTAGAAAATGGTTAGCGTCTCATTTTAGTTCTTTGAAAAATTTATTATATTAACTGCATTATTTCCAGAATCAGCATAATTTTGCTCTCTGTAAACCTCTAAAATAATTCAGTAATACTCTTTTTTACAAATCTCTCATTAATTGGAAATTTGAAAACTGACTTTTGTTGATATTAAAGAATTATCATTAACTAAAAATATAATAGATGGTTATATTTGAATCATTACCTTTGAGAAATACATAATAAAGCATTTTACATGTGGCATTATATAGTATTTGAGATTTCCTTAAGAATAATATGAAAGGTAGGTAGATAAATAGAAATAAAATTCATCATAAATTTCAAATCATTGCAGCTTGATGATAGGTTCCTTGAAGATTGTTGTACTATTCTGTTTACTTCTGTATGTAGTTAAAATTTTTATGTAATAATTCTATGATCAAGTCTCTCTTATTTTGAGCATGAGAAACTAAATCCTTAATCTACTATAAAATTTTAGTTTATTGTATTGGTTATGAACATGTTTTTCCTCCTTTCTATTAATAGACTGAAGACATTAAAGAAATAGCGAGAAAGGCACAGGCTCTGCCAAAAGTCAACTCAAAGAGGCAGCGCATTGTGATTTTCACCCAAGGGAGAGAGGACACCATAGTGGCTACAGGTATGTGGGGAAGCTGTGGGGAAAACCCAGTATTATAGAGATTAATCATTATTTTAAAATGTTATATACTTTATATTATAAATTACTCAAAGCAGTGTACATTTTTCTTTTTAAAATCTCCTTCATGTACTTTACTCACTGTCACCCCCCCCCCCCCCGCCTCCTCCAACTCCTGCCGCTGGCATCCACCAATCTGTTCTCTGTATCTGTGACTTGGAGTTTTTTATTATTATTTTTTTTAATTCTACATATAAGTGAGATCATGCAGTATTTTGAAGTTTCATCCATATTGTTTCAAATACTAGCATTTCCTTTTTTGTGGCTAAATAATATTTCACCATGTGTGTGCACACATGCGTGAGCTGATGTATATGTACCACATAATTTTTGTCCATTCTGAAGTCTGTCCATCCTAAATGTCTATCAATGGACACATAGGTGTTTTCCATGTCTTGGCTATTATAAATAATACTGCAGCGAACATGGGGGTGCAGATATCTCTTTGGGTTAGTGTTTTTGTTTTGTTCATGACTCAGAAGTAGAACTGCTGAGTCTTATGGTAATTCTACTTATTTTTGAAGGGCCTCCATACTGTTTTTCAAAGCAGTGGCACCAATTTACATTTCCACTAACAGTACAAAAAGGTACCTTTTTATCCACATTCTTGCCAACAAGTATTTCCTATCTTTATGATAGTTTAGCCATTCTAACAGGTCTGAGGTGATACCTCATTATAATTTTGATGTGTATTTTCCTGATGAGTAGTTATTTTTAGTACCTTTTTCATGTACTTATTGGCCATCTGTTGTCTTCTTTTGAAAAAATGTATATTCAGATCTTCTGTCCCTTTTTAAATTGGATTATTTGCTTTTTTGCTGTTGAGTTATATGAGTTCTGTATATATTTTGGATGTTAACCCCTTATGAGGTATATGACTTGCAAATATTTTCTCCCATTCTGTAGGTTGTGTTTTACTTTGTTAATAGTTGCCTTTGCTATATAGGAGTTTTTTTAGTTTTAACTCCCACTTATTATTGTTATTTTAGCCTTTGCTTTTGGTGTCAAATCCAAAAATTCATCATCAAGACCAATGTCAAGGACTTACTCCCTTTGTTTCCCTCTAACAGTTGTTTGATTTCAAGTCTTGGCTTCCAGTCTTTCATTCACCTTAAGGTGATGCTTATGTATGTTGTAAGATGGTGGTCCAGTCTCATTCTTTTGCCTATGGCTGTCTGGTTTTCCCAATACCACTTGTTGTGAAGAAACTATCTTTTCCCTCTTGTGTCCTCTTGACTCCTTATACGCGTTCTGTTCCGTTGACCTGTGTGTGTGTCTTATTCTGCAGTACTGTACTGTTTTGACTATTCTACCTTTGTAATATCATTTGAAATCAGGAAGTGTGATGCCTCTAGCCTCATTTTTCTCTCAAGATTGCTTTGGCTATTCAGGGTAGTTTGTGGTCCCCTGCAAATTTTAGAACTGTTTGTTCTATGTCTATAAAAATGTACCTTTTATTGTTTATTTTAATAAATACAGCTATCTTCTCGAGTAAAAAAATGTTTCATTTTTTTCATGTTTATAAACATTTTTCATGTTTATATTTATTAAAAGTCAGTTAAGTAAATCCACTTTGATTTTGTTCATTTGTTTTGAAATTTTGGAGATATTGTCAGTCTAGAAATGTCTTTCCTGAAAATAAATAAATAAATAAATTTTACTTACCAAGTATCATGCTTGAATAAAATAAATTTATCTGATTATGGGCAAGTAGAATTCAGAAGTAAGTTACTTTCTTACTTTTAAACTTCAAGAAGAAAACCTCATTTCTGTTTTTACTCAGCCATCTATATTATAACTGTCATAGAAATAGAATAGGAATTTTATCTAATAAACAAACATTTATTCATTGAAATGAGTAATATTGTCAGTATGATGCTGCCTACTGTTAAAGCCAAAATAAAAAACCTTTAAATATTCTCTGAATCATTAGGATTAAAACCAATCAGCTCATTAATAACTGTTATAAACAATAGCAGTTATTAGTTTTGTGTTTGTTCAGTACTCTGCAGAACACTGAAGTTTAAGATAGACTTAAAGATCTAGCTGAGAAATAAAATTGGTACACATCAAAATATGAATACACACATGCAAAGTCACTTCAGTCCTGTCTGACTCTTTGTGACTCCATGGACTATAGCCCACCAGGCTCCTCTGTCCGTGGCATTCTTCAGGCAAGAATACTGGAATGGGTTGCCATTTCCTTCTCCAGGTGATCTTCCCGACCCAGGGATGAAACCCATGTCTCTTATGTCTCTTGCATTGGCAGGTGGGTTCTTTTCCACTAGCGCCACATGGAAAACTCAATGAATACAACAGAGTATAATTATGTTTCTTATTTATTGGTACAGACTATATGGGCTGTATTGACTCAAAGAAGGAGATCAGTAAACCTTGAAGAAAGATGCTATAGAGAATATATTGTAGGTTTTTTTACTGAATTAAATATATAAGCCTGAAATAGGTAAAAGAAGAAACTATTGTCCAAAGTGTGGGAAGAAGGAACCCTATAGTTAATTTACTTCAACTTTCTTATTTTAGAATTGTCAAAATCAAGATTGAGAAGTTTACTTAAAATTATGTTTCAAAAGTAATTCAGTGAGTGGTAAATAGTGAAGTGGGATGAGATTTGTCATGAGTTAATAATTGTGGAAACTGGGTGATGGATATATGGGGGATGGTTATTATGTTATTACTTCCACTTCTACATATGTTTTTAAATCTCCATAATTAAAAGTGAATGAAACAGAAATAAAAGTAAAAAAAAAATTTTTTTTCAGACAAAATTCAGAGTTATTAAGGACCTTTCCTAAGACACATTGATATCCTTGCTAAGTCTTGAATTTTAGGAGGAACTTAAAGAAAGGAGGGCAGTCCAGTCATAGAGGATCATGTAAGCAAAGGCACCAGGTAGTATATAATCTTTAATTGTTGTGACAGGAAAAGCCATGTTGTAAATGTGTACAAGGGAGAAAAGGGTCATGAAAAGATAGCCCGGCATTGATAATAACTACCTGGATTGCTGTCTTCCTATACCATGTGGCCTCTTCCTGTCTTAGCAATGAACTCTTTTGGGAAAAGTGAAAAACATGCAGATTTTTTTTTATCTTACAGGAACTGGTATACTGCCTTCAGATTCAAAACATGCAATTTGTTGCTCTTTATGGAGACATTTATTTTAAGGCTTTATATATTCCACATCTACATATTGTACAAGTGTCTTCCTCATTGTGAATTTGCACAATTTTCCCAAAATTGAAACCTTTAAAATTAGCCTCCCCTTCCTATGACTGAATTTCCTTGTCAACTCATTTTGTTCTTTATTAAATCTATTAAACCATGCTTAGGGATGCTTACCAGCAGGAATTTATTTGAGGAAAGACACTGGCTAATCTTTGCTGTTCCTACTCTATGAAAATGAACTTAAATTAGAGGATGCACTATATCTGCAATGCATGATAAATACAAGATGGATAGAGAATCTGTTCAGTGGTGTCAGCTACAAAAGCAAACATGATAAATGTTAATGCAGTTTTGAGCCCTGGGATAAGCTATTCAATGCAGAAGCATAGCTGAATCTCTTTGCTATGTTGTTATTCATGGCAGCCAAATAAATGTCAATAATAAAAGAGAATTAAAGATTTTCATTTCCCAGAGGCAATCCTCTAATACGGCTTGATCTTTCATTTCATTTGTAATTCGTTCTCATGTCAGGATGCAATCATTCGCCAGGCTCTGGGTGTCATGTTAAGTCATTTAATAATGATTAAGAACATAAAAATGCTTGGCCTGTGGGGCAATTCACAGAAGAGATGCCAATTTGTTATTGTTTTTCCTCCTTCCCTCTTGAATATGGATCAGCTTTTTCCCACCTCCTAGCATTAAAATACTAATGGAAGATGGGGAAAGAAAGTATCCCTTAATTTACTATAAGTGACATTCCAGAATGGCACAAGGCAGTGCTAACACACTTATTAAAACACTAATTAGGAATCATTGTTCCTTAAACCTTGTGCTGTAGAGTACTTTTAAATGATCATTGCTAAGTTTGTGGCATTTAGCAATAATGTAACAAAATTAGTTTCTTGGTATTTAATTCTGGAGACCTTTCACCTTTTGAGATAGAATCAATAAACTGTTTTCTCTTATATTATAAATGTAATTCTTTTAATTCCTCTTTCATAAATTGCTTGTGAATCTAAAGACTTTTCCACTTACTCCTTTTTTTTTTGGTCACTTCTGTTTCATTTGGGAATCCATCCTCTATCCTTCCAGCCCAGAGGTTTTGCCACATACTAATCATTGGTTCATTGCTTGCAGGCTAATTGAGTTCTGAGCTTTTTGGGGAGTGAGGGGATTGGAGAGGGACTGGAAAATAATGAGCAAGAGACTAGGGATGAAGGCAGGAAAGAAAAGTTGATTCTATCCATTTTGATCCTTTTAATAAATGTTGAATGAACCTGTTGGTAACATGGGAGTCAGGTTAGGGAAATCATTTCTGTGTCTATAAACTTTAGAAAAACTAAGACTGAAGATTACCTACCGCAAAGCAGCTGCTAATAAGGTCTTCAAATATTAACATAAATATAATCATACTAAAATAAGGATTGTAGTGGAAAAAAAGATTTTCTACATACACATGTATAAATATGTACATATATGCACATATATACATATTTATATCTTTGTAGCAAGTTTAAGTTTTTCCAAGTTTCTGTACTAAATATATCACAGAAAATTGGAAGAAGCAATAGGACTTTTGTTCTGAATTGAAAATAACACATTTTACACAGTAGCTGTTATGAGACAATAAAATAGGTACACTGAAGAATAAGCTGTAGGCTTTTCTGAATACTTCCGGAGTGCTTTCTGATCTGTTTGAATTGTAATTGTGCCCTAAAAGAAAAAAACAGACTAGGTCAGAGGTTCTCAATAGGAAAACTGGTGCTGTTATATTAGAATCACCTAATGGGCTTTTGGTAAATATTGCCCTCCCTTCATAAAAACACCTTCCCCTCAACCTGATACATCCCTGTGAGGAGTTAGAATATATATCCTCAAGAAGATGTATAAGAATGGAGGTGATAGAGTCTGGGGGAAGAGAAGTGCAAGGTTGTGAATTTGTTGAAAAAACTCCCTTAGGTGATAATGTGTGTGCACTTAGTCACTCAGTCAAGTCCGACTCTGCAACCCCATGGGCTGTAGCCTGCCAGGCTCCTCTGATCATGAAATTCTCCAGACAAGAATACTAGAATAGCCATTCCCTTCTCCAGGGGATTTTCCCGACCCAGGGAATCTTAAACAGATCTCCAGCATTGCAGGCGGATTCTTTACTGTTTTAGCCACCAGGGAAGCCCCTTAGGTGATATAGCAATGCTACTATCCTCTTCTCTCACTTTGAGAGCCACTGGATTAGGTGATTTGATAACGTTGCTTCAAGTTCTATGATCCTGTGGGATAATGGAAACAAAATCTTTTAGCAGCTAAGCATCTGATGCCTCAATAAGTCAGGCCTTGTTGAATCCTTCTCCTTCTCAATAAATCACAAAGTAACAAGGACTCATCCACAATAAAAAGCAATCTATATACATACTACTTTAAATAGTCTCCTGCCTCTGGGAAGTTTGTAATTTAAGATAGACACATCATAGTGTCTTTTGTCATTTTCTTATGAGTAAATGGGGTTATTGAAGTTTTTTGTTTTCATGTTCTTGAGTCCTTAAACTTGTCACCCCATTTGCTAGTTAAGTTTTCATGTTCTTTGAAAACACTTAGGGCTGTCTATTACTCTCTAAGAAAAGCTCAGTGTGATTTGCAATTCTGGTAGGCATAAAGCACAGAAGGTGTGCAAAAGAAAATGCGAACTCTAAAGGAAAAACAATCTCAGCAGCTGAAAGAATAATGTCAGCACATCATCACAACTGCTACTGCTATAAAATATTATTATAAATCACTTTGAAAATGTTCTCCACTACAGCCAAACCAATTTTAAATCTTGTTCTTATTGGCATAGGTACTGGTAATGATGTAGATGGAACAAATTAAGTAGCATTCTTTCAGAACATCTATGCATGGCATTCTTAGGAAAAAGTTCTTACCAGATAAGGTTTTACACAATATGTATTTTTCTTAACTATTAACGTAAAAAGGTAACTTATTAATTCATGTTCCATTTGAAATTTTTTGTAACCACAAAAGACAAAGTCCTTTAATCCAGAGGTTCAAAATAATTTAAAATGACATATGTGAAACTGTCTTGTTCCTGACAAAGTATTATCTTTGGGGCATGGTTTGTATGGTTTAGTGATCTCAGGCTTGTCAAGAAATGAGACTTCTTTGAACACCCACCTTTGTATCAAAGCTAGAAAGCAAAATGGAAGACAGCCTACACTAGGCAAATGTTCTCCTTATCATAGAATTTATTTTTAAAGGACCTTTATTCAGATTTATTAAGGTATAGATTACATATGGTAGAATGCACATATATTTTACCAATTAACATGGAAAAGTCACTGTAATCAAAATATAAAATAGATTGTATGGTTTGTTTTGAAATATAGTATGGATACACAACTGGTTCAGATTTTCATTATGTTGGCACATCATACCTACGATTTTCATACCTATGCCAGTGACCATCAAATCAAGTAGAAGAACCCTTCTAGCGCCTTAGAACCCACACCTTGTACTCCCCTCCTAAATCATTACCCCCACCAAATTTACCCATTATTTTCACTTCTACTGCTAACAATTTGTTTTGCTTCTTTTTAAAATAGAATCACCCAATATATAGGCTTTTTATCCTGCTCTGTCCCCATACTTTTTTAAGCACTACCTTCCTTTTTCACATAAGATGTTCAACTACTTCTTCAATAACCCCAGCTCCTTTTACTAGCACATGTTTTTAGAAACCCAAATCTGGGTACTAGATATGCTCATTGCTACTTAAGAATCATTGCTTCTAGGCCCTCTTACAAATAGATTGGCTGCTGCTGCTGCTGCTAAGTCGCTTCAGTCGTGTCAAAGTGAAGTCGCTCAGTCGTGTCTGACTCTTGGCAACCTCATGGACTGCAGCCTACCAGGCTCCTCCGTCCATGGGATTTTCCAGGCAAGAGTAGTGGAGTGGGGTGCCATTGCCTTCTCTGACCCATGACTCTATACCTGTTTATATTTATTTCTCTATCCATGTATATATTTAAATTCCATGAGTTCAGACTGATACCTTTGATTCCAGTTTATTGTTGGAACAATAAAGTTCTTTCTGACCTTCTTCCTTTCCTTATTTATAACTTCTCGCTCTGATAATGAAATTTCTGGTTTTGTTATATAAGCTATACTTTAGTATTTTTTTCATCCTAAAGTAGTTTTTGAGCTTTCCTGGTGGCGCAGTGGTAAGGAGTCTGCCTGCCAGTATAGGAGATGCATATTCAGTCCTTGGGTCAGGAAGAGCCTCTGGGGAAGGAAATGACCACCCACTCTAGTAGTATTCTTGCCTGGGGAATCCCATAGAGAGAGGAGCCTAGCAGTCTACAGTCCATGGGGTCGCAAAACAATTGGACACAACTTAGCAACTAAACAACAAAGTAGTTTTCAATTGCTTTCCCATACCCTTGTGTGAAACATATTTCCTTGACATACAGTGTTAGTTTACAGTTATTTTTGTCTTTGACCCTGTGGTATCTAGTCAGTTCAATTCAGTTCAGTCATTCAGTCGTGTCCGACTCTTTGTGACCCCATGGACTGTAGCACGCCAGGCTTTCCTGTCCATCCCCAACTCCCGGAGTTTGTTCAAACCATGTCCATTGAGTCAGTGATACCATCCAACCATCTCATCCTCTGTCATCCCCTTCTCCTGCCCTCAATCTTTCCCAGCATCATGGTCTTTTCCAATGAGTCAGCTCTTTGCTTCAGGCGACCAAAATATAGGAGTTTCAGCATCAGTCCTTCCATTGAATATTCAGGACTGATTTCCTTCAGGATTGACTGGTTTGATCTCCCTGCAGTCAAGATGGTGTTATCCAAAAGTAACTCTAAGTTAGTTCTTATTATTCCATCCACTTCAATATGGTTACATTATTCATTTGTAATAGTTATATTTATTAGAGTTTGTATTCTACTTTGATTTCCTTTCATATCTGGGTTTTTTTTAATTTTTTTTTAATTGAAGGATAATTGTTTTTTAAATAAGTAAAAAATTTACTCTTTATAGTGTCACTTTCTGTGTTTTGACAAATGCATATGTTTATGTAACCACTACCATAGTTAACAAATCAGAATTTTCCAAACTGATGATACTCATTTATATAGAATGACTTTTCCCCCTCACATTTTCACCAGCATTTGATACTATGCATCTTTTTAGTTTTGTCATTCTGGTGAGTATATACTAGTATGTCATTGTGCTTTTAATTGCAATTTTCCTGTTGTAATGAGGTGGGGCACATTTTCATCTGCTTATTAACATTTGAATATCTAGTTTTGTGAAGTTCTTGTTGAGTTTTTGTGCTTATTTGATTGTCTTATTGATTATAATTCTTACAGTCAACATGCAAGTGTTTGGTTAGAAAAGCCTTTAATTTTATTTATTTACTGTAAAATTCTATTTTGTATTCTTATTTCCTGTAGCACAATGTATGTAAATATCAAATCATTTTGTTGTACACCTGAAACTAATGTAATTTTTAATGGAGTATAGCTGATTAACACTGTCGTGTTAGTTTCTGCTGTACAGCAAAGTGACTCAGTTATACATATACATATATCACTCTTTTTAAGATTCTTTTACCATAAAGGCCATTAAAGAGCATTGAATTGAGTTCAATTACAGTTAGGTCTTGATTAGTTATCTATTTTATATATAGTAGTATGTTGTATCAATCACAATTTCCTAATTTATCTTCCCTGCCCTTTCCCCCGGTAACCAAGTTTTGTTTCCTACATGTGTAACTGTATTTCTGTTTTGTAGATAAGTTCGTTTGTATGCTTTTTTTTTAGATGCTACATGTAAGCAATATCATATGATATTTGTCCTTCTTTCTCTGACTTACTCCATTCAGTATGACACTCTCTAGGTCCATCTGTGTTGCTGCAAATGGCATTATTTCATACTTTTTTTATGACTACTCTGAGTAATATTCCATTATATATATATATATATGTAGGTATACCAGATCTTCTTTATCCATTCTTCTTTGGATGAACATTTAGTTTGCTTCCACATCCTGGCTGTTGTAAATAGTGCTGCAGTGAACCTTAGGATGCAGGTATCTTAGAAAAGCCTTTAATTTTAATATAGTCCAATTTATAGTGTTTTCTTCTGTGGTAAATAAACTTTGATGTTTTTTTGAGGAAAATCTTTACATATGCCAAGCTCATGTCTTCATATTTTCCTGTTCTTTTTTCCTAATGTTTTATTTTAAAAAAAGTTTTCATGTAGATCCACAGTCCATCTAGAATTAGAGCTAGTTTTTATATATGATGTGATCTGGAAGGCATGATTCATTCATTTTACCCATATGAATAACCAGTTGACCCATCATCCTCTTCCTAACTGCACTAAATTGATACCTTTGTCATATTTCAGATGATCTTATATCTGTGATTCTTTTTCTTGACTATTCTATTCCATTGTCTCTTTATTCTTATACTGGTTTAAATTGTCATTTACTTAGTTTATATAATCACCTTTGTTATCTGAATATTATCAGCTTTCTAACTTTGTTCTTCAGGACTCTCTTGGTTCTTCTTGGTCCTTTGCATTTCCACATAAATTCCAGAATCTGTTTATTATCACCTCCTCTCAAGTTTTATTTTTTGTATCAAATTCTTAATAGAATTTTTTTTGAGATTTTATTGAATCTGCATTTCAGCTAGAGAGAATTGATACCTTTATAATATTGTGTTTTCTAATCCATAGAGTATTTCCCTCTGATATTTTAAGTGGTCTTTAATTTTTCTCAAAATGTTTGTTATTTTCATTGTAATCGTCTTGTAATATCTATCGTTGTAAGATTCCAGGTTTTTTGTCTTTTAGTGCTGCTGGTGCTGCTGCTAAGTCTCTTCCCCTCTTTAAATGACATCCTTTTAGATTTCAGCTTCTATTTGTTTTTTATTGATGTATAGATTTTTTTTATAGTGACCTTGTTTTCATTTTAGTAATGTATCTGTTGGTTCTATAGGATTTTCTATATATATAATGATATCATCTGTGAATATTTACAGATTTACAGTTTTGCTTCTTTCCCAAATATTTACTTTTTTTTTTTTTGGCTGTATGGGCTTTCTCTAGTTGTATCAAGCGGGAGCTACTCTCTAGTTATGGTGTGCGGGCTCCTCAGTGCGGTGGCTTCTCTTGTTACGGAGCACAGACTCTAGGACACAGGTTCAGTAGTTGTGGCATGCAGGCTTAGTTGTTCCGCAGCATGGGGGATCTTCCCCAGTCAGTGAATGAGCCAGTGTCTCCTGCATTGGCAAGTGAATTCTTTATCACTGAGCTACCGGGGAAGTCCCACAGATGTTTGCTTTCTTTCAGACTTTTTATCAACTGTATTATCTAGCACAGTACAGCATATCAAATATAAATACAGTTGAAATAGTTATTTTGAGCATTTTTGTCTCATTTCTAACAGGTGAAAAACCTTCAGCACTTCATCAAAAATGATATTTGCTATAGTCTCTTTGTCAATATTCTTTATCAGATTAAGGAAGTTTCCTTCCAGTAATAGTTTACTAAGAATGTTATTGTTGTTAAGACTATTTTTTACTCATGAAGGAATGTTGTGTTTTATCCAATAACTGTCCTGATCTATTAAGATTGCTATATGATTTCTTTCTTTTTTTTTCCTTTTAATGTGTGAATTATAGCTTGGTTTTGGACTGGTAAAACCACCTTCGCATTCTTGAAATAATCCCAATATAATTGTGATATTCTTCTATTAGATCATTGGATTTGATCTAATTATGTTTTGTTTCTGATTTTTGCAGTGTTGCTTAGAGAGAGTTTGCCTTATCATTTTCCTTTCTTGTAACATTTTGTTACTTTGGGTAGGAACATTATGATGATCTTATAAAATGAATTAGATAAGCGCCTTTTTCTGTTCTAGAGGAGTTTTATTACACTGATGTTAGTTTTATGTAAATATTGTAAAGAATTCACCCTTCAAAATGTCCTGGCCTAGGAAATACTTTGTTGGATGACTTTTCATTGCAGATTCAGCTTTCATTGAATCAGAATGTGTAGCTTCCATTTCTTTCTATGCTAGTTTTGATAAATTGTGCTTTTTCTAGGAATTTTCTTCATGTAAATATTAAAATCTATTAGCATAAAATCATTCATACTATTCTCTCACCTTCCTGCTTACTATAGGATTTATAATGTTGTTTTTAAAATTCCTGACCTTGGAATTAAATTTCTGCTCTTTTCCTTGATCACTTCCTAGAAGTTTACTTTAGTTAGGATTTTCCAAGAAGTAGATGCCAAGATGAAGTTAGAGGGACTTGCCTGGTTATCCAGTGGTTAAGAGTCCACCTTCCAATGCAGAAGACACAGATTAGATTCCTGGTCCAGGAAGATCTCACATGCCTCAGAGCAGCTAAGCCCATGTGCCACAACTACTGAGCCTGTGGTCTAGAGACCACGAACAGTAGCTCCTGAGCCGGCATGCTACAACTGCTGATGCCTGCGTGCCCTGGAGCCTGTGCTCATCAACAAGAGAAGACGCTGTAAACAGAAGCCTGCACACCGCAACTAGAGAGTAGCCCCCATTCACCTCAACCAAAGGAAGCTGGTGGGCAGCAACAAAGACCCAGCCAGCCACAGATAATTAATTGTTTACATTTTTGAAAAGATGAAGTTAAACATCAAAAGATCTATTGAAGGAATATAAGGATAACTGTGAAGGATAATAAGATGGCAGTCAGAGGGGGCAAAGAGACCTATCAAATTGTGATGCAGGTCTGTTCCCTGTGTTAGAGAGAAGGAAAGTAGGTAGGAAAGGAGGAAAGTAGGAAGAGGCTTAGGTTGTAATACAGTAAAGTTTTGACAGCATCAGTGAGGATTCCTCAGTCCATAGTTGCTCATCAAGCCAGGCTGTCGAACGGAGTCCCACCTCTCAAGAATAGGATTCCAGAGATTCCCTGGTGACTCATTGGTAAAGAATCTGCCTGCCAGTGCAGGAGACTTGGGTTCAATCCCTGGTCCAGGAAGATCCCACGTGCCGTGGAGCAGCTAAGCCCATGCGGCACAACTGCTGAGCCTGGGAGCCACAGCTACTGAGCCCGCATGCCACAACCCAAAGCCTGCGTGCTTAAGATCCTGTGCTCTATAACAGGAGAAGCTACAGCAGTGAGAAGCCTGCAGGCCTCAACTAGAGGGTAGACTCTTTTCACTGCAACTAGAGAAAAGCCCATACAACAACAAAGACCCAGCACAGCCAAAAAATAAATAAATGAAGCAACAGCAAAAAAAAAAAACTCCACTGCCTTCCTGCTGTGCTCAGTCCCATGCTGTTGGGAAGCATGGACCCAGCATGAAAGCAGTGATGGATTCAGAACATAGCTAGTTCCATCAGTCAGTTATGGCCCATGGCAGATCTGAGAGGCACATTTTGATGGCCTCCACAGGGTTGATCAATTATTATTATTCTTATAAAGAATCAAGTCTGTCTTCATTGATTTTTCTCAATTATCTAGTTTAATTTTCATCTTTGAAATTTAAATCCTTAAGTTATTTAGAAAGTTTTGCTTAATTTCTGAATATCTGGAGATTTCCTAATTATCTTTTTGTTTATGACTTTGTTTAATTTTATTGTGATCAGATATGTTGGATGATTTTAGTTCTTCAAAATTTGTTGTAATTTTGTTTTTACTGCATGCCATATGGTTAATTTTATACATATTCTTTGGGCATTAAAAAATGTAAATGCTGATATTCTTATATATTGTCTTTCTATATACAGTTAGGTCAAGTTTGTCAAGTTTGTAGATCAGACCATTTATATTCTTGTTTATTTTTGTCTGCTTGTTTTATCAGTTATGAAGAGAGGTTTATTAAACAGTCCTACTCTGAGTTGAATTTGTGTATTTCTCCTTTTGGTGCTATCAAATTTTGATTTATGTATTTTGAAGGTATCCTATTACATGCACATAAGTTATTTTGTTTACTATATATTTATTTATTTTTTACCTCACTGGGTCTTCTTTGCTATACATGAACTTTCTCTAGTTGTGGTGAACAAGAGCTGGTCTTCACTGTGGAACACAGACTTCTCATTGTGGTGGCTTCTCTTGCAGAGCATGGGCTCTAGGCATGCAGGCTTCTCTAGTTGCTGCATGTGGGCTCAGTTGCTCTGAGGCTTGTGGGGTCTCCCAGAGCGGGGATCAAACCCATGTCCCCTGCATTGGGAGGTAAATTCTGAACTAGTAGACCACCAGGGAAGTCCTGTATATAAGTTTAGAATTCTTTTATCTTCATGATCAGTTGAACGTTTTATCATCTTGAGATGTCCCTCTTTACTTCTAACAATGCCTCTTGCCTCAATGTCTGTGGTATCTGTTAATAGTGTAAATATGCCAACTTTCTGTGCATTATTATTTGCATTGGTGTATGTCTATTCCTTTACTTTCTACCTTTCTTTGGTCTTAATTTAAGGTTTTTTTGCAGTTGGCATATAGTTTTTGTTGTTTTGCAATTCTGACAATCTTTATCTTTTGGAATCTTTATATTAAATATAAATAACTCATATAATTGGATTCATGTTCTATTTTCTCATATTTGTTTTCTTTTTTCTGTCCTTTCCTGCTTCTTTTGGATTAATCAGGTGTTTTTAATTCTCATTTCTATCTCTATATGTTTGCCAGTGGTATATCTTTAATGTGTACCCTAAAGATTACAGAATCTATCCTTGACCTATTAAAGTCAAATATAAACCATAACTTTTGCCACTTCTCATACAAAAAAAAAAAATAGTAGGATCTTAGAACGTTTTAAATCCATCTAAACCTTTTAATCTTTTGTATTATTGTTGTCATTCATTTTAATTCTGCATATATCTTAATGCCTTGTAGTGACAAAATACTGTTATCTTCTGCAGTTGAATATACTCCTTCCATTTTTTTCTTTCCCTTTTGCATTTCTATGTTTTCATCTAAGTATTTACAAATTATTACATAATTTTTCTTCTGCCTAAACAGCTCCCCTTTTAGTGTTTCACTTAGTGTGTGAATTCTTTTGGTTTTTGCTTGAAATGTTTCTATTTTATGGAACTCGATATACTGGGTTATATTACTTGAGCTCTTTAATGATCACCTTCCATTATCTTTTGGATTCTTTTGTCTTTGTTGAGAAGCCACACATTAGTCTTATTCTTGGTCCTTGGAACATATTTCCATTTTCTCTTAATGCTTTTTGGGATTTCTCTTTGACCTTAACTTAGGTTTGTTTGTTTTTTGACTTTTTATCTTGTATTGAGTATAGGTAATTAGCAATACTGTGATAGTTTTAAGTGTACAGCAAAGGGACTCAGTGATACATATTACATGTATCCATTCTCCTCCAGGAGAAGGCAATGGCACCCCACTCCAGTACTCTTGCCTGGAAAATCCCATGGATGGAGGAGCCTGGTAGGCTGCAGTCCATGGGGTTGCAAAGAGTCGGACGTGACTGAGCCACTTCACTTTCACTTTTCACTTTCCTGCATTGGAGGAGGAAATGGCAACCCACTCCAGTGTTCTTGCCTGGAGAATCCCAGGGATGGGGGAGCCTGGTGGCTGCTGTCTTTGGGGTCACACAGAGTCGGACACGACTGAAGTGACTTAGCAGCAGCAGCAGCATTCTCCTCCAAACTATACTCCCACCCAGGTAGCCACACAGCACTGAGCTGAGTTCTCTGTGCTATACAGTAGGACCTTGTTGGTTATCCATTTTAAATCTAGCATTGTTTACATGTCAGTTCTAAACTCCCTGACTATCTCTGACTTTGATCCTTCCCCCTTGGCAAGCATAAGTTTGTTCTCTATAGTGAAAGTGAAGTCGCTCAGTCGTGTCCGACTCTTTGTGACCCCATGGACTGTAGCCTATCAGGCTCCTCCGTCCATGGGATTTTCCAGACAAGAGTGCTGGAGTGGATTGCCATTTCCTTCTCCAGGGGATCTTCCCAACCCAGGAATCGAACCCGGGTCTCCCACATTGCAGGCAAACGCTTTACCGTCTGAACCACCAGTTCTTTTACTTTAATTTTGTATATGGTTTTGTATTTATCCTGTTGGGATTTTTAGTGCTTCTTTCATCTTTGACTCTGGATCATCTTCTTAATGTTGCTTAACAATTTGGGGTAATTCTCAGTAATTATCTCTTAGATACTGCATTCTTGTCTTTCCAATTAGAGACCAATCACATATATCTTGGACCTTTTTCATTGTGTCCCATATGTCTTTTTTACCTTTTTTGTATCTTTTATCCTTTTTCTTCCCTCAGGCTTCAGCTTGTGTGTTTTGCAGTGACCTAGCATTTAGTTCACGAATCCTATCTCTTTTGCTTTCTCCTATCTGCATTTCAACACGTCTGTTGATTTCCTTATTTCAGTAATCACATTCTTCTTTTTCTAAATTATTTGTTTCTTTTTTATTTATCTCAGTTTTATAATGTTATCCTCTACCTTGTCGTTAATTTTTCAAACATGTTAATTATAGTAATAGTAAACTGCATGTCCAAAAGCTTTATCTCAGTTATCTGTAGATCTGTTTCTTTTATCCTTAATAAATTATAGCATTTCTGTTGGTGATACTGTCTTTTTGTAGAAGGCAGCTAGAGTAAAGCTAGATCAGAAAGTGAACCAATACAAGGGTTTGTTGCAGTTTTTATAAGGCTCAATCTATTTCTGTCCCCGCCCCCCCCCCTCCTGAAATTCTTCAGGTCTCCCAAAATCCTGGGGTATTTGCTAGGATCCCTACTCTCTGGTAGGTTCTCTTTGGCACCATATAACTACCAAAAACATTACTCTGCCTTTTAGAGATCTTCTACTGAATCTGTTGACCTCTTGTCCTGCTGCCTTAAAAATTTGGCAGATACCTCAAAGGAGAAAACCCCTGAGTACCAGTCTTACTCCACTGTATTCCCCTTCATGATCATGACACTTCAATTCAGATTGCCTTCACTCCAGGTATGTCTCATCAGGCCTGCAGATGGCCAGAAACTCCATTGGCTCTGTTGCCTCTTGTGCACTTAGTCGCTCAGTTGTGTCTGACTCTTTGCGACCCTGTGGACTGTAGTCTGCCAGGCTTCTCTGTCCATGGGGATTCTCTAGGCAAGAATACTGGATTAGATAGCCATTTCCATAAACTGTGGAAAATTCTTCAAGAGCTGAGACTACCACACCGCCTGACCTGCCTCCTGAGAAACCTGTATACAGGTCAAGAAACAACAGTTAGAACTAGACATGAAACAATGGACTGGTTCCAAATTGGGAAAGGAGTACGTCAAGGCTGTATATTGTCACCGTGTTTATTTAACTTATATGCAGAATACATCTTGTGAAATGCTGGGCTGGATGAAGCACAAGCTGGAATCAAGATTGCCAGGAGAAATATCAATAACCTCAGATATGCAGATGACACCACCTTATGGCAGAAAGTGAAGAGGAACTAAAGAGCATTTTGATGAAAGTAAAAGAGGAGAGTGAAAAAGCTGGCTTAAAGCTCAGCATTCAGGAAACTAAGATCATGGCATCTGGTTCCATCACTTCATAGCAAATAGATGAGGAAAAAATGGAAACAGTGATGGACTTTATTTTCTAGGGCTCCAAAATCACCACAGATGGTGACGGCAGCCATGAAATCAAAAGACACTTGCTCCTTGGAAGAAAAGCTATGACAAACCTAGACAGCATATTAAAAAGCAGAGACATTACTTTGCCAATAAAGGTCCGTCTAGTGAAAGCTTTGGTTTTTCTAGTAGTCATGTATGGATGTGAGAGTTGGACCATAAAAAACCTGAGCACTGAAGAATTGATGTTTTCGAACTGTGGTGTTGGAGAAGATTCTTGAGAGACCCTTGGACTGCAAGGAGATCCAGCCAGTCAATCCTAGAGGAAATCAGTCCTAAATATTCATTGGAAGGACTGATGCTGAAGCCAAAGCCCCAACACTTTCGCCACCTGATGCAAAGGACTGACCCTTGGGAAAAGACCCTGATGCTGGGAAAGATTGAAGGCGAGAGGAGAAGGGGATGACAGAGGATTAGATGATCATATGGCATCACTGACTCGAAGGACATGAGTTTGAGCAAGCTCCAGGAGTTGGTGATGAACAGGGAAGCCTGGTGTGCTACAGTCCATTGCAAAGAATCAGACATGTCTGAGAACTGAACTGAACTCCTTCTTCAGGGGATCTTCCCAACCCACGAATCAAACAGGGGTCTCCTGCATTGCAGGCAGATTCTTTACAAGCTGAGCTAAGGGGAATCCCTTTTAGCATAAGCCAGTTCCCCAGAATCTCAGCCATTCACCAGAACCAAGAATTACCAGGCCCTGAAGGAGAAAGTCAACTTTTAGCACATCAAGATAGCTCTTTAAGGTTCTCTTTTCTCAGAAGTCCTGTCCCATCAAGTCTTGGCTACTTTGGCAGCTCTCATACCTTCATTTATTTAAAAATTAAAAAACATTTTTTTCAACTGTTCTAGTTGTTTATGATGTATGAGTTGGTTTGTTACAAGCAATAGCAATAGAACCTAATGTCCTTAGTAAATATCTTTTATTATAAATTCGAAAAGTATATGGTCCTGGAAAGTTAAGTGGGCTGATCTATTTGTTATGTAAGGTTGTTAGCTGATTTGGTAATACTGCACTCCATAATCCACTTTGAAAACTGCTAGATTAGGTAATTTCCCCATGACCCTAAAGTTAGAGGCAAAAACAGCTGGATTAGAACCTAACCTTTTGATTCTTAATCTTGTATAATCTATTCTGTACTGTGGTGCCTCATGTATTTATTCCAGCAGTGGTTCTCAACTTGGAGCAGTTGTTCTCTCCATTTTGGTTGTCACAGTGGAATAGGTAGAGGAGGGTTAGGGAATTCTACTAGTATCTAATGGATAGAGGCCAGAGATGCCACTGCTGCTGCTGCTGCTGCTAAGTCACTTCAGTCGTGTCCAACTCTGTGCGACCCCATAGACGGCAGCCCACCAGGCTTCCCCATCCCTGGGATTCTCCAGGCAGCAACACTGGAGTAGGTTGCCATTTCCTTCTCCAGTGCATGAAAGTGAAAAGTGAAAGTGAAGTCGCTCAGTCGTGTCTGACTGTATCGGCCCCATGGACTGCAGCCTACCAGGCTCCTCCGTCCATGGGATTTTCCAGGCAAAAGTACTGGAGTGGGGTGCCGTTGCCTTCTCCACTAGACATTCTTTAATTCACAGGATAGCAACTTACAACAAAGAATTATCTGACCCCAAATATGGATAGCACCCGGTTTGGAAAAACCCTGGCTCACAATGTACCTCAGAATGTTTATTTAAATGATCACTGTCTCCTTCCCCATTACACACTTAACTGTAAGATCAATAACAATAAATCTTCATGTAGGAATACACCTAGGGGCCCCTTAATCTAAGAAAGCATCTATGTATGAACTAGTCCATACTGGGTTAACTGTGTTTTTTAGAGTTTCTCCCAAATACCCTCCAATACTCTTTAGTTAGAATCTCTTAAAAAAAAAAAAAAAAAGAATCTCTTAGAGCTAGAAAACATTCTGATGAAAAAGAGTGTGTACATATAAATGCATGTATGTGAATGGGTATGTTTAGCTGCACACTGATAGATAGATAGTGAGCTCAGTCACTCTATCATGCATGACTCTTTACAACCCTGTGAACTGTAGCCTACCAGGCTCCTCTGTCCTTGGAATGTTTCAGACAGTAATACTGGATTGGGTTGTCATTTCCTGACCCAGAGATTGAACCCATGTCTTTTGTGTCTCCTGCATTGGCAGGCGGATTCTTTACCTTAGAGTCACTTGGGAAGCCCTAGATAGATAGACGTTAGCTTAAATAGTTCTTAGAGAATGTATCCGTTGTGTTTTAAAACTATATATAATCAATTTCTATAATTTAAAGCTCTTGAAAGTATACAAATGGATATTTACCTAAGAAGTATATTACCAAATATTTTTCAGAGTAATTATTGATTATACCCAGTAAGTTATTTTTCTGCAGTTCAGTTAGACACCAAAATTCAGTTTTCAGAACATTACAACTTGGCGGCAAAATTTTATTTTGGCTTAAACACCGCATGCAAGTTTTTGGCTCAGATAAAAATCTTTGGAAGGGTAGCAGATAAGTATAATTCAGATAATTGAACAGCTAAATTTTTCCTCAGTTAAAAGGAATAAAGTGTTTTTACATTTAATATGAATAACTATTTAAATGCAGAGTTAACTGTTGCCTTGTTCCTATTATTAGGATCAGACAGTTTATCCCAGTTAAATGTCTTAAGAAGCTCACATCATTTTTGCATCATTGATTTTTAAAGTAGCCCTATAGTAGCCAGTACTCCTGAGGACTTTCCCCTTTGTTTAATCTTGGTCCATAAAGTTTATTTAGTTTTTCCCTGTTTCTATTAAACTATTTTTAAGTTCCTATATTTAGAGCTTTTTTTGTCCCAAGAAAGTGGCCTATTTTTTTGTCTTATTATTTTGCACTTAATATCAGCAATCCCCAACCTTTTTGGCACCAGGAACTAGTTTCATGGAAGACAGTTTTTCCATGGCCAGGGGCGGGGGGGGTGGTTTAGGGATGATTGAAGCGCAGTACTTTTTTTTTTTAATTTTCTACAACCTTAATTATTAGTATTCTTTTTACATTAATTTTAATTTCCATATATTAAAATTTAGATGAACCCTTTTTTAAAATTTATTTTTAATTGGAGGACAGTTGCTTTACAATGTTGTGTTAGTTTCAAGCACTATAAATTCATTGTATACTTTATGGTTATCACTTCAGCTCTACCTCAGATCATCAGGCATTAGATTCCAGAGGTGGGGACTCCTAGTTTATATGATTTACTCATTGTAATGCATTTTGGCTATACTCTTAATGATTTCCTAGAATTTCATCCATACTCACCTATAACAAAGGGAAAAATGTTTTAAATGCCTTGTGAGGAAGCAGTACATTCACATCGTTCAGAATTCAAAACGTATAATAATTAGGGCTTGTTCAGCTGTCCAGTACTTGTGAGGAAATAGTTTTTCATTATTTGAATAAACATAAAACTTGTCTTCAAAACTTACATACTTTTGGAAATGGAAGGGAGTACTATTAATTGCAATAGGACTATCCTGGGTAAACCAGTGAATGTGGTCATGGAAGTCATTATAGATATTTAAACGAAAGTATTTAGTTAAATGAATTACTACATTGGTTGATGTTTTGGATTTATGTTATTTCTGACATTTCTTCCAACTCACAAATTCTTGATCATTTGCTAAGAATATGCCAGATAATATAGAATTTAAGTCTGAGAATCTAACTCCAAGAAGAATAAGTTGGAGGGGCAAGATGCCGATAGATTAAAACAGTAAAGTAGCAGTACAAACGAATTCAAGTCAAGGTTATTTTATTGAATGCCTTCTATATGTGAAAACTTGTAGTTATAGAGATAAAATAAGACAAAATCTCCTTTTCTTGGAATCTAGAAGAGTCACAGCCCACTAATACAACATGAGAAGTTGTATACAACTTTTATGAGCAGATTTTTATAGGATAAAGAATGAAGAAATTTATAAGTTTCACAGAGGAAGTGGTGTTTGAATTAGGCTTTGAAGAATACTTACAGTTTTGGCAAGTTGATATTACAAAAGAATTTAAGTTAATGGAGCACTAAGATCAAACGGCAAAGAGGCCTTAAAGGGTATGATGTATCACAAAGAAAGTTACATATCATGGAGATGGGTGTGGGTAAGCATGAAATGGTAAGTTGTAATAGGCCTTTGAATGCTGTACTGCACAGGACATGATTAAGTGCTTAAAGTACATACTGAGAAGAAAGAGATTTGGGCTGAGAAACATTTTGTGGTCAGTTTATCATAATTCAGTAAAAGAAAGGAACTATACTTACACTTGTTTATAAAGCTCTGTTTCAGAGGGATCAACAAATACTAAAGATGAAGATCCTTTTTTTTTTTTTTTTAAATTAAATGCCAAAGAATAAAAGCTGCAATAATCCCTCTAAAACGTATTAGTGATGAACAATCCCATGGGGTTAGAGTGAGACAAATTTGATAGGGTTAGAAAAATCGTAGAGAAAAGGAGCTATATATAAACTGTGATGAACGCACTAGGGAAAACGCCTTAGAAAATTAATAAAGATTGGCTTGGTTTAAAGATGATAAACAAAGACTAATGCAAGAGGCTAATGAATTCAGTCATGAAGAAAGTTTATACTAAAGTGCTCTCAAAAAGAATTGCTGCTGGCCTGGTTTTTATTAAGCATTTTTCCCTTAAATTAGAGGGAAAATATAAGTAACCCATTAATAAAATTTGCAATTTATACTAAATTAGGCGATACTGTCTCTGTTAATAAAATGATGGAAATTCTGATAATATTAATAATTACTGTAAGTTGGATATAGAAGGTCAAAATAGTGTTTAAAATAAGATAAGCTATATGTTTCCCATTTTTAAACCCACACAGAAGCAGCAGGTAGCATTTGAGAAATGTCTCCATTTCCAGGAGATATTCTTGGTTTAAGGGTTTTCAGAACTGAATGGTAGGACCTCCCTGGTGGTCCAGTAGTTGAGAATCCACCTTGATATATAGAGGACATAGGTTTGATCCTTAGCCTGGGAAGATTCCACATGCTGCAGAGCAGGTAAGCCCATGTGCCACAACTAATGAAGCCTGCGTGCCTAGAGCCCATGTTCTACAACAAGAGAAGCCGCAGCAATGAGGATCCCATTCACCTCCATTACAGAGTAGCCCCCACTTGCCACAACTAGAAAAAAGCCCATGCACAGCAGCAAAGACCCAGCACAGCCATAAATAACCACTTAAAATTTTTTTTTTAGGAAAAGAACTGAATGGTAGAGACACCTAAAATGTAGACCTGTAGGAATATGTCTTCACTGAAGAATCTACCTTTATATGATGTATAATGTATATTCTATGATTCAAAGAAGATTTTTTGTGAAACTTTTCAGATAAATCTTTGTCACTGAATTTTCTATAGAACATTTCTTTCTGAGACTCACATTTTAATTAAGGAATTATTTTAAAATTCTTACTCCCTCTTGATGGTGTTTAGATACCTAGAGGAGGATGTGTAGGTCTTAAGAAGTTAGGTGAGGAACAGTGGATGGAGGCCTAGGCAAAAAGTGTAGTTCCCTGGGACAACTATATAGTTCCCTTAGCAAGGTTCCTATTTCAATCTAAACTGCTGTTTGTACTGAATGTGCTCATGAGCTCTAGAAAGTAAACCATGGCCTTCACTTTCCATATCTTGCACTAGATTTTACCATAAATTAGAAATTGTAGTGTGATTATTTGAAAGATCAAAAGTGTAATTTGTTAGGATCAAATAAACAGTTTTCCAGTCAACTATTCTGAAATCTGTTGACGCATTTTGACTTAGGCCCTCATAGCAAACCCATAGAGATTTAAACTTTTTAGAACCTGGATTCTAGCTACTTTGAAAATTTGACACAGGGAGTAATTTTAAAAGATTTCTTTTGAAATGACCTCAGGTTCATCAATCTCTATTCTTATATTATACTACTCTATAAAGAATCTCTATATTCAAGTTTGGTTGGATGTTTTGTAAGTACAGAAAACTATTGGGTGGGCGGGGCAGGGGGAGGAAGGAGAGAAAGAGGAGAGGGAGAGAAGGAGGGGTGTGTGTGTGTGTGTGTTTTCAACCTTAATGGAACAGTTGGCTGTAGTAAACTTCTTGATATTCATTGGTATATCAACTTAAGAAGTGGATCATAAGGAAAGTCAATAGGTTTCTTTGACACATGATAGCAAGAACCCAATCCAGCATGCCACTTGTAAGCTTATCTGTAAAGCATGGAGGCATTTGTCACCACTGACAGTACTGACATTTAATCTGGGATCTGTTTGCAACTCAGCTTTCCATGTGTTCCCGTGTATATGGTGGTCTCAGTTCAGCTTCAAAGCATAGCTTTTTCTGTCAAGTTATTCTGAATTTTATGTAACAGAGGAAAGCAGAAATATTAAGTAGAGACTGTTTGGATCATTATTTTTCTCCAGATGAGTTATGCCAACCAGACGGTTCTGGGCATTGACCCCTTGTGCTGTTTTTGTAATTCACAAGCCAAAACTGTGGTAAGTTAAATTATAGGAAGTTGATTAATGATCCAAGAAGGAGGCACAGTAGATCAGTTACATAGAAAACTCAGGAAAGCCACGTCAATAAGAACTAAAAAATACTTAACCCAGATGAGGCAGTTGTTTAAAAAAGATGTCCTGGTTACACAAGTTGATAGCAAATCTGGTGTCAAGTCAGTTTGGGTATAGTCTCCACAGGAGTACAACAGCCTGAGGAATTCTAGTATGAATCCACTCAGATATTATATGAGCTGGGAATGGTAGCAGGAAAATGGAAGAACTGTTTCTCAGGAGTCAATCAGTGTCATTCAGAGAGGTTTTTTGTTTTTGTTTTTTTTTTGGTTTCTTTTCTGTTTTTTTCTTTTTTCCTTTTTTTTTTTAATATTATTTTATTTTTAAACTTTACAATATTGTATTGGTTTTGCCAAATATCAAAATGAATCCGCCACAGGTATACATGTGAACCCTCCTCCCTCCTCCCTCCCCATACCATCCCTCTGGGTCGTCCCAGTGCACCAGCCCCAAGCATCCAGTATCGTGCATCGAACCTGGACTGGCAACTCGTTTCATACATGATATTTTACATGTTTCAATGCCATTCTCCCAAATCTTCCCACCCTCTCCCTCTCTCACAGAGTCCATAAGACTGTTCTATACATCACTGTCTCTTCTGCTGTCTCGTACACAGGGTTATTGTTACCATCTTTCTAAATTCCATATATATGCATTAGTATACTGTATTGGTGTTTTTCTTTCTGGCTTACTTCACTCTGTATAATAGGCTCCAGTTTCATCCACCTCATTATCACTGATTCAAATGTATTCTTTTTAACGGCTGAGTAATACTCCATTGTGTATATGTACCACAGCTTTCTTATCCATTCATCTGCTGATGGACATCTAGGTTGCTTCCATGTCCTGGCTATTATAAGCAGTGCTGCGATGAACATTGGGGTACACGTGTCTCTTTCCCTTCTGGTTTCCTCAGTGTGTATGCCCAGCAGTGGGATTGCTGGGTCGTATGGCAGTTCTATTTCCAGTTTTTTAAGGAATCTCCACACTGCTCTCCATAGTGGCTGTACTAGTTTGCATTCCCACCAACAGTGTAAGAGGGTTCCCTTTTCTCCACACCCTCTCCAGCATTTATTACTTGTAGACTTTTGGATCGCAGCCATTCTGACTGGTGTGAAATGGTACCTCATAGTGGTTTTGATTTGCATTTCTCTGATAATGAGTGATGTTGAGCATCTTTTCATGTGTTTGTTAGCCATCTGTATGTCTTCTTTGGAGAAATGTCTATTTAGTTCTTTGGCCCATTTTTTGATTGGGTCATTTATTTTTCTGGAGTTGAGCTGTAGGAGTTGCTTGTATATTTTTGATATTAGTTGTTTGTCAGTTGCTTCATTTGCTATTATCTTCTCCCATTCTGAAGGCTGTCTTTTCACCTTGCTAATAGTTTCCTTTGATGTGCAGAAGCTTTTAAGGTTAATTAGGTCCCATTTGTTTATTTTTGCTTTTATTTCCAATATTCTGGGAGGTGGGTCATAGAGGATCCTGCTGTGATGTATGTCAGAGAGTGTTTTGCCTATGTTCTAGAAGCTGCTAGTTTAATTGCTAAGTCATCTCCGACTCTTTGGAGATGGAGACTCCAGTTCAGACCCCATGGACTGAAGCTCACCAGGCTTCTCTAACCATGGGATTCTCCAGGCAAGAATGCTGGAGTGGATTGCCAGTTCCTTCTCCAATAAAAGCTGCATTGGTCTTCTAAAATGGAAGGTTCCCAGGAGCTGGCACATACTAAAATTCCTAGCAAACACCTTGGAGTGAAAGCCATCTAGATTTAGAAGATAGAGACTAGAGTGTTAGGAAGGCTAACACTCAGGGCTAAAGATAGGGAATCTAGACCAAATCTCAGCTTAGTTCTTAGGATTGACTGATGCAGAAGACAACTTAATAAGATAGAACAAAAGATTTGTGGTCACAGTTGGGCAAGCACAGCTTACATCTGAATGTCTGTTAGTCCATGTTCCACTCTTGACAAGTATCCTACCCTTATTAGAATTAGCTGAAACTTGGTACCCAGCTCTGCAAATGCAACCTAAACTACAAAAAACTAGCAAAGATATGAGTAGAGCAAAATGAAGAAGGACCTCATGCAAGCAAAATCAGGACTTAAAATGTCAGCAGATAGCTGTCTGAACATGTCATGGCAGAAAGCAACTTGGAACCTGTTGAACCACTACAGTGCTAAACTGAGCCTCTGCTATGTGTAACTACTGTGCTGAGGTGATGTTGGACACAAAGATGAACGGCCTTTATGGCAGACCTTATTCTTGAGTAAGGCAGGTGAGATATATACTAGAAAACAGAATAAGAAAGGATTATATGAATTTTACCCAAAAACACACTGTAGAAATAATGCAAGCATGAATTCATTTTATACTAGTGATCATGGAAACAATATATTCTAAAGGGAACATGTAAACTAACTTGTGGAATGTAAATAAGATTTTGATACAAATAAGAACTAGAGATGATCTTAGAGATCATCTGGTACATCTTAGAAATTTGAAAAGTAATTGAGACCCACTGCAGTACTCTTGCCTGGAAAATCCCATGGACGGAGGAACCTGGTAGGTTGCAGTCCATGAGATCGCTAAGAGACACGACTGAGCGACTTCACTTTGACTTTTCACTTTCATGCATTGGAGAAGGAAATGGCAACCCACTCCAGCGTTCTTGCCTGGAGAATCTCAGGGACAGAGGAGCCTGGTGGGCTGCGGTCTATGGGGTCCCACAGAGTCGGACACGACTGAAGTGACTTAGCAGCAGCAGCAGCTGGTGGGAGAAATTTTGTACAACTTTCCTGGAAGATAGCTTGGAAATACATATCAAAAATCTTTAAAAAATGTATACCTTTGACTCAGTATCTTTACTTATAAGAAGTAATTCTGTGGAATAATTTAGCCTGTGCACAAAGATTTATACACAAGGATGATTGTAACAGCATTGGTCTTAAGTTTTTAACTTCTCAATTTCTGCAGCAAAGTTGTTAAAAATAATAGATATCTTCCATATATTAATTACCCAGCTTTCCTAAACTTTAATATTTCACGTAATTATAGTAAAATGATCAAAACCAGGAAACTAATACTGATTTAATAGTATTAATAAAGCTACAGGCCTTATTCATATGTTGCCAATTATCAGTAATGTTCTTTTCTGGCATAGGATACAATCCAGGATCCCACATTGCATTAGTCATTAGTCAGTTCCTCTTATTCTCTTACAGTCTGGCATAGTTTTACAGTCTTTCTTTTGTCTTTTGTGACTTTGACACTCTTAAAAGTACTGCCCGGCTATTTTGTAGAATGTCCCAATTTGAGTTTGACTGTTTCTTCAAGATAAAATTCACATTACGCATTTTTAGGCAAGAATACCACACAGATAATATTTTGCTCTCCTCAGTACATCATATTAGGAGGCATATGATACCAGTTTGCCTCACTGGTGGTGACATTAACGTTGGTTACTTACGTAAGATGGTGCCTCTCACATTTCTCCATTGTAAATTAATGTTTTTCTCTTCTTAATCAACAAAGTATTTTGTGGGATGATACTTTGAGATTGTGTCTTTCATCTCCCCTCCCCCCATTATACTTTTGCCCTCAAATTTTAACATTCATTGATTGATTAGTAATAATGATTACTATAGTGTCAGCCAAATAATGATTTTTTAATTTTTATTATTCGTCATATATTTATTAATTGGAATTCTGTCATCAGAAGGAGCTTTCTCTTCTCCCCATTTGTTTATTCATTTACTTATTTATATCAGCATGAGCTTACAGATACTTATTTTATTCTATGGATGCACATTCATTAGTATCATTATTTGTTGCTCAGATAGTTCTAGATTTGGCCATTGGAAGCACCTCCAGGTTGTCTCTTGTGCCCTTTCAACATGCTCCTATCATTTCTTTATTTCCTTATGTTCTGACACAAGATATTCCAACATCATCTTGTACTTAGCCTAGCCATGGGATCAGCCATTTCTCTAAGAAGCCTTTGATCTTTTTATTGGCACTGGCCATTCTCATTTCTACTGGATTGTCTCTATTTTTAAACTTCTGTGGTAAGATTAGAAACTGTGTGAATATATAAACACGCTTCAGCAATATGTGAACCATGAACTTCCTGATGTTCAAGCTGGTTTTAGAAAAGGCAGAGGAACCAGAGATCAAATTGCCAACATCCGCTGGATCATGGAAAAAGCAAGAGAGTTCCAGAAAAACATCTATTTCTGCTTTATTGACTATGCCAAAGCCTTTGACTGTGTGGATCACAATAAACTGTGGAAAATTCTGAAAGAGATGGGAATACCAGACCACCTGATCTGACTCTTGAGAAATTTGTATGCAGGTCAGGAAGCAACAGTTAGAACTGGACATGGAACAACAGACTGGTTCCAAATAGGAAAAGGAGTACGTCAAGGCTGTATATTGTCACCCTGTTTATTTAACTTATACGCAGAGTACATCATGAGAAACGCTGGGCTGGAAGAAACACAAGCTGGAATCAAGATTGCCGGGAGAAATATCAATAACCTCAGATATGCAGATGACACCACCCTTATGGCAGAAAGTGAAGAGGAACTCAAAAGCCTCTTGATGAAAGTGAAAGTGGAGAGTGAAAAAGTTGGCTTAAAGCTCAACATTCAGAAAAGGAAGATCATGGCATCCGGTCCCATCACTTCATGGGAAATAGATGGGGAAACAGTGGAAACAGTGTCAGACTTTATTTTTCTGGGCTCCAAAATCACTACAGATGGTGACTGCAGCCATGAAATTAAAAGACGCTTACTCCTTGGAAGGAAAGTTATGACCAACCTAGATAGCATATTCAAAAGCAGAGACATTACTTTGCCAACAAAGGTCCATCTAGTAAAGGCTATGGTTTTTCCAGTGGTCCTGTATGGATGTGAGAGTTGGACTGTGAAGAAGGCTGAGCGCCGAAGAATTGATGCTTTTGAACTGTGGTGTTGGGGAAGACTCTTGAGAGTCCCTTGGACTGCAAGAAGATCCAACCAGTCCATTCTGAAGGAGATCAGCCCTGGGATTTCTTTGGAAGGAATGATGCTGAAGCTGAAACTCCAGTACTTTGGCCACCTCATGCAAAGAGTTGACTCAGTGGAAAAGCCTCTGATGCCGGGAGGGATTGGGGGCAGGAGGAGAAGGGGACGACAGAGGATGAGATGGCTGGATGGCATCACTGACTCGATGGACGTGAGTCTGAGTGAACTCCAGGAGTTGGTGATGGATAGGGAGGCCTGGCATGCTGCGATTCATGGGGTCGCAAAGAGTCGGACACGACTGAGCGACTGATCTGATCTGATCTGATCTACTTCTATATCTGTGTATATGTATTTTTAACATATGGGTTCATATTGGTATTGTTTACTTCACTCCAACACTTGAGACTTCCCTGCACATCCTGGTTCATGTTAACTTTTTTTTTTTTTTTTTGATATATTGAAAGTTACCATGACTACATAGATACTCAGTGAAGTATCTCTCCCCACTCATCCTTTTTTCCACATTCCAGTTTTCACTCTCTTTCATACTTTTTCTACCCACCAGTAGGCAGCAGAGGTCTTTAGTTTCTGACTATTCTTCCTGTATTTCATCTTTTTTTCCTAATAGTTTATTGAGATAGAATTCACATACCATACCATTTACTCATTTAAAATGTGTAATTTTGTCTTGCGGATAGATTCATGAAGTTGTGCAATCATCACTACAGTCAACTTTTAATATTATTTACAATCAGTTTGCTTCACCCCAAAACATACCATTTTTCCTAAGTTCCTCTCTCTTTCAGCCCTAGGCAACCACTAACCTGTCTCTCTATCTATGCCTTTTGTCTTATGAATTTTTTAATTTATTAATATATCCATATGGCAGAAATTGATTTAGTAATGAAGGTGTTTTTATTAACATGGAAAGATATACACAATATATTTTTCGGTAAATTTTTAAATTTATATTCTCAATATATAATACTTTCAAACAATACATTCCCTTTTATATCAGTCCTCTTTCATTTAGTATGGTATTTTAGAGGTTTATCCATGTAATATCGTCTATCAGTATTCCTTTTTCAGTCCAGTCACTCAGTCATGGTCCAACTCTTTGTGACCTCATGGAATGCAGCACACCAGTCATCTGTGTCCATCACCAACTCCCGGAGCTTCCTCAAACTCATGTCTATCAAGTCCGTGATCCCATCTGACCATCTCATCCTCCGTCGTCCCCTTCTCCTCTTGCCTTCAATCTTTCCCAGCATCAGGGTCTTTTCCAATGAGTCAGTTCTTCACATCAGGTGGCCAAAGTATTGGAGCTTTAGCTTCAGCATCAGTCCTAATGTTACGGACTGATTTCCTTTAGGATTGACTGATTGGATCTCCTTGCAGTCAAAGGGACTCTCAAGACTCTTCTCTGACACCAAAGTTCAAAAGCATCAATTTTTTGGCGCTCGGCTTTCTTTATGGTCCAACTCTCACATCCACACAGGACTACTAGAAAAATTGTAGCTTTGACTAGACAGACCTCTGTTGGCAAAGTAATGTCTCTGCTTTTTAATATGCTGTCTAGGTTGGTCATAGTTTTTCTTCCAAGGAGCAAGCATCTTTTAATTTCATGGCTGCAATCACCATCTGCAGTGATTTTGGAGTCTAAGAAAATAACGTCTGTCACTGTTTCCATTGTTTCCCCATCTGTTTACTATGAAGTGATGGAACTGGATGTCATGATCTTTGTTTTTTGAATGTTGAGTGTTCGGCCAACTTTGTCAATCCTGTTTCACTTTCATCAAGAGGCTCTTTAGTTCTTCTTTGCTTTCTTCCTTAAGTGTGGTGTCATCTGCATATCTGAGATTATTGATATTTCTCCTGGCAATCTTGATTCCAGCTTGTGCTTTGTCCAGTCCAGCATTTCGCATGATGTACCATGTGTATAAGTTAAATAAGCAGGGTGACAGTATACAGCCTTGTCATCCTCCTTTCCCAGTTTGGAACCAGTTCATTGTTCCATGTCCAGTTCTAACTGTTGCTTCTTGACCTGCATACAGATTTCTCAGGACGCAGGTCAGGTGGTCTCGTATTCCCATTTCTTGAAGGATTTTTCACAATTGTGATCCACACAGTCAAAGGCTTTAGCATAGTCAATGAAGCAGAATAGATACTTTCCTGGAATTCTCTTGTTTTTTCTGTGATCCAGCAGATGTTGACAATTTGATCTCTGGTTCCTCTGCCTTTTCTAAAACCAGCTTGAGCATCTGGAAGTTCTCAGTTGATGTACTGTTGAAGCCTATCTTGGAGAATTTTGAGCATTACTTTCCTAGCGTGTGGGATGAGTACAACTATGCGGTAGTTTGAGCATTCTTTGGCATTGCCTTTCTTTGGAACTGGAATGAAAACTGACCTTTTCCAGTCCTGTGGCCACTGCTGAGTTTTCCAAATTTGTTGGCATATTGAGTGCAGTGCTTCCAGAGCGTCATCTTTTAGGATTTGAAACAACTCAGCTGGAATTCCATCAGCTCCACTAGCTTTGTTCATAATGATGTGTCCCAAGGCCCACTTGACTTCACATTCCAGAATGTCTGGCTCTAGGTGAGTGATCACACCATTGCAATTATCTGGGTCGCTAAGATCTTTTTTGTAGAGTTCTTCCATGTATTCTTTCCACCTCTTCTTAATATCTTCAGCTTCTGCTAGGTCTATACCATTTCTGTCCTTTATTGTGCCCATCTTTGCATGAAATGTTCCCTTGGTATCTCTAAACTTCTAAAAGTAGAGCTTCATTTCCTTAATTTTCTAAAGGAACTTCATTCCTTTTTATTGCCATATAATATTGCATTGTATGACATGTTAGTTTCCTAGGACTGCCGTAACAATTTACCATAAACTGGATGGCTTAAACAACAGAAATTTATTTTCTTATAGTTCTGAAACTTAGAAGTCTCCAGATATCAGTATATAGAGCCGTAGAGATATTAGTTGGGCCACATTCAAAGACTATAGGGAAAAATCTTTTCTTGCCTCTTTCTAGCTTCAGGTAGCTCTTGGCAATTAATCTTCAACATTGCTAACATTCCTTGACTTGTAGCTGAATCACTCCAGTCTTTGCCTCTGTCTTCACGTGTACTTCTTGTATGTATTTCTCTGCATCCTCATTTCTTATTGGGCTTCCCTTGTGGCTCAGCTGGTAAAGAATCCGCCTGCAGATGGGAGGAAGGTTCAGAAAGGAGGGGATATATGTATACCTATGGCTGATTCATGTTGAGGTTTGACAGAAAACAACAAAATTCTATAAGGCAATTATCCTTCAGTTTTAAAAAATTAATTTTAAAAAAAGAATCCACCCGCAATGCAGGAGACCTACGTTCGATCCCTGGGTTGGGAAGATCCCCTGGAGAAGGAAAAGGCTACCCACTCCAGTATTCTGGCTTGGAGAATTCCGTGGATTGTGTAGTCCATGGCGCAAAGATTTGGACATGACTGAGCAACTTTCACTTCACTTCACTTCACCTCTTATTATAAGGACTTCAGTCACTGAATTTTGGACCTACTTTAGCCTGCTACTGCTGCTGCTAAGTCACTTCAGTCGTGTCCGACTCTGCGCGACCCCATAGACGGCAGCCCACCAGGCTCCCCCATCCCTGGGATTCTCCAGGCAAGAACACTGGAGTGGGTTGCCATTTCCTTCTCCAATGCATGCAAGTGAAAAGTGAAAGTGAAGTCGCTCAGTCGTGTCCGACTCTTAGCGACCCCGTGGACTGCAGCCCACCAGGCTCCTCCATCCATGGGATTTTCCAGGCAAGAGTACTGAAGTGGGGTGCCATTGCCTTCTCCGACTCTAGTCTAGTATGATCTTATTTTAAATAATCAGCAAACATGTTATTTCCAAATAAGGTTATAGCCTGAGATTCCAAATTAATGTGAATTTTAGGGAGGTGCTATTCAACCTACCTATGTATAAATATGGGCTTCCCTGGTGGCTCAGAGGTTAGAAGCGTCTGCCTGCAATGCGGGAGATCTGGGTTCGATCCCTGGGTCGGGAAGATACCACATTTTATTTATTCATTCATTGGTTGATGGACATTTCATTTTTATACTTCTTTATGCCCAAAGGAACAGATACATGAATGTTATTATTTCCTTTTCTTTTCATGTGAAAGGTGGCATACTATTGATACTCGTTTGCACTTTGCTTTTTTCACTGAATTATATAACTTGAATATTGCTCCATACTACTTCACAGAGGTCCTACCAATTATCGTCAGACTCAAAAGAGTAGATAGGAATAGCTCCTATCAAACCAGTCCTTTCTCAGGCAGCAAATATAACTCTGGAAAAATGTTAGAAAAGAAAATACTAGGGTGTTCTCTGGTGGCTTAGTGGTGAAGAATCCACCTTCCATTTCAGGAGATGTGGGTTTGACCTCCGGTCTGGGAAGATTCCCACATGCTGCAGAGCATCTAAGCTCGTTCATCATAACTATGAGCCTGTGCTGTACAGCCTGGGAGCCACAATTACTGAACGCTTGAGCCACAACTAATGAAGCCCATGTGCCCTAGAGTGCTCAGCAGCAAGAGAAGTCACCACAGTGAGAAGCCCATACACCAAAACTAGAGAGTATCCCCTCACCACCACAACTAAGAAAACACTTCATTCAACCACAAAGACTAATACAACCAATAAATAAATAAATATTCTTTTAAAAAAAATTACTGGGGGATACTGGAAAACAATGAAAATCAGGTGGAAACTGAAAGAGAATACATGCAGTCGTACAGACTTCAGGAGCAGAGAAAGAGTTTGGGGTGACTACATCAGGTAGAAAGTGAACAAAGAAATTTCTGAAAGGAAAGAACCGTAGAAGTAGCCTGAAACTCTGCATAAAGGTCCTGCAGTCGTGGAGAAGGAAGAGATTTGTATGACCCCTGAATTACACATATACAGACAAGTTCCAGGAGCTCAACCAAAGCTAAAAGAACTGAATGACAGTTTCTCTTATTGTCTGTTGCTGGAACCAGGAGTTTAGAATTTGAGTTTAGCTAAGTTTAACTGCTTACTTAGTGGACACACAGCCACACCCATTTTCTGCTTTCTGCTGCTGCTTTAGTGCCACAAGTTGGGGACTAAAGTCTTGTCCTTTCCGTACATTCATTTAAAAAATAGGGTAATAATAATTATGGGCCTCCCTCGTAGCTCGGTAAAGAATCTGCCTGTAATGCAGGAGACCCAGGTTCCATTCCTGGGTCAGGAAGATCCCCTGGAGAAGGAAATGACAATCCACCCCAGTATTCTTGCCTAGAGAATCCCATGGACAGAGGAGCCTGATAGGCTCTTGTCTATGGGGTTGCAAGAGTTGTACAGGACTTAGCGACTAAACCACCACCACCAACTGCTTACTTTAAAAAAAAAAAAATTAATCCTTTTCAGAGATACATAAATGACCGTTCTTTACAATAGAGGTCAACCAACTATTTTTAAAGGGCGCAGGAGTAAATATTTTATAGAGTTGTAGGCCTTGCCTTGTGGTCTTAGTTGAAACTACTCAACTATGCCATTGTAATGCAAAACTGTCCATAGAAAATCTGTAAACAAGTGGACTTGGCTGCATTCCACTAAAACTTTATTTAGAAAAGTAAATGACTGGCCCTCTGGTTATAGATTGCCCAATCTCTGTTTCACATCCCGTGCACAGTATTCAGGTTATAATCTCAGATTACAAAGAAACATTCACGCTGAAGAGCAAAAGCAATCAATGGAGACAAGCTCTGAAATGACACGAATGTGGAATTAGCAGATAGGAGTTTTAAAGCAATTGTTTTAACTGTATACTCCAAGATGTAAAATATGCTCATATGAATGAACAATTAGAAAATCTCAGCAGAGATATAGAAACTTTTAAAAATAGAAATTCTGGAACTGAAAGTACAGCTTCTGAAATTAAAAATTCACTACCTGCTCTGAGCAATTTAGAGATGATAAAAGAGCTAGCAAACTTGAATACAGATCTATTGAAATTATCAAGTCTGAGGAACAGAGAGAAAAAAAGACTGAAACAGAATGAACAGAGCTTCTATAACCTGTGGGACAATATCACAGGGCCTAGTGTATGTGTATTTAAAATCCCAGAAGGAAGGGAGAGAGAAAATGGGGCAGGAGAAATGTTTGATTGAATAATAGTTGAATGTTTCATAATTCTGATTAAAAAAAAGGATTTGGAAAGCTCAATGTATACCACAAACAGAATAAATACACAGAAAATCAAAACTAAACGTATTATAAAACTACTGAAAACAAACGATAAAGAGGAGAAAGTTGCTAAAGCAAAATAGCACATTACATACAGAGGAAACATTAAATGAATAATTGCAGGTTTCTCATCAGAAGTGTTGAGGGTCAAAAGAGAATGCAAAATCTTCAAGTCATTGGAGATAGAAGTCAGGTTATCTTTGGAGGGGATTAGTAATTTCAAGAAGGGAATGTTTCCACATAACATACCACCCCACAAATTAGTAGCTTAAAAAAAAGTTTTATTAATGATTCTGTAATCAAGAATAGGCTCAAATGAGCAATTCTTCTACTGGTCTTGACAGTAGTCACTTGTATGACTGCATTCAATTAGTGTGTTGCCTGCAAGCTGGATTTGTTAGGGTTGCCTGGAAGCCTCTCTGTCTCCATTTAGTCTTAAGAGTCAATACTTCCGGCCTCAGGCTTACAGTTTATACCCCTTTTAAATATGTGTTATACTTCAATAAAAAGTTTACTTTCAAATGGGGTACAATCAGTGGAAAACCTAGTTGTTAAAGAATAATGTAGCAAACACAGTTATTACAGAATGTTTCAGAGAAAACAAGTACTTCCTATCTGTCTAGTGTAAAGTTTTTGTAAGGAAAATTAATAGATGACAGAGAAAAAAATTATTTAACTTTAGGTTGCAGTTAGATGGCTCCAACTTCAAAGGATGTAAGAAGCTGTTAAAAGAGTTTTGAGCAGAGGACTCGTGTGATAAGAACAGTAGTTTAGGGGATATAATTTCATGCTAGTGTGTAAGATCCAATGGAGGAGAGAGAGGTTATAATCAGGCTTGTTTGGAAGCAGCGATTCAGATGTGTACCTATAAGGATTTGAACTAGAATGGTGGAAATTTAATGAGAAAGAAGGTAATAAAATTTATTTATTCCATATACAGGGATTGAGGACCTACTATGTTCCAGGCACTGGGTAGGGAACTCACAATATATGAGATAGAAGTATAGAGAAATAATCACAGTTTGTTGTAATCAGAGTTTTAACAGATGAATGCTTAAGGGGTTAAGGACACAGGATGAGGAATCAACTAATTGTATGGAAGAGTCTAATAAATGTTTTGTACAAGAGTAAACATTAGGTGAGTATTTGCAGTTTGGCGAGCAAAAGCCTAAGTAAAGAAGAGTAGAGCATCTTGCACTGAGGACGTGGCAGAGTATGTCTGTGTGTCCAAGCGAAGCCACAGGCACAAGGAGCTAGAAAAACAAAAGAAGGATTCCATGGCCAAAGGCAAAAGGTACCATGACAACGTAAGTAGGCAAAAATTACCCTAAGATTCTGAGTATGAGTAACTAGAAGAATGATAATACAGACAAATGGGAACTCCGTGTTAAGAATTATGCAGCCTATAGATATTTTTCATCTGAGTGTACCTGAATACCCAGAGAGTATTTTTTTATGTATGTTTGAACACTAAATGTGTTTCATCGGTGAAATTCTGAATATCATACACTCATCATAGGTTTTTAAAGCCAACAAACAACCTAGAATTGATTATTGACCATTGACATAGTTTTTTTTTTTTTTTTTTCCAAAATTACAATATGTAAAATAAAAGAAAATTTACCTGAATTTTTCTTAACTCAGAAGAAAAGAAATAGGGTAACTAAATGAGAAACAGAACTGTTACGAATGTTCCAAAGGTTTGGATCTAAATTATCAAATTAATTCCTCTTTCATTTGTTTTAAAATACTGTTGTTTCAAGAACCACCAATTATCAGCTAATGCTAGATCTATAATTATGTGTTAATATATGACAAGGCTGGCAGTCTCCACAGAAGACTGGCATTTAGCAGATGCTCGAATCTGCTGTTGGTCCAATGAATCTGTAGCTCAGAAATTTTCCTACAAAGAACCTCTGTTGTTCAGGTTACACATCCATTTTTGGAGACACAATCCACTGACTACAGTCAGTATTACCTGAAAAATTACACAATAATTGATTAAAAATCCAAATCAAACTTTGATACTATGGATCCATTATGAGTGTTTGTCTGAGAACTAGGGGGCAGAAAGAGATAGAAGCTTATTAAAAAACACAAGGGGTAATTGTGAAAGTAATAGATATGTTGATTGTCTTGATTGTGGTGATAGTTTCATGGATATATACATACTACATGCTTAACAAATTATACACTTTAATATGTGCAGTTTACTGGATGTCAATCTGTTACCTACCTAGGTTCTTGGACTCTTTAATCAATAGAAATTGATAAGAGGTCAGAGGAGAAATTCAGGCCAAGATTTACTAGGACTCATACCGCAGCACAGGGAATGAAAACAAGTTCTCTTTATCACTCCCCAATGCCCAATGTGGGGATGAGCTGGTCCCGTTAATGGAGTGAGGGTAAGGGCAGTGGCTGGGGCTCAAGGGGTGGCTTAAGTGGTCTACCCAGCCCCTTGGTGGTGCTGTGGGCAGGGATCATGCGCACTACCCTGCTTTTGCTCTGGTACCTCAGAAGTAGCAACTGGGACTTGGGCTTTTTTGTATATTGTTCATAATTTTCCCCAGCTATGCATGCATGCAGTTATTTTTAGTTTCTTAGTGTTTCTTTGAATTTTTTTGCACTAGGAAACATTTGTCCTTGTACAAAAACTCCAGTAGAGGGTCCCGAGCCATAGGTTTCAGTATGTCTCAAATCATAGCTTAGTGCAGCTGTTATTAAAAGAAATTAATCTAAGAATGGTCAGATATAATATTTGGGATCCATTATTCCGGAGAAGGCAATGGCACCCCACTCCAGTACTCTTGCCTGGAAAATCCCATGGACGGAGGAGCCTGGTAGGCTGCAGTTCATGGGGTCGCTAGGAGTCAGACACGACTGAGCGACTTCACTTTCACTTTTCACTTTCCTGCATTGGAGAAGGAAATGGCAACCCACTCCAGTGTTCTTGCCTGGAGAGTCCCAGGGATGGGGGAGCCTGGTGGGCTGCCGTCTATGGGGTCGCACAGAGTCAGACACGACTGAAGCGACACAGCAGCAGCAGCAGCACCATTATTCATATTTAAAAAGATCTAGTCATTTTTAAGTGGATATACACAATTTGAACTAATCTAGGTTACCTGAATTTTAATGAATTGAGTGTGTGATTTTTTAACTAGAGTCTTAAAATAATATGCTTTATTAAGTATAGATTTGTGTGTTTGTGAATCTGTGCTGAGGCTTCCCGGGTGGCTCAGGTGGTAAAGAATCTGCCTGCAATGCAGGAGACCCAGATTCAATCCCTGGGTCGGGAAGATCCCCTGGAGAAGGGAATGGCAACCCACTCCAGTATTCTTGCCTGGAGAATTCCATGGACAGAGAAGCCTAGCGGCTGATTCTGGATAATTTCTTTTTTTTGAGAATGTATTTCTGTGGACTGGATATTTAAATTGGCCTTCAAGCAGGTTTTATAATATATCAGTACCACCTTAGTTTGAGTAGTTTTTTCTTATGAGAGATGCAGAAAGATCAATGTCTCAAGTGCCCCAGATCATAATAAATATTTTAAATACTTTTCTTACCTTTATATACTTTTGCTTTTATTAATGAGCTTTTAAAAAAAAAACTGAACTATTGATGGCTTTCTCCCAGTGTCATACTAGCTGTGAAAAGTGAAAGTGTTAGTCATTCAGTCATGTCTGATTCTTTGCCACTCTATGGACTGTAACCCACCAGGCTCGTCTGTCCCTGGAATTCTCCAGGCAAGAATACTGGAATGGGTAGCTATTTTCTTCTCTAGGGGATCTTCCCAACCCAGGGATTGCAAGAAGATTCTTTACCATCTGAGCCACCAGGAAAGTCCATCATCCTAATTGTGGTTGAGACTAATGTGAACTCTAGGTTGGTTGGTTGGTTTTTCTTTTTTTCTTTCTTTGAACTCTAGTTTTTAAAGGTTAATTCTATTGGTAGAACATAGATGTGTTAGAGTACATAAGGACTTTGATAAAAGATCAACTGAGGATATGTGATATAAGAAGATCTTTTAAAAGAATTGGTATTTGATGCTTGGGGGTGTAGTCAATCAGATGCCTATATAATGTTACTAAAATACAAATAAGTGAAAATATTCATATCCTTTAATACAGTATTTTCAGTTCTTAAAATTTAATCAAAATAAGACTATATGTGAAAACATTTATATCATTTTTATGCATAATAGTAAAAATTAAACAAAACCTTGATGGAATGGATAAAGTATGTTATTTACTTAAGGCTACCATTAAAAATGATACTGCAATTTTAGACTATCCTTACGTATTGTGTTAGATGAACAATGCAAAGTGTTTGTTCATTTTGTGAAACATCATTACTTAAAATTTGAGGACTTTTCAATAGTATACAAAAATCAGAATATTAAATTACTTGCCACTACAGTCAAAACAGCAAAAGTGATTATGTTGGAGGTGGGGGTAAGATGATAAGTACTGTGTGTTTTCCATATCTTAGTTCTATATATTTTTAAAATTATGTTGTTTTTAAAAGAACACAAGCCTTTTAATTAAGTATACAAATTTAGTTACCCTAAAGTAATATATACTACTAGTGTCTGAAGCTCTGGGGTTTCATTAGTACAGTGATGACTTAATTAACAAATCCTCGATGAACAAAACCTCTTTCCCCAAGACTGGCCTTGGTTCAGCAGACATGAGGGAAGGATCAATTTTCTCTGAGCTGGATTGGTGGCAGCAGGGACTAATGAGGCAGGGCCTTGAAAGTAGCTCTCTCTCAGATCTGACTCCTCAGGGGTTAGCTAGAGCTGATGCTAAGGGCACTGCTGTACTCCTGGGACCTACACAGCCTGGTTACCCAGGTGTTAAAAAAACAATTTCTGTGCCAAGACCATATGTGGCTTTTAAGAGACTCGGCAGGACTCTTGATTTAGGCAGAGCATTCCTAGTGTGGAATGAGTAGGCTAGAAAATAGCAAAGTGGGAATTCCATGTGCCAAGAAGCTTCCACTCGTCTTCTGTGTGCTCAGTGCGCTGCTTTTTTTATTTTCTGGGTTTTATTTTATTCAACTATGAAATGAAAGGACTGACTAGAAAATCTCTACTGTATCTTTCAGTTCTAATGGTCTGTGTGTCCAGATTGCTCTAATGGTCTATATGTCTAGATCAGGAGTCAGCAACCTTTCTGTACAGGGTCAAGATATATGATCTCAGTTGAGGCTGTTTAACTCTGCCTCTAGTTTGAAAGTATCCCTATATAACAATACATAATCATATGGAAAGAGCTAGATCTGGCCCATAAGCCATAGTTGGACAACCTCTGGTCTAGATTTTTTCTTAAGATTTATATATTTTTGGCTGCTCCGGGTCCTCATTGCTACATGCGGGTTTTCCCAGTTTGTGCTGAGTGGGAACTATTCTCTAATTGCGGTGTGCAGGCTTCTCACTGAGATGGCTTCTTGTTGCAGAGCACGGGCTCTAGGCACAGGAGCTCAGCAGTTGCAGCTGTCCGGCTCTAGTGCGCTGACTCAGTAGTTGTGGTGGGTGGGTTTAGTTACTCCATAGCATGTGGGATCTTCCCTAACGGGGGATCCAACCTATGTCCCCTGCATTGCCAGGCAGATTCTTAACACTAGACCACCAGGGAAGCCCTGCTCTATTTATTAATGTAATGTAAGTATTAAAAGAATTCTTAGGGGACTACAACATAAACCTTATATCAGAAGGACCATTCTCTCAGATTTTTTACTTTTAAGGTTAGTGAAACATAAATGGTATTTCAGAGAGTTCCCTGGTGGCCTGGTGGTTAGAATTCCAGGCTTTCACTGCCATGTCCTGGTTTCATTCCCTGGTTGGGAAACTAAGATAAAAATAAGTAAATAAAATGATATTTCAAAGTCAGTGTTTAACAGCTTAGAAGAAAAGGATAAAATACCTTGTCATCAAACTATTATAGTAAATTATCTGGAGTAGAGGAGCCCTGTGATTCCCAATTAAGGAAGAAATGGTATCTATAATACTTGTGACTAGATTCTTTACAATCCTCAAAACTGTCAACCTAGTAGGAGAGAAGTTCAACAGCCTGTTAATATCATTTCTTATACAGTAGGCTAAATCAGTCCTTTCATGGTAGTGTACACTTCAGACCGTGTGTGTGTGTGCACTTTTCTAGAAAAGGCCAACTGCCATGCTAGGCAGGCTTCAGATTTCCATCTATCTTGTGTTGGGCTTATATATCTCGGTCTTAGGTTACCAGGATTCCAACATGGAAATCAGAGTATGATCACTTTGGAGACCTTTGTTAGTTCTCCCACGTTAGACCTCATCCAGTATACTTTGTCTAGCATTTATAGCAAACTTTACTTTTGTTTGCTATAACAACAAAGAAATCATAGGTTGGGTTAATTAACTCAGGCCTATTATTATATAAAGGGATCAGTACAGTGATACTTTATCTGCCTGCTGCTGCTGCCAAGTCGCTTCAGTCGTGTCTGACTCTGTGCGATCCCACGGACTGCAGCCTACTAGGTTCCTCCGTCCATGGGATTTTCCAGGCAAGAGTACTGGAGTGGGTTGCCATTGCCTTCTCCTGCCAAGTCGCTTCAGTTGTGTCCAACTCTGTGCAACCCCAGAGATGGCAGCCCACCAGGCTTCCTCTCCCTGGGATTCTCCAGGCAAGAACACTGGAGTGAGTTGCCATTTCCTTCTCCAATGCATGAAAGTGAAAAGTGAAAGTGAAGTCGCTCAGTCGTGTCCGACTCTAGAGACCCCATGGACTGCAGCCCACCAGACTCCTCCGTCCACGGGATTTTCCAGGCAAAAGTACTGGAGTGGGGTGCCATTGCCTTCTCCATGCCTTCTCCATGCCTTCTCCTAGGGAAGTCTAAAACATTCTTCTCAGCCAGCTTGCTTTCATCTAAACACTTGGGATCTTTTACTTTCTAAGCTGCAGAGCATGAACTCTTTACTGGCCTATCCCACTAAACACAGCTGTGAGCACAGCAGAACTGACATATTCTTTGAGTTGCAGCTTGTCCAGAGTGAGCAGTTGTACCATCCCAGCATAGGGACATCTATAGCCATTACTTTGATACAGCAGTTTTCAAGGTGTGAACCCGTTGGAGGTATCCAGGACACTCTGAGTGTCTTCCATGAAGGCAGAACTGTTTCACAATAATACTAAGACATTGTCTTTATGACTCAATTTCAGTAGAGTTTTCCAGAGAGTGCATAATGTGTAATACAGCAACAGATTTAATACTGAAGTAGATATAAAAACCCTGCTGTCTTTTATTAAATCAGACATTAAAGCGATTAGCAAAAATGCAAATGCAAGTTTTCAATAATATTTTTATTTGGAATATATTATTTTTATAAAAATATGTTAAAATTTAATAGGTATATTAATAAACTTTTCCACCCTCTTTTAAAATTTCTAATACAGTAAGTATTGATAAATATAACTCACATAAACAAATGGCATTTGGGGTCCTCAATCTTTAAAAGTATTGTATATGTCCTAGAACCCAAAAGTATATCTCCCAGTTACTGATAACAATCTCAGCATATTTTTATACATAAAATGTCAACTGAAATTTCCCCATTCAGCAAACAGATGTTAAGAATTTAGTGCTTATCCTTTCAGACATCTTTCTACTGAGTGCTTGCATGCCTACAGTACATAATTTTATATATATAGGATTATATTGTACTTTTTCTCTGAATTCTTATAAAATCCTAAGGTCTTTAGAAGGGCATAGGAATCACCTTATTTCATTCCCAACTCAATTCAAGAATCCTTTCTAAAACATGCACTGCCTAGCAGATTGTTCATTTTGGTTTTATAAACCCTAAATTGTTAGAAAATTCTTCTTTCTGTTAAACAGAAATTTACTTTCTTATAAATCTCTGCATTGGTTCTAATTTCACTTTCAGTAGCTATGTAGAATCCATCTTATCTATCTTCACTGTGTCTCATCCTGGATATTTTCTTCTGACCTATCTTCCAGTTCACTGATTCTTTTCTAAGCTGCATCTGAGTTTCTTTTAAATTCAATTGAATTGAATTCTTATTTTCAGTTTTTGTTTAAACCTATGAAATTCTTATCTGTTTTTCATACTTTATAGTCCTCTGCTAAAATCTTCAGTTTTTAACTTGTAATCAGCAAGTACAGTCATTTCAGAGTTTCTGTTTGATGGGTTCATTATCTGGACCATTTTGGGCTACTTTCTGTTGTATACTTTCTGGTGGTTTTAATTTCTTGCTCTTCTTATATGACTATTTTTTATTGTGTTTGAAACTTGGTATTTGGAAAATTCTTTGTAGAAATAATTCGAGGTATAGGCTAATTCGTGTTTTCTTTTGGCAAGCATGAGTCCACTGGCATACTAGAAGCATCTTGATCTAAGTTTAGGTATTTAGATGATTGGAGTATAAACCACAGTCCATTGCTTAGGCCTGTCTACCTCCTATATACCCTAAACCTGCAGTCCTTTGGAGGGCCATCTCACTTTATAGGGTCTAGATTCCAAGTTTTGTCCTCCAGCAATATCAAACATCAGACTCACCTCTCTGGGCTCTATTATCCCTTATGTCCTACCCTGGTAATTTTTCACTCTTTTGTTAGGGCATCAGTACCTTCAAGCACATTTTAAGGAAATTTTTTGCCCATTCTAATTCTTCTTCATGGGATGGTTGGTCCAAATTGCTTAATCTCTTACTATCAGAAGCCCCTAAAACCTGCTTAAACTCATACTAATATTTCTCTATTCTTCTAGGTTGCTAGAGAAACTGTTAGGGAGCAGAGATAACCGTGAAAGGGCATCCTCATAGACACATTTTACCATCTGTACCACATTTATCCAGATGTTCTTTAGAACACATGTTGAATGTTTAATCTGATATTGCATTTCATTTCAGACACAGTGAAGGTATTATCAAATTCAAATAAGCAGTTATTCTGTAGTCTTCATCTCATAATTTTGAAATGTTAAGATTAATAATGCAGTGCTACCCTTTTTATATATATATATTTATTATCCAGGTTAGGCTGAGGCAGCAGCCTACTAACAAATAACCCTCAGAATCTTAATGACATTCAATAATAGATATTTCTTTTTCTCTTGCATTCTTTTTCTTCACTTGGTAGCTGAGGCCCTACTCCACGTTTTCTCCTGTCTGGGATCAACACCGAAGGGCAGTCCCAATCAGGGGCATGTTATTTGCATTAGAGGGTAAAGGCATGATGAAAGAGCTACACAGTAGTTGTTACATCTCTTGCATCGTCTCCCCTCACATTTCATTAGCGGAAGCAAGTCATATGGCCTGATAATAATCAGGTAGGAAGTACAGTCCTTATGACAGAATGTATAATAGTTCCCCCCACCGGAATGAGCCCAGTAAGGAGGAGCAGTGAATACGATGTATCCGTGGACCCGTTTTCCGTCCCGGGTTTATATTCTAGTCTTCTTGAAATATAGTCTAGTCTTCTTGAGATAAAACTAATGGTCTTGTTGTAATTTGGGGTTATATCCTAAATTTATCATAAATTACACTAACAACAAAAAAGTCAGAACATGCTATTCTTTAAACCCTAAATTAAAGTAGAGAATGGGGTTTGTTTTAAAAGCCACTCGCATTGCCCTTCTTTAAAACGTAATTCTGTGTGCACACAGTTTCTTTCATCTGGTGTACTCTAACTTCCTTCACCCCACCTCTTTTCCCAGTAGTGATAATGGAATTTGTTTTTCAGGGAGTTAAATCTTTCATATTGACCTCTCGGTATTACAGCATAGCCCAGTTGTTCTCTTGTTTTGTATTATACCTTCATTAGCACTAAATTTTTCATCCTAGCTTTCCTAGGATTTTTATTTTTATGGTTTTTTTTTAATCTTTAAATAACATTTTCCCCATTTATTTGCACATCTTCTCTCTTGATTGTTTCGTTGTCCACCCACCAAAGATATATGTACTGTCTCTTATCTTTTCATTCATCATGTATGCTCTTAAATTCTAAACTCAGAGATTCTCAGTCCTCTTTTATAGTTACAGTGTTTCTCTAGTTGTTCTCCTATTACTATTCCAAATGTTTTTGTGATGTATTGGGATTTTCTTCAGTGTTTGAGGTTCTCTAACACTGAACTGAACTGAACGTGTCCTTTTATTTTCATGCATCAGACCGATTGCTACTATATATGGGTTCTCATATAATTTTTTTTAATGAGGAAAGTATTGAGCAGCATCAGGATTTTATTATTCCTTACTCTAAAATATAACATTTATTTAATAATGAGATGAAAATACAGGCTTTATGAGATATAATTCCTGTGTCAAAAAGCTGTAAGTGCTACCACTGTTTTGTGACCTCCTGAATGATGTCTGCTTTCTTTGTGTTAAATCTAATAGTAAATGATCCCAAGGAATATCATAAAATCCCCTGTCATTAGCTCTAGAAATGCCTTGATGAGTAACTTGCTTGATGGGATAAAAGCTTCAGTAAACTGATGTCCCCACCTGAGTGATTAATTCCAAAATATTAGTTGTCTAACACATTGTTGTCAATGACAACTGAATAAGAACTTTTAGGAGCAGTTGGCTGTCCAAAGATCGCAAATTTCAAGGCTATGCAAATTGTGCCAGTTCAGCCCAGCTCTTTTCTCTATTATCATATCAATTGAGTCAGTTCATAGTAGACAAAGCAAGGTTATGGGAACCACCTAGAGCATCATGCACCATTTAACATCAATGCAGCATACAAGAACATCTGCAACTTCAATCTTATTAACAGTGGAGAGAATGGAAGGCAATAAACAGCTTTCTTCACCATTTAATTGCAAAATAGTATTTCCTAATGTTTGCATTGTTTATCAACAGGAACTTCATCAATAATTGTATAATTATGGTTGCCTAGATTACATAGGCAACCCTCATGCATCTTGTCATTTATCACAGAGAGGTCTGAATTCAATCTGAATTTGAACACACAATTCAAGACTAATAATGTAAGTCCTTTGAAATGTGAGTTGTATAATATAGATAATTTGTTCAGTAGGAGAATGGCAGTTTATGATTTTTCAGTCACTTTGGGGATTAAGTTAACACAGAAAAGACTGAAAGGCAGTGAAAAATGAGGGGAAGCCACTAGTTAGATTCTAACATAGATCCATTGAACATGAAAGTAGGTTATGTTCTTTAGAATTAATCACGAGTAATTAGATGTTTGCTTTAGGCCAAAATTGGGCTGAATTAAAACAGAATTATTATGCTGAGGTCTTCCTCTCAGTCTCTATACTTAAAGGGAGAAATGGCAGAAAACTACAAGTATACTGAGAAAAAAACTATGGTGGCCAAAGTTAGAAATTGTAAATGCAGAGGAAGACTTGACATATCTGTTCAGTCTTCACCTTTGTTGCTTTTTGAAGCCATATAACATCACTATCCCTAATGAGCAAAATTTGAGTGTTTGTAGCAAGCAACCAAGTGCATTCTTCAGGCTCTGCGGAAGCAGGGAGTTTCTTTTGGCACACACTGCAAAATAGCCAAGAAAAATGAGAGGAAATAATATAAGTCCGGTAACAGTTATTGGTGTGGTCAGTGGGAGTTGTCTCATAATAAAACACGAGCAGGAAAATGTGAAAAATAAGAGGTACATTTGAAGTAAGTCAGGCAAGGGACTGGTCTGAAAAGTTTATATCTTTTAAACAAGAAAATCTCATATTTTTACTTAGATTTATTTTGTATATGAGGAAAACCAGAAGCCTATTCATGAAATTAGGTCTGAAACATTTCAATATTTAGAATATTTTCTCCCCCTGATTAGTCTGTATTTATACCTTTAATATTCTTAATTCATCTTCTAGCACTTCTTTTTAAAGATTGCAAAAGGAAGAAAAAAAAATTGCTATAGTAAAGTATCCACAGAGTAGAAGAATATCTAGAGTTTTTGTCCCATTTTTTGGTTGGTCTGGGTATAGTGAACATAACTGAAGCTTTCTTAACATGACAGTTGACCTATCATTTCCTCCACCTGAGGGATTCCAAGAACGGATGTGCTGGAGGTAATGCTTCGACCTGTAATTACATAACATTATGGCTAGAAACTTTTTTTTTTTTTAAGTTTTAAGTAGTTACAGCCTCTGCTATAAACTTTGAAAAAGTTCTAGCTCTGAAGAATGAGAGTGGAGATTTTATATGCATGCATATATATATAGATATACATGCATATCTATATATATATGTCTCTCACTTAAAATACTTCAGGGAAAACATTTGTCTATGCTGGGGCTTTGCGTAAATATGTAGTACCAATTCTGACACTTGCACACCTTTCCTTTAAAGAACTTATATGCAAACATTATTCAGGAACCTTTTCTAGGAGCTATTTATCAAAACTGCTATGATAATAACTCTGTCATAATGAGTCCTGGTCTCTGTGTAGGGAGTAATCGATAAACTAAAAATTAATGTTCCATAATTCACATTACAATGCACATGTAATTATTTGAGATGAGGCAAACCCTATGCATTTAATTTACAACTATAATTAAGTAAACTCATTTGATACTAATTAGGTGAGCCTAAAAGGATCATAGGTTTGTGTATTTAATTATCAAAGTACAATCAGCAACCAATTTCTGAAAAGCTTTTCCTAGCTTGAGCTCAACATTGATCTTTGCCCACACTACAATTTTATCTTCCTGGACCTTCAGTAAATTAAAAGGCAATGTGAATCATGGAAAATCTACTTGGTGGGTTAGCTTTTTTGGTAATTTGTAATTCACCGTCTGAAAACAAGGGCTTACATATACTGGAGTTTTATATCTGTTAAAATAGTACATCAAAAATAAGGGAGAAATTAAGATATTTCCAGTTAACAAAAGCTAGAGGAGTTCATTACTGGTCAGTGAGTCAGTTCAGTTGCTCAGTTGTGTCTGACTCTTTGTGAACCCACGAACTGCAGCACACCAGGCTTCCCTGTCCATCACCAACTCCTGGAGCTTACTCAAACTCATGTCCATCAAGTCGGTGATGCCAGCCAACCATCTCAACCTTTGTCATCCCCTTCTCCTCCCGCCTTCAATCTTTCCCAGCATTAGGGTCTTTTCCAGTGAGTCTTTGCATCAGGTGGCCAAAGTGTTGGAGTTTCAATTTCAGCATCCATCCTTCCAATGAATATTCAGGACTGATTTCCTTTAAGATTAACTGGTTGGACCTCCTTTGCAGTCCAAGGGACTCTTCAAGAGTCTTCTCCAACATCACAGTTCAAAAGCATCAATTCTTCGGCGCTCAGCTTTCTTTATTATCCAACTCTTACATACATACATGACTACTGGAAAAACCAAAGCTTTGACTAGACAGACCTTTGTTGGCAAAGTAATGTCTCTGCTTTTTAATATGCTGTCTAGATTGGTTATAGCCTTTCTTCCAAGGAGCAAGTGTCTTTTGATTTCATGGCCGCAGTCACCATCTGCAGTGATTTTGGAGACCAAAAAAATAAAGACTGTCACTGTTTCCATTGTGGCCCATCTATTTGCCATGAAGTGATGGGACCAGATGGCATGATCTTAGTTTTCTAAATGTGGCATTTAAAGCCAACTTTTTCACTCTCCTCTTTCACTTTCATCAAGAGACTTTTTAGTTCCTCTTCACTTTCTGCCATAAGGGTGGTGTCATCTTCATATCTGAGGTTATTGATATTTCTCCCAGCAATCTTAATTCCAGCTTGTGCTTCCTCCAGCCCGGCATTTCTCATGATGTACTCTGCATGTAAGTTAAATAAGCAGGGTGACAATATACAGCCTTGACGTACTCCTTTCCTGATTTGGAACCAGTCTGTTGTTCCATGTCCAGTGTTAACTGTTGCTTCTTGACCTGCATACAGATTTCTCAAGAGGCAGGTCAGGTGGTCTGGTAATTCCATCTCCTTAAGAATTTTCTATCATTTGTTGTGATCCACATAGTCAAAGGCTTTAGTGTAGTCAGTAAAGTGTAAGTAGATGTTTTTCTGGAACTGTCTTGCTTTTTTGATGATCCAATGGATGTCATTAATGGTAGACCTGCCCTATAAGAAATCCTTCAGGCTGAAATGAAAGGATGCTGGACAGTACTCAAAGCCATGTAAAGAAATAATTCCAGTAAAGGTAATTACATAGGTGAATAGCCAGTGTTCTTGTATTTTGAGTTTCTAACTCCTCTTTTGTTTCATACATGATTTAAAAGACAATACATTTAAGAGTAATTATAAATATATGTTAATGGACACATCTGCATAAAGATGCAATTTGTAGCACCATCATAATACGGAAAAGGAACAATATGGAAGCATAGGTTTTGTGTGTTGTTGAAACTAATTTGGTTTCAATTCAAATTAGATTGTTATATATTTAGAATGTTAATTGTAATCCCTGTTGTACCCACTAAGAAAATATTTGAGAAATACAGAAGTTTCCTCTATTTTATTAAAATAGTATCTAAAAATTATTTTATGAGAAAATGTATTTGTTTGCTACCTTAGAAGTCTTTTAATTCTACCATTAGTCAATCACCAAATATTTATTATGTACCTAATAATGGGTTTCTGCTACATTTCAATAATTATCTCCATTTCTTCCCACTAAATGTATAAACATATAATCAAGAAAGACTTGTTATATGATGTCTAGAGTGACTTCATAGACTTGGAATATGTTAGATAAAATGTTCACATTTTCTTTCTTTTTAAAGAAATTACTGTTGTCTCTGCTGGAGTCTTCATTGCTTTGCACAAGCTTTCCCAGGTTGTAGCAGGTGGGGGCTACTCTCTAGCTGCAGTGTGTGGGCTTCTCACTGCGGTGGCTTCTTCTGTTGTGGAGCACAGGCTCTAGGCTGCGTGGGCTTCAGTGGTTGCAGCTCTTGGGCTTAGATGCCTCATGGCACACAGGATCTTTCCAACGAGGGGTTGAACCTGTGTGTGCCATACATTAGCAGGTAGATTCCTAACCACTGGACCTGTAGGGAAGCTCTTCACATTTTCATATTTCTTAATGGCATTTATTCTGTAAAGAATGTGAAAACGTGTGCCCATGACTTTCCCTGAAGGTGTTAAAGATGTTTCTGTCTGCATACCTTTCAAACCAGGGTACCTGGATGTAGGTAGAAGGCACCTGTATGATCCAGTATGTGTTCCCTTCACTCTCAGCGTATTAAGGGTATTGCCATCACTACCAGAAAATGTGAACCGTAGCCACAGACACTCAAATTCTAAGCTTTCAGAATGTGCTTCATGCAAAACATGAAGACTTTTCCCTTTCCTTATCAGCTACCACTATGGTAAAATAAAAACTAAACTGCTGATGCAAATGTTGCTCAAAGAGAACATTTACTTAACATTAACTAAAATGTGCTATTAAAATAGGTGAATAAATTCATACCTGGCCTATTGACGCTTCTTTATTTCTTTGGGAATACTGGTGCAATTTGTCAGTATTAAAACAGAGACTTTTTTTGTTGTTGTTAATAGCAAGGCCTAAATTTCTTCTGTCCAGATGTAACCAATGTCAAGAAGTCACACCCCACACAATTAAGGACACCAGCCTTGCAGCACTGACATCTACAGCCTGACCAATTTGTATCTTGTGTCTGGGTCATCTGAGGAAGTATAAGTGGTATTGTGGGCTGTAAACAGACCAAGTCTAGCAGGTGCCATTTACATAAACTAGAGTGTCAATAGTATCCACTGCAGCTGTACAAGATGGTTTTCTTAAATTGAATTATCTCTCATCTTCTTCCAGTCTCAGAAACAAAGATGCTGGGTTTGGGGGTGTTTTTTGTATCATTTGAAGAACTGTCTAGTGGTTCAACATAACTAGCAAAGTCTAAAGACTTGACAATGGCTTCTATTCTATCCTCTCATGGTGAAAATTATTTGGTGACTTCAGAAGAGTAATAGACATTTAGAATGACACTTTGGACAGGAAAATGGAAGCAGCAACTAAGGATTATTAGTAGAACCAGTTCTAAGAGGCATTAGCAGTAATCGGCTCAGTATTAGATGACAGACACAAGCCTGTTTGGAAAGAGGGTCTTTATCATTTTTTAATAGGGTTGTGCCATTCTTTTTAATCTACTTATAGGTATGAGTATGATCCTTAAACTATTCCTTCAACTTTTCAAAAATCTGATGCTACAAATTCTGTTCATAAAGAATAGTGAGGAGTACAACCAAGCTTAAAAAGCAATATAAAATATTGTAATTGAGAGGTTTTCTTCAAACAGGTAATTAACCATACGTTTATACATTTTAATCTACTTTTAAGTGCAAGAGAGATTGGTAAATGCCTCAATAAAGAAAAGTGTTCTGTTTAAATTGGATAAAATCGTTGTTTACTAGTGTTTATCGCTGTACTCCAAGTAGTCAAGTGATCTGTGAATCCAATTTAGTTTATTGGACAGTAAACAGAACTCATAACTTTTATCAGTGTTTGTCAGGGAGCCCTCTGAAATTCACTCCATACTTTGAGGAAGTTTAATTTTATTGTATAGTATAGACTTTAATTTTTTTTGTTTCCTTTTAAACCCATGACATTACCTTAAAGCATTATCATCCCTGTAAACCAGATTGCACTAAATATTAGTGATATTTCATTAATGCTTTCTTGCTCTAAGATTTCTTAATCCATAGGATAAAAAGGGAGCCATTGGTTCCCTAATATCTGATACAGCTTTTCCTTTGCAAACTTAACAACATTACATTTGCCACCAACAGCAATTCAAAAGGAAATCTTACCAATAGAAAGCCCATGATTAGAAGTAGTGGTATCAGTAGCATCTTCATTGATAATGGAGAATAGCTTTGTACATCCTCATCCATTTGAAAATCTTTACTGTTGTACTCAGGAAGAAATACATGGTTTTGGAAAGGGGTCCATTTAGAATACCAGTAGTATCCTGTATCCCCCTACTGCAGTGATTAGGACTAAACCACAAGAAAAGAAGGACAGGAAGGATGGAGGGAGGGAGAAAGCCATCGATGTTTGATTGCTCAATTTTTTCCATAACAGTACTCAGTTCAGTTCAGTTACTCAGTCATGTCTGACTCTTTGCGATCCCACGGACTGCAACACACTAGGCTTCCGTGTCCATCACCAACTCCCGGAGCTTGCTCAAACTCATGTCCATCAAGTAGGTGATGCCATCCGACCATCTCATCCTCTGTCATCCCCTTCTCCTCCTGCCTCAGTCTTTCCCAGCATCGAAGTCTTTTCCAGTGAATCAGTTCTTCACATCAGGTGGCCAGAGTATTGGAGCTTCAGCTTCAGCATCAGTCCTTCCAATAAATATTCAGGACTGATTTCCTTTAGGATTGACTGGTTTGATCTCCCTGCATTCCAAGGGACTCTCAAGGGTCTTCTCCAACACCACAGTTCAAAAGCATCAATTCTTCAGCGCTCAGCTTTCTTTATAGTCCAACTCTGACATCGATAGATGACTCCTGGAAAAACCATAGCTTTGACTATCCAGACTTTTGTTGGCAAAGTAATGTCTCTGCTTTTTAATATGCTGTCTAGGTTGGTCATAGCTTTTCTTCCAAGGAGCAAGCTCATTTGACTTCATGGCTGCAGTCACCATCTGCAGGAGCCCAAAAAAATAAAGTCCAGTTTCCACTGTTTCCCCATCTATTTGCTATGAAGTGATGGGACCAAATGCCATGATTTTCATTTTTAGAATGTTGAGTTTTAAGCCAGCTCTTTCACCCTCCTCTTTCACTTTCATCAAGAGGCTCTTTAGTTTCTCTTAGCTTTCTGCCATAAGGGAGGTGTCATTTGTGTTTCTGAGGTTACTGATTTTCTCCCAGCAATCTTGATTCCATCATGTGCTTCATCCACCCTGGCTTACTCTGCATGTAAGTTAAATAAGCAGGGTGACAATATACAGCCTTGACGAACTCCTTTCCTGATTTGGAACCAGTCTGTTGTTCCATGTCCAGTTCTAACTGTTGCTTCTTGACCTGCATACAGGTTTCTCAGGAGGCAGGTCAGGTGGTCTGGTAATTCCATCTCCTTAAGAATTTTCCACCATTTGTTGTGATCCACACAGTCAAAGGCTTTGGGATAGTCAATAAAGTAGATGTTTTTCTGGAACTCCCTTGCTTTTTCTGTGATCTAATGGATGTTGGCAATTTGATCTCTGGTTCCTCTGCCTTTTCTAAATCCAGCTTGAACATCTGGAAGTTCACAGTTTATGTACTGTTGAAGCCTCTTGGAGAATTTTGAGCATTACTTGATAGTGTGTGAGATGAGTGCAATTGTGCAGTAGTTTGAACATTCTCTGGCATTGCCCTTCTTTGGGATTGGAATGATAACTGACCTTTTCCAGTCTTGTGGCCACTGCTGAGTTTTCCAAATGTGCTGGCATATTGAATGCAGCACTTTCACAGCATCATCTTTTAGGATTTGAAATACCTCAACTGGAATTGCATCTCCTCCACTAGCTCTGTTCATAGTGATGCTTCCTAAGGCTCACTTAACTTCAGACTCCCGGATCTGGCTCTAGATGAGTGATCACACCATCGTGGTTATCCGGGTCACTGAGATCTTTTTATAGTTCTTCTGTGTATTCTTGCCACCTCTTCTTAATATCTTCTGCTTCTGCTAGGTCCATACCGTTTCTGTCCTTTATAATGCCCATCTTTGCATGAAATATTCCCTTGGTATCTCTAATTTTCTTGAAGAGATCTCTAGTCTTTCCCATTCTATTGTTTTCCTCTATTCCTTTGCATTGATTACTAAGGAAGTCTTTCTTATCTCTCCTTTCTCTTCTTTGCAACTCTGCATTCAAATGGATATCTTTCCTTTTCTCCTTTGCCTTCCTTTTGCTTCTCTTCTTTTCTCAGCTATTTGTAAGGCCTCCTCAAACAACCAGTTTTTGTTTTTACATTTCTTTCTCTTGGGAATGGTCTTGATCACCGCCTCTTCATTTCTACTTCACCTCTAATATCACTTTGGCCCACTATGGCTCCAAGCCCCCTTGTCGTGGATGCCTGTCTTGATCAATCTCAGCTAATTATAAGGATGAGTTGCTCAGCAAGAGAGAGAAGGGGAAGGGGTGGGGGGGGGGGGTCTTGAATTAAATTTTTAAGGATAAGTGGGCTTCTCCAATCAAAGGTAGATAAAGCACACTTCAGGTAGGGAACTTACATATGAACTATGGGATATAGAAAAATAATTCTACAAGTTTGTATTTTTTCCAGAATGTTACTAAATAGTTGCATCACAATTTGTTGAACAAACTTTCTTCTCCCAGTGTAAAATGACAACTTCTACATGTATCATATTTCAATGTGTATGTGATATTTAATATAATATTTATCATATTTAATGTGTATATTTATTTCAGTCCATTTGAGCTGATATAACAAAATACCACACATGGAGGGTAACCAAGCTTTTTATAGCCCAGGTCCTCTATATTGAGTATTCTACCCCTGATGTGGCTACTTCTTGCTACTGTAGTCTCAATTCAAACATCACCTCCTCAGTGAGAAAGTAGCACCCATCTAAATTAACTCTCCTCCTCAGTCATACTTTTTCATCCTGTTTGTTTCCTTAATGTCATTTATTGTTATTTCAAATTATCTTCTTCATTTTTGTGTTATTTGTATATTATCTATCCTGACTAGAATGTAGATCCTGTGAGAGCATGGATTTTGTTTGTCCTATTCACACCCTCTCTAACAAAGGTCCTGACAGATGATAAGCTCTTAATAAGTATTTGTTGAGTAAAGTAGCTGAGCCAAAACCAGACTCAAACAGTGGACCCTTCGAGTCCTAATGCAGTGTACTTGCCATCATTCCATTTATTCTGCCTTTCATGAAAGCACTTATACGTTTGGAACTACAATAAGGATTGATGTTCAGAATAATAACATTAACATGTGCTATAAGATTCTCTATTATCAAAGAAAATTTTCATTTGAGTTCAATAAACTAAACTAATTAAAGCAGGGGTGTCATGGTATGTTATTATATTAGTACATTTAGAAAGATTTCCAACTAAAGAGACTTTCTGCTTTTTCTTTAATCAGAAAATTAAATTAGCCCAGAGTTCTTCATTCCCCCAAAAGTCCCTGTTAATTAGGAGTGTTCTATAAATCTGTATTATTAGCAGAATTTGTCATCTGTTTCATTATCCTGTTTATTAGAGCAGTCTGAGCAGGGTGTCTTTGCTCATATCCTGGTTTGTGTATCACAGTGAAAAGAAAAATTATTTCCTAGATTCTCTCTTTTTTTCCTATTCTGTGACACAGGCATATTTCATGCTGTTTGTTTAACAACTTAATTTCCTTGTGTCAGTTCCCAGTATAAAGTAGGAATGATATTATTGACTTGGCTATTAAGTCAAATAATTAGATTTAGAGTCTACTTAAAAGCATTAGTGCTTTGAAACATTGTGATAACTGAAGATTGAAAACAGCCTAACAGTCCATCAGTAAAGGACTTTTAAGTAAAGTATAGCATGTCCATTTAATGGACTATTATGCAGCCATAAAAAATAATGGGGACATTGTCTGCTTACCAACATAGAAAGATCGCCTAGTGAAAAAACACAGTCCAGGGCAGGCTGCATAGTGTTATTCTTTTGTTGTTGTTTAAAATAAAAAGAAGAAAAATAACTATGTATTTTGCTTGTGTGTGCGTAGAGAAATTATGGAAAGATAAACAGGGAAGTAATAACAGTGATAAACAGATTGGAAAATAGTAGGACTAGAAACAGAAAATGGGAGAGACTAGGGAGTGGAATGTATACCATGTCTTTCTTTTCACAGATTAATATTTGGGGTCTATAGGTTGTGTATTATCTGTAGTAAAAATTGAAAGGTTAATTTAAAAAAAAAAAAAAAAAACAACCATAACTAAAAGCAATGTGTGGTTCTGGACTGCATCTTATAAAATTTAAAAAAAAGTGCTATAAAAAACATTAAGAGACTTCCCTGGTGGTCCAGTGACTAAGACTCTGTGCTCCCAAGGCCAGGGGCCCAGATTTGATCCCTGCTCAGGGAACTAGATCCCACATGCCACAGCTAAGAGTCTGCATGCCACAACTAAAGATCCTGAGTGCTGCAACTAAGACCTGGAGCAGCCAAAAAAAAAAAAAGCCTATTAGAACAGTTAATAAAATTCAATTGTGGAATATAGATTAGAGGAAATAGCAATATTAAATTTTTAAATTTATCAACCATACCATGGTTACCTTAAAGGATATATATATATTTGTTCTTAGGACATACACACTGAATTACTAATGAATAAAGGGCATGACATATGCAAGTTATGCTCAAATGACCTGAAAGAATAAATAAAAATATATATACATACCTATCAGAGGATTGATAAATTTTGACAAAATGAAAAACTGATAGATCTGAATAAACATTCTCTGTATTTCTCTTCAAACTTTTCTGCTAGTTTAAAATTGTCTTTTAGTTGCTAAGTCATGTCTGATTCTTTACAACCTCATGGACACTAACCCGACAGGCTCTTTTTTCCATGGAATTTTCCAAACAAGAATAGTAGAGTGGGTTGCCATTTCCTTCTCCACGGAGTCTTCACAACCCAGGATTCAAATCCACATCATGGATTCTTTACCACTGAGCCACCAGGGAAGCCCAGTTCAAATTATCTCCACAGCCCCCCACCCACCAAAAAAAAAAAGGTTAATAAAAAGCAAGCAAAGAATCTTAGAAGTTCAGATTTTTAAACAGTAGTGCTTATCACTTTCTGGTGAAATTTTTGCCATCAGTTTTCTTTTTTTTCCATGACTGGTAATGCTCGTCAGAAGGCAGTGGCAGAAGTGGTGACTGACTACCGTCTACTTTATGGCTGAAAACCATCTGCCTGTCTACTTCTTATCCTGCTTTCTGTCTTTTTCAGTTGTATCTTCACTACAACTTAGAGGTGACATTTGTGATACAGTGACAACACATGGCATTGTAATATTCCTTTAACAAAATTTCCTAAGGATATTAACTGTTTTGGGACTTTGTGTATAGGGCTAAAATATATAGTTTATTTTGTAGTGGTAAAGCTACAGGAACATTTAGTCTGGTTGCATGGCATTGAGTGACTGAATTTGTATTATTATTTTTGAGTTAGCTATTCTGGCATTTGTATGAACTACCATCTCTAGTATAAATGACTTAACGTTATAGTTGATTCTAGCCAGACTGGCCTCTTAAGTGCTTGAGAAGTAAGGCGTATGTCACAGTAAAGTGAGGAGTAAATTATCTGCTTGTATAAACTGTCCAGAGAATGTTTGGTTTTTATTGCTTTGTATTTTAAGTATGTTAAATTTGATTGTTCTGAATGAAAATACCCTAAGGTCTTATCTAATAAATGACACGGACGCTAAACAAATCTGGTATCAACTGAATTGTTAGTGTTTGTTTCCTGTCTGTTTAGGGAAGCACATGATTTTGTGGTACTGTAGAAGTCTGAAAAATAGGAATAATAATAATTCCCATGGGATGGGGAGGGAGATGGAAGGTTGGTTCAAAAGAGAGTGGATTTATGTATACTTATGGCTCATTCATGTTGAGGTTTGACAGAAAACAACATAATTCTGTAAAGCAATTATCCTTCAATTAAAAATAAATCAATTAAAAATAATAATAATTCCCAGCCCCTTCTCTTCTCACTTTATAAAAAAAAATTGGGAGGAATTGAGAGACAGTAGCACTTAAGCTCGTCCTTGATCAGAACTAACAGTGTCATTTTTCTAGAACTAAGGCAAACAGCTGTTTTTACTACTTTTCCCACAGCTACTCCAGACCCATTTCACACCTTTGAAAACTAGGTCCCAGGTAGAGTAATGTGAGTTTCTTGGGCCTCATTAGCTGAATAATGCCCATGCATATAAATGGGTCTTTGGATTTAGTTAAGTACTTTGTATTTTCACGCAATAAATTGACTAGATGGCTATGAAATAGATCATGCTGGCAAAAAACCATTTACTTAGTTTGTGGATTTTTTTAAAAAAATAGCTCTGTAAAACAGCTTAGGTCATTGTATTTCAAAATAAGAATTTACTGAAAATATAATTGAATATTATTGAACATTGCTTAATCCCTTTTCAATAATTTGAAACACCATTCAAGGTCTTGGAATTTGGGGGGTTATTATTTTGAAAAGAATTCTCATAATATAGCTCTCCGTATGCAGCAGATAAAAGATTCCCAGGTGGCTCAGTGGTGAAGAATCTACCTACCAGTGCAGGAGATGCAGGTTCAATGCTTGGGTCGAGATGATCTCCTAGAGGAGGAAATGGAACCCACTCCATTTTTCTTGCCAAGAAAATCCCATGGACAGAGGAGCCTGGTGGGCTGTATACTCTGTGGGGTCGCAAAGAGTCGGACATAGCTGAGCAACTGAGCACACACAGTGCAGCAGATAATAGAGCCTGGACTATGTCTATACCAATTTATAACAGCGCTCTATACATTCTTAATATTCTTACATATTTATTTATATTAATAAGTACAAAAGGTAGAAAATATTTCTACTTTGTTTTAGGAAATTGAACTTCACATGACACCTAAGGATAAAAGATTTTAAGAATCTACAGATACATCCAGAAAAAGTATAGTAAAATTTCATTCACTTAGAATTTTTGCTAATGTAGACCAAAAGTCGTGATTCTTAAGAACATAATTCAGATAAACTCTTCCATTGTGAATTAGGTTTTATTCATAAAGATTTATCCAATTAAAAATCAATAACTTACTTAAATAGGAAATCAAGAAATTATATCTAATTGTGGCTTACTTACCATTTATTGATAATTATTTTCAAATCTCTAATCCAGTAATTAATTCTTATATTAATTCTTATATTACCTAAAATGTTTTATAGACATGTTATATTATTACATAATGTAACCCTATTATAAATTGTAATGGTGTCATTAACTTAGCTCGTTTTACTTGTTTAGTGCCTATTCGTTCTAGTTTATAATTGTTAATTCCCTTTATAGTAGGACTTGTACTTGGAAGTAATAAAATCAGATTTCTTTATAAATATTTATGGTACAGACCTTTCCATAAACCAGACTGTAGCCCTTTCCTTTCCTAATTATTTCCAATAAACTCTACTTATATCTCTTTTTTTGGCCTGTATAGCAGTCTATACTACATACTCCCTAGGAAATTTAATCCTGGATATTTATGCCTTACTTCCAATTAATCAGAACCTTGTCAACTTCATGTATGTCTCGTGTTATAAAGTGTGGAAAGGTAGTACTTAAGAGTTTTTAGATAGATACGTTTAACATGAAGTCTTCTTAGCATCTATAGTCATAGGGATCATTAAGTGAATGAGTCCTCTTCTGGAGTATCAGTCTTTCCAGGAGGATCTTTTTCTCATTATCTTAACATTGTTTATCTCTTGCTGAAAGTATCCATTAGTAGCAGGTAGCAAAAAGCAGGCAGAACATGCTTTTTGAAAGTCTTAAGTTCTTCATTAAGACCTTAAAGTTTCCAAGATCTCCTTTTCTCTCCTTCTTCATCTTAGGTGAGATTGAAGGTTACAGATTTTTGGCCACATCTGTCACCAGAAAGGATGCAAATTTGTGGTTTGAGAAGTTCCAGACACCAATAAAAAGCACTATTCAGTCTTTTACAAATGTCTTCAAGGCCAGATTTCATCACAAATACAGTAGCTTCCCGTACCCCCAGGGGGTATGTTCCAACAAATTGGATTCCATAGTAGCAGACCCTGTATATGCTATGTTTTTTGTCCCTATGCATACGTAACTATGATAAAGTTTAATTTATAAATTAGACATAGTAAGAGATTTATAACGATGACTAATAATAAAATATAATAGTTATAATCTGTAATAAAAATTATGGTATGGGAATTGCCTGGTGGTCTAGTGATTAGGACTCCATGCTTCCACTGCAGGAAACCCACATTAGATCCCTGGTTGGAGAAATAAGATCCCATAAGCCTCACAGCACAACCAAAAAAAAAAAATTATATGAATGTGGTCTCTTTCTCAAAGTTATCTTATTGTACGGTCTTCACCCTTCTTATGATGACAGGAAATGATTCAGTGCCTGTGTGATGAAATGAAGTGAGATGAATGACACATACTGTGATGTATTATTAAGCTAACATTGACCTTCTGATGATAACGTCAGAAGGAAGATATCAAGCCATGATGTCAATGGTTGGGTGTCAGCAGCAGATGATGTCCATCATTGGGGATCCTTGATAGTTGAAGGGTATTTGTTTTTGTTTGTGTTTGTTTCACTGAAATCTTTTAGAAGAACATGGTAATTGGAAGTTGTCTCTTTTTAGCACATCAAAGTTTTGCTGCCGTGCTTGAATCCTTCAGTAATAATAAGGGTAACTTTAATACTGCATTCCATCCAAGAATCTTGTTCCCTAATTTTATCCTTTAAAGTCTGTGTAATCTCAAAGACGTCAGCAAATTTTGGTATCATCTGAATTGCTGGTTCTGTTTCACTCTCTTCTTTGTAATCTTTCTCTTTCTCTGTTGATGACTCAACAACTTCTTACAGTTTCTCATCTAGTAACACTTCTTTCTCCATAGTTTTCTATGTGTTCTGCTGCTTCATCAAGCATGTTGGCAAATCCTTCTTACTGTGTAAATGATTTTCCTAACTTTTCTGTTGATTCCCAGGAAGCCTTTAAAATCACTCATGACTGCAGGCCTTTACAATTTCTAATTTAATTAATCCACTGCAGCTTTGATGAATATTATTGTATCTGTAATAGTGAATGATTTCCAGTATGGCATTGTGTCTAGATTGGAGTCTGCATCAATTGCTGATCGAATGTTATCAAATACCAGGAAGGTGTATGTGGCCTTGACAAACTGAATGATGCCCTGGTCAAGGGGTTGAAGCAGTGAAGTTGTATTTGAAGTTGTAAACTTCTAGCTTCAACATTTTCATGTTTATAACAGTTCAGGTTGACTAGGTGCATTATCCATTATTAATAGGACTTTAAGTTCCAACCTTTCGTCTTGCAAATATTTTTTCACTTGTGGGATGAAACATGAGTTAAAAAAACCATCCAATAAATGAGGTGACTGCCACCCCTGCTTTCTGACAGTTTTTGAGAGCAAGTGAGTTCTTTGCCCTGCACACTACACATATTACTCTGGGCTTTATCACATGCCCTGCAGTGTTGCCACATAGTCAGAGTTCATCTGTCCTTCCATGTTTTATACCCTGGTACCTTCTTTGCACTGTTACGAATGTAGCTTCTATTGGGCATCTTCTTCCAGAAGAGCCCAGTTTCATTGCCGCTGAAGACGTCAGTTTATGATATCCTTTCTCCTTAATCAGTTCTAACACTGTCAGGAATGTGGCAGTAACTTCTTCATCAGCAGACTCAGCCTCTCCAGTAATTTTTATATTTTTCAGTCTAGATCTGTTCCTGAATCTGTGTAACCTTCCTTTGGGTGTGGGTGTGATCAGTCACTCAGTCATGTCCGTAACTTTTGTAGTTTGAGGTGCAACATCAAATCTAGCACAGATTTTCTTTTTCCTTCTTCACAATTTCACAGATAAAAGATTCATTCTTACTGTAGATCTTAGAAACCTTTTCACTTAAACAAAGCACTTCATGGCTTCTTTTTGGCGTATTCAAATCTCCAGCATCGCTACTCTTGGCCATTAATAAGTAAAATAAGAGTTACTTAAACATAAGCTCTGCAGTACAGTGACAGTCAATCTGGTAACCGAGGGGGCTACTGAATGACATACGGGAGGCATACATCATACAAAGGGATGATTCACATCCAGGGCAGCATAAATTGGGACAGTTCTCAAAATGATATGGAACTTAAAATTTATGAAATGTTTATTTCTGGAATTTTCCATTAGACTTCAGCTGACCACTGGTAACTAAAACCACAAAAAGCAAAACTGTGGATAAGGGAGACTACTGTAATGTCATTCCACTGTCATCTGCCAGGATTAAAGTAGTGTATTCGGTTACTCTGTAGTCAAAACAACCAAGCCCTAGTCCAGACTGCTGTAAGACAAGAGCTCATTGCACTGCCCCTTTTGTTCTGCCCAGGCAGAGGTAGCTTTTCCTTTTGTTGTTTGACTGATAGTTTGGAGGAAATAGTGGCTCTTTTGTAAAAAGTAACCAGATTAGGTTATTTGTAATAAGCCAACTAATATCAGTAATCCTTGCCATTGAAATGAAGTATTATTCAGAACAGTAGTTATATTTTTACTGTGCCATTGTGATTTTCTATACAGAAACACCCAAGATTCATTATATCTATTTTTTAAATTTATAGCTCTTTAACTATATCCAAGATTTCACTGCTGGGGCTCTGCTGGTGGCTCAGTGCTAGAAAATCTGCCTACCAGTGCAAGAGATAAGGGTTCGAGGGTTCAAGCCCTGGTCCAGGAAGATCTCCTGGAGAAGAAAATGGCAACCCACTCCAATGTTCTTGCCTGGAAAACCCCATGGACAGAGAAGTCTAGCAGGCTGTAGTCCATGGTGTTCCAAAGAGTCGGACATGACCAAGTGACTGAACAATAAGATTTCACTGGCAGGATTGTAGGCCAGGCTTGATGTTTTATTAGAGATCCATGATATAGTACTTAAAAGCACTTCCTTTAGTTCATAGCTTCTGTTCAAGAATTTTTACTGTCCAAAAAGGTACTGCTACCATTTGCAATCGTTCCTCAAAAATGTGAACCACTCTCAGTATAACTCTTAACAAAACATATGGCATCTGTGTGCTGAAAATTACCAAAAGCACATTGCTTACAGCTGGCTTTTCACCTTGGTTCCAAGTGCTCGTGTACAGAATATGGACCTCATGTTCCATCTCTCTCTTTGAATGATGTAGGAGCTTTAAGCTTTCCTGGGTTAGTTTGTATATTGAGTATTACAAAGAGAAGTCATTCTGCCTTGCTTTGGCTCTAATTGCAGAAAGTGAAGTCACCGCTTTTGCTGTCTTGGATCAAGACCAGAAAGAAATTGTTGATACCAATGGAGCTGGAGATGCATTTGTTGGAGGTACAGACTCATTTATATGATTCTTACTTATAAGTTAAACATTTCCTTTAACCCTCTCTTTGCCACATGGGCAAGATTTTTTAATTTAATAACTTTTAATTTCTTCTTTTAAAGAATTAACTCCTGATATTTTTTCCATATGTTTCTATCATTTTTATGAAGGGTATATTACTATAGAAAAATACATATTTTAGGCTTAAAGGTAATTTACTGTTATGCTATAGCCCAGTCATTTTCACAAGATTAATTGTGTCTGTCAGAATATTGCATAAACAAGCTGCATCAAGTATAGTACATAGTATATTCATAGCCCTTCAAGCTGAAATGTTAACACATTGCTGTTCTTTAAAACAAGTTGTGAATATTAATAGTATGCTAATAACTAAGGATGATGTCTTTGGATTATATCCTTTGATTGTATCATCTGTTTCTAAAACAATGGTTGGATGTTTATAAGAACTAAGTCTTTTTTGGAGTGAGTAGTCAAAAATAAAATCAAGAAAATTGGCAGAGTCTTAGCTTCCTGACTTAGGGATTCCCTGGTGGCTCAGACAGTAAAGGGTCTGCCTGCAATGCGGGAGACTCCAGTTTGATCCCTGGGTCAGGAAGATTCCCCTGGAGAAGAAAATGGCAACCCACTCCAGTATTCTTGCATGAAAAATCCCATGGACAGAAAGCCTGGCACACTACAGTCCATGGGGTTGCAAAGGGTCAGACACAGCTGAGTAACTTCATTTTCACTTGGCTTCCTGACTTAGGTTGATGTAAAATCTGATTCGTAAGTTCTGAACTCTTTCTAGCTAAGTGTAGTTAAGCTAGGTTAAGATCTCTAGAAAGCTTTAGATTCTGAGTGATAGCCCAAAAGAGTCCCTCCTGATCTTTAGTTCTCATAACATCAAAGAAAGAAAGGCAAATGGAACTGACCCTTGTCCTTCTTTCCTTGGAGTATAATTTGAATTATGGGAAACTTATTTGAGATTATGTAATGGTTTTAACTTAGTATTGTTTAAAATATTTATTCTTTTTATTTTAATATTCTATTTCACTAGCATAAATTTTTCAAGTTTCCTTCTTTGAAACTTTTCATTACTAGTCTTAAACTGTTAACCATAAGACTGGTAGCATGCACCATGCCCTGTTCTTTGGAAAGAGTACATGTGCATACAACAAATGATGTGCTACTTTGCTGTCATTCATGTATCTTTTATTTCTTGGCTCTGAAAGTTTTCACCATTGATTATAGTATTTTGCAGCTGTTTTTTCTATTCCATGCTGCTTCAGAGGTCTAATACCATGTAAAATCTAATACCGTGTAACCTAAAAACACCTTATCCAGAATTGGGTCAAGTTCTGTAATACGTTAAGGAGACACTATTGATTTCCTGGTTAAAAATTGGTTAAACCAGTAATCTTAGTACAGAAACTTATAAACTTATAACTTTTGTGTGTATTATTTAAGCATTTAAAAATACTTACCACAGTTAGAATTCTCTTTCTTTACTATTTAGTTTGGTACCTCCTGAGGCCACCATAAATATAATGATGATGATATGATGATGGTGGCCTAATTAGCCACTACTTCTGATCCTCAGGCCTGGGTTTCCTAGCCTTGCAACAGCAATTCCATTATAGACCCTTGCTGCTGCTAAGTTGCTTCAATCGTGTCCAACTCTGTGTGACCCTATAGACGGCAGCCCATCAGGCTCCCCCATCCCTGGGATTCTCCAGGCAAGAACACTGGAGTGGGTTGCCATTTCCTTCCCCAATGCATGAAAGTGAAAAGTTAAAGTGAAAGTGAAGTTGCTCAGTCGCATCCGACTCTTGGCCACCCCATGGACTGCAGCCCACCAGGCTCCTCCATCCATGGGACTTCCCAGGCAAGGTACTGGAGTGGGTTGCCATTGCCTTCTCCATAGACCCCTAACCTCCTATAATGTTTCCAGTACAAGGTAGGAATATGTAGACTTTCTGAGGAAGAGAAAAGTCATTCTTAGGATACGAAAGAAGGAACAGCCAGTACCCATTTGTATTATGGTTAGAGCGATAAATAAACTATATCATCAAAGCAGTTGGGCTCCTCGAGGATTTTCAGCCTGTTTATCTTGTTTTTCTTACTCAACCTCATTATATACTTATGGTTGGGGTACAGTGAGGTAAATAAAAAGGAAAGAGTGTGGAAGAGGGACCTGCAAACTTTTTTATCCTAAAGGGCCAGGTAGTAAATATGTTAGGCTTTGCAAACCATATATAGGCTATATCGCATATTCTCCTCATTTGTTTTCTGGCTTGTTTCTTGTTTTGTTTTTTCATTTTTTACAGTACTCTAAAAATGTGAAAACCTTTCTTCGCTCTCCAACTGTAAAAAAGCAGACCACAGGCTGGGTCAGACCCTTAGGCTATGGTTTGCCAACCCCTTTTGTAATATGTTGGCAGCTTCCTTGCTTGATTCACTTTCATCATACCCTGGATTTCACTACAGTGTTGAAATCAGTATTGAGAAAGTGGAAGACAGGCTGAAACTAGGCAGAAGTTTACTGGTAAAACCTCAATTCAGTTCAGTTCAGTCGCTCAGTCATGTCCAACTCTGCGCCCCCATGGACTGCAGCATGCCAGGCCTCCCTATCCATCACCAACTCCCGGAGTTTACCCAAACTCATGTCCATTGAGTCGGTGATGCCATCCAACCATCTCATCTTCTGTCGTCCCCTTCTCCTCCTGCCTTCAATCTTTCCCGGCACCAGGGTCTTTTCCAATGAGTCAGCTCTTCGCATCAGGTGGCCAAAGTATTGGAGTTTCAGCTTCAACATCAATCCTTCCAATGAACACCCAGGACTGATCTCCTTTAGAATGGACTGGTTGGATCTCCTTGCAGTTCAAGGGACTCTCAAGAGTCTTCTCCAATAGCACAGTTCAAAAGCATCAATTTTTCTGCACTCAGCTTTCTTTATAGTCCAACTCTCACATCCATACATGACTACTGGAAAAACCATAGCCTTGACTAAACAGACCTTTGTCGGCAAAGTAATGTCTGTGCTTTTGAATATGCTATCTAGGTTGGTCATGACTTTCCTTCCAAGGAGTAAGCGTCTTTTAATTTCATGGCTGCAGTCACCATCTGCAGTGATTTTGGATCCCCAAAAATAAAGTCAGCCACTATTTCCACTGTTTCTATCTATTTCCCATGAAGTTATGGGAACAGATGCCATAATCTTCGTTTTCTGAATGTTGAGCTTTAAGCCAACTTTTTCACTCTCCTCTTTCACTTTCATCAAGAGGTTCTTTAGTTCTTCACTTTCTGCCATAAGGGTCATGTCATCTGCATATCTCAATTAGATATCCATTTTTTTCATTTAACCCTACTCTCATTGCTTCACAAGATAATCAGATCCTGAAAGACTGAGTCATGCTATGAGATAAATAATACTATTTTAACAAAGAATTCCCTGAATTTTAATAAGTGTTATTAAATTCCCTGAATTCTTTAATAAGAATTTTAATAAGTGTTCCGTGGTGGCTCAGAGGATAAAGCATCGGCCTGCCATGCAGGAGACTCAGGTTTGATCCCTGGGTTGGGAAGATCCCCTGGAGAAGGAAATGGCAACCCACTCCAGTATTCTTGCCTGGAGAATCCCATGGATAGAGTAGCCTGGCGGGATACAGACCACGGGGTTGCAAAGAGTCAGACGCGACTAAGTGGGTTCACTTCACTTAACAAAGAATACTAATGTTGGCTAATTCAGCACATTCTGTTTACTTAAGTCAAGCTATACAGTAATAGCAATAAGTAACACGTAGTGCCCCAAGCCAGTTGATATCCTAGGCACTTTACGTATATTAACTCATTTAATGTTCATAAAAGCTCCTGGATAAGTTATATTTAACCCCATTTTACTGATAATAAAGCTGAGACACAGAAGGGTTGGGTAACTTGCCCAAAGTCTCATAGCTAGAAAGTAACAGAGATAGGCAGTATGAACTGTTCTGCTTCTCTAAATGTTTAGGGAAATCTCATCATTAGGACTCAGAACCACACCAGCCTTTCTAATAATAATTGGTTATTCGAAGAGAATTTTCCTGTCATCTGCATAGATGACTTCATTTATTGAACAGGAGCTTTTGTTATCTGATAGGATTCTGAGAACTCTAGGGTAAAATTGTTGCAGAAAAGAAAGAGAAGGGAAAGGGGAAGAGAATCGAAGAACTGGAATCCCCGGTGAGTTTGAACTGGGAACTTCTTGCTAAGCAGTGGAATTGATGGCGCTACAGAGATACTGAAAAACAGATCATAAAGTTGCTTGGCCAGCATGGAATCTGAATGGAGGGAGTTATATGAATCAACTATTTAACAGCACCAGGCTGATGCATCTATCTTACAATAGAGATGGTCTTGTTAGTTTGAAAAGTAAAAAATCCATTGGTTAAAATCCCCTACTTCCATCTCTATACCTGGGAAAGCATACTCCTTTGGCTTGAACATGAATGGAGAGGCAGTGGCAACGTTTGTATGTATTATGTAGTTTCTTTTTTGTGCTTTATTGCCTGATTAATACACCTCCTTTCTGATTGACACATTTTATCTTTAGATGGTTAAAATATTCCTCCTATTACATTCAAGTTTTGCTGGCTTAAAAGCATTTCTTTCTTTTGTGAATTTGCATAACTGTATTCCAGTCCCAAATTTAAGTTCTTAGATAAATGATGACTTCACCTACCATGTGGTGATATTGCATATCACAATACCAGAGTGCCATGTATTCTTATTAGCCACATAAAAGGGACATGACTACGTCATTGATGTATAATTTTAAAATGACTACCCCAAGTGTACATAAATTAAATTCATAGTTCCATCTTAAGGGTTTAGTGACAGTGACGAATACCTCTGACCTCTACAAGCATACCTCCTTGTTCTGTTTGTAGATCTTAAGCACTTTTCTTATGTGTCACTAGCCAGCCCTGATGGAACTGCCCTTTTCACATTCTCCCTCAAAAGCCCGAGCACTACGATTGTACCCTTGGAAATGGAGACAATTCTATAATCTCTAAGTATGATTTCCTAATTTCCCAGGTCAGTAGGAAATTTCTTCCTGTTGTCCTGCTGTGCTTTGTCACAGCAGGTCTGCCTTTTCATTTGGAACCCTCTTTGTCACTGCCATAGTAACAAATGGAAACACTGAGAACATTTTGTGACAGGCACTGTCATTGTTCCCAGTGAAATCCCTTCCCCTGTGTCTTCCCAGTAAATGAAACTGAGAAGAAAAATCATAACAAATACCATGAAAGGGGCCTAATCAATATGTTCCCAGTGGGCTGTCAATACCAGCTTGTGTTAATCTAAGATGATTTAGTCATATGTTTCATGGCAGCTGTAGGAATATGGACTAGATTTGCTAATCATTTTTAGACTGAGTACACCTTTGACAGATTATTCCCAGGCACATATATATTAATATAACTCTCAGATAAAAGATTAGAGACCTCACTCAAGGGCCAGCATTCTTAGGATTTAAAAAGCTTCATTAAATAATGGTTAAAAGCCATATATAGCTTAGAACAGTTTATTTTGAATGATAGTAGAGTAACTGTGCTGCCTTTAATATTTTTATTTTCAAATTTCTCATGATAGCTTTTGCAGGGAAAATGAATTTTCCTAAAAGATATTACCTATAATATGCAAATAACTTTTAAAGCTACTTAGCAATCACAATGTAAATAATTATCCTATTTCTCATCTAATAAACAGGAGCATTAACTTCACTTTCTAACTTATGTTCAGAAAAGATGTTTTTTTTTTTTAAATGATTTAAGTTTCTAGAGCAGAGATACTACTTCCTTTTCAAATAGCACCTGTCTATATTTCTAAAAATCATAGGGAATCTAAATTATGTTTGTATTTTCTATTCTCACCTTGCCTTTTGTTCCAAAACATTTGTATTAATAGCTTACTCTCCCATTTTTCTAAACTGCTGCTTTATTATGCTACGCAAAGAAGTGATGCAGAATTCTTATGATTTTTTTTTTTTTCCTGCACAACCCCCTTCCTTTGCTATCAACTCAGAGGACTAGAAAATAGCTTGGTACATGTTGACTATATCATTTCTCACACTTCTTTATGACACACTGTATGCAGAAGATTTACTTGTGCATGGTAACCGAGAAGGTTGCTGCATATTCCTACCATATCCCACAGCAACAACAATCCCTTCTCTGTCTTTTATCTCTAGCAGGATGTCTTTAGTGTTCAATTTCTTAAGCAGTTTCCCTTAAAACCATTAAATGAGGTATAGAATACACTCGGCCATTTGTTGTACAGTTGCTCAGTCATCTCTGACTCTTTGTGATGCCATGAATGGCAGCACACCAGACTTGGTCATTAGGAATTTGACATACAACACAGACATCAACTCAAGTTCATGCAAGAGGGAAGGGAAAAGAGATTCACACCTTGCACAGTCCTAGGATTCTTCATGACATGCTATGCTGATGTTTCACATCTAGAGATTTCAATAAGCTGACATTGGACCAGGACCAAATTTCATGAACCTTGCAAAAGATTATTTAAGCCTTTGTTTGTCTAAAGAGGTAAAGATGATCCTCAAGCCTTAACAAAAAAGAGAAATAACTTTCATTCACATGGGATACAGGATGATTTTAGGATAAAGTCTGAAATTTCTCACCATTAGAAATGTTCCCTCAAAGATATAGTATCTTGGATGGCCTCCATCTAGAAGCAATTGTTAATAGATAATGGAATTCAAAGCACTTTGTCTTCTGGAGATTTGGATAATTTAGAGACAGGCTGAGCCGTGTAGGCTATCAGATCCTGAAACTTACATATGAACCTTGTTATTGTTTAGTTGCTAAGTCATGTCCAACTCTTTTGTGACTCCAAAAAGAGTCTGGCAGGCTCCTCTCTCTGTGGGATTTCCTAGGCAGGAATACTGGAGTGGATTGCCATTTCCTTTTCCAGGGTATCTTTTACGACCCAGGAATCAAACCCACGTCTCCTGCATTGCAGGTGGATTCTTTACACTGAGTCACCTGGGAAGCCCAAAGATCAACCTTACATTTCCTGTATTTGAAGGCTATTGAGAAATGCTTATTCTAAGGAAACAACATTGGTATTTACAAGATTTCATTTGGTAGAAGAGGGCAGAAGAAATATCATCAGCAAAACTTTCTGAAGTTGATTTTCTTAGAAGTGACATGACAAAATTTATGTGTGTAAGTTTTCCAACTTTTAACGTTTGTGTGTCAAATAGAACTAAATTTGAATCCAGCAGCAGTTTATGCTGCTATTATATGGATTTGGTCAATGTTACCTACCTTATCTGTCTGATTCATACAGCCAGTATCATTTAGGTTTTGCTGTGTAACACACCACCCTCAAAACTTAGTGACCTGAAAAACAACCATTTATTTAGCTCCACAAATCTGTGAATTGACAGCTGGGCCCAGGCTCAACTGGGAGTTCCTCTAGTCTCAGAGGTTCGAGAGATTAAGTAATTTGCCCAAGGTCACAGTGAAAGCCAGGATTCGAACTTAAAGTTTGACTGCAAAGTTCTTAACTCTGATCATTTTGTTATACTCAATTCCATTAGTATATCCTCTTGCCTTCCCCTCCAAATGAGGAGAAATATCCAAAGTGCCTTTCTAACCACTAGTCTGTAGACTGGGACCAGTCGACAGAAATTTCATCAGTCAATAGCAAAATGAAAAAAAAGGTAGGAGCAGTATAGTAAGTTTTCACAAAGCTAAATAATTCAATTGGAAATCTTGTCTCAGCAATGTTTGAATTTGTTACCATGTGCCTTTATTGGCTTTGTTATTAGTATAATCAAATAAATTATTAGAAACAACATCCAAACTATATGAAAACTTGTATGAAGTCTAACCTCTGTTGTCAGATGGCTGTTTACTGTCAACAGAGGTCTGAATAAAACAAAAATTTATCGACATGATCTCTAAATTCACAGCTATTATCCCATCAGATATGAGTTCCCAAACCTGGGGTATGAACACAGGATCTTAATTTATTTTTCATTTAATTATCTAGTTTCCATTGACATTTTATGAAGTTAAGATATGTACCTTTTATATCTAGCCCATGAAATAAATGGCAAATTAAAACTAGTCTCTGATAATGAGTGATGTTGAGCATCTTTTCATGTGTTTGTTAGCCATCTGTATGTCTTCTTTGGAGAAATGTCTATTTAGTTCTTTGGCCCATTTTTTGATTGGGTCATTTATTTTTCTGGAGTTGAGCTGTAGAAGTTGCTTGTATATTCTCGAGATTAGTTGTTTGTCAGTTGCTTCATTTGCTATTATCTTCTCCCATTCTGAAGGCTGTCTTTTCATCTTGCTAATAGTTTCCTTTGATGTGCAGAAGCTTTTAAGGTTAATCAGGTCCCATTTGTTTATTTTTGCTTTTATTTCCAATATTCTGGGAGGTGGGTCATAGAGGATCCTGCTGTGATGTATGTCAGAGAGTGTTTTGCCTATGTTCTCCTCTAGGAGTTTTATAGTTTCTGGTCTTATGTTTAGATCTTTAATCCATTTTGAGTTTATTTTTGTGTATGGTGTTAGAAAGTGTTCTAGTTTCATTCTTTTACAAGTGGTTGACCAGAGTTCCCAGCACCACTTGTTAAAGAGATTGTCTTTAATCCATTGTATATTCTTGCCTCCTTTGTCGAAGATAAGGTGTCCATATGTGCGTGGATTTATCTCTGGGCTTTCTATTTTGTTCCATTGATCTATATTTCTGTCTTTGTGCCAGTACCATACTGTCTTGATAACTGTGGCTTTGTAGTAGAGCCTGAAGTCAGGTAGGTTGATTCCTCCAGTTCCATTCTTCTTTCTCAAGATCGCTTTGGCTATTCGAGGTTTTTTGTTTTTCCATACAAATTGTGAAATTATTTGTTCTAGCTCTGTGAAGAATGCTGTTGGTAGCTTGATAGGGATTGCATTGAATCTATAGATTGCTTTGGGTAGTATACTCATTTTCACTACATTGATTCTTCCAATCCATGAACATGGTATATTTCTCCATCTGTTAGTGTCCTCTTTGATTTCTTTCACCAGTGTTTTATAGTTTTCTATATATAGGTCTTTAGATTCTTTAGGTAGATGTATTCCTAAGTATTTTATTCTTTCCGTTGCAATGGTGAATGGAATTGTTTCCTTAATTTCTCTTTCTGTTTTCTCATTATTAGTGTATAGGAATGCAAGGGATTTCTGGGTGTTGATTTTATATCCTGCAACTTTACTATAGTCATTGATTAGTTCTAGTAATTTTCTGGTGGAGTCTTTAGGGTTTTCTATGTAGAGGATCATGTCATCTGCAAACAGTGAGAGCTTTACTTCTTCTTTTCCAATTTGGATTCCTTTTATTTCTTTTTCTGCTCTGATTGCTGTGGCCAAAACTTCCAAAACTATGTTGAATAGTAATGGTGAAAGTGGGCACCCTTGTCTTGTTCCTGACTTTAGAGGAAATGCTTTCAATTTTTCACCATTGAGGATAATGTTTGCTGTGGGTTTGTCATATATAGCTTTTATTATGTTGAGGTAGGTTCCTTCTATTCCTGCTTTCTGGAGAGTTTTTATCATAAATGGATGTTGAATTTTGTCAAAGGCTTTCTCTGCATCTATTGAGATAATCATATGGTTTTTATTTTTCAATTTGTTAATGTGGTGTATTACATTGATTGATTTGCGGATATTGAAGAATCCTTGCATCCCTGGGATAAAGCCCACTTGGTCATGGTGTATGATCTTTTTAATGTGTTGTTGGATTCTGATTGCTAGAATGAGGTACCATTTCACACCAGTCAGAATGGCTGCAATCCAAAAGTCTACAAGTAATAAATGCTGGAGAGGGTGTGGAGAAAAGGGAACCCTCTTACACTGTTGGTGGGAATGCAAACTAGTACAGCCACTATGGAGAACAGTGTGGAGATTCCTTAAAAAACTGGAAATAGACATGCCTTATGATCCAGCAATCCCACTGCTGGGCATACACACTGAGAAAACTAGAAGGGAAAGAGACACGAGTACCCCAATGTTCATCGCAGCACTGTTTATAATAGCCAGGACATGGAAGCAACCTAGATGTCCATCAGCAGATGAATGGATAAGAAAGCTGTGGTACATATACACAATGGAGTATTATTCAGCCATTAAAAAGAATACATTTGAATCAGTTCTAATGAGGTGGATGAAACTGGAGCCTATTATACAGAGTGAAGTAAGCCAGAAAGAAAAACACCAATACAGTATACTAACGCATATATATGGAATTTAGAAAGATGGTAACAATAACCCTGTGTACGAGACAGCAAAAGAGACACTGATGTATAGAACAGTCTTATGGACTCTGTGGGAGAGGGAGAGGGTGGGAAGATTTGGGAGAATGGCATTGAAACATGTAAAATATCATGTATGAAATGAGTTGCCAGTCCAGGTTCGATGCACGATACTGGATGCTTGGGGCTGGTGCACTGGGACGACCCAGAGGGATGGAATGGGGAGGGAGGAGGGAGGAGGGTTCAGGATGGGGAACACATGTAAACCTGTGGCGGATTCATTTTGATATTTGGCAAATCTAATACAATTATGTAAAGTTTAAAAATAAAATAAAATTTAAAAAATAAAAAAAAAATAAATAAATAAAAATAATAAATAAATAAAACCAGTCTCTGTCATTAAGTGCTCTTAGAATTTTAAAACCACCCTGCTGTGAAGAACTGTCAGTTGATCAAATACAGGTTTTTGAATTGAGTTAAATAGTAACAAAATTACTTATCTTGCATATGAATTGAAGCATAAATAATCTTACTATCATCTCCTTATTCTCACAGCTATGACTTTGTCCTGATGTGCCTTTTTGTTTTTAATTATTATTGCTTAAGATATTAGTGCTGAAAGGGAGTATTTTTTTAAATCATGTTTCCTGGTTTTCAGGTTTTCAAACTGTTTTCAATAGTGAAACCATGTTCAAATGAGGTCTTATCTGAATCAAAATGAAATTAGGTTAAACAAATCCCCCATATGACCTTATCCACATTTTATTTAGCAGTTCATAAAAGAGTTCCCTTGAATGGGTTGATGTTAGTTATGAAAACCTAACATGATCTGTTAAAAAGCCCCCATTTGATGGATGAGGAAAGTGAGACCAAAGAAAGGGAGTTAATTGCAAATATGCAATACTAGAAGCTAGATCTCCTAATTCATTAATTCATGATCCAGTAGTTACATATGTTCATAAGCCAAATGAAAGTTGTCAGTTAAGTACGCCTTTTGGAAATACATAGGTCAAGAGTCAATACCCCAAATGGATAGAAGCCTTTGATGTAGTTTTTTTTGTTTTTGGTGTGTGGGTATCCAAGATGTTAAAGCTTTCACAGTAAAGAGAAGCATGTGCTAAACTTTTATTTTGGGAACCACATCAAGAGCTCACAGGTTAGGTTTAGAATTCAGATTCTAATCTCATCGTGTACATTTTTGTTACATAAGGAGTAATGATCATTACAGCAGTATTTTGAAAGGGGTTGGGGTGTAAGGGCACCTTATCCATACAAGTAAAACATACTGCTTTCTGGTACTCTTTAGGAGCTTCTTTTCTGAATTAGGAGCATTGAAAGGTTTTCTTGGTTTGGGATTTTTTTTTTTTTCATAATTCAAATGTAATATCCCACACCATGTTAATAGAGTTTGACAAGTTTCCAGTTTCAGATACCAGAAAGAGGAAATAAGTTATCCTCATTGTTACAGCACTGATCGCTGCCTGTGTATTATACCATACTGCTCAGTCGCTGTCTTTGTGTGGGAGAGCATATTGTGCTGAGCTATCATAAAGGAACCTTCGCTCTGAATTGACTTCCTGTCCATGTCAGTCACTACACCATCTGACACCACTTAGGCTTTGGTTTTCATTATGCAAATATCTGCTAGGTCAGACCTTACCCTGACAGGCACAGTAGCTTTTTAAGTTATTTCAAAACTTAATGTTTGTTGGTTTCCTTTTTCCAGAAAAATCTGTGTTTTTTAACGTATGAGTCACAAGTTGTTTAAGTTCATGACTAGCTGGTAGTCAATATGAAGTCAAAACAAAATTTTACTAACTAAACTACATAGAAAATGAAAGGAAAAAAAAAAGCTTCTGTCTCAGGCTTTTTCAGCAGGGGGAAACCATTACTTTGTCACATCTGGGTAGTCTAAGCCAGCCAAATTGAAGTGGGAATTTCCTGCCATATGTTAGTTCTTTGAGCAACCTGTGAACATCTAAAAGAGGGTATATGAGTTCTTGTTTGGTAGAGCTGTAGCCACTGTGGAGGCTTGCTCCTAATAGGTAGCAGACATTTTTATGTACTGCCACTCATCAGGAGGTTGTGTAGTCTGTCTATAGCTAACAGTGTTTGCTCTTGTTAAATACGTTAATTTGGAAGACCTAATTTGGAAGGTAGAACATCAGGTCTCAGATACTATGGCAAGAGTGAACACTGTGAATTCCCAAATTTTGGTGATAGTTTTGTTTCATTAATAAAAAGAAGGTAAGACTGAATCACCATGGGTATTCCAGATAACTTGAATAAGGTTATTTTATAAAGTCAGTGAAGACCAAAATAAGCCACTTAATATAAAGGAAAATAAAGATTCTGAAAAGGCAGAAGAAATATCAAGTATTTACATCAGCTTTCTATTCAGATGCACATGGGAATTAGGAAGTAAAAATTTCATTCAAAAGAGTTGCACACAAAAGGTAGAAATGCTTTATCCATTTGAAACAAGAGACATTTTTAAGGGGGAAAAAAAAGGCTTTCCACATGATCTCACTGTTTTTGTCATCCTCTGTAAGGGAAAATATTGACATTTGCCAGACTGTTTGCTCCAGCTTTCTGATCTCCTGCAGTTTATTTTTATAACAACCTTATCGATGGGCCTCTTACCCAGCTCTCTAGGTTTAACTGAGTTGAGTCGATTTGTTACCACAGCTTCAAGTAGCTGTTACAGAACAAGCAAGACATCCTAATAAAGCTGTAAATGTGTTTACTCAAACAGAGTATTGATTTTACTTGGAGAGGGAGAAGCTGGTGCTTAGCACAGGGTCAGGGTGGATGAATTTCACTGCAGTTTTTCATTGTCATCTGTCATGGTTGTGAGACACTAAGTAAAGCCATCAGAGGATAATTAGAAGTACCAGAAATTTAGCCCCTAAAATCAGTTAACCGCCTGGGAGTTTTGTAGCTTAATTAACTTTTATTTAAAATTTCCTCTAGTAATAATAATCAAGCATTTTTAATGGTGCTTTCAGATAGAGCAAGATTTCAAGGTTGTGACTTGTTAAATATATAAATTTAATGGCTAAGGTTTTTTCAGACTTTTTTTCATTCTTGTAATTTAAGCTAACATTAGAACACAATGTAAGGAGACAGTGATCTGTACTTATATCAACAGACATACATGGTCTTTCTGAAAAATCAATTTTAAAGAAACAGTAAAGCAATTAGAAAGTAATTAAAACACATCCTATTAAGGAAAAAAATTACCCAGTTAGCATCTTTAGTAATCCTAAATGGTTTTGTAGTGCAGCATGACCTGGACGCATAAAACTGTAAATGCCACCCTTGTTTCTTAATACCTTCCTTCATTAAAGACGAATCTAAAATATTCTAGCTTGCTATAAGTCGTTATCTTGAAGATAAAAGTTGATTGCACAACTGTGAAAAAGACAAGAGTCAGATTAAGAAGTTACTTACCTTCTATAAAAACTATATGAGCTATTGAATTTGATAAAAGGTGCTCATATAAACACTTTACTTGCCTCCTTGCAAATGACTAGAAAAAGTCACAGTTGAAATGAAATAAACCTAGGATGATGAACATAAACTGAAAATTTATCAAAAATAAGTTTTACCATTATAGATTCTTTTAATTAGTCTTTTCCTCATCTTCTACAGTCATTTATTTGCTGCCTTATAAGAAACTCATGCTTTCTTGCACTACTGCCCAGCTTACCTAAATGACTCATTAAAATGATGATATCTGAGGAATGACCATTTCTAAAGCCTAGGAGTAACAGACTCTGTCAAAAAAAACAGTGAAAGATATTGAAGCATTTTCTTTGCCTTTGAAATGCTATATAGTTATAAGCCAAATTCTACCCTGAGTTAAACTTTTAAACCTTGAAGTAGCAGATTGTAAAATTTTGTTATGTAACTGGGCACCACTAGAGCTTCTTCTTTTAATTTTTCAGAGGGTAGAGGAAGAAATTGATTTTTCACAGCTGTATTTCCATCTTTATTCTATGTTGAAGTAGTCAAAGGCAGAGGAAAAGGAAAGGATATAGATTTATGATTATAATATATCATTCTGTTTTTTATATTTCAAAATCCCTACAATACAGTAATTAATTTTGTTCTCTTCATTTCTAGAGAATGATAGCTATGTGAGAAAGCTTGTTGTCATGGAAGCAAGGAGTGGTGCAGGATCTAGTAGGGCAGCCATACTTTGGCTTCATCTGACTCCTTTGGTCAAAGGAACAGAAACCCATTTCATCTAGCTCAGAATAAGGATTGTTTTTTAAGGAAGCACATTAGCATTAAAGGAGACATTATAACATAGTGGTTAAGACAGTGGGTCAAAAGATGTGGATTTGAGTCCTGGTTCTGCCATTAACTAGTTGTGGAACTAGTTACTTGACGTCTCTGAGCCTCAGTTTTCGCATCTATGAACAGAGGACAAAGTAACTCTCATTTGGGTTATTGTAAAGGTTGAATGTAACAATGTTTACAAAGCACAATACATAATACTTAGTAAGGACTCATTAAGTGTTACCTGTCATAAAAGGAATCTCAGGCAAGAACCATGACTGGACAGGTTTTTGCTGAGAATGGAGCCAGATGATGATTCTAGAACCCAACAGTTCTAGAGACCTCAACAGCAGAAATTCATGGATCTTTACTCCAGTGCTTACGCACTAATGTTACTCAGCTTCACTGTATCTCTGCTTCTTCCTTCTTGGTCTTTCTTTTTTTTCCATTCTGGCTCCTAAAAGAGAACACCAGGTTAGCTCAATTTAGTTCTTGTGCCATTCATAAATAGGACACTGGAAGAATATCTTGGGTCAGATGTCCTGGCCTCCTGGCCTTGATCCAGGGGTTGATTTGTGTGCTCAAAATACATCAACTGACTCCCTCAACAATGCTGAAGGTGAAGCAGTTTTTCTTAAAAGGGTGATGGATGGAGCCTTTAAAGGGCTACATGTACATATATGCCTTGTCTTTACCCTTTTTCTCGTACTTAGAGTTCTGAAAATGTTCCCTACAGCATGATCCATCTATCACACAACACATGGAACATCAAACACCTTATATCTTTAGCTAGAAATCTAGGGATCATACTCAATATTTTCTTTTCCCTCTGTTCAAACCTTCAGTGAGTTCTTTTGACTCAATTTTAAGGATATATCTCATATCAACTCATCTCAAATCCATCTGTTTTTCTGCTTTATCAGATCTACCACTTTAACTCAGGCCTGTTTTTTACTTACTACAGTAGCTTCCCATGTGCTTAGTCTCTCAGTCATGTCCAACTCTTTGTGACCCCATGCACTGTAGCTCTCCAGGCTCCTCTGTCTATGGGATTCTCCAGGCAAGAATACTAGAGTGGGTTGCCATGCCCTCCTCTAGAAGATCTTCCCAACCCAGGGATCAAACCTAGGTCTTTGGCATTTACCATCTGAGCCACCAGGGAAGGGAATTCTGCCTGGCCAAATTCTGAAAATCGTCAAGACAAGGAACTCCTTTCTATATCTGTTCCATTTTCTTCGTTCTGGAATAGGAATGTCTATGATTATTATCATATGCCTATCCCACCACTGCATTTGGAAAGCAGGAGCCCTGTTGATGTCTTGTCTCTCTGATTCACAGATGCAAAGGAATTTTACCCCAGGGTTTTGACCTGTTGCTGATTTAGATGATCTAGATGAGATTTGGGACTTTTAAACTGATGATGTTTGGACGAGAGTTTAAACTTTAGGTTTGAGGCTTTGGGGAATATTAGGGTAGGGTGAATATATTTTGCACAGGGGACAGACATAAATTTTGGGGTCCAGAAGGCAGACTGTAGTGGGCTAAAGGTCACCTCCATAAAGATATGTCCATATCTTAATCCCCAGAACCTTTGAATGTTACCTTATTTGGCAAAAGGGTCTTACAGATGTAATTAAGTTTAGGCTCTTCATATGAAATTATCCTGGATTATCTCAGTGGGCTTGAAATTACAACAAAAATGTCCTTATAAGAGAGAGGCATAGGGGGATTAAATACACAGAGCAGAAGTTACTGTGAGGACAGAGCAGACAGGGAGATGTGGCCATAACCCAAGGAATGCCAATAGCCACCCAAAGCTGGAAGAAGCAAGGGGAGATTTTCCTCTAGAGCCTTTGGAGGGATCATGGGCCCTTGATTTTGGACATCTGGCCACAACAACCATGAGAGAATAAATGTCTGATATGTTAGGTCACCTAGTTTGTAAGGAAACTAATACAACTAGTAAACATTTTAAAGGGTTTTGCACTTTTAAAAAACATTCTGAAGAAAATCTGCATAAATTTCACCTTTGCTTGCATGCTCTAGCTATGCAAGCCTTCTTTCAGGCCTTAGACACTTTGTACATGGAATTCCCTTGGCCTGGAATGCTCTTCCCTACTTTGCATGGCAGTGTCTTTGCCATCCTCAGTCTCAGCTTAACAGTTTTCTCTAATCATTCTGTCTGACATGGCTCCATTCACTCTTCTGTACTGCTGCACATAGTCATTTTCCTAATAGCACTTAACATTCTCTGGAATTATCTTACTTATTAACTTACTCACTGACTTATTGCTTCTTAAAAAATCTCCCCCATTAAAATACAAGCTTTAAGAGAATAGGGTCTCTATGTGTCTTATTCTCCAGTGTATCCTCAGGATCCACCACAGTACCTGGCAGAGAATAGACAGTAAATATTCACTGTATGATATAAAGTCAGTTAATCACACACATAGTTAGAACCAACTTACCTCCTACATCAAATAAACTTAGTATATCTAAGAACTTGGCTATTGAGGGATTTTGTCAGAAAAGGAATGAGTCAGGAAATAGCAGGTTAGACCATACTTTAGTATTAGGGCACCTTCACCTAAGATTAAACTGTGCTACTTAAATGACCACTGATAGAAGGTTGGATAAAGAAGATGTACAATGGAATATTACTCAGCCAGTAAAAAGAGTAAAATAAAGCCATGTGCAGCAACATGGATAGACCTAGAGATTGTCGTACTGAGTGAAATAAGTCCAGCAGAGAAGGAGAAATATTATATGGCATCCCTAATATGTGGAATCTAAAAAGAAATGATAGAAATGAACTTAACTTACAAGACAGAAACAGACTCACAGACTTAGAGAATGAACTTACAGTTGCCAGGGGGAAGGGATAGTTAGGGAATTTGGAATGGACATGTACACACTGCTGTATTTAAAATGGGTAACCTTCAGGGACCTACTGTGTAGCACATGGAACTGTGCTCAGTGTTTGTTGGCAGCCTGGATGGGAGGGAAGTTTGAGAGAGGATGGATACGTGTATATGTGGGGCTGAGTCCTTTCACTGTACACGGGAAACTATCACAATGTTGTTAATTGGCCATACCACAATACAAAATTTAAAAGGTTTTAAAAAATAAAAGTGAAAAAGCAAAAAAAAAAAAAAAAGATTGAACTTTGCTGTTATAAGTGTGTGGATGCTCAGTTGTATACTACTCTTTGCAACCCCAGGGACTATAGCCTGCCAGGCTCCTCTGTCCATGGGAATATCCAGGCAAGAATACTGGAGTGGGTTGCCATTTCTCCTCCAGGGGATCTTCCTTCCCAACCCAGGGGTTGAACCCTCCGTCTCTTACATCTCCTGCATTGGCAGGCAGGTTCTTTACCTCTAGTGCCAGAATATGAAAACTGATTCTCAGGATCATAATCCTGAACATCAGTTCCTGAAGTTAATAGGCAATAGCATACAAGTCAGAGGCTCCCAGGAAGATTTCACAGAGTGTACTGAAGTTACCCAGTAGATGTCTAAATTTGATTTGCTAAAATGCCTAGTGGGATGTCCAGTGCCTCCAATAACAGTGCCTTTGTCATGTCCTACCTAGGATCTTTACTGCCATTTCTTACTGAAAGTGTTGTGAAATGTAGCTTCTCCACAGGAGTAGTAATGAGACTCCGATAAAGAGCGTTCGATGTACACTGAGCATACATACGTATGCCTGGGGCATAACCCTTGTTTCATTTTCTACACAGTTACCTAAGCTTTAAGCCACAGAATTGTTCTTAACTTTTTAACTTTCATCAGCACCCACATCAAATCACTGTTTATTCTCCTTCCTACCCTTATTATCTGTCACATTAGACCTGTGGTTCTCAAACTTGAGCGTGCATTAGAATTCAGAATCACCTGGAAGACTTGTTAAAAGATAAGTTGCTGGGTCCTGTCCTCAGTGTTTCTGATTTGATAACGTCTGGGATGGGGGTTAGGTTACACTAAAGCTGCTGGTATAGGAACTGCACTGAGAGAAACACTCCCAGAATATTGAAGTAGATACCTTTGTGATCTCTCTGCCAGCACTCTCTTTCCTAGTGAATTCATGTTACTCACTTCTGCCAGGATTATTTTTAAAGTAGTTATATGGCTTTCCTAAAAACTGTAAAATCCTCAAGGATTAACACTGTTTTATCCATCTTTGAATCCTTTGATGTCTAGCACCTTACCTAGTAATGGCAGGTATTCAGTAGCTGTTGGTTGATTGAATCAATCAAAATACTTTTGATAGCATTCTAGGTTTTTATTTTCATTTGCTTCTTATACAAGTTTGTATAAGTATATGAGTGTTAGTGTGATAGTGGCATGAGTCTAATAAATTGAGGATTCAGATTAGTCAGTGTTTTAATTTATAGCTTATTCTCTCTCTCAGAGCAGGCATGGGTAATAAAAATAAAAGTACAGCTTTTAAGTTGACTGTCTCATTTGCCGTGTGGAAGCATATATCTCATAACCATTGGTTTAGAAGGTATAGCAGACCAGTCTAAGAGAGCACATAAAATCATGACTGAAGTGTAGATACCTAAGAAAAATGGAAAATAACCAAATATTGAAAATCAAATTGACCTAGAAATGACAGCAAAATTTTCACAAAGAAAAGGATAGGGAGAATATAGAATTCAGCACTCTTAGTTGCTGTAAAATATTATATCAGGTTTGCTTTAATTACATGGTAATGCCTCTGAGAACAAAGGTAATTACATGATAACTTATGTTACTATTCCCATATTATCTCTTAATAACTATGTGATTAACTCATCACTACTATACAGTGTGTAGTTCAATATTACTCATGTATAAAGAACATTGGTGATGAGTTGGGGTGGGATGAGGGATGAAGATAGTAGAGAAAGCATAGTATTATAAATATCTAGAATGCAAATGATTCATTAGATCATTGACCTAGTCCTCAAGGATCTGAACCAAAGCTGTGGAGAATACCATCAGTGTCTAAAATGAATCATGTGGCTTTGAAGACAACGTACATAAAATATAGTAAGTTTACTGTGAGCAGTGAAATAGATAAGTGATTATAGGACATAAGGCATATACTTTCATGTTTTGAGAGGTTTTTAGTTTTAAGTAAGTATTAAGATTTATTTTTTAATGAAAAAAGACATTCTTTCACCCATATCATTAAGCAGCATCTTGAGTTTGTATGTGCAGACTATGTGGTGAGGATGTACAGCACCAGAAACTCTTCATTCATTCGTTGCTGATAGGATTGCAAAATGGTACAGCCACTTTGGAAAACGGTTTGGCAGTTTCTTAAAAAACACACTCTTACTGTAAGATCTAGCAATTGTGATCCTTGGTTGCCCAAACGAATGGAAAACTTATACCTACATAAAAACCTGCACACAAATGTTTATAGCACTTTATTCATAATTGACAAAACTTATAAACAGTCAGGATGTCCTTCAATAGATGACTGGATAAATAAACTGTAGTATATCCATTCCATGGAATATTATTCAGTCATAAAAAGAAGCAAGCTGTCAAGCCATGAGAAGGACACAAAAGAAACTCAGACATACCACGCTAAATGAAAGAAGCCAATTTGAAAGGGCTACAGATTGTATGAATCCTTTACCGAAAGGGTAAGACTATGAAGAGAGTAAAGACATCAGTGATTGTCAAGGGGTGAGGAGGGAGTGAGAGGTACGAACAGATAGAGTACAGGGGTTTTTTGAGCAGTGAAACTATTCTATGTAGTATTGTAATGATGTGTAACAAATCATTAGACATTTTCTTTTTTATATGTCTTTGAATCCTATAGAATGAACAACATAAAGTGAACCCTAATATAAACCATGTACTTCAGTGAGTCATTATCAGTTCATTAATTGTTAACAGCATACCACACTAATGCAAGACGTTAATGATAGGGGAAATAAGGGATGTAGCAATGAGAGTGTATGTAGGAGCCCTGTACTTACTGTTGAGTTTTAAATTAAAAAAAAAAAACAAAAAAGGCCAAAATGGAAAGACCTTTCTCCACCCACCTCATTTTACTAGTATCTTCAGTTTGTGTGTGTGCCTTAAGTCTCCCAACTTCATCAGTTACAGTGTTCTGAGATTCTAAGGCCAGTATCCTATGGCCAGTGATCTCACCATTTTTACTAAAAAAGCTTGTTCTATTGATGCTGCAGCTGAAACTCCAGTACTTTGGCCACCTCATGCGAGGAGTTGACTCATTGGAAATGACTCTGATGCTGGGAGGGGTTGGGGGCAGGAGGAGAAGGGGACGACAGAGGATGAGATGGCTGGATGGCATCACCGACTCGATGGACGTGAGTCTGAGTGAACTCCGGGTGTTGATGCTGGACAGGGAGGCCTGGCATGCTGCGATTCATGGGGTCGCAAAGAGTCGGACCAGACTGAGTGACTGAACTGGACTGAACTGATTGATATCACATAATGACCACTCTATCCAAGTACAGTGAACCTTTCTGCTTAATTCTGGCAGGAATTCTCCCAGAATCCCTGCTAAGGAAGCATTGGTCCCTGAATTTCCATTTCAAAAGATGCAGACTGATGTATTTGGCATATGCCATCTACAAATGAAGTCTTCATGTGGGGAAGAAATACTGTAGTAAGGTTGCCTCAAAAACTCTCTAAGGTGCCTCCTCTAACACTGCCTGTGCTTCCCTAAACCTGAGAATATAGAAGGTAGTGAAGATCTTTAATTCTTGAGAAATCCTTCTGAGAATAATGACCAATTTCATTGTACTTAACACTCATACTGATTTACTTTACAGAAAGCTGTTCCCAAGTGGCTACAGTTATTAATAAATTCTAAAAGCATGAATGGAAAACTATCAGAATAAAACATCACTTAGCTGAAATTCTTGAATGAGTTGTTCATAAACATTTTCTGAATAATTAAATGTTCCATGTTATCCTTTAAAATGTTTATTGATTTTTTTCTGATTATAAAAGTAATATTACTTACTATAGAATATTTAGGAAATAAAAGGAAACAGGAAGTAAAAATCATCTCTGAAATCTGGAAATGATCATAATTCTTCAGACATATAAGAATTTTGCTTTTTTACTGTTTTGAATAAACATGTTTCTAAAATACATTGCAAAGATCTGACCAAAGAGTAAAAATGGAGGGAAACACATGTAGGAATTTAATAAAATCAGAATGAGTACAGATGTACTCTACTATCTTTGCAAACTCTTATGTAAATCTAAAATTATTTCAAAATAAAATGTTTGGAACAAGATGGATTACTTAAAATATGGTGGTGGAACAAAAATGTAACTCGGGGAAAAATGAAAGTTGATTACTACCAATCATGACACTCAATTTCTAAATGGAGTAAATAATTGAATGACCATAAGTGAACTAAAAGAAAATATGAGCTGATATTTATCTGAACTCATGGTATGGAAGACCTGTCTCAACCCAAATTCAGTGAAAAAAACTATTAAAAGATAAATTTATCGATGTAGCAATAGAAATAAAAGGTGAGTGACAAAATAACAGGAAGTACTCTCAACATAAGTAGGAGACAAACTGGAAGAATGTCTTTTAGAAATCAATAATAGAGGAGGAATACTCTGGTAGGAGAACAAGTAAAAGCTGTCATCAGACAGCTCATAAAAAGAAGCACTACAAATGGCTAGTAAGCATATGAGCAAAAAAAGTTTTCAACCTCCCTAATAAATAACTGTAAGTTAAAACAAAATTCTGCCTTTCACTTTTTAAATTATCAAACAGGTTTTTTATAGCAAGAATGCTGTTGGGTATATACATTAATAACATCATTTTGAAAAGGAGTTTGGCAATATGAATAAAAAGCCGTAAAATTAATTACCTGTGGGGCTCCCCTGGTGGTCTAGTGACTAAGACTCTGAGCTCCCAATGCAGAGGGCCTGGGTTCTATCCCTGGTCAAGGAACTGGATCCCACATATACCAAGATCTGATGCATCTAAATAAATAAATAAATTTTAAAAATTAATTACCTTTCAAGAAATATATCCTAAGAAAATTAAAATTTTAAATTGTGCACAATAAGTGTTACTAAAATGTTATAAAGATACTTACTACAATGTTACTTATAGTAATAAAAAAAAAATTAGAAATACACCTAAATATCCAGTAATCAGTCCAGTTCAGTTCAGTCATTCAGTCGTGTCTGACTCTCTGCGACCCCATGAATTGCAGCACGCCAGGCCTCCCTGTCCATCACCAACTCCCGGAGTTCACTCAGACTCACGTCTATCGAGTCAGTGATGCCATCCAGCCATCTCATCCTCTGTCGTCCCCTTCTCCTCCTGCCCCCAATCCCTCCCAGCAATATCCAATAATAGGATTAAGTAAATTATACTGCATCTACATTTAAAATGCATGGTCTCTAAGAATATTTAAAGATATGGGAAAATGTTTCTAATAAAGTTTTTATTACAGAAATAATACCTGTAAGCAGTAGAAAATACAACAGGACAAAAAGGAAATATATATGTATCATAGAAGTACTATATTTATATGTAATGAAAGGTAAGCATTGCTTCCACCCCAGGCCTCTAATTCCCCTCTGTGAGGTAACTTTGGTTGCTGGTATTTATTGAATCCATCCATAAATATTCTGTGTTTGTGCAAGTTTGTATATGTATACATATCCTAGTTTTCATCAAATGAGAGTATACAGGGCTTACTTGAGTTTTCATTTACTTTTATCTTGGAAATTGTCTCATAGCAGCTTAATGAAGATCTAACTCATTTTAGTTAACTGCTTTCTATAATTCCGTTGCATGGATTTAACTGGTCACCTCTTCAAATTGTTGGATTTTTTTTTTTTTTTTACATAAACCATGTAGTCATATGTGATGATAATCAGAAAACCTAACTTGTGTTTTTACTGTGAATGTTGAATGAACAGTAATGGAGTCTACTGGGTTTTTAGTTCCAGCCACCATGAAAAATATTAGTGAAGGAACTATATATGAAAAGGAAAATACTGACTTGTAGATTTCATTCATTTCCTTCTAAAATTTTCCTGGCTCCTACATGTCTTTATTAAGACTTTCATAATTACTGACAGTATTTCTGTTTTCTATGGATGACACTAAGAAAATTCTACATGTTGTATGTTTTCTACAGTAACTACATGGAATGGACAACTTGAGCTCGGAAATCTCATTGCCTTTTGCCCACACTAGCCATCACACCTCTCTGTGCTTTGAGAAAAAAACTTAGTACTCCTTTCACAACAGTTTAAATTATGTGTCAGGTCTCATCTCAGACACTGAATTCATGCTAATTGAATGCTAAAATTGACCACTGTCTTTAACAGCAGTAAAAGTCCAAATGAAATTAACCAGAAGATAATAAACCATACTGGTTGTTAATGGACAGAGGTTTATTCTGAGAACTCTGGGTCTGTGATTGCTCCAAGATTCAGAGCCCTAGAAACCAAATTCAGTGTCAGTGAGAAGCCTTCAGGTACACTGTGCCTCAGCAGCCCAAGACCTAAGGTCCATGACGTGACCAAAAGTGGGAGAGGCCCTGGAGTAAGCCTATCCATGAAAGGATCAAAGAGAGGTTAGGAGTCACAGAGAGAAGGCACTCAAGTTAAAAGGGACAACCACTGCCTCAGCATGTGAGTTCTTGATTTGGAAACTTGTACTGCTGTTTCTCATTCACCAGTGTATGCCTCCTGGTCCTGTTCTCATGGCTGTCTTGAGAGGCATAAACACAGAGCCTTACCATTCGTTTTTAACATGATGTACTGACAAGGACCATAAGCTAATGGCCTCCCCACAAAGAGCTTCTAAAGTACTTTTTCATATTGAACACCCATGCCAAGTCAGTTATTTAAAATTTTACTTCTTCTTCTTTGGCCCAGAGTCTTTACTGAAACAGTACAAAATTCTTTTTTATCTGCAAACCATATTTATCTGCTATAGTGTCTGCTAGCCGCAGTCTTTGTAATTCATCACATTCAGTGAATGAAATATGAATAAGCACTTTGTTTACTTGCTGGCACAGTATTTGTATATACTAACAGCATATTGTATTTTTCCTACCTAAAAATACTTTATTGGAATAATATCCTAAAAATACAGAGAACTTTAAAAAACTGGGGTGGGAGAGCCAAAAATTCTACAGAAAAATAAGCAAAAGATCAGAAAAAACAATTCACAGAAAGGGATTAGTTTTTTAAACATAGAACAAGGTCTTCAATCTCACCCATAGTAAAAGAGATGCAAATTAAAGTTACATTGAGATATGTTTCTAACCCATCAGATTGGCAAAAAATCAAAAGCTTGACAGTGTACTCTGTTATTGAGGTTGTGGGGAAACATGTGCTCATAAACATTACTAGTGGAAATGCAAAAGGTTTAACCCCAAGGAAGGGGAATTTGGCAGTATCTAACAAAACTACTTACGTATTTATCCTTCAACCCCAAAAATGCCACTTCTAGAAATTTACCCGAAAGATACATACACACACCCAACAGCACAAAAGCACACATGCAAAATGTTATTCATTACAGAATTATTTGTAATTTCGAAGCATTAAAAACTGGTGAACATTCACACATAGGAGATGGAGTGAATGAACTGTGGTGTATCCATACAATAAGCTGCTATGCAGCTGTAAAAAAGAATGAGGAAAATCTCTTATGTATTAGTATGCAGTGATGCCAGGAGATATTTTAAGTGAAAAAAAAGCAAAGTGCAAAAGGGCATATATTCTGTGCCACTCCTTTTGTATAAAAAAAGAGGAAATAAGAAAATGCACAGATTATCTGCTTGCTTTTACAAAAATAAACACAGGAGTTCAGTTCAGTTGCTCATTCATGTCCAACTCTTTGCGACCCCATGGATTGCAGCGCAACAGGCCTCCCTGTCCATCACCAACTCCTAGAGTTTACTCAAACTCATGTCCATTAAGTTGGTGATGCCATCCAACCATCTCATCCTCTGTCGTCCCCTTCTCCCGCCTTCAATCTCTCCCAGCATCAGGGTCTTTTCAAATGAGTCAGTTCTTCGCATTAGGTGGCCAAAGTATTGGAGTTTCAGCCTCATCATCAGTCCTTCCACAATGAATATTCAGGATTGATTTCCTTTAGGATGGACTGGTTGGATCTCCTTGCTGTCCAAGGGACTTAAGAGTCTTCTCCAACACCACAATTCAAAAGCATCAGTTCTTTGAGACTCAGCTTTCTTTATAGTCCAGCTCTTGCATCCATACATTACTACTGGAAAAACCATAGCTTTGACTAGACGGACCTTTGTCAGCAAAGTAATGTCTCTGCTTTTTAACATGCTGTCTAGGTTAGTCATAACTTTTCTTCCAAAGAGTAAGTGTCTTTTAATTTCATAGGTGCAGCCACCATCTGCAGTGATTTTGGAGCCAAAAAAATAAAGTCAGCCACTGTTTCCACTGTTTCCCCATCTATTTGCCATGAAGTGATGGGACTGGATGCCATGATCTTAGTTTAATGAATGCTAAGCTTTAAGCCAACTTTTTCACTCTCCTTTTTCACTTTCATCAAGAGGCTCTTTAGCTCTTCTTCACTTTCTGCCGTAAGTGTGGTGTCATCTGCATATCTGAGGTTATTGATATTTCTCCTGGAAATCTTGATTCCAGCTTGTGCTTCATCCAGTCCAGCATTTCTCATGAAGACAAACCAAAAAACAGTGAAATTGGGTACCTCCAATGGGGAGAACATAGGGTAAAAGAAGGTGACACTTCTCTGAGCATACCTTTTTTAGAATTTTTAATATTCTACATATGTTTAAAGAAATATTAAGTTAATAAGGATGAAAGTGAGGGATGAAAATTGAAATCGTGACCCCAACATTTTTTTCGGTCTTAAGTAAGTGAACCATTCTGAGAGAGTCAATTCCTAGGCAGGCTGATAAGTTTGGGGGTTCCCAAGGAGAGAGGGGTCTGGAATTCTCAAGGAGGAGGAAAGGACAAACATTTTTTCCCTCTACATTCCTTAGGATTATATAACAATAATGTATCCTGCTTGAGGACAGTTTCTGGAAAAAACCTTCGGGCTAATCCTGTTATCTTAAAATGTAAATTATGGGAGTGGGTCTAGTAAGGTCTTTACAACCTCCAGACATTCTTTTGATTCACTGTAATAGCTAACTAAAAGTATACAACTCCATTGCTAACACTAGTGAGGGGGTACTCTTTCTGCCCCCTTCTGATGCCTATGTCAGAAGCTTTCTCTATCTCTTTTATACTTTAATAAAACTTTATTACACAAAAGCTCTGAGCAATCAAGCCTCGTCTCTGGCCCCGGATTGAATTCTTCTCCGGAGGCCAAGAGTCCCGGCGTCTTTCGTGGTTCAGCAACAACCTGTCGATTCTGAAGGGGAGTAAAAAGGAGAACCAATGTAAAGAGCGTACTGAACACAGTATTTGAGCACATTGGAGAATAGCAAACCAATTCTAAACTGTTTTTAATAGATTCGGGGTTTTGTAAAATTAGTAGTGAAGCAGTTTTGAAGCTGTTTTGGAGATAGTATAAAACTGAGCCAATAAATATTTTGATATTGTTGAAAGCTAAGGTTTTCACTATGGAAAAAAGTACAGAATCATAATAATGGACTGGAGAAAGGTAAGAAAGAGAGAGCGCTATAAGGATGGATTGGAACTGGAAGTATTGGTGTCAATTCAATTTCTAAAATAGGTCTGTGTACACATGTATATACATACGTACACATTTATGTGTGTACACATAATACGTGCATAAATGTGTACGTATGTATGTGTATCTGTATCTGTACGTGTGTATAAGTACATACTTCCTAGCTTCATTTGCTGTCAGGGTCTAGAAGCAAAGAATGCACCCACCTCCCACACTGTGGTCTCTAATACCATTTTACCCTAATAGGAAATAGGTACCCTTGGAAAAATGGCAGGTTCTAAGGCTGAGCTAGGGTGGGTTTAAGATGAGCCAAGAATATAATTCCAAAAAGTAAGGAAGTACTCAAAGATATTATGAGGGCATATCCAAGGGCACCTGGGCCAGCTTGTAGGTGCTCCCACTGGTAAAAACTAGGACATTTTGAGCACCATATAGAGCTGTATTGAATTATAAACTATTGATTAAAAAATAAAAGTCTGTGCCTCCTTATTGATACATAAATAGATGAAAAATAGTAAATGAGATAAGAGATAAGCTCTTGCATGTAGAATGTTGAAAGCTGACTGGTAAATGTGAAGGGAGTGCTGGAGTTAGAAAATCATCATGGTTTAAGTTGCTTCAGTTAGGAATTATGAGTGAATCCTAAATTTGGGAGAAGGAATTGGGATTTTCTATAGGGAGCAGAATATTTGCATGGTATTAAAGTGTCTACCAGCAGACTCCTTGTTAGAGGCAAGGGAAAATATAACTATACAGTGGAGAAGTAGGACATCTTGATCAGGTGATCAAAATTATCACCAGTGAATAGCAGCCAGACACAATGTGTTCCTAAATGTGATACCCTTGAGAAGGACACAACATAATTTTTCTAGTATTCTGGCCAGGAATGCATAATCTGAATTTAATCATGAAGAAATATCAGACAAACCAAAATGAGCATCACTCTATTAAATACGGAGTAGGGGAAGACTGTATTCTTTCAAAAATGTCCTTGTCACAAAAGTCGAAGGAAATGTTCAAGATAAAGGAAACTAAAAAGATGACAAATCCTAAACTAAATTCTATCCTAGATGGAAGAAAAATGCTATGAAGGGTATTAATAGGTCATTGACAAAACTGGAATATGAATAGGCAATTAGATAACAGTATTCTAACAGTATTACTGAAGTCAATGACTATGGTTATCCATGAGACTAGCCTTATTCTCAGGAAAGATGCATAGATAGATTTAAAGGTAAAGGGCATGACAAATACCACTTCTTCTCAATTAGTTCAGTGGAGAAAATTGTATAAAAAAGAGAAGATGGGCCCAAAAGGAGCAAAATGTTGACAATAAGTACATCCAGGTAAAGGATGTATGGATACTATTTGCATTGTTTGCAAGTTTTCTTTCTTTTGGCAAGTTTTCTGAATTCAAAATTATTTCCAAATGTAGTTTTAAAAAAATACATTTTAGGCCAGCTAACAATAAAAATCTAAACTTAAAAAAATTGTACTGAAAAACATTATGCTAAGTGAAGTAAGGCAGACACAAAAGGCCAGGGGTGGGAGGGAATGGAGAGTTTAATAAGTATAGTTTCTGTTGGAGTAATGAAAATATTCTGGAAATTGATAGAGGTGATGGTTACACTACACTGCAAATAGACTTAATGCCTTGAATTGTACACTTTAAAATGGGTGAAATGGGAACTTTGAGGTTATGTATATTTTATGCAATTAAAAAAGGTATCTTGGGAATGTTTAATTCTTACTATGAAATAATTTCCTATGATTCTTTAAATATAAGCTCCTTTATTTTTTTAAACTATTTTGTACAACTTGTGAAGACTCATATCAGCTACTTTATGAAGGTTCAACTTATAACTGATTATATAACATCTGTAGTTCATCTCAGTTAGAATTTAAAAATAGGTTGTTAAAGAACTGATATTCACTCAGGACAAAGGTCTAAGCTTTTTTTCTCCATCCAGGTTTTCCACTTGTCAAAGCAAATGTCTCTTCAGGGGACTTTACTTCAATCATCAACTAGCTCTTCTATTATAAAGAGGATGCTGGTACTTACGCTTCTCAAAAATATTTCATAAACATAAGCTTTCTTTTTCTCAGAAAGAACATACCAGGAGGAATGAGGAAAACAGATGTTCCTTATAAGTCTTCTAATAGACGTGTTTCCATTGTAAGCCGATCTGACTGAATTTGGCATCTGCTCCATTCACTGTGTGGGCTGAACCGTTTAGTCTCACAGTTTGGCTGAAAGTTAATATTGACCTTTGACTGTTACCTGAAAACTCAATGATAAAATACTCTTACTAAACCTCTTGAGAGAGTGATTTCACATTCTAAGCAAATGTCTTCAAAATACATCACTCCATTAACCAAATTAATTATTCTTTGGTTGGGCGTACTTATTTATTTTATTGGATACAGCATTCCCCAAATCTGACAAGGGAGAAGCCTGTGTGGTCAGAATGGTAGAAGAGAAAGAACATAAATCTCTTATAATGCTCTCTGCAGGTCACTATACCACAGCTTTTAAATTAACCTTAACCCCTCAGCTGCCCAGGGCTGATGAGGCCTAAAAGTCTGGCTACAGAACAGTTCCTCATTATCATCTGTTCTTCTGCGTAGAGTGCTGCTATAGCATCTTGGGTTTTCCTTAGAGGGGAAGTAGCCCCAGGTTTTTCTGTTCTTGACTATCTTACTTGTAACTACAACAATTTTTTTATGTAGTTTTATTGCAGTATAATTGACACACAATAAACTGCACATGTTTAAAGTGTACAGTTTTACAAATGTTGACATATGTATACACCCATGGACCATCACTATGGACACATTTACTGCGTCCGTACTATTTGGATTGTTTCCAATTTGGGGCTATGCCAAATGAAGCTGGTCTGAACATTCATATACAAACCATGGTTAAATACCCAGAAATAGAAAGACTGAGTCTTTTGATAGGTGTATGTTTAACTTTTTAAGACACTGATAACTGTTTTCAAAAAGAGTCTTATTTTATAGTCTCATAATCAGTATTTTGGGCTTTCCGGTGTCTCTGAGGTAAAGAATTCGCCGGCCAGTGCAGGAGACACAGGAAACTCAGGTTCAGTCCCTGGGTTGGGAAGATCCCCTGGAGGAGGAAATGGCTACCCACTCCAGTATTCTTGCCTGGAGAATCCCATGGACAGAGGAGCCTGGCGGGCTGCAATCCATGGGGTCGCAAATAGTTGGACACAACTGAAGGACTGAGCACACGCACAGGCGATCAGTATTGGAGTGTTTCAGTTAATCTGTGCTCTTGCCAACACTTGCTTTGTCAGTCTTCTTTCATTTTAGCCTTTCTAGGGATGGGCAGTGGTATTTCATGGTGGCTTTAATTAGCATTTTTCTAACAGATAATAATGTTGAACATCTTTTCCTGTGCTTGTTTGACATGTTTATCTTCTTCACTAAAGTGTTTGTGTAAAAGTGTTTAATTTAGCAAAGTCAAAATTATTTTTTCTTTCATAAAAGTTTATACTTTTTATGTCCTAAGATCTTTGCCAAGTTCAAAATCACAAAGATTTTCTCATAAGTTTTCTTCTCAGTTTTATAGTTTTAGCTCTTGCATTTAGACCTATGATCCATTTCAAGTTAATTTTGTGGTTGGTGTGAAGAAGGGTAGAAGTGTGTGTTTTTTACGTTTTCACATATGGCCCATCCAGCTCTTCTAAGAATGTTTAAAAAGAAGTCTAATATAGTAACATGGAAAAAAAGAAAGATTATCCTTTCTCCATTGAATTGCTTAATACCTTTATAAAAATCAGTTGACCATATAGAAGTAAGTTTATTTCTGGATTGTCTGTTCAGTTTCACTGATTTATTTGTCCATTTTAATGCCTGTACCACAGTGTCTAAATTATTTTAGTTCTATAGTAAATTTTTAAATCAAGTACTCTTGTTTTCAGAGTTCTGTTTTAATTAGTCTAAATTCTTTGCATTTCCACATAAATTTTAGAATCAGCTTGTCAGTTTCTATTAGAAAAGCTTGCTGGAATTTTGGTTGATATTACATTGAATCAGTAGAAGTGATAGCAATATTGAGTCTTCTGCTCTCTGAATAGTTTATAGCTCTTCATCTTACTTAGCTTGTTTTTTCTCTCTCAGCATTGTTTTTTGTTTGTCTTGGGTTGTTTTCTCAGCATTATTTTGTCATTTTCAGTGTTGAGGTCTTACACAGCTTTTGTCAGATTTAGGTATTTCACATGTTTGGTAGTATGGTAAAGAGTATTTTTAATATCAATTTCTAACTGTTCATTGCTGGCATATACAATTGCTATATATACACACATTACTAGAACAAAAATTCAATTGATTTTTGTATAGGAATCTTACTTACATCCTGCACCTTCACTAAACTAACTTAGTAGTTCAAGTTAACTTTTTTCTAGATTCCATAGGAATTTTTAGATAGACCAGGATTTCTCAGTTTGGGTATTTTTGACATCATAGAATATCAGCATCCCTGGGCTCTAGCCTCTAGTTGCCATTAGCACCCTATGGCACAAATATGACATTGCCACATGTTCTCCAGGAGGCAGAATTGCCACTGTTGAGAACCATAGATACAGGTAGTCATGCCATCTGCAAATGAAGACAGTTCTACCTCATTTTCAATTTTGATGCCTTTTCTTTCTTTTGTTTGCCTTAATGCACGGGCTAGAGTCTTCATTACAACATTTAAGAACAAACATTCTTTCCTTGTTCTTAATTCCAAGGGGAAAAACACTTCATCATCCTCCATTAAGAATGATATTAATTGCAAGGTTTTCATAGAAGTTCCCTTCTGTTACTAGTTTGTTGAAAGTTTTTTTTAGAAATCCATCTTGGGTTTCATCAAATGATTTTTCAGCATCTATGAAGATGATCTTATGATTTTCCTGATTAATATGGTAGATTACATTGATTGATTTTTGAAAGTTAAACCAACCTTGCATTTCACCTTATCATGAATTATTATTATCTTTTTAAATATACTGTTGGATTGGATTTGCTAAAATATTTGCATCTTTTCTGATTATACTATCAGAGTAAAGCTAGCCTCAAGGAGTGAGTCAGAAAATATCCTTTTTCAAGTTTTCTAGAGTTTGTATAACATTGGCATTATTTTTCTTCTTTAAATGTTTGGCAGAATTCAGCAGTGACACCATCTGAACTGGAATTTTCTTTATGGGAAGGTTTTTAATTTTAAAATTAAATGTTTAATAAACACAAGGCTATTCAGGTTATCTATTTCTTCCTGAGTGAGCTTTGATAGATTGTGTATCTCCAAAAGTTTGTCTTACTTGTCAAATCTGAACACCTTATAGTTCTATAACACTTTGTTGGCATTAAGTTGTTAATAACGTTTCCTTATCCTTTTAGCGTGTGTAGATGCTATAGTGATATGATGTCTCTTATTATCAGTAGTGACCATTTATGTCTCTCCTCTTTTTTTTTCCTTCTCAGTCTGTGTAAATGTTTATCGTACTTTGATTCCTATTTCCATCTTCTTAACTTGGTAACTGTCAGGCTCTGCCTGGGTTTTCCTTCCATGAATCATGGCCTGGTAGTTTTCCTCATTTGTTTCCCTTCTTTCATGTATCTTTTGTGACTGATGTACAATATTTGAAAAACTTAGTTTCATATACTTTGTTTTTATTTTAAAGTTGTTTCTAAAGAAAGGGTAAATCTGATTCTTTTATTTCATCTTGATCGGAAGCAAAAGGCCTCAGCATTGTTATCTAATCATATTTATTTTAATGTCAAACTGATCCATGGTGCTTGACTCTAGATATTATGTCCCTGATACTTCTGGGAGTGAAAAAGGTATATAAAAGGTCCTTCATAACTTTTCAACTCTCAGATTTGTTCTTGGAGAGATATCCAGATGAGAGAGTTTTTCCCAAATAACAGTTCTCTAGGAATAACAGCAATACAGAAGGAATTTAGAGAGATAGGCAGAGGTTTTAGAGCTCTGCTCTAAACCTATTTAGAGCTCATAATTTCTCAGCTATAAAGACCAAAGATAATACTAATTGGCCAGTAATTCTTTCTTACAACCTTTTATTGTCAAAGTTAAAGGAAAGCATGATCATTTATGCCTAGAAAGACTAGATTGACTTGATGATGAGTTGTTACATCCCAACTTGAGCTCTTTAAAAGAATTATTAGGGAAGAACCCTCTAACCCTGGAGGTTTGACACTTCACTATCAAGACTAAAGAAAGGCATAGGTATGTAGACCGTATTTTGTTCTGAGTATATGACATTTCCGATGCTATTACACAGTACTCATGCCTCCCTCCTGTCTGTGTTCCAGGTTTTCTGTCCCAGCTGGTCTCTGACAAGCCCCTCACTGAATGCATCCGTGCCGGCCACTATGCTGCCAGTGTCATAATTAGGAGGACTGGCTGCACCTTTCCCGAGAAGCCCAACTTCCACTGATGGAAAAGCATGAGGCTGCATCCCAGGAGTACAGACACTGCCCTGATTGCTTCCCGAGAATTCCCACATTCATGAAGAAGAAAATTAAATGCCACCTTTCCTACTATAGTAATGTTGATTCTTAATTTAGGGGGTACAGTAATGCACAATAGAATCTTTGTTCTCTCAACAACCTAAAGTAGGAGGTTTATTTCCATAGTCTGATAGTGCCAGGTAAATGTCAATTAAACAGGAATATAGTATTTCAATTGAAATTTTTGTTTCATTTTCCATTACATTGTAAATTCATGTGTACTAAGCAAAGTGATCATTTTTTTACATTTCTGCTTTGAATGCAGATGCAATTTAATACAATAGATTTTTTAAAAGGAATTAAAGATAATACATAAATCTTTAGCTTTTATACAAATATATTTAATTCAGAAGTGTGTTTATACACATATACACACACATGTGTTCATACATGTACCACATATATACATGACAAATGGTTAAATAAGGTAGAGAAATATCTTTCCAAGTTATGCCAAGTAATTTCATCAGTGTGTACTCAAACATGTAATAAATTTTGGATAATTAATTTGCCAAATTATAAGCTATATTACAATATTCAAGTCATAATCTTATATTTACTTATGGTACTCTGTATTTGATACAAATAAAAACTTGTCATAAAGGCCTTTTTTTCTGTCTTTGTCCTGTACTCAGCAAACTAAGGAATAAAGATAACTGTCTAATCCTGGGTCCTGAAATAACTGATCTGTTTATGGAGATAGAAAAAACATAACACATCAAAAAATAACTTAGTATTGGAGACCAGTAAGCCACTGTTTTCAGGAAGACAGAATGGTATGATATAACTTCTGGGGAATGCCCTGGCAGACCAGTGGTAAGGACTTCATATTTCTGCTCCAGGAGGCACAGGTTCAGTCCCTGGTCAGGGAATTAAGATCCTACATGCTGTGTAGCACACCCCCCACTCCCCAAAAAATCTTAAAAAAATGGAACCTCTGGAGTCAGACTTACTTACCTTGATAAGAGCTTGTGCAAATTACTTAGCCTCATGAATGTCAATTTCCTTTCTATAAAATGGAATCATAACCCCTATGTATGAGGTCATTGAGATGATTCAAGAGGAGATACTAGGTACAAAATGCTTGTTACAAGTCTAATAAGAACCTACTATTGTTATGATTATTGTTACTGAAGAAGAAGAAAATCATAGTTATAAAACTGAATTCATAGAAAAGTGTTCAGGTTTTTGTTTTATGTTTAAGAAGACTTTTAGGTCTCCTGCGCTAATCTTTTTTATTGTTGAGATAAAATTCATAGGCCATAAAATTTTTTATTTTAAAGTATACAATTCAGTAGGTTTTAGTATATCCACAAAGCTGTGTAGCTATTACCAATATCTAAATCAAGAACATTTTCACCACCCCAGAAGGAAACCCTTTTCTTCCCAATTCACTCCCCATCCTCTTGATAAACACTAATCTATTTCCTGTCTCTATAGATGTGCCTATTCTTGATGTTCATAAAAATGGAGTCATATAATAATGTTTTCTTTTGTGTCGGGCTTCTTTCACTTAGCATGTTTTCAAAGTTTACTTATCCTATGATATTTTCAGTACTTCTTTTTATTGCCAAATAATATTTCTTTGAATACATATGCCATATTTTGTTTATCCATTCATGTTGATGGACATTTCAGTTGTCAATGACCCAATTAACCCTTTTGGGCTATTATGAATCATGCTGTCATTAACATTCATGTCCAAGTTTTTTATATGGATGTATGTTTTCAATTCTTTGGGGGTATATACCAGAAGTGGAATTGCTGGATCACATGGTAACCCTATGGTTAACTTTTTGGGAAATTGCCAGACCTTTCCAAAAGGACTGCGTCATCTTGCATTCTCACTGAAAAGGTTTGTGAGTTTCAATTTTTTCACACCCTTGCCAACACTTGATACTCTCGTTTGATTATAGCCATCTTGGAGGGTATAAAGGGATATCTCATTGTGTTTTTAATTTGTATTTTCCTATTTATTAATGATATTGTATTTATTGACCATTTGGATTTCTTTCTTTGGAGAAATGTCTATTCAAAATTATTACCCATTTTTCTTTTCTTTTTCTTTATTTTATTTTTTAACTTTACAGTATTGTATTGGTTTTGCCAAATATCAAAATGAATCCGCCACAGGTATACACGTGTTCCCCATCCTGAACCCTCCTCCCTTCTCCCTCCCCGTACCATCCCTCTGGGTCGTCCCAGTGCACCAGCCCCAAGCATCCAGTATCGTACATCAAACCTGGACTGTATTGTCCATTTTTAAATTGAGTGGTTTGTCCTTTTATTGTTGAGTTGTAAGCATTCTTTGTATGTTCTATATATTATCAGTCATGTGATTTACAAATATTGTCTTCCACCGCATGGGTTGTGAAGCATAGTTGTTTTTTTTTTCCTTTTGGCTGTGCTCTGTAGCTTGTGATTGGGCTTCTCAGGTGGTACTAGTGGTAAAAAATCCTCTTGCCAATGCAGGAGACACAAGAAACGTGGGTTTGATCCCTGGGTCAGGAAGATTCCCTTGAGGAGGAAATGGTAACCCACTCCACTATTCTTCCCTGGCAAATCCCTTGGACAGAGGATCCTAGTTGGCTACAGTCCATGGGGTCGCAAAGAGTCAGACACGACCGTGCACACGCGTGTGGCTTGAGGGACCTTAATTCCCTGCCTAGGGATTGAACCTTTGGCAGTGAAAGCATGGAGTCCTAATAACTGGACCACTAGGGAATTCCCCAGATGTTTTTAATTTGTATGAAAGCCAATTTCTCTTTTTTTTTTTTTGGTCAATTGTGCTTTTGGTTTCATGTCTGAGAAACCATTGCCTGATCCAAGGTCATGAACAATTAACATCTATATTCTCCTCTAAGAGTTTTATAGTTTTTGCATATATTTGAGTTGGGAGGTCTAATTATCTTGCTTCTGGATATGCAGTTGTCTGTATACCTTGTTAGAAGAGACTAGTTTCTCCACTATTGTATTGTCTTGTGGTTTCCCTGATGATAAAGAATCCGCCTGCAATGCAGGGGACCCAGGTTTGATGCCTGGGTCGGGAAGATCCCCCGGAGAAAGGAACACTCCAGCGTTCTTGCCTGGAGAATTCCATGGAAAGAGGAGCCTGATGGGCTACAGTCCATGGGGTCACAAAGAGTCAGACACAACAGAGCAACTAACACTTTTACTTTCACTTCAATTGTATGGTCTTGGCACCCTTGTCAAAAATTATTGGCCGTAAATATAAGGTTTTATTTCTGGACTCTGAGTTCCATTAGTCTGTATGTCTGTATATTATCCTTATGCCAATCGGGACTGTCTTGATTACTGGAGCTTTGAGTAAGTTTTGAAATCAAAGTCCTCTAACTTTGTCTCTCAAGGACAATTAGTTTTTGAGTGTTAGAGTATCTTTATCATATTAAAACTACTACAAAAAATAAATACATAAAACTACTACAGAATGTCTTCCTCTTAGATCAGTAGTTCTGACACTGATAAACCTTTCCTATTCTTTTTTTGATAAGAAAGTCCTTTACCCCAAGGTTATTGATAAGTACCACTCACTGGCTAGACTTTTATGACAGTCATTATTTTTAAGAGGTTCCAGAAGCATGCTTTCTGGTAGTAATTAACATGCACACAGATCACATAACTTTCTTGTATTAGCAAAATAGTCATTGGGATGTGTGTATTTTTTTCTTGGATTTATGGCATACTTTTTTTAGTTCTCTGCTTTATTAAAGGACAAGGGAAAAATAATGGCTAGCCTTGCTGACCAGGTCTCAAGAAAACTGCCTCTTAACTGGTTGTCAGGCATCCTCTTCTCTGGGCTAAATTTTTCTATCTTGGAATGATGAATAGCTAACCTGGTTCCACTTTATAACATCTTGATTTAACAGATAGCTGAGGGAGGACATACAGGACTGGGAATGGGGGAAGGGATAGTGAAGTTGTCAAGAAAACATGGGTTCTGGTCTCAGGTTGGCTTCAAATAGTTGAGTGACTCTCATTTTATGTATTGGGTTGGCTAGAATGTTCATTTGGGACTTTTGTACGATGTTACAGAAAAATCCCAAACAAACTTTTTGGTCAAACCAATAATTCTGAAAATATAAATGCTTTGGTTGTGACATTCCTAAAGGATATTATGTATGAATGGTTTTAACAAGGCTGCCTTCCTGAATCTGGGAAAAGATGTTCTTTACAAGCCATTCATTTGCTTGTTACAGTTGGGTGAATTGGGTGGGCATAGGAAACCCATGCCTCAGGGGTGAACCTAGGTGATCTGGAAAATTAGATTAAAATATATATATACTTACTTTAATTGGGGATAATTACTTTACAATAGTGTGATGATTTTTGCTATACATCAATAAGAATGGGCCATAGGTATACATGTGTCCCCTCCATTCTAAATCCCCCTCCCACCTCCTTCCTCACCTTATCCCTCCAGGTTGTTGCAGACCACCCACCAGCTTTGGGTGCCCTGCTTCATACATCAAACTCACACTGGTTATGTATTTTACATAGGCTAATGTATATGTTTCAATGCTATTCTCGCAAATCATCCCATCCTCTTCTCCCACTGAATCCTAAAGTCTGTTCTTTACGTCTGTGTCTCCTTTGCTGTCATGTATGTAGGATCGTCAGTACCATCTATGGTATTTTTCTTTCTCTTTCTGACTTACTTCACGCTATATAATAGGCTGTACGTTCATCCACCTCATTAGAACTGACTCAAATGCATTGGTTTGAGTAAGAGAATTAGATTATTGAGGCTGGCCTAGTCTCAGCAGGTGATCAAGTTTGCCTGAAAACTGCTGCCATGATGTGGAAAAGAAAACGATACCAAACATTTGGAAACAGGCTGGGTGCCCAAGTATTACTATAGCAGAAGAGGAGAGAAAGAAAAAGCAGCAAGAGTGGCTATTGAGTTTTCTTCTAGTTTTTATTGAAGGCAAAAGGGGGTGGCAGAGGATGAGATGGTTAGATAACATCACTGACTCAATGGATATGAATTTGAACAAACTCCAGGAGACAGTGGAGGACAGAGGAGCCTGGTGTGCTGCAGTCCATGGGGTCTCAGAGTCGAACAAGACTTAGCAACTCAACAACAACTCATTTTCATATTTATCCTCATGGCGTATACCTCTAAGTATTGTTTTCTTTCTGTGAATCACGGAAGAGTAACTTTCATTTTAGATCAGGGTGAAAGAAATACATTCTTTGTCTTAAAGTCCAAGCAACGTTTGCTAAAAGCTATTGTTCTTACTCAATTATGTAAAGCAACTGTTATAATTCTATATCTTTTCTTAAAAAAAAAAAGGATGCATATTATAGATTGGGTTTTTATGAGTTTGGGGGGGATTTTGTTTTATTTTGTCTGGGTTTTTAGGGGGATAATTATTTGGGGGCTTGGGGGCAGCATTTTTTGTTTTTTTTTCCCCACACCACGCAGCACGAGGCACTTCTACAACCGGGTATCACATCTGAGCCCCCTGCAGTGGAAGCACAGAGTCTTAACCACTGGACCACCAGGGTAGTCCTAGATTGTTTTAGATATACACAAGCCTACAAAAGAAGCATGTGTTTGGCTAGCAGTCTGAAAATACCACCTGTATTGAAATATAAAAACATGCACTTACTCATTTTTGTTACTCCATTACCCTCAGAAAAAGTGTCCATTTAATAATATTTTCACTGGCTATAGTAGGTTTAAAATGTGAACAGTTTTCTTTATGATTCAAAAGGTTCTTCTAGTCAAGGCTTTGGTTTTTCCAGTAGTCATGTATGGATGTGAGAGTTGGACTGTGAAGAACGCTGAACGCCGAAAAATTGATGCTTTTGAACTGTGGTGTTGGAGAAGACTCTTGAGAGTCCCTTGGACTGAGATCCAACCAGTCCATTGTAAAGGAGATCAGTCCTGGGTGTTCTTTGGAAGGACTGATGCTAAAGCTGAAACTCCAGTACTTTGGCCACCTCATACGAAGAGTTGACTCATTGGAAAAAACTGATGCTGGGAGGGATTGGGGGCAGGAGGAGAAGGGGACAACAGAGGATGAGATGGCTGGATGGCATCACCAACGTGATGGACGTGAGTTTGAGTGAACTCCGGGAGTTGATGATGGACAGGGAGCCCTGGTGTGCTGCAATTCATGGGGTTGCAAAGAGTCGGACACGACTGAGCGACTGAACTGAACTGAGTAGTTCCAGAAGTCCTTCACTTTGTGTCCCCTTGATCAAGTTCTTGAACTGCCCTAAGCCTTGGTTTTCTCAATTCAAAATGAGGAGAATAGTGAGTGAGAGAGTGTTAATAGGAGAATAAGACCATTTTATCAATAGTAAAATAAATTTGAATATGTGGTTTGATATTTTACAAAAGCACCAAAGCAGCTGAATGAGAAAACAAAAATCTTTTCAATATACAATGCTATTACAACTTGATACCTTTATGGGGTAAAAAATGAACCTTTGACCCTTTACCTTACACCATACATAAAAATTAAAAATGAATCACAGCCATAATAAAAGCTAAAACTATTACACTTCTATAAGGAAATAATATTTTCACAGCTTGGGGATAGGCAAAAGTTTCTTGTTGAGGACTTTGAAAGCACTAACCATGAAAGAAAAGATACTGATACATTCAAAAAAATTTAATCCTATCGTTCATCAAGATACCATTAAGAATATGAATAAACAAGCTATAGGCTAGGATAAAATACAACATATATCTAACAAAGAACATATCCAGAATATACTAAAAAACTAATTCAATAATGAAAAGACAAACATGAAAGAAAATACGTGAATAGTCATTAAGTATATGATAAGAGTATTCAACATCATTAGTCATGAGACAAATAAACATTAAAACCTCAGTAAGATAACTACTGCATTAAAATGACTAAAATTTAAATGACAGCACCAAATGTTGGAGAGGATGTGAAGCAACATTGCCAGTGAGAGTGTAAAATGAAACAACCACTTTGGGAAAACACGGGTAAGTTTTAAGAAACTTAAAAGTTAAATGCACCTATTCTTTGCTGCAGCCATTCTACTCCTGGTATTTATATGAGGGAAGTGAAAGCATATGTCTGCATAAAGACTTGTATTAGAATATTTATATAATTTTTATTCATTGTTGCCAAAAGCTGGAAACTGGGTTAGTTGTCCAACAGCAAGAGAAGAGATAAAAATGGTGGTGTAGTCAAACAGTGGAATAATACTCAGCAAAAGAAGGAACTTGCTGATAAAACAATATGAATCAATCTCAAAAAATTTTACTGGGTGAAAGAAATCAGATACGAAGAAGAGTGCTTACTGTAAGATTCCCTGTGTATGAAATTCTACAACAGGTAAAACCAACCTGCAGTGAGAAAGTTCAGAACAAGAGCTGCTTTGTGGGAGAGGGGAGAAGTGGAAACTCACTGGGAAGGGAAATGAGGGGACTTTCTAAGCTGACAGTGATGTCATAATAGGGGTTGCTATGCTAAGTCACTTCAGTCGTGTCCGACTCTGTGCAACCCCATAGACGGCAGGCCTCTAGGCTCCCCCGTCCCTGGGATTCTCCAGGCAAGAACACAAGTGGGTTGCCATTTCCTTCTCCAATGCATGAAAGTGAAAAGTGAAAGTGAAGTCGCTCAGTCGCGTCCGACTCTTAGCGACCCCATGGATTGCAGCCTAACAGGCTCCTCCATCCATGGGATTTTCCAAGCAAGAGTACTGGAGTGGGGTGCCATTGCCTTCTCCGATAATAGGGGTTACACAGGTATATTCATTTGTCGAAACTCAGGGAATGTCCCACTTAAGCTGTGTGGTTTTTGAAACTCTCACATACAAACTAAGCTAATTTTGAACTCTAGTTAATGATGTGCATACTGATAGATATGAAGTGTATTAATATCTGACTTACAGTGAAGTGCATCAAGTAATAAGATGAATGGAAAGAGGGATGGTTAAATGGGTAAATAAGTGATAAGTCAAATATAGCAAAATATTAGTTGTAGAATATAGAAGGAAATGGATGTTTGCTGTATAATACTTTTCAATGTTTCCTTATGGTTAAAATTTGTCCTAATGTTCAAAAAAATATAAAGTACTTAAATAGGAAAATCAATTAAATAAGCATAGCTGATTTACAATATTAGTTTCATGTATACAACAAAGTGAGTCAGTTATATGTTTTTTCAGATTATTTTCCATTATAGATTATTATAAGACATCAAATATAATTCCCAGTGTTATACAGTAAATCTTTGCTGCCTATCTATTTTATGTAGTTTGTATCTGTTAATCCCATATTCTTCATTTTCTCTCCCCTTACCTTTAATCTTTGGTAACCATAAATTAGCTTCCTATAACTGTGAGTCTGTTTCTGTTTGGAATATCATTTGTATTATCATTACTTTTTGGATTCACATGTAAGTGGTATCATGTAATATTCATTTTTTTCTGTGTCACTTATTTCACTAAGTATAATATTCTTTAGGTCCATCCATGTTGATATAATGGCAATAGTTCATTCTTTTATGGACAAGTAATAATATCCCATTATATATGGAATACACAGATGACAATCATCTGTTGATGGGCACTTGGATTGTTTCTGCCTTGCTTATTAAATATGATTGATAGCAACATTTCATGAAGAAGGTAAAACAGCACATGATGCAAAACCACATATTATTTACTTCAAAATGTAAGTTTCACATGAAGTCTCTGACAAAATTAGCCAATCCTTGGGCTGCTGCAAGGTTTCTTGGGGCTTTTTACAACCTCCAAGCCCCTCTTCTGAGTATGGAACACCCTCTCCTCATTCCCTAACCCACCTAGCAATTGGAATATTCACAAAGTACCTCTGTAAACACCAACCAGACCTCTTCCCACCCAGACTCCTAAACCCACTGCAATCTGCTCCTACCTTCTCTGTAGCATCCCTTCTCCTGATAACCAGAAAATTCCTAATAGTCAGACCTAACAGCCAGTTTTCAGTCCTCATCCTACCTCATCTTAGCATCTGACTTGGAGGACCATGCTCTCTTGACTTCTTATCCCCTCAGCTTTCACCCAGCCACTTTTTCCTCATTATCTTGCCTCCTTTACCTCCTCTTCTTAGCGTGCTTTCAGAACACCTCTGTCCTTTTCTTGTGTCAAGGTGCCTCCACCCCCACAAGCCTTTTGTCACTAGAAGCTCCTCCTAGGTGTTCAGTTTGACTGCCACGAATTCACCTATCATCTAATTACTCTCAAATCTCTGTTTCTAACCCTGATCGCCTTCTGAGCTTTAGGCTCAAAACCTATATAGGTCAGCCCCTTGGGATATTCTGCAGGCAAGTGATTATCAAAACAGAACTCCCCTTCTCTTGAACTCCCCAGCCCAGTCTATTTCTATTTTTTCTATCTCCATTAATAGAAGTAATTCCCAACTTTTCCCTTCCTTGCCCATTGATCTAACTGATCACCAAGTTCTGTCGGTTCTACCTCTCCCAAAGCTCTTCCTCACCTCCTCCTGCTCTCAGGTGTGGTTTAGACGTTCATCATATCTAACAAATTTGCCCAACTCTAGTTCTTCCCCTTTATTGGCCATTAGTCAGTCCTCTCTCACCACGGGGGTTGCCTTCCTAAGAAGAAACAGTCACACTCCGTGGTGACCATCCACCCCTTAATCACTTTAACAGCCTTCCCACTGCCATCCCTCTTTATAACCCTTCACCTGAGCCCAAATATACCTTATAACTACACTCTTGCCTCTATGCAGATTGTTGTTTTCCCATTACAACTACTCATGTGTAAGAATCCAACCTCAGAAGTCAAAAGTTTAAATGACACCACCAAATGTTGGAGATGATGTGAAGCCCGACTGCCAGTGAGAGTGCAGAATGGAGCAACCACTTTGGCAAAAGGCATGGAAGTTTCATATAAAGGTAAACACACCTATTCTTCGATTCAGCCTTTCCACTCCTGGAATAGGTGTGTCCTTTAAAAAGTTCTCTGTAAACCTCCCAGGCAATTAGTTCCTGCTCCATCCTTTTTTTCCTCTCAAAGTACATTGCATATTTCCTTATTGTAGTTTATACAATCACAATGTATCATACAATTTTTATTGGTGTATACGTCTTCTTCTAAGGCAATGGCAACCCACTCCAGTACTCTTGCCTGGAAAATCCCATGGACGGAGGAGCCTGGTAGGCTGCAGTCCATGGGGTCGCTAGGAGTCAGACACGGCTGAGTGACTCCACTTTCACTTTTCACTTTCATGCATTGGAGAAGGAAATGGGAACCCACTCCAGTGTTCTTACCTGGAGAATCCCAGGGACGGGAGAGCCTGGTGGGCTGCCGTCTATGGGGCCGCACAGAGCCGGACACGACTGAAGCGACTTAGCAGCAAGGCAGAACTATCCACTGCCACATAGTACATGCTTAATAAATGTTTGCTCAAGGAAGGTCTTTCTCAGTTCTCCAAATTTCTGCAGTGAGTTAGAGCTTAGAGATGGCAGGATCACCAAGGATATCAGCTACTACAACAACTATTATTGTTACTATCTGGTTATGTTATAGCCACACATTCTGGGAAACGAACTCACTCAGAAGGACAACGCAGATAGTGGAGTGCAGTTTATTACACCTGCGGGCCCAAGGAAAGTCTCCTCTTAGCCAAGGACCCTGACCAGTTTTTCTGAAAACCTTATATACCCTAAGTGTACGTGCCCAAACCCACCTCCCCAACCAAATTCCCTGAAACTAGTGTGAACAAAGGAAAAGAAAGATACAATCAAAGTTAACCCGTGATTCATATGCCTTAAGCCTAGGTAGTTAACAGTAGACAATTATCAACAGGCCTGTGGTCATACCCCAATAAACATAATAGAATGTATGATTCTATTTGGTTACACAGATAATTAGGGTATTTTTTTAGGCAACAGAGAGTCTAGGTACAAGCCCTGGGGCTCTTCCATCCAGGGGGCCTGGTTTTCCAGTTGGTATGTCATTTCCACAGTTACTGGGCATATAGCTCAAAGTCCACAGTCCAGCCCAAGACGGAGTCCAGCTTTCAAGATGGAGCCTGTTCTGTCTGTTTCCTCCTTCAGTTATACTTCTGCTCACATTTTCCATAACTGAACTCTCCCTGCCTTTCTTTTTAGCTCCATTCTTCGAAGACTACTAAGTAGGCAAGTGAAAAGAGTATCCAGATTGCCACAGTTGAAATACCTTCTCTCCCCCTTCCCAGTCACAAAATCTGCATGCACATAAATGAAACCTGATCATGTGGTATGGAATAAGCTTTTATCCTTTGTAACTCTGATCCTTTTTGAACTCAGAAAAAGGTAGAGGGTAGAAGATCTGGAATTTGAGGACTGATCTCTAGTCTAATCCCTGCACTAACTAGCTAGTGGGAGAGGGGGAATGATTCCACAACTCTGAGCTTCAGTGTCTCTCCTTTAAAAATGACTTGGAGTGAGCCATTTGTGAAAACCTAGTATAATGTATGTATATGCAACAATGACTCATTTATTCAACAGATATTCACTAAGTATTCATACTTTTTTAAATTGATGTAAAAAGTATCTAGTATCTGCTGCTGCTGCTGCTAAGTTGCTTCAGTTGTGTTGGACTCTGTGCAACCCCATAGACAGCAGCCTACCAGGCTCCTCTGTCCCTGGGATTCTCCAGGCAAGAACACTGGAGTGGGTTGCCATTTCCTTCTCCAATGCATGAAAGTGAAAAGTCAAAGTGAAGTCACTCAGTCGTGTCCGACTCTTAGCGACCCCATGGACTGCAGCCTACCAGGCTCCTCCGTCCATGGAATTTTCCAGGCAAGAGTACTGGAGTGGGGCCTACTAAATATCAAGTAATAGGTTAGGTACAGGTATATTATAGCCCTCAATGAATATGTTTTTTTATAAGTGTCTATTAGAATTTCTTAATTTTTAAATATTCTATATTGTACTATTTCCTCCCCATCCTATCCTCTTTTGGCCAAAATAATTTTTCTCTGAATTTCTCCTTTAAGGTCTGCTAAATAGCATGGAGTGGTAGCTAACAGCATGAACTTTAAACCAGACTTTCAAGGTTTGCACCTGGGCTCTACCACCTTTTAACTTGAGACTTTGGGTAAGTTGTTTAACTTCTTAATGTTTTGCTTTCTGCATTCTTAAAGCACAATAATATCTACTCCGTTAGGTTATTATAAAGAATGAAAGTGTTGATACAGGTACATCTTAAAGTGTTGCATGCACTAAGTAAAGTGCTTAAGTAGTGGTAGCTATTATTATTTGAAACCTGTGGTTCATAGGGTCCCTACCTTGCCATGAAAACCATTTCATGGCAAAGTATAAAAAAGCAATTGAAGAGCTTACTTTTCATTTATATTCCTTTAAGTAACTCTGCTTAGAAATTTTCTTATAAACCTACACTGTCCAATATGGTGGCTATTAGCCATATGTAGCTACTGAGTACTTGAAATGTGGCTGATTGGAAGAGTAGGGTTGCAAGTATAAAGTAAACCAGATCTTTAAAATTTAGAGGAGTGACATCAGTGAAAATAACAGAGTAAGAAACATCTAAAGCTTTCCCCTCTTAAAGTGCAACTATAAACTGGCAAAAACTGTCAGAATCAACTTTTTCAGAACTCTGGACGGTAATCAGAAGCTTGAAGCAGCTTGGGAAGCATTTTTTTTTTTTTTTTTTTTTTTTAAGAAAAACAGTAGCATCCTGATAAGACCAGTGAGCTTTGTGGCATTTTAACTTGCCTGAGTCCCATTTCTTGTACCCCAAGGGATGCAAGAAACAAGAAGTATGGCCCATACATGGAAGAAAAAGCAGTCAATATAAAACTGTCCCTGAAGAAGCCCAGACATTAAACTCGACAAGGATTTTAAATCAGCCATCTTAAGTAAGGTAAGCTCAAAGAAAGTCACATTGAATCATATAAAATCAAGCCATTTTGGAAAGAAGTTTGGAAGTTTCTTAAAATGTTAGATATGTAACTACCACATAATCCAAATATTACATTTAGGTATTTTCCCCCCTAAAATACAACATATGTCCATACAAATGTTGATAGCAGCTTTACGTGTAATAGCCCTAAGGAGAAGTGCGCGACAAAGGATGAGATGGTTAGATAGTATCATCAACTCCATGGACATAAGTTTGAGCAAATTCTGGGAAATAGCAAAGAACAATGAAGCCTAGCATGCTGTAGTCCATGGGTCACAAAGAGTTGGACATGATTTAACACCTGAACAACAAAAACTGGAAAGAACCCAAATATCCATCAGTAATGAGTGAGTGGACAAATTAATATATATAAATATATATATGCTATTCATCAATAAAAAAGAATGAATCATTGATCTGTTCAACACATGAAGCTTGAAATACTTATGCTGCAAAAAGCCTGTTGAAAGGTGATTCCATTTATGTAAAATTCTAGAAAGTGCAAGCTAAACCATAGTGACAGAAAGCAGATCAGTGTTTGCTTGGGAATAACAGGGTTATGGAGTGTGGAAGGATGGGGGAAATGAATTTCAAAGAGGCATGAGGCAAATTTTGGAGTGATGCTTATGACCATTATCTTGATTATGGTTATGACGTTACATATATATACATGTCAAAACTTAACAAATTATATACTTCATATTAGTACATTTCATTGTATATCAATTATACCTCAATAAAACTTTTCTAAATTGCATATGTGTTGATAATATAAAATGATACAGCCATTTTTGACACAGCATGGAGTTATCTCTAGTCAGCAATTTCACTTCTACATATCCACATTCTACATAAAGAATGCTCCATAGAAGCATATTCAAAATAGCCCCAAATCAGAAGCAACTCAGATGTCCATCTGCTGATCAATGGATAAACAACTATGCTATAACCACACACTGGAATATTATTCAGCCATAAAAAGGGATCAAGTACTGATGGATGCTACAATATTAATGAACCTTAAAAATATTATACTAAGTGCAAGAGCCATCACAGAACACCACATACTATATGATCCCATCTGTATGGAAAGTCAAGAATAGGAAATTCTCTGGAGACTGACAGTAGATTAACAGTGGACTAGGCCTCTGTGTAGGGGAGAATGGGAAGTGACTGCTTATGGGTACAACTTTTCTGTTGGGCATGATGAAAAAGTTCTAAAATTAGATTATGTGATGATTGCACAACTCTATAAATATACTGAAAAACATTGAATCATCTGCTTTAACATGTGAACTTTATGGTATGTAAATTACCTCTCAAAAAAAGCTGTGAAAAATTACATATATGCTAGCATTCTATTTCTGTTGGACAGTGCTATTTCAGAGAAACACAGCTTGGTGCAAAATATGGGCCAAAGGTAGATAGGAGAGCATAGTGGTGCTCATTATATGACTACCCTACATATTAAGTTTTCCATGAATATTTACTCAATTGTTAACATAGAACAAATGCTATAGGTAATAAAAATATATTAGAGGGAATTTTTTGACTGCAGGATTTTTTTTTAAATATCATGTGTGAAAGATTTTAAATACTGCATTTACATTTGCTAAGCAATAATAATTAAATTATCTAAAATCAGCTTGCATATACAAATTACATTCATGTCTTGGATAGTTTGTGCCTTTAAGGATTTTCCTGTAGTCACTAAGAATGCCATCCCCAAGTCTGCCCACCATCTACATCAGAGTGTCCTCTGCATCTTGCAGATCACGGCCTTGGAAAAATGTAGACAGCAGCGAGCTTTCTAATCAAGTGCCACCTAATGGTGTGTCAATATTTGGTGATCTCAAATATTAAATCCACCAAATGAGCCTGATGCCAGAATCAAACAGCCTTATGATAATAAGCTGAAAGTGTGATGTCTATGTGAGTTTGGGGCATGATGTGGGCAGTAGTTTTATTTTTTCCAAAAGGGTGGAATTGTCTTCTACTTCTTCTTCAAGGGACATGATGATTCCAAAATATCCTGTGTAGAAAATAGATGAAAAAAAAAAACTTTGATAAACATAATAATCCCACAAAGATGCCTATGCCCTAATCCCTAGAACATATGAGTATATTATATAAAATGGTAAAAGGGCATTGCAGATGTGACTAAGGTTACAGACTTTAAAATAAAGAGATTATTCTCTTTGATCTGGGTGAACCCAGTCTAATCACATGAGCCTTTACAAGCAGAGAACAGAAAGAGTAGTCAGACAGACTTGAAGCGTGGAGACTCAGTGCATCATTGCTGGCTTTGAAGATGTAGAAGCAATGTGACAAGAAATATCAGAAAACTTAAGGGGCTGAGAGGGGCTCCAGGCTATCAGCCAGACAGTAAACTAGACCTCAACCCTACAAACATGGAACCGTATTTCCCTAGCAACCAAAGTGAACATGTTAGTGGCATCTTACCCAGAGTCTCCAGAAAGGAACAAAGCCCTATGAACACCTTGATTTTTGACATTTTGAGATCTGGAGGCAAGTACGTTGCCAAGCCCACCAGACTTCTGACTACAGAACAGTAAGATAATAAACGAAGCTCGTTTTACGTTTGTGGCAGTTTGTTACATGACCATAGAAAATGAATACAATAGCTATTAGAAAGGGATTTCAGAACCCCACGTGCTGCAAAGGTTCTTGGGTAAGGTAAGAAGGCGCATAAATTTAAAACCTGGAAAACACATTCAGGGATATAAAGAAAAACATTATGAGCAGGATTATAGTATAAAGCTGGATTTAGAAAAGGCGGAGGAACCAGAGATCAAATTGCCAACATCGGCTGGATCATTGAAAAAGCATGAGACTTCCAGAAAAACATCTGCTTTATTGACTATGCCAAAGCCTTTGACTGTGTGGATCACAACAAACTGGAAAATTCTTCAAGAGATGGAAATACCAGACCACCTGACCTGCCTCCTGAGAAATCTGTATGTAGGTCAAGAAGCAACAGTTAACACTGGACATGGAACAACAGACTGGTTCCAAATCGGGAAAGGAGTATGTCAAGGCTGTATATTGTCACCCTGCTTATTTAGCTTATATGCAGAGTACATCATGTGAAATGCTGGGCTGGATGAACCACAAGCTGGAATCAAGATTGCTGGGAGAAATACCAATAACCTCAGATATGCAGATGACACCACCCTTATGGCAGAAAGTGAAGAAGAACTAAAGAGCTTCTTGATGAAAGTAAAAGAGGAGAGTGAAAAAGTTGGCATAAAACTCAACATTCAGAAAACTAAGATCATAGCATCCGGTCCCATCACTTCATGGCAAATTGATGGGGAAACAGTGGCTGACTTTATTTTTTTGGCTCCAAAATCACTGCAGATGGTGGCTGCAGCTGTGAAAATAAAAGACACTTTACTTTTTGGAAGAAAAGTTATGACCAGCATAGACAGCATATTAAAAAGCAGAAACATTGCCGACAAAGGTCCTAGGTCTAGTCAACGGTATGGTTTTTCCAGTAGTCATGTATGGATGTAAGAGTTGAACTATAAAGAAAGCTGAGTGCCGAAGCATTGATGCTTTTGAAGTGTGATGTTGGAGAAGACTCTTGAGAGTCCCTTGGACCACAAGGAGATTCAACCAGTCCATCCAAAGGAAATCAGTCCTAAATATTCATTAGAAGGACTGATATTGAAGCTGAAACTCCAATACTTTGGCCACCTGATCTGAACTGACTCATTTTAAAAGACCCTGATGCTGGAAAAGATTGAAGGTGGGAGGAGAAGGGGATGACAGAGGATGAGATGGTTGGATGGCATCACTGACTCGATGGGCATGAATTTGACTAAACTCTGGGTGTTGGTGCTGGACAGGGAAGCCTGGTGTGCTGCAGTCCGTGGGGTCACAAAGAGTCGGACATGACTGAGCGACTGAACTGAACTGATACTGTATCTCAGAATCAGGGTTTGGGGCTCAGTGCCTGGTTGTGTATTGGACTCTGCAGCAGGGATGGAACTGGCCTGATAGATTTAACTATAGTTGTACAAATTCAGAAGGACTCAGAGAATGAAGACAAGAAGTGTGACTCTAATTTGTGTATGATGTTGAGAGATTCTTTGAGAAAGAAACAACGATCATGCTGCTTTTTGACCCTAGGTTCATCACTGGAATTTTCTATTCACCTCATACATAGCAAATCGATCACTCGTGTCCCAAAGCATCAGTCAAGTGTTTACTGGCAGAGAGTATGAACAGCTCTAGGATGAGAGCATATTTGGTGTCTTCCCTGGATGAAAAAAATTAGCTCTTTCAGGAAGTAAACATACAAGACCACTGTTATCCCATTTGGGGACCAAACGAAAACAAGAAATACATTTCTTGTCATCTGGATTATTGTTGTATAAATCTCTGTTCTCCCCCAATTTTATAAATTCTTTCAAATGTCTGAGATTCAAGAAACCAGTGCCTTATCTCAGTTCTAATCTTCTACTTTGAACTTTATGATTTAATGTGATTGTCAAGGAGTAAGAATGAAACACTTAATTCCAGTGCTATATAAGCTATAGAAATAAAGCAAGATTCTCAATTTATTTTACGAAGCTAAAATACACACACTCACACACATGCCAGATCAGACTAGTCTGACTTAAGCTACTTATATGGAATTTATAAACATATATTCCAAATGGAATACTGCCAAATCTAATCCGTTAGTACAATATATTAAAATAACATTCCATCACCAAGCATTCCATAACATTCCATTCCAACATACCATCATCACCCAGAAATGCAAGGATGATGATCAATACTTTACAATTTATAAATACTGTACATAGACCATGTCTGTCTTGTGCCAGTATAATCTTGGTATTTAGCAGTGCCTAGCACACAGTATTTGTTGAAAGACTAAACTAGTATTCACTGTCAATAATCCATTTGAAAATAAAATGAGAAGATAAATATCCCATTCAAGTAGCAATTACAGAAATTTTATATAAATACATAAAATGTATACATATAAATATTAAAACTTACATAAATACATAAATATAATTTACATAAATACATAAAAATGTATTCCTTGTTTTATTGCAATTTACTTTATTCCATCACATTTTGGTAATTCTTAGAATATCTCAAACTTTTTCCTTATTATTATGTTTGTTATGGTGATCTGTGATCAGTGATCTTGAATGTTACTGTTGTAATTGTTTGGGGGATGCTACAAACACACCCATGTAAGATGCTGAACTTCATTGATAAATGTTTTGTGTGTTCTGACTGTTCCACCAATTGGCCATTCTCCCGTCTCTCTCCCTCCTCTTGGACTTTTCTGAGACACAGCAGTATTGAAATTTGGCCAATTACTAACCCTAAAATTGCCTCTTAACTGTTCAAATGAAGGGAAGAGTCACCTCTCTCAGTTTAAATCAAAGGATTAAGCTTAGTAAGGATGGCATGTCACGAGCTGAGGCAGCTTGAAAGCTCAGCCTCTTTAGCCAAACGTTAGCCAAGTTGTGAATGCAAAGGAAAAATTCCTGAAGGAAATTAAAAGTGCTACTCCGGAGAAAACAAATGATAAGAAAGAAAAACAGCCTATTGCTGATACAGAGAATGTTTTAGTGGTCTGGATAGAAAATCAAACCAGCCACAACATTCTCTTAAACCGAAGCCTAATCCAGAGCAAGACTCTAACTCTCTTCAATTCTGTGCAGGCTGGGAGAGATGAGGAAGCTGCAGAAGAGAAGTTTGAAACTAGGAGAGGCTGGTTCTTGAGGTTTGAGGAAAAGAGGCCATCTCTGTAACATAAAAGCATTAATTCAAAGTGAAGCAGAAAGTCCTGATATAGAAGCTGCAGCAAGTTAGCCAGCAGCTGTAGCTAAGATAATTCATGAAGGTGGCTAAACTAAAGCACAGATTTTCAATATAGATGAAACAGCCTTCTATTGGAAGAAGATGCTACCTAGGACTTTGATAGCTGGGGAGGGGAAGTCAATGCTTGGCTTCAGATCTGCAAAGGACAGGCTCTTGTTAGCATCTACTGAAGCTGGTGTCCAATTCAGTTGAAGCCAGTGCTCCCCTGGCATTCTCCAAGTCCCAGGGCCCTTGAGGAATGATGCTAAGTCTACTCTACCTGTGCTCTATAAGTGGAAGACAAAGCCTGGATGATAGCACATCTGTTTACAACATGGTTTACTGAATATTTTAAGTCTACTCCTGAGACCTACTACTCAGAAAAAATGATTCCTTTCAAAATACTGTTGCTCACTGACAATGCACCTGGTCACCCAAGAGCTCCGATGGAGATGTACAGAGATGAGTGTTGCTTTCATGACTGCTACCACAACATCCTTGCTACAGTCCTTGGATCAAGGAGTAATTGACTTCCAAGTCTCATTATTTAAGAAATACATTTGGTAAGGCTATAGCTGCAATGGATAATGATTCCTCTGATAGATGTGGACACAGTCAACTGAAAGCCTTCTGGAAAGGATTCACCATTAAAAGCATTGTGATTCATGGGAAGAAGTCAAAATATCAACGTTAACAGGAGTTTCAAAGAATTTGGTTTGCTCATGGATGACTTTGAGGGGGTCAAGACTTCAATAAAGGAAGTAACTGCAGATGAAAATAGCAAGAGAACTAGAATCAGAAGTAGAGCCTAAAGATGAGACTGAATTGCTGCAACCTCATGATAAAACCTTAATGGGTAAAACTTGAAATGATAACAAAGGATTTAGACTATTACATAAACTTGATAAAACAACAGCAGGGCTTGAGAAGATTGACTTCAGTTTTGAAAGAAGTTCTGCTGTGGGTAAAATGCTACCAAATAGCACATATGCTATAGAAAATTATTTGTGAAGGGAAGAGTCCAGTGAGGTGACAAAATTTGTTGTTGCCTTATTTTAAGAAATTTCCACAGCCACACCAGCCTTTAGTAACCACCACCCTGATCAGTCAGCAGCCATCAGCATCAAGGCAAGACCCTCCACCAGCAAAAAGATTACTACTCACGCAAGGATCAGATGATAGCACTTTTTAACAGTAAAGTATTTTTAATAAAGATACGTACTTTTTATACATGATACTATTGTATATTTAATACGCTATAGTATGTAAATGTAATTTTATATGTACCAGAAAACCAAAAAAATTCATGTCGCTCCCTTACTGTGACTTCCACTTTATGACAGTGGTCTGGAACTGGATGCATAGTATCTCCAAGGTATCCCTGTATATATGTGTGCATGTATATTTGCATGTATGTACATGTATATATATATATATCACTGGGAATAAACTTAAAAAAAAAATTTTTAATGTATGACAATCTACCTGAAGGAAAGAACAAAACTTTACCAAGGTACCTTAAAAAAGATAAATACATGAATAACAATGTGGCTGTAGCTAACTGTACTGTATTTTACACTTGAAATTGCTAAGAGGGTAGATCTTAGGTTTTCTTACCACAAAAATGAGAGAGGAAAGAAAAAAGTAACTATGTGAAGTGACGACTATGTCAGTTACCTTGATTGTTATAATTTTCTACCACATATGAATATCATATCAACAAGTTGTACACCTTAAACTGATATTTTACTTTTTTAATTCTTAAATTCGTTATGAAGCAAGATTTGGCATAGACTAGACAGATCAGTAAAATTAAAGCCATGAAACAGACGTAAGTATTAGTATATACATGTGTTTAGTATATGATAAAAATAGCATTTAAATCAGAGGTAGAGTGGCAGTGGGTAAAATTGGTTAAGAAGGTTAAAGGGTATCATCAGTCATCAGTTCAGTTGCTCGGTCGTGTCCAACTCTTTGCAGCCCCATGGACTGCAACATGCCAGGCTTCCCTGTCCATCACCAACTCCCAGAGCTTACTCAAGCTCATGTCCATTGAGTCGGTAATGCCATCCAACCATCTCATCCTCTATTGTCCCCTTCTCCTCCTGCCTTCAATCTTTCCCAGCATCAGGGTCTTTTCCAATGAGTCAGTTCTTTGCATCAGGTAGCCAAAGTATTGGCGTTTCAGCTTCAGCATCAGTCCTCCCAATGAACACTCAGGACTGATTTCCCTTAGGATTGACTGGTTGGATCTCCTTGCAGTCCAAGGGATTCTCAAGAGTCTTTTCCAACACCACAGTTCAAAAGCATCAGTTCTTTGACACTCAGCTTTCTTTATAGTCCAGTTCTTTTTTTTTTTTTTAATCTTTGTAATTTTATTTTATTTTTAAACTTTACAATATTGTATTGGTTCTGCCATATATCAAAATGAATCCGCCACAGGCATACACGTGTTCCCCATCCTGAACCCTCCTCCCTCCTCCCTCCCCATACCATCCCTCTGGGTCGTCCCAGTGCACCAGCCCCAAGCATCCAATATCGTGCTTCGAATCTGGACTGGCGACTCGTTTCATGTATGATATTATACATATTTCAGTGTCATTCTCCCAAATCATCCCACCCTCTCCCTCTCCCACAGAGTCCAAAAGACTGTTCTATACATCAGTGTCTCTTTTGCTGTCTCGTATACAGGGTTATCGTTATCATCTTTCTAAATTCCATATATATGCATTAGTATACTGTATTGGTGTTTTTCTTTCTGGCTTACTTCACTCTGTCCAGTTCTCACATCCATACATGACTACTGGAAAAACCATAGCTTTGACTAGATGGACCTTTATAAACTTCAAGTTATAAAATAATAAGTCATGGGGATGTAACGTACAGCATGTTGACTATAGTTGATAATTCTGTATTACATACTTGAAAGTTGCTAAGAAAGTAAAACTTAAAAGTTCTCTTCAGAAGAAAAAAAATCTGTACCTATGGTGATGGATGTTAACTAGACTCACTGTGGTGATCATTTTGCAGTATTTACAAATCTGAATCATTATGCTGTATACTTTAATACAATGAGATATATCAATTTAAAAATCAGAGGGGGAAAATATTATTCAAGCAAAGAGTTCTGGGATAGTTGGTTTCTCTTTGGAAAAATTAAGCTAGAGTTTCCACTGCATACCAATCATCAATATAAATTTTCAAATATGAGTTATTTTTTAGAATACCTTAAAGAAAATAACCAGAAAATATAGAAAGTGCTTATATAATTTTGAGTCATAAATGTTTTTCAAAGCAAAAATCATAAAAGGTACATAGATGTGCCTGCATAAAAGTTTGAAACATTTAATTTAAAAGAATGAAAAGCTAAACCACAAACAAGGATAAAATGTTGGCACTATGAAATGTAGACAAAGGCTAAATGTCCTTAATTTTAAAAACTCTTGCAGGGCTTCTCTGGTGGCTCAGTGGTAAAGAATCCACCTACCAAAGCCGGAGACACAGGTTTGATCCCTGGTCCAGGAAGATCCCACAGGCCGTGAGGCCACCACGCCATGTGCCATAGCTACTGACGCCTGTGCTCTACAAGAGAAGTCACCACAACGATAAGCCTGCACTCCACAGCTGCAGAAAGGCTGCGTGTAGCAACAAAGACTTGGTGCAACCAAAAACAAATAAATAAAATCATTAAAAAAAGAAAAAAACTTGCAAAACAGAAGGGAAAAGACGTATCTCAATTTTTAAAAAATGCAACAAAAGGCAATTCATAAAAGTAGAATACAAATGAAAAAAAGAAATGTTTTCCTCACTAATAAACATATGAAGTTATCTTTTTATATATCCCAAATTGACAGTAATGAAAATAATATAGCTACTGGGAAGCAATGACCTCATATACTGCAGAAGGCAGTTAAAAAGCCTTAAAAACATGTATCTAGGATTTTCTTCTGAAGAAAAGATCAAGGGACACGTGTAAAGATCTATATCCAGGGATATTCATCAAAGAATTTTTTAAAAGTTATTAATGGAAATAATAGAAATGTTCTACAGAAGAAGGCTGTTTTGGTACATCAGTCCATGTGTACAATGGAATACCACAGAGCCCTTAAAAATTATGTTGAAGAGTATGTTCTAACTTGGTAAATACCAGAATGTTGAAGCCATTGCACTCTAAAGTCAGACCTGGATGTAAATCCATCTCTTCCCAGCTTTGTGTTATGGGACAATCAGTTTTCTCTCTCTAAGCCTCAGTTTCTCTACTGACCCTTTAAAGTTGTTGAGGGAGATCAAATGAATCATTTATAAAATGTACTTATAAACACAATGCCTGGCATTCAGTGAATATGCTCTGCTCATACAGAGTTGAAGTCAGTAATACTGGACTGCAAAAGACATGTAATAAACATCTTTGAATAAATATGATGAACATGACAGGAAATTTTACTAAAAAAGTTGTGTTTAGGTCAAAAAGAAGATGTGGCTCTAAAGTAATGAGACCTTGGTTTTATAGGACTTCAAGAACTCAGGAGGAAATGCCAAAGGAAAGCTTTCAGAAGGATTTTGAACAGCAGCAGCATATTGAAATAAATGTACACAGCCTGGATAGTTGGAAACACATTTAGATGTAAGTGTTCTGCTAAAAGTGTATTTTGACATTGTAATGTTGTAGCTGTTCTTTACATGGCCCACTTCAAAATACCCTTAGTACTATGCTCATTCAACACTTTCTGAGCACTGACTGTGCTAAGCAGGGCCACAAGCTCAAGGTCCTCGTGGAGTGTTTTACTGTGATCGGGTGACAAAGTCTCACCTCCCAACAGGCACTTTGGCTAAGGTCTGGAGAGCCTGGCACTGTGACTCAGGAAAACCCCAGGTTTAATTCCTAGAGAATGAGTCCTGACTCTGGACCTCAGTCTTCTCATCTGTAAAATGAGAGCATTAGAAAGACAACTTCCTTTTTTTCTTTTTTTATACCACAAGCTGAAAGAAATCAGTTGTGACCCAGAACATACTCACATTTACACACAGACACACAAAACATAAAGCAATTTCACGAGTGCCAAGACCACTTCCAGCTCTGAAATGTTTGTTTTTCTAGTGGAAAAAGGTCTGGCAAGGAACCAAAAGCCCTGATTGTTGGTGGCTGTCAGCCTTATGGGATCTTAGGCAGATTATTTCAGCTCTTTACACACTTCTCTATGAAATCAGGTTCTTGGACTCGATCTCTGAAGTCCCTCCATTTCTGAAATTCTGTTTTGTGATCATTTAATTCTTTTAAGCAACCATTATTGAGTATCCTGTGCCAGGCACTTTCTAGGGCCAGAAGAATGACTCTTGGACCCACCGTCTTACTGAGTGAGTCACAAAGATGGAAACAGGTGTGTATGCTTTCTCCAGAGTTGGTTTATAACCTGCCGGAAGGTCCTTAATAAAAGGTTATGATCTCCGCCTGTCTCCTATCTGGGCCTCAGCCATTTTTCTGGTTCAGTAAATGGGCAGTAAATGCACTGAATCACCAAACATATTTTCACCACATTTCCACCACCCCGCATCCTGAAGGAAAGGAGTTTCCAGGGGGGACTCACTCCGTTCTCTGTGCCCGAGCCGGCAAGTCCTAGTGACAAGGAGAAATGCTTGCATGTGTGGCACAGGCTGTAAGTTGTGAAGGACAAATGGAGGATACATAAGATAGCTGAGTGCTGAGTTAATTATCTTAAAGTCCAAATGTTATTTTTCAGCCCTCACTCCCCCACCCTGTGAGCTGCTTTCTTTTATCAGATTTTTTAAATCAACATCATGCAAAAAAAAAAAATTCCATTCATATTAATCCAAAAATGTTTCTTCATTTGACCCACAGCCCTATCCATGTGACCACTTTCCATCAGAAGATAGCTGTTTGAATTGTCAGCTCAAAAGCTCCCACTGCCCAGCAAGGCCAAATGCCAACACACAAAGCCACCCTTCAAACCAGTTAAGTTTATCTCTATGCCAAACACAGCCTTGAAGTACAAGTTTAGATAGAATGGGAACTGCTGATGAAGAATTGCTTCTGTGGACTCAGCCCTGTAAAGGGCCAGAGGAGTAAACATGATCTTCCATGTGAATGAACTGCAGTGGCTGCATATTGATGAGACACATTCAAGTCCTGCCTTCAGTGGTGCAGTCAAAAGTAGACTCTTTCCTCGCTCGGGTATGAAAGCCTATCTATAAACAGCTTTGCCAGCTCTGTGGTGCTAGACAGTTGGACAATTGAAAGAGAGGATGGTAAGTTCTGCCTATTAGCAAGGATTATTCTGTGTGGCTCTATAAAAGCAGGGCACTTAGTCCTGTCCCCCATTATGTGGGTCAGTGTCTCACTCTTTTAGGGGCCCCTGCTCCTGTTCTCAGTCTCTGCCCGTTACTGTTTAGCCTTAGCAGCAGCAGAGAAGCAAAAGGTAGAAGAGCCAAGCACAAAACAGGCCGGTCCCAGAGCCAAGTGGGTAGTGTTCTCTGTCTAGGAATTGCTGTTTGGCTACAGACCCATTACTCAGAGTGATCTCAGGGTGGTTTAGGGTAGAATTTTTCTGGGAAGCAATAAAGCTATCCAGGAAGCCATTGTAAACCACACGACCCAAAAAATGTTCCTTGAGACCTAATATATACCAGCAAGTTCCAGGTCCTGGGGATGGGCTCCCTGCTCTCGTGGAGCACACACTTAGTGAGACAGGAACAATAATAAATAATTACATCATGTATCATGTGGGTTTCAGGGTAAGAAAGATAAATCAGGACAAGGGGAAAGATGCTATCCTAGATAGACTGCTTAGACAAGTTTCCTCTGACAAGGCAATATTTGAATGAAGGTTGAGTCACACACATATCTGAGGCAAGAGTTTCAGGCACAAGAAACGGCAAGAAAAAAGTCCTGGCTAGAGATGTGCTTGGCATGTTTGAGGACCCAAAGGTGACACTCTGAGGAGCCGGTGACAGAAATTCCTCCTGGGGTGCCTCTTACAGGAGATAACTGAGTTAGGCGGCGAATAAGGGGTTTCTTACTAAGATTGCCAGTGCTCTCTGCATGTGGGTGGTGGGTTGATCCTACCCATAATGTGTACTCACATCTTCTAATCCCTCCATCCAGTCTCCTCAACATGGGTTTTTTCAGAGTGCCAAAGTTGCTACAGTCTAAGCTGTTTCACAGGCAAAAACCCACAATAGAATGAAAAAAGAAAAATAAGTCTGGTCTTAAAAATATCTGTAAAGAAAAATAAGTCTTTGGTTATTTTCTGCTGATCATCTACTAAATACAGACACATATAATATATATATATACACACACATGTATATATAAATCATTCGGTACATAGGTGTTATTATCCTTTTACACATGAGTAACCTGGATCCTGCTTTGAACCCAGGCTGTCTGACTCCAGGGCCTGTGTTCTTTTCCACTGTAGAGCATCACCCCCTGTGTGCTGATTATGTGCATTGGATACTACAGACTCATTGCTAGCCCAGTGGTTACAAAGTGTTGTCAGAGAGCAGACTTCCAGATTTGGTTTGAGACTAAGCAGCTCCCCCACCTCCGCCCCACAATGACTGGCAAACTGTTTGTTCGTGGCAGCTGTCAATTCTTCAAAACCTCTGTTTCTCCTCAGTGTATGTCATGTCTCCTTTGCAAGTTCAGCCATCCCACAAACCTAGGTGATGGAACAAAATGCCACCTTCAGCCCAACTTAATCTGAAGACCTCAGGCGATGAGATTAGGGCAGGGCCTGCTTGGCTCTCAGAGATATTGCCATATGCTTTCACAGCTAACCAGTGCTTTCTTCTAAACCAGCACCCACCCACATATGAAATGGCACAAATAGGTTAATACTAGTTTTCCTTTCTTTAAAGAGACATCTAGTACCTGGAACCATGGAATGTTGAGCATCAAAATGGACCTGAGATTTTTTTTAAGACCCACCATCCTCTGATGGTTCTCTTGCTGCCCCATTTTTTACCCGGTGGTCATTCTGTTCATGCTTGAACGCTCCAGTTTCCAGGGAACACACTACCCGCTGAACAGCTCTTCTGTTTCTGAGTGGCTTTGAGAAGCTTCCTAACACTGCACCAATGTCTCTCCTCACTTAGGCTCTACTCTGTGAAATTAATTCATACTCTTCCTGGGAGGCGATGCAGTACATCTAATCCCTGTTACAGGGAAGCCAAATATTTGTCCTATACTTTTATTAACATAGCCTAAAATCACAGCCTTTTTTGGTACTCACATTATACTATTGATTCACATTGAGGCTTTCATCAGCTAAAACTTGCGGGGCTTTTTTTAAGCTTACGACTGTTAAGCCATATCTCTGTGTCCTCACTAATACAGTCACTTTAATAGAAAATTCCAAGACATGTATCTCTATTAAAGGTTTATCTTGTAATAGAAAATGACAAGACGTTTATCTCTATTAAAGATGCTCATCTGTTAACTAGATCTTTCTGGATCTTGATGTTTTTGTCCATTTTCTTGCTATCCCTCTCACCTTCATTTCATCTGTGATAATTTGGGAAAGCATCTGTCATCAGGACTTCAAAAGTCAAATACCTGTAGAGGCCCAGGAGTGAATCGATGGGGCTGGTTTTAAGTGCACACTCTGTGAGTGATGTGGGCTCTGTGAACAGGGGAACAAGAGTCCCTTGGCAGAGGAGCAGCTGCTACTTACTTCAGCTGACTATTGCTCTTCAGGAATGCAAATACACTATGACCTGATCACCAGCTTCTTGTAAAATCTGGAATTCTGGATTGTTTTTTTTTTTAAGTCTACTGATTTCAAAACACAGACCCAATTTTTTACCAGCATATGGGATAAAAGTATCTATAGAACAGGTGTCCTGTGGGCCATCAGTTTGCAATCAATTAATTAATTCCACACTAAAGTAATTGAACAGTTAGAGGCTGTGACATCACTAGAAACTACCCTCTGAGGCATTCTGAATTCATTCCCCAGCCCCCTCTGAACGTGGTCCTTCAACCACTTATTAAGTCATCTACCTGGATTGATATCCAGCCCTCACTTGCCATCTTGCCCAGATACCCTGGGGACTGCTCCACAGAGGAAGTGTTTCATTTCAGAAGCGAATACATACAGTGTAGGCAGAGTCCAGGCCCTGCTGGGACCTCATCTTTCCCCTTCTACTTCCTGGCTGTGTGACTTTGGGCAAATTCCTTCACTTCTCTGTGCTTTAGTTTTCTCTAAGTAAAATGAGGATGATAGTGTCTACTAAAGCAAGTTAACATGAGTATTTTACAAAAGCATACCTATAGGATGCTTAGCTCAGGGTCTAGCACATAGGAATTCTTCAATAAATTTTACCTACATTTATTACTTTTACAGTTATATACTTAGTACTTTGTTATTAATATGAATCACAGTATTATATCTGACACATTCTATAGGTCGTGACTGGACAGTAAGAACAACCCAGTGAGCACAGTTGGAAGTTGGAAATATCTCCAGCCTTTGTCCTTCACTCGTGACCCCCTCAGCCTGGAAACCTTGGCATATTGCTAAAGCTCCTCTTAGAGAAAATAGCTCCAATGGTGAGAGTTGAAATCTCAATTTTGCCTCCATATGACACACACCAGATCATGCTGTTCCTCTCCTTGAAAACGGTCAACGTTTCCTCTTTCTTGCAGAATGGAGTTCACAGTCCTTTGCCTCTGATTTAAGGTTCTCTCCCACCTCCTATCTGCCCACAGCTTCAGCTCTTCCATCGGGAGTACTTCCCCAGGGGCCTTCACCTTAGGAACTCTCTGCCTACAACTTGACACTCCCTGGAAATGTCCCAGGACCTTTTGTACTCATTCTATGAGCTCATCTCCCAGGTAAGAAGCCCTCACCTTGCCATTCACTGACTAAATCCCATTCATCCTTAAAACCCTGTGAAATTCAAGTCTACTGTGAGAAGTTCTTCTTTTAAATTCTTTAGCATTTATTGTTTCTACCACTTACCTGGCCTTAGCATGTTCTGCTTTCTGTTGTTGCTTGACTGGTAAGCTACAGAAGAGGGACTAGATCTTGGCCTTTTTTTGTGAGTCTCCCCTCAACACACACACACGCACACATGCACGCCCCACATAGCACAAGGCTGAGAACACTGAGAATGCTCAATAAAGAAACATTTTTGGCCTGAATGAATGGCCTGAAGGACTGTTCCTTTCAACAATTATGGCCCAATAAATTATACTGGCATTGCCTCCTAGAGAGAAAGGCCACACTAAGGCTCCACAGATGGGGAAACTGCTCTGTCTGCCAAAACCCAGATTCAGGGCAGCCTTGGCCCTGTTTGGCTGTCTACCTGAATCTGGGTTTAACAACTTGGACTACAGTTTTACAGCCTAAGTCACCAGGCTCAGCACAACAGCATGAGTTCTTTGTCCACATGCTGGTGCCAGGTGTTAAGGGAACTGGCTCACTCTGCTTAAGGAGACCTGCAGGTGGGGGAGGGGCTGCCTGTGCTCCAAGCTGTCAAGCCAGGGGGCTTGTCTGCAAAAGGAGCCTTCATCTGGATCCTAAACAGGAAAAAAGAAATGAGGAAAGTTTATAACATGAGGATTTCAGGCTGGATGCTGGGGAAAGGGGGGTGGGGAAGTAGAATGACCTGAAAGTCATGACTGAATGGGACAAAGCTGAGAAAAATGGCCTAGACTCAATCAGATTTTATTTCCGTTGTTGTAAGAGTTGCACAATCCTAGGAAGGTGAAAGAAGACAGGAATCCGTCAAATTAAATCTTTAGAGTTGAGGTTACTTTTTTTTTTTTCCCCAAACCATGCAGTATATAGGATCTTAGTTCCTGGACAGGGATCAAACCCGTGCCCCCTGAAGCGGGAAGCGTGGAGTCCTAAGCACTGGCTGTGCTGTGCTGTGCTTAGTCACTCAATCATGTCTGACTCTTTGCAACCCCATGGAGTGTAGCCCACCAGGCCCCTCTAGGGGAGGAGAATCCATGGAAATTCTCCAAGCAAGAATACTGGGGATCTTTCCAACCCAGGAATTGAACCCAGGTCTCCCGCATTGCAGGGGGATTCTTTACCAGCTGAGCCACCAGGAAAGCCCAAGAATACGGGAGTGGGTAGCCCATCCCTTCTCCAGGGATCTTCCTGACCCAGGAATCGAACCAGGGTCTCCTACATTACAAGGCGGATTCTTTACCATCTGAGCCACCAGGGAAGGCCCCTAACCACTAGACCACCAGGGAATTCCAAAAGTTACATATTTTAAGACAGGGTCCCCAACCTCTGGACCGTGGACCAGTACCTCTGGTCAGATCAGCAACAGCATTAGATTAGAATAAAGTGCACTATAAGCATAATGCACTTGAAGTATCCTGAAACCATCTCCCCCCATTCCCCAATCCCTAGAAAGATTGCCTTCCACAAAGTCGGTCCCTGGTGCCAAAAAGGTTGGAGACCACTCTTTAGAGACAAAGAAAGGCAGTATCCGCACAAGTGATAGAAGGGTTGGAGACTTTTGTGAGTAGGGGCTGGAAGGGTCTCTGGCTACGTGAGTTGTCCCTTTTGGGGTTTTGAAGTTATCGGTATAGCAGCTATAAATGGGGTTCCAGCCATGGTGTGATGGTTAAAGCTTAACAACCAGTTCTCAAAAAAAAAGCCCTGGCTTGTAACATTTGCAGATTTCTGTGGTGTAAATACACTCACCATGGTCAATTTCAAACTACTTGGTGGAGGCTCAGAATGTGGGGTTGGGAAGGGCTTGTGCAGCTGGCTCTTGTGAGCCTGGGCGAGTGGTTACAAAGGTGAAAAGTCTGAGTCACCACAAGCTCACCTTCTCAGCTGAGGCTGAACAAGCTGGTGTGATGCCTCCTCGTTTCAGCTTTCAACTCTAAATAAGTGTCCTTTCTGGCTGTATTAAGTGCCAACGTTTTACATTTTTACCCCTTTGGTTGCTGTTTTCTCTTTTTAAAATGGTCGGTTCCTCAAGTGTAGTGCTGAAGTGCTGTCCACTCTTCCTGAGAGCGAGAAGGCTCTGATGTGCCTCACAGAGAGAACATGAAGATAAACTTCATGCAGAAATGGATTATAGTGCCATTGGTTGTGAGTTCAATGTTAGTGAATCAACAGTATCTATTAAATAAAGTACTTTAAACAGAAATACACATAAAACTAGGTATGTATGGATCAGGTGACAACCCATTATGACCAGAGGCTCTCGGGAACCTAACTCTGTATTTCCCTGAAGAGTGGTTCACTAATTCAGTGTTTGTGCCAATGTTATAGGGCACAGCTACCTCAAATGAGAATTGGTCATGCTTTTAGAAAGAGTGAGGGGCTGCAGCAGCCCAAGGCAGAGCATCAGAGCCCCAGCAGGATGAGCGGGGAGCCCTGCCGGGGAAGCTCAGGGTAGAGCGTCAGAATCTCAGCAGAGAACAGAAGAGGTAGCCCAGGTGGGAAAGATTAATTGTGTACTTAAGTATGAGTCAAATACAGAAACATATTAAACGTAATGGAAGCTAGAATTCCCTGTATCTACTGCAAGGACCCAGAGCAGCATCACCCTAGTGGCACAGAGCTCACCTAAGGCCCAGATCTTGGCTTCTAAACACTACTTTTTCCATGGCTTCTTGGAGGAAGAAATGATTCTAGGGCTAGGAGTGAACACATGATTCTGAGTTTGATTTGTGTGCTATAAAGGACATCATTAGGACTATGGACAAAATTCTTTTGAAGTCTGAGGAGTTAATGGTGAATATATTAGTGTTCATTTCCTGATTTTAATGGCTCTGTTGTGGTTACACAGGAGAATGTCCTTGTTTGTAGAAAAACACACACTAAATATTCAGAAGTGATGGGGCATCAGATTGGCAACTTACTCTCAAATGGTTTGGAAAAAAGTTCTTTAAATTGTACTTTCAAACTTTCTATAAGTTTGTGTTTGTATTAAAAATGTGTAATCAGGTAATTGATTAGATTTATAATTTTTAAGTAGAAATATTACCAAGTTTATATATAGTAGTGAAACATTTCAGAAGAATTAAGTTCACCATATCTATTTGTTTAATTTATTAGATTTATAAAAATTACTTAGGTACTTGGAAGGGTTTATCAGTTAAATAATTGAAGTACTTTTAAAAGGAAATAGAGTATATTACATTTATAAATGCTGTTTTAAATAGTTCAAAGTATTTAATGGAATCTATAAATGGGGCCAAATTATTATTTTTAAAGTAATCACTAAAATGTGCTAGACTTATAAATAGAATAAAGCCTTCAACTGAATTTAAAAGTCTAGTTAATATTAACCTTTTAAAGCCAGAGTACATATAAATAGTTTTTCATGGGTAATATAGATTCAACAGTTAAATAGCACTGCTTTAGCACTAATTTTGTGCCTAGAGCAGCCAGGATAAAGAAGAAATATAAAACATAATCTCTGACCTGCTAAGGAGATTATAACTAATCAGTGCCATGAGATCAGCACACAGGAGACAATAACAAATAAAACAATATGGCAAGTATCAGAAACTGAGATTATGTGGCATATGCTTGTGTACACCTATATAACCCTAGAAGGCAGAACTCTTATCAAGAGGAAAATAAATGGAAGCAGTCACAGTACTCAGCTTTAACGCTCAGGATGGGATTAGTCTACACTACAAGAACAAACCAACCTTGAAGTCTCAGAGGCCTAACATGAAGTTTGTATCTTGCTCACGCAAGGTTAAATGCAGGCCAAAGCTATTTGCCCTGCAGTGAATTTAGGCATCCAGATACCTCTCACCTTATCGCTCCACCATTTCCAACCATTGCTTCCAGGGTTGCTGCAACAGGAAAACAAGAGAGTGGTTGTTAGAAGAATTAAACTATGATGTATCATCAAAATTAAAGGGTTTAAAAAATAGTTGTTGGTGTTGGTGTTGCTATTATTATCATTTTCAAGCCATCCACCAGTTGCACTTTATAACTTAGAAACTAGTGAGTTTCCTGTTACTAGGAGGTATCTAAACAGAGAGAGAGCAGCAGTTGATCCAGGATTCCATGAGAAATACTCAAAGACTGGGTCAGGCTAGACCTATCAGGACCTTTCATGGAGATTCTGTTCTGTTCTAAGTGCACTAGAAGATGAAGGAAATTGGTGTGAAATAGAGGAGATGAGCCTTGAAAGATGGGGTCAGTTGGTCATGGCCACCATAGCACTTGACTTCAGAGTGACTATTCATCAGGTGGCCCCAAAGGAAAACATGAAGTCAGAAGAACTGGCTACGTTTTCTTCTGCCTCTTTCAAATGTAACATTCGCTTTTTCATTAAGAGTCTACATGCTGTCATTTCAACAGATGATCCTAGGGTTACTGGATATTCACATCTAAAAGAATGAAACTGAACCCCTTCTTCTCATGTACCACATGTAAAAATTAACTCAAAATCGATCACTGACCTAAATGTAAAGTTTAAAACTATAAATCTCTGATAATAAAACATAGGTGTTAAAGACTTTGGGTTAGGCACAAGCAACAAAAGGAAAATTGACAAATTAGACTTCTTCAAAATTAAAAACTTTTGTGCTTCAAAGAGAAAGTAAGAAGACAATGCAGCAAATGAGAAAAAATGTTTCCAAGTTGTAGATCTGATAATGGTCTAGTTTCCAGAATATATAAATAACTCTTATAGCTAAATAACAAAAAGAAAAACAACTCAGCTTAAAAATGGACAGAGAATAATTCTCCAGAAAAGACATACAAATGGTGAATAAATACATGAAAAGATAACTCAACATCATTAGTCATTAGGAAATGCAAATCAAAATCACAGTGAGATACCACTTCACACTCGCTAAGATGACCTTAATAAAAAGATGGGCAGTAATAAGTGTTGACAAGAATATGGAAAAATGGAAATCTTCACATGTTGATAGTGGTACATTAAATTGTGCTGCCATTTTGGAAAACAGTTTGGCATTTCCTCAGAAAGTTAAACATAGTGTTACCATATATGATCCAGAAGTTACACTCTTAGGTATATATTCAAGAGAGATGAAAACATATGTCCACACAAAAAGTTGTATACAAATGTCCACAGCAATTTTATTCATAATAGTCAAAAAGTGGGAAAAACCTAAATATCCATCAACTGATGAATGATAAATAAAATATGATACACACATACAATTGAATATTATTCAGCCATATAAAGAAGTAAAGTATTGATAAAAGCTATAACACAGATGAACCTTAAAAATTATGCTAAATGAGAGAGGCCATTCACAGAACATCACCTATTATATGATTTTATTTACATGCAATGTGCAGAATAGGCAACTCTACAGAAACAGAAAGTAAAGCAGTGGTTGCCTAAGGGTAGAGGTGTTGGGGGGAAATGGGGAGTGACTGCTAATAGTCATGGGTTTTTTCTTGAGGTGATGATGTTCTAAAATTGGTTGTGGTTATGTTTGCACAATTCTAAATATACTAAACAATTACATTACACACTTTAAAAGGTTGAATTGTAAAGTCTGCAAATTATATCTCAATAAAGTTGTTATATTTTAACAGCTTTAAAACACATACCTAGAATGGAATTATATCCAGAATATGCAAAGAGCTCTTAAAACTCAACAATAAGAAAACAAACAACTGAGTTTAAAAATGATCAAAGGATCTGAACAGATCCTCACCAGATAAGTTATGCAAATGGTAAATAAGCATGTGAAAAGATGCTTAATATCATGTCACTAAAGAGTGCAAATTAACTCCACACCTTTAAAAATGACCAAAATCCAAAGAACAGACAGTGTTAAATGCTATGCTAGCAAGGAGGTGGGGAAAAAAGAACTGTGATTCATTGCTGGTGAGAATGCAAAATGGTATAGCCACTTGGGAATACAGTTTGACATTTTCTTACAAAGCTAAACATAGTCTTACCATACTATCCAGCAGTCACACTCCAAGGTATTTAACCTCATGAGTTAAAAACTAATGTCTGGCCCGCCACTAGCAGCCATGAAGGTCGAGCTGTGCAGTTTCAGCGAGTACAAGACCTACCCAGGACATGGGAGGCGCTTCGCCCAGACCCATGGGAAGGTTTTCCAGTTTCTTAATGCAAGATGTGAGTCGGCATTCCTTTCTAAGAGGAATCCTCGTCAGATCAACTGGACTGTCCTCTACAGAAGAAAACACAGAAAGGGACAGTCGGAAGAAATTAAAAAAAAAAAAAGAACTCACCGTGCAGTCAAATTCCAAAGGGCCATAACTGGTGCTTCTCTTGCTGATATAATGGCCAAGAGGAATCAGAAACCTGAAGTTAGGAAGCCTCAACAAAAACACGTTATCAGGGCTGCCAAGGAAGCAAAAAAGGCTAAGCAAGCCTAAAAAGACAGCGATGGCTGCTGCAAAGGCCCCCACAAAGGCAGCACCTAAGCAAAAGATTGTGAAGCCTGGGATGGTTTCTGTTCCTTGAGTTGGTGGAAAACGCTAAGTTGGCAGATTGGATTTTTAAATAAAGATCTGACTATAAAAAAAAAAACAAAAACCAAAAAACTAATGTCTGCACAGAAATCTGCAGACATTAGTTTTTAACTCATGAGGTTAAATACCTTAGAGTGTGACTGCTGGATAATATGGTAAGACTATGCACATGAATGTGTATAGCAACTCTATTCATAATTGCTAAAAGCTGAAAGCAACCAAGGTATCCTTCAAAAGGTGAGCAGATAAATTACAGTAATCTGTAAAATGGAATAGTATTCAGTGATAAAAAGAAATGACTGATCAAGCCTCAAAAAAAAAAGCATGAAACAACCTGAGATACAGAGTGCTAAGTAAGGGAAGCCAATTGGAGAAGGCACCATACTATATGATTCCAATTATTTGACATTATGAAAAAGGCAAAACTGTAGAGACAGTAGGGACTTCCCTGGTGGCTCAGATGATAGAGTCTGCCCTCAGTGTGGGAGACACAGGTTCGATCTCTAGGTCAGGAAGATTCCCTGGAGAAGGAAATGGCAAACCCCTCCAGTATTCTTGCCTGGAAAAGCCCATGGACGGAGGAGCCTGGCAGGCTACAGTTCTGGGGTCACAAAAGAGTCGAACACAACTGAGTAGCTTCACTGCCACACATAGAGACAGTAAAAAGATCAGTGGTGGCCGGGAGTTTGGGGATGGAAGGGAGAGAGGAAATGAGTGGGGCACAGGAGATTCTTAAGGCAGTAAAATTATTCTCTATGATAGCATAATAGTAGATGCATGATATTATGCATTTGTCAAAACCCATAGAAAATATACAACATAAAGCGTGAACCTTAATGTAATTTATGCACTTCAGTTTATAATAATGTATCAATACTGATTTATTAGTTTTAGCAAGTATACCACATTAATGCAAGAGGCTAATTATAAGGGAAACTGTGTGTGCTGGAAGAGCATATATGGGAACTTTCCCTACTATTTGCTGAATTTAGTATAAATCTAAAACTGCTCTAAAAAATTGTCTATTGATTAAATAAAAAATAAGGAATGAATATGGGCTTCCCTGGTAGCTCAGCTGGTAAAGAATCCACCTGCAATGCCAGAGACACCAGTTCGAATCCTGGGTCAGGAAGATCCTCTGGAGAAGGGATAGGCTACCCATTCCAGTATTCTTGGGCTTTCCTGGTGGTTCAGATGGTAGAGACGATTCCGCCTATATCTGGGTTCAATCCCTAGGTTGGGAAGATCCCTTGGAGGAGGGCATGGAAACCCATTCCAGTGTTCTTTCCTGGAGAATCCCCATGGACAGAGGAGCCTGGTGGGTTACAGTCCACAGGATTGTAAAGAGTCGGGCAGAAATTAGTGACTAAGGACACACACACACAAGGAATGAAAATGGAAAACAGAAAACAGATTAAAAATACACAAGACTGGTACAAATCAGACCCAAAAATATGAACAAATGGTACTCTTTAAAAACATTAAAAAGAATTTAAAGTTTTCTTCAGAGTTTATGTGCATCTCAAAGAGATACCTGCACTTTCACGTTCATTACATTATTCATGAGAGCCAAGATATGAAACCAATCTAAATGTCCATCAATGGATGAATAGATTATTAAATGTGGTATATACATCTAAAGGAATATTATTCACCCTTTAAAAAAGAAAGGGAGCCATTTATGACAACATTATGGTAAGTGAAATAAGCCCAACTGCTGCTGCTGCTGAATCGCTTCAGTCGTGTCCAACTCTGTGCAACCCCATAGACGGCAGCCCACCAGGCCCCCCCGTCCCTGGGATTCTCCAGGCAAGAACACTGGAGTGGGTTGCCATTTCCTTCTCCAATGCGTGAAAGTGAAGTTGCTCAGTCGTGTCTGACTCTTCGCGACCCCAGGGACTGCAGCCCATCAGACTCCTCCACCTATGGGATTTTCCAGGCAAGAGTACTGGAGTGGGTTGCCATTGCCTTCTCCAATAAGCCCAACAGAGGAAGACAAATACCATATAGTATCACTTATATGTGAAATCTAAGAAGGCCAAACTCGTAGAAGTGAAAGTGTTAGTCACTCAGTCGTGTCCAACTCTTTGTGACCCCTGTGCTGTAGCCCACGAGGCTCCTCTGTCCATGGACTTCTCCAGGCAAGAATACTGGAGTGTGTAGCCATTCCCTTCTCCAGGGGATCTTCCTGACCTAGGGATTGAACCTCGGTCTCCTGCATTGCAGGTGGGTTCTGTACCGTCTAAGCCAGCACAGAGTCAAATGGTGTTTGCCAGGGGCTGGAAAGAGGGGTAAATAGGGAAGCGATGGTCAAAGGGTACAAAGTTTCAGTTATGAAGATAAGTTCTGGAAATCCACACAACATAGTGCCTGCTGCTGACCTTATTTTACTCAAAAATTGCTGAGAGGATAGGTCTTATATTAAGTGTTCTTACCACAAAAATAATAATAATAAAAAAATAAGGGGGGTGAGAGGAAACTTTGGGAAGTGATGAATATGCCTATGGCTTAGATTGTTGTGATGGTTTTAGGGGTGTATATTTATCCCCAAACTCACCGAGTTGTATACATCAGTAGGTACAGCTTTTTTTACATGTCAATCATATCTAAGTTAAGTGTTTTTATAAATAGAGTCTATGTGCTTGCCAACTATGATGTGTCTTCTCTTGCAAAGGACAGATGATGTCATGGCACTGTGTCTCCTTGTCGCTGCTCAGATGCTTGGGACAAGAGCAAAACTACAACAGGCATCAGAAGCTCTCCTGCCAGCCTCAGGAAGCCAGGGAGACCTCTGCTCCAGAAATTTAACTAGGAGAAAAAAATGCATTCTCTACTTTGATTCCAAACTTACTAGTCACTAAGAGTTATTCTGTGTCACCATGATCTGTGTCCATTTAGAATACAAGCACTGGGAAAAGCAGTCATCACGGGCTCCCATAGAACCAACTCTCTTTCCTTGCTCTGCCAAAGCGTGGGAGCAATGCTGTCCTTGACAAGCAGGAATAAGCCAGAACGTGCTTGGCCACTTAGGTCCTTGTCAAGAAAAGAGCAAGAACTACTACACATCAGCAGTGAACTAGGGTCTATGGGACAGTAGTTCTCTACCCTGCTCTGCTTGGACTCACTCAGGGATCCTGTCAAAATCACAGGTACCCGGCTCTACCCTGTTCATTCAGTCAGCAAATATTCAGTAAGCATCTTTTTTGTGTGTGCCAGCCACTGTTCTGTTTACTTCGAATAAAGACTGACCCTCCCCGCAAAAGACAAAAATGTCAGTGCTTTTGTGGAGGAACAAAAAGAATAAACACAATAATTAGTAAATGGTGACTGAATCAGACATGACTGAGCGACTGGACTGACTGATGGATGTTGTAAGGAACTAAGTGCTATGGAGCAAGATGTTAGGCGAGGAAGATGCAGTGTTAAGAGAGGTGAGAGGAGCTGGTTGCAGTTTTAAATCTCAGGGGCTGGGTTACGCAGTAGGGAGACTAGCCCTGAAGATGGGAGGTCAGCCACCCAGCCTCAGGCAAAGGAAGCAGTCTCCAGGGCTGAGGGAGTAGGATCTGCAAGGACGGACCTCGGCTGGAATCCAGGTGTCTGTCCTCTGCCACTTAGAAGTGGGCCCACCTGGTTTTCCTTTCTCTGTCTTGGAGTTTGAGAGGTGTGACCATTAGGAGCTCTTCTGACTTGGAACTCTGGTGGCAGGTTGGACCTGGTGGCAGGTTGGAACAGGAGTGAGAGAGATTGGAGGGCTGACACCGGTGGAAACGCCACTTCTGACTTGTCAAAGTGAGTGACAGCAGACACGAAAAAGCCCGAGGCTGCCACCCGGTTCCGTGTGCTATGGATGCAGACTCAGAACAGCGCATGGAATGCAGTGTGTGGTGTGACAGCAGAGACAGCTGCAGTTTAAGGCAAACTCGACAGTAAGTGTGGCTCCTGCCTAATGCATTTACTCATTAAGTGTGGAACCTGCTCTGATTTCACACAGGTTGCGTGCTTTTGTGCTAAATTGCTTCAGTCATGTCTGACTCTTTCTGACCCTATGGACTGTAGCTCTCCAGGCTCCTCTGTCCATGGGATTCTCCAGGCAAGAATACTGGAGTGGGTTGCCATGCCCTCCTGCAGAGGATCTTCCCAACCCAGGGATCGGACCCATGTCTCTTATGTCTCCTGCGTTGGCAGGCGGGTTCTTTACCACTAGTGCCACCTGGGAGCCCTTCACACAGGTTAGTGCAAGTTGCTCAGTCATGTCAGAGTCTTTGCCACTCCATGGACTGTCCGTGGAATTCTCCAGGTCAGAATACTGGAGTGGGTAGCCTTTCCCTTCTCCAGGGGATCTTCCCAACCCAGGGATCAAACCCAGGTCTCCTGTATTGCAGGCAGATTCTTCACCAGCTGAGCCACAAGGGAAGCCCAAGAATATTGGAATGGGTAGCCTATCCCTTCTCCAGGGGATCTTCCCGACCCAGGAATTGAACCGGGATCTCCTGCAATGCAGGTGGATTCTTTACCAACTGAGCTAGGGATTGTGTAAAATAAATGACATCAATGTGTATATATTTTCAACCATTGTTTAAAGAGAAATCTATTGCTTTAGGGAATTTCATCTACAAAGTTCGTGGACATGGATATGGGAGCTATTATAAAACCCAAATGCATGCTTGAAATAGAAAAGGTGCTAAATATGACTTCACTCCACATAGCAGGGTGCTAGTCAGGATAAGGTATGTTGCCAACAACCCAAATCTCAGTAGTTTATAACAACAAGGTTATTTCCACTCCATCTACATGTCTATCATGAGCTGGCTGGGGCTACTGCCCCACATGTCCTCATTCTAGGGCCCAGGCTGGGAAAACAGCTGTTGTCAGAAACATTACCAGTCACATAACAAAGGGAAAAAGATCTTGGAAGGGTCTCATACTCATAATTCAGTGCTTGAGCCCAGCCATTGTACTTCTGCTACCACTAAGAACGTCTCGAGAGAGAACATGACGAGGGCAAACTTTGTATCAGGTTATGTAAAAAGACAAAAAAAAAAGCCTGCATTCTCCCCAGCTCCAGCCCAAAACCTCTGAATGTCTCAGAAACTGGGATTCAAAAGAAAAATACCATGTTCTAAATGTGCCAAAGTTTGAGAAAGCAGAATTTCCAGAGGGCTGGATCCAGCAGGCAAGTAGCGATGTAGTTTGGGAAAGAAAGATGGGCTGAGAGACATAGGTTCAGAAGTCATGAGGGGAAAATGTCAAGGACAAATGCCAACAGCCTCAGACACTGAAAAGAGAGATCAAGATGTCAGAGGACCAGGAGGGCACGTCCAGGACAAGGGCATGGAGAGGAGGGCAGCCATATGGATTTGGTCCCAGGGGTTAAAGGGTATGTCCAGGCAGAGGGAATACATGAGCATGCCAGGGGGTCTCAGCTTAGACATGGCACCCCGAGAAACCCTCCTTGGCTTCCCTCCATTGCACCTTCAGCCCTCTTGAAGTCTGCCTCTGCACGCCCCCATCCCTCTCCTTGGACCAGGGCTCCTTGGCGCCTGAAACAGTGTTTTGTTCACGGTGACACTGTCTCCTCCGCACCCCCCAGTGCCTAGCCCAGTGCCTGACACTTAGAAGGCACAAGATAAATGCTCAACAAATGAAGAGGTAGAAGAGGAGAAAGAGAAGGTATATCCAGGAACTAGTGACGACTGAAGCTAAGGTTTCAAATGGAGGAAAAAAATAGAAAACAGGAAAACAAAGATAGATGCAATTTGGCTTAATTCAACAAATAATGTACTCAGCACTCGGGGGGAGGAGATGGGGGTTGTGATACAGGATGTGAGAGGACACGGGTCCTGTTTGCAGGGTGCACACAGCAGCCCAGTGGGGAGAGACCGCAGGCCACACAGAACCCCAGTATCAGAGTCAGGGAAGCGCTAGAAGAGACTCACAGAGTGCTATGGGTGTTTAAAGTAGGGAGAGATGGAAAACCAACCTGAAAAAGACGATGTCTGAGATGTGCAGTTGAAACAGGGAATGGATTTTCCAGGAAGATGAAACAGAATGACGAAAGGCACCAGCCCAGGTGAACATGGCCTCCTGAAACATGGGTCATTGGCGTCTAGAGTTGGGAGAAGGAATCATTAGTGTGTTAATGAGGAATGTGCGAATTCTTCTTCATAGAAATTACTCTGTGTAAACACCAAAATGTGAGCACAGATGTACGACTCGGATCACAGGCAGTATCTCTGCTCTTTTGTGTGGTCACTGAGCTGCTGTCACCCAGGAACAAAAGTGCTCAAAAGGACAGATGCAAATAGAAGGTGTCAAGAGCCACCCTCCCCTTCTCACCCACTTAAGACCTACATGAGGAAAGCAGAAAACCACTTTTATCATTGACATCACTGGCCCCCTAAAAAAAAAAAAACTTTCTGGCTCATAGTCTTTCAAAGTCTGGAAGGAATTTTTATTTTTTTATTTATTTGTTTTTTGTTTTTGTTTTTTTTTAAATCATGTCTCATGGCTTATGGGATCTTAGTTCCCTAACCAGGGATTGAACCTGGGCCCTCGGCAGTGAGAGCATGGATTCCTAACCACTGGACTTCTGGGGGATTCCCTGGATGGAATTTTTAGATTTTATATTTCACGATTAGTGACTGTTTTATTTGCTATAGTCACTTGCCAGTTTGGGACACTGGCAGAGTAACCAGACACTTCGATTGGCCAGAGGCCCTGTCCCTCTCACAAAGACCTCAGAGATTTTCCAAACAAATTATGCAAGATGCAAGAACTAATGATGCTGTGGCCATTCCGTGCCAGAACTGAACTATGGTGACCGGGGCCAGGGACTGGGGGCAGAATGAAGGGCAGGACCCCAGGTAGAGGACACAGTTACAGGCAGGCTTCGTCTCTTCCCTGGCAGAGCACAGGAGAACAGGTGCTAAGCTCCCTGTGGCCCAGCAGTTCTGCTCCTCTGCATCCCAGAAGGAGGAGGGCCTTCCAGTGTTCAGCATTACTTATCCCTGTGGATGAACGCAAACCTCCAGAGTTTCTCTTTGTAAAACAGCCTTCTATAACTGTCAGAAGTGGAGAGATCAAAAAGTGTCTGTACCCTCTCCAAAAACAGATCAAAATCTCTCCTTGATCTAAATAAAGTGACTTAACAAGTTTTCACTTAATATAGAGATAGGATTTGCATCCAATTCAACAATCCACCTGCCAAAAAGGCACTTTATGGAAACTAAAGCAGAGTTATGAACCTCTCAGCACTCTTGTGCATAATGGAAATTATAAATCAGCAGCAATGATATAATTATGAAGGATATTTTACAAGAAAAAATTCTCTTAGCATGTTTAGAGATACTTTATGTTCCATAACATAAAACACAAATCCAGGGCTAATTGGAAACAATGGCATGGTACATAATAATGAATGTTCCCCCCAGTGAGCCCAAGTATTCATCTGTGTCCTTATCTTGATCTTTCTGGGTAATCAGATTTAGAAATCTTAAAAATCTCATGTGCTCAGAGGCAGGTCATGGCAACTTCACCCAGGGGTGGGCAACAGAGGAGTGCAGTGAAATAAGAACAATCAAGGGCCAAGCCCCCAAGGGCAGCAGAAGCATATCTGGCAGCAAAGCCTGGTGGCTCCACTGTACCATCCTGAGTTTACCCCAATCAATTCAAATTAGGTGAAATGAAAAAAATGTCATTTTTCATAGGATATAGCATTTCAACCCTGGGGAAGGAGGACAGGAAAAAATCAGAAATTCTCATATGTCATGTAAATTGTCAGTGTGTTGGATGTGGAAAAATGCTTCATGAAAAGTAATATTTCCCAAAATATGGTACCCAAGATCACTTTAGGGGATACAGAAAGGAATCTGTTTTTAGGGGGTTTGTTTTATTTGTTTGAAATAGTTCTTTAAGAATTTTTCTTTTTTTTTTTTTTAATTTGGAACAATTCAAATGTGTATGTTAATGAACAAAGACAAGTGATACTGGCTTTTCAGCTTATGATATTGGCATAAAATTTTCCTTTTGGCTACATTTCAGTAAAGCAGCAAGTTCATTTAAATTAAACTTCTAGTAAATAATAGCATGGTCAGCCCTTAGCTAATGGTAAAACAGAGACACTGATGCCCCATTGTGAGGTCTGGGAAACAAGAACAAAAACAGAAATCCTGGACCTTCTGGATATGTCCTTTTGTCCCAGAGTGGGAAGAGTTTCTTTCATTCATTCATTTGGCTTTTAGCAAGTGTTTTTTAGGTGCTTTTCATGTCTGGACACTGTTCACTGGCATCTGATGGTGAACAACAAATGGTTTGCCCTTGAGGAGCTCCACATTAGAGGGGATACAAACAGAGACAGTGGGGGAGCTTCCCTGGTGGTCCAAAGGCTAAGACTCCGTGCTCCCAACATAAGGGGCTCTGGTTCAATGCCTGGTCAGGGAACTAGAGCCCACATGCCACAACTAAAAGATTCCCATATGCCTAAATGATACCCTGTGCAGCCAAATAAATATTTTAAAAAATAAATTAAAAATAAAGAGACAGGGACCATATGCCATTAAGTGAGAAAAAAGGATCAAGGCTAAGTAACAGAAGAATTAGATGCTTTAAAACAATGGATAGTAAATTATACAAATATTTAACAGTGAGAAAAAAGAACGATAATATATTCATAGCAAAAATAATGGTGTATAATACTATATTAATGAACAAAGATAATGTTTCAATGTAGAGCCTTTAGCATGTAATACTCTTTGCATATATTATTTCATTTATTCCTTACCACAACACTGCTAGTTCCTTGTTATTAAATTTATCTTGCTGCTGCTGCTACTGCTGCTAAGTCGCTTCAGTCGTGTCCAACTCTGTGTGACCCCATAGATGGCAGCCCATCAGGCTCCCCCGTCCCTGGGATTCTCTAGACAAGAACACTGGAGTGAGTTGCCATTTCCTTCTCTAATGCGTGAAAGTGAAAAGTGAAAGTGAAGTCGCTCAGTCGTGTCTGAGTCTTAGCGACCCCATGGACTGCAGCCTACCAGGCTCCTCCGTCCATGGCATTTTCCAGGCAAGAGTACTGGAGTGGGGTGCCATTGCCTTCTCCGAAATTTATCTTACAGGTGAGCAAATAGTCATCCTCAAACTCACACAGCAGTGCTGGGATTCAAACTCAGATCTTCTTGCTGCCAGAACCTGAGCATATTCACTAAGTCATGTTGCCTCACTAGAGCAGATGTGGGAGGAGCAAGGGAGAGAGTAGGGAAGTGGAATTAAAGTGTGGAGCAAAGAGGAGGAATAAGGGAGGAGAAGCAAAGAGGAAAAAGAAGTCAAGGAATGGATGAGAAGAATAGGAAAGCAGATAAAGGAAGAGGAAAAGGAAGGGGCAGGAAACCTGTATCTCTGTGATGGGGGAATTAAGGAAAACTTGAATCAACTCAGGCAGGGGGTGGGCTGGGTATGGTGACAATGCCAAATCCATTGTTCAAAATCCTTTAAATTGAAGCCATGGAATGTTCACAGTACGAAAATATACAGAGAAAGACAATAGATTTGTGGTTGCCCATGGCTGGAGGCTTTGGAGTAAATGACAGGTGACTGCTAATGTATACAGGATTTATTTTTCAGTGATAAAAAAGATTCTAAAATTAATTATGGTAATTGTTGTAGAACTCTGTGAATATACTAAAAACCATTGAATTGTATACTTTGGGTTAACTGTGTGATATGTAAATTATACCTCAATAAAGTTGTTATTTAAAAAAAAAAAAGAATCAGAGAACTTGAAGATAGGTCAATTGAAATAATCCAACCTAAGGAACAGAAAGAAAAATGATGGAGAAAAAGAACAGAATCTCAGAGACCTGTAGGAAACCTTCAATTATATCAACATATGCATAAGGATATTCCAAGAAGGAGAAGAGAGAGAGAAATGGGCAGAAAGAATATTTGAAGAAATAGTGGCTCAAAAGTCCCAAAATTTGAGAAAAAATTCAATAATCTACATAACCAAGAGCTCTACAAAATCAAAATAGGATAAATTCAAGGAGGTTCAAATCTAGACTCATAATAAACAGTTGAAAACAAAAAATAAAGAGCAAACCTGGAAAATAGCATGATAGAAAAAACACAGTCACATACAAAAGGCCCTCAACAAAATCAACAGTTAACGTCTCTTCAGAAACCATGGAGGCCAAAGGGTAGTGGGAACACACAGTCAATGTTCTAAAAGAAAAAACTGTCAGTCAAGAATTGCATATCCAGCAAAATTATCCTTCAAACATTAGAGAGAATTCAAAAGATATTTGTATACCAATGTTCAAGCAGTATTAATCATAAGAGCCAAAAGGTGGAAACAAACCAGATGTCTGTCAACAGATGTGAAAGTCGCTCAGTTGTGTCCGACTCTTTGCGACCCCATGAACTTCTCTAGGCCAGAATACTGGAGTGGATAGCCTATCCCTTCTCCAGGGGATCTTCCCAACCTAGGGATCGAATCCAGGTCTCCTGCATTGCAGGCGGATTCTTTACCATCTGAACCACAAGGAAAGCCCCTATCAACAGATAAATGGACAACAAAATGTAGTATACAGACAAATTAAATTCTGACACACACTATGGAAGAACCTTGAAGGCATTATGCTGAGATAAACTGGACACAGAAGAACACTGTATGATTTTACTTATATGAGGTACATACAGCAGGCAAATTCATAGACAGAGTTGAATGGTGGTGCTCTCTAGGGGCTGGGTAAGAGGGATTGAGGAGTTAGTGTTTAAAGGACACAGAGTTTCAACTGGGGAAGATAAAAACGTTCTGGAGATGGATGGTGGTTATAGTTCCACAATAATGTAAAGATACTTAATGCCACAGAATGTACACTTTAAAATGGTTAAAATAATAAATTTTATGTTCTGTATATTTTGCCACAGTAAGAAAAAATACAATGTTAGATTAAAATAGCAAAAAAAATTAATGTGAAATTATGACATTCTCGGAGAAGGCAATGGCACCCCACTCCAGTGCTCTTGCCTGGGAAATCCCATGGACAGAGGAGCCTGGAAGGCACAGTCCATGGGGTCTCTGAGGGTCGGACACAACTGACGGGCTTCACTTTCACTTTTCACTTTCATGCATTGGAGAAGGAAATGGCAACCCACTCCAATCTCCTTGCCTGGAGAATCCCAGGGACGGGGGAGGCTGGTGGGCTGCCATCTCTGGGGTTGCACAGAGTCGGACACGACTGACGTGACTTAGCAGTAGCATGACATTCTCAGATAAACAAAAACTGAGAGAATCTGTCAGTAGCATACCTATGTAATGGAAAATACTAATAGGAGTTCAGGCTGAAATGAAAGAACACCAGAGGATAATTTGAATCCACATGAAGAAATAAAGAGCATTGGAAGAGGTAACTAAATAAGTATGTATGAAAGACAGTATACATGTATAGTTTGTTTGTAACCATTTTCTCTCCAATCTGATTTAAAAGACAACTACATAAAGCACTAATTATAAACTAATTGTGAAAGATTCAAAATATATGTTGACGGTCATATATTATATAAAGATGTATTTGCTTGACAATGATAGCACAAAGGAAGGGGAGGAATTGGAGCTATATAGAAACAAAGTTTTGTATAATTTTGAAATTAACTTGGAACAGTTCCAAACTGGATTGTTTCAAGATGTGAATTACAGTCTTCAGGAAACCACTAAGAAAATAATTCAAAAAAAATAGTAGAAGAAATGAAATTAAAATGGAACATTAGAAAATATCTACTGAACAGAAAAGAAGACCGTAATGGAGAAATAGAGAAATAAAAATAATAATAATAATAAGACATATAGTCAACAAATAGCAATGACTGGTGTAAATCTTACCTGTGTGGGATTGTGCTCAGTTGTTCAGTCATGTCAAACTCTTTGCAAATCCATGGACTGCCAGGATCCTCTGTCCATGGAATTTTCCAGGTAAGAATACTGGAGTGGATTGCCAGTTCCTCCTCCAGGGGATCTTCCCAACCCAGGGATGGAACCTGCATCTCCTGAGTCTCCTACATTGGCAGGTGGATTCTTTACCACTGAGCCACCTGGGAAGCCCAAACCTTACCTTATAAGGTAGTTGAATGTAGATGGACTAGATACTCCACTCAATAGGCCAAGATTTTCAAAAAGAGTAAAGAACTAACTATATACTGTCTACCAGAGATACACTTTAGATTCAAAGGTGCAGATAAGTTAAAAGAAAAAGGATGGAAAAAGACATACCATGCAAACAGTAACCAAAAGAGAGCTGAAATGTCCATATAATTGTCAGACAAAGTGGACTTTATAATAAAAATTGTTACTAAAGTCAAAGCAGATTACATAATTAAAAAATGACCCATATATAAAGGAGACATAATAATTATAAACATACACCTATCAGAGCCCCAAAACTCATGAAGCAAAATAGTCATAATTGAAAAATTGACAATTCAGTCATTACAGTTGATGAATTTAATATCCTATTTTCTATAATGAAAAGAGTAGGTAGAAGATCAAGTAAAATGAAGACCTGAACAACACTATAAATCAACTTGCACACATCTATAAAATACTCTAACAATAGCAGAATACACTTTCTTCTCAAGTGCTCATGGAATATTTTCCAGTATTAGATCATATGTTAGGCCATAAAATCTTTTTCAATAAATTTGAAAGGCTCGAAATCATACAAATATGCTTCTGATCATATTTTCATTTCACAATAAAATCAAAGTACAAATCCATAGCGGAAGGAAATTTAGGAAATTCACAAATATGTGGAAAATATAAATATTCTCTTGAACAAGTAGGTCAAGGAAGTCACAGGGGAAATTACAAAATACTTTGAGATGAATAAAAATGAAAGCCCAATATACCAAAACTTATGGAATGCAATGAAAGCAGTGCTTTGGAGGAAATGTATGGCTTTAAGTTCCTATATTAAAAAGAAGAAAGATCTCAAATTAATAACCTAACCTTTCACCTTAAGAAATGAGAAAAATACCAAAACCAAAGACACAAGAAAGGAAAACTACAGATCACTATCTCTGGTGAATATAGAATGGAAAAATTCTCAACAGAATATCAACAAGCCAAATTCAACAATAATTAAAAGGATCAAATTAATTTGAAAATAAATAAAATGAAGACCTTTTAAAAAGAGAATTCCCTGGTGGTCCAGTGGTTAGGACTCCATACTTCCACTTCAGGGGGCACAAGTTTGTTCCTTTGTCTAAGAACTAAGATCCCACATGCCACCCAGCACAGTCAAAGAAATTTTTTTTAATAATGAAAAAAAAACTTTTAAAGAAGATCATATACCATGATGCTAAGTCGCTTCAGTCGTGTCTGACTCTGTGCAGCCCCATAGACGGCAGCCCACCAGGCTCCCCCGTCCCTGGCATTCTCCAGGCAAGAACACTGGAGTGGGTTGCCATTTCCTTCTCCAATGCATGAAAGGGAAAAGTGAAAGTGAAGTCGCTCAGTCGTGTCCGACTCTTAGCGACCCCATGGTCTGCAGCCCACCAGGCTCCTCCATCCATGGGATTTTCCAAGCAAGAGTACTAGAGTGGTGTGCCTTTGCCTTCTCCATATACCATGATAAGTGCCATTTATTCCAAGGGTTCAAGGATGGTTTGACATCCATAAATCAATCAATATGGCACACCACATTAACAAAATGAAGGATAAAAATCATATGATCATATCAATAGATGAACAGAAAGCATTTAACAAAATTCAACATCCATTCATGATAAAAACTCTCAACACATTGGGTATAGAGGGAGCATACCTCAACATAGGCAAAGCCATATATGACAAACCCATATCTTACATTATACTCAGTGGTAAAAAGCTGAATGCTTTTTCTCTAATATCAAGAACAAGCCAAGGATGCCCATTCTCACTACTTTTATTCAACATGGCATTGGAAGTCCTAGCCACAGAAATTAGGCAAGAAAAAGAAATAGAAGTCTTCAAAATTGGAAAGGAAGAAGTAAAACTGTCACTATTTGCAGATGACATAATGCTATAAATAGAAAACCCCAAGGACTCCACCAAAAAAAGTTAAAACTAAAAAATGAATTCAGTAAAGTTGTAAGATACAAAATCAATATACAGAAATCAGGAGTTCCCTAGTGGTCCAGGGGTTGAGACTCTGCACTTTCACTGTCAAGGGCCTGGTTAGGGAACTAACATCCCAAAAGCTGTGTGGTGTGGTCAAAGAAACCCAAAAAATAGAAACAGGTTGCATTTCTGTGCACTGATAACAAATAATCAGGGGACTTCCCTCAGCCCCAGTGGTTGAGACTCCATGCTTCCAATGCAGGGGGTGTAGGTTCAATCCCTGGCAAGGGAACTAAGATCCCACATGCTGCATGGGGGCAGTCAAAAACAACAATAATAATAAGCAATTAGAGAAATTAAGAAAATAATCCCACTTACAATTGCTTCAAAAAAGAATAAAATACCTAGCAATAAATATAAGGAGGTAAACATCTTGTAAACTATAAACTATGAGATACTGAGAAAAGAAATTGAAGACACAAATAAATGTAAAGACATTCCATGGTCATGGATTGAAACAATATTGTTAAATTATCATGCAGCCATGAAATTAAAAGACGCTTACTCCTTGGAAGGAAAGTTATGACCAACCTAGATAGCATATTCAAAAGCAGAGACATTACTTTGCCAACAAAGGTCCATGTAGTCAAGGTTATGGTTTTTCCTGTGGTCATGTATGGAAGTGAGAGTTGGACTGTGAAGAAGGCTGACCGCCGAAGAATTGATGCTTTTGAACTGTGGTGTTGGAGAAGACTCTTGAGTGTCCCTTGGACTGCAAGTAGATCCAACCAGTCCATTCTGAAGGAGATCAGCCCTGGGATTTCTTTGGAAGGAATGATGCTAAAGCTGAAACTCCAGTACTTTGGCCACCTCATGCGAAGAATTGACTCATTGGAAAAGACTCTGATGCTGGGAGGGATCGGGGGCAAGAGGAGAAGGGGACGACAGAGGATGAGATGGCTGGATGGCATCACTGACTTGATGGACGTGAGTCTGAGTGAACTCTGGGAGTTGGTGATGGACAGGGAGGCCTGGCATGCTGCGATTCATGGAGTCGCAAAAAGTCGGACACGACTGAGCAATTGATCTGATCTGATCCTTATTACCAAAGCAATCTACAGATTCAGTACAATCCCTATCAAAATTTCAATGGCATTTTTTCATGGAGCCAGAACAATTCTAAAATTGTAGGAAACACATAAGACCCCAAATAGCCAAAACAACCTTGAGAAAGAAGAATGAAGCTGAAGGTATCATATTCCCTGATTTCAAACTGCATTTACAAAGCTATAACAATCAAAACAGTATAGGATTGGCATTAAAAACAACAACACATAGATCAGTGTAACATAATACCTAGAAATAAGCCCATACATATTATAGTCGGTTAATTTACAAGAAAGGAGACAAGAATATACAATGGGAAAAGGATGATCTCTTTTAAGAACTGAAAACCAGACAGCCACATGAAAAGAATGAAACTAGACCACTACCTTACACCATCCACAAGAATTAACTCAAAATGGATTAAAGGCTTGAATATAAACCTGAAAGCATAAAACTAGAAGAAAACAGGCTCGTTGCTATTGTCTTAGTGATTTATTTTTTGATTTGATACTAAAAGCAAAAACCAACAAATGCAGAAATCAAAAAGTGAGACCACATCAAAATAAAAAGCTGCTGAGCAGCAAAGGAAACCACCAGCAAAATGAAAAGGTCACCTATTGAGTGGAAGAAAATATTTGCAAATCATGTCTCTCATAAGCAACTAATATCCAAAATATATAGAGAATTCATACAACTCAATAGCAAGAAAAACAATCTAATTTTTTAAGTGGGCAGAGGCTCTAAACAGGCATTTTTACAAAGAAGATAAACAGATGGCCAAAAGATACAGGAAAAAGTGTTCAATATCCCTCATCATCAGGGAAATGCAAATCAAAGCCACAATACAATATCATAGAATGGCTTTTGTGAAAAAGATAAGAATAAGTGTTGGCAAGGATGTAGAGAAGAGGGAATTCTTGTGCACTGTTGATGTGAATGTAAATTGATGCAGTTACAATAGAAAACAGTATGGAATTTCCTCAAAAAAAAAAAAAAATAGAACTACCATATTACCCACCTGGGTATTTATCGGGTCAGGAGGTCAGGAAGAGGACCTCTCACACACGTATCACTCAAGTCAACACAAATCCCATCAGGGAGAAATGCACCTTGTGTCTCCAGCAGAAAGTAGCATGACTTTGCTAGTGCCAGCTGGAAAATCCCATGGATGGAGGAGCCTGGTAGGCTGCAGTCCATGGGGTTGCTAAGAGTCGGACACGATTGAGCGGCTTCACTTTCACTTTCCACTTTCATGCATTGGAGAAGGAAATGGCAACCCACTCCAATGTTCTTGCCTGGAGGAGAATCCCATGGACGGAGAAGCCTGGTAGGCTGCAGTCCATGGGGTCGCACAGAGTCGGACACGACTGAAGCGACTTAGCAGCAGCAGCAGGAGGAGGAGGAATAAAGATTTTCTCCTTGCCTGGCAACAGCTCAGCCAATGAGAGACTGTCATAACTCAGCCAATTAAAAGCCACACTCCCTCAAACTTCTTGTTTCTTCCAATTAACTTGCCCAACTTTTCCTTCTCCTCTGTAAGTTTCCTCTCCTTTGCCTTACTGGACTTGCATGTAGTTCCCCATAGTTGCATGTCCTGAATCGCAGTTCTTAGCTGCTCCTGAATAAACCCATTTTGCTGGTAAAAAATAATTGGCTATTTTTTTGTTTTAGGTTAACAACGAACATTTAAACTGTCTCTGTTTTTCTCTCTCCCCCACCCCCACGCCCGCCCCCACTGCCCTTTTTTTTTTTTTTTGGACTGCACTGCATGGCTTGTGGGGATTTTAGCTTCCCAACCAGGGATTGAACTCAGGGCCTCAGCAGTGAGAGCATGGAGTCCTAACTACTGTACCACCAGGGAATTCTCTGCCTCCTTTTTTCTTATACAAAATGCCACAGTGGAAATTTAAACATCTGTCCCTTAGAGCACATGTGGGAGAATTTTTCTAGGAAGGGAATTACTGGATTGCGGGGGTATTTTCTTCTTAAAAATTATTAGCTATTGCCAGTCTGCTCTGCAAAGAGCACATCCCATTTTACACTGGCTCCCAGTGTATGTAGAAATTTCAGTTGCTGCACAGCCTAACCAGTCCATGAAATATCTCTTTGTGGTTTTAATTTGCATTTCCCTATCCCTGGTAAAATTGAACACCTTTTCACATGTTTATTTGTGGTTTAGGCTTTTCTTCTAATTGCCTGTTCATGTCCTTTGATCACTATTCTACAGAGATATTTCTCCCTCTTTTTAAATTGATTTTTTAAAGTTTTTTTATATGTTCTAGATACTAATCTTTTGTTGATTATACACAATCTGTTGTTGATTATATGTAATGCAAATATCTTCTCCCCTTCTCTGACTTGTCTTTACTTTTTTTTATCACATCTTTTGTTGTACAGAAGTTTTTAATTTTTAGACAGTTGAATATCTGAGTTCTTTTCTTTCAGGGCTCATGCTTTTTGCATCTTGTTTAAGAAGTGCTTCTCTATGCCGAGGTCATGATATTTTCTCCTGTTCATTATTCCTTTATATTTGTTAATACAGTCAGTCTGGTTGGTGTTAAAAGGGAAAGGGAAGATTGATATGTCCCCTCAGAGGTGACTTGGCATATCTTGCCTGGATTCTTTAATGCTGATTTCATGGTTTAACTCTCTGTGGGCAATTGTATTCTTATTTCCAGGCTCCAGGGAAAGCTTTACTGAAACTTCCAAATCCTAGGCAGAGTTTTATTTGATTGGCCTGGAGTGGGGCCCAGGGATATGCATTTTTGATATGCAGTCCAGGTGATTTTGATGCAGAAAGTCTCCTTTTGAACACCTCTGGCAGTGCTTAGCCACCCTTTCAGGTATCTGAAAACTTTGCAGTGAACCCAGTTTTTGCTAACCAATGACTTAGCCTCTCTCTGCCTCAGATTCCTCTTTATAAAAATATCTCCCTGGAAGAATTCTTCCATGAATGGTGAGTCTCATGTATGAAGACTTGACCTGGACCTGGCATGTGGAAGGGCTAAGTAAAAGATGAATCTTCATTAGCCCTGAAGGTCTCAAGCTCTGGGATGAACTGGCCCTGCCTCCCTCCTAGACTCAGCTCCCACCATGCTCCCCATCATGGTGGCAAGTCACTTAACCTCTCAGAGCCTTAATTTCATTATATGTAAACTGGTACTAATAATCCCTACTTTATGAAGTTGTTGGAAAAATTAGAAATGGCATAGAAAATGCCCAGGACAGTACCCAGAATGTGGGGGGCAAACTGAGCTGTTGTTTGTTTAATTCTGGAGAAGCTGAAACTTGAAGTTCAGAAACTGTTCTTACTGAGTAGCCACAGGCCTAGGGAGTCCTGGGGCATCTCCCATGTCCCTTCCCAGTGGCCAGAACAATCCTAGATACAGGCTTTCAGTAAAGGCTTGGTCAGTTCATGTTTCTTTCCAGTGTAATAGACAGCACCTCCAAAGGAACCACAAAACTGGAAAACTTTTTATTATTTTATTTAATAGGTGTTTGTACAGAGCTTACAATATGTCAAGTCCTGTTTTAAATGCTTTATATTAATTAACTCATTGCCTCTTCATAATAATTCCATGAGGTGGATACTTTTATTGTTCCTGTTATATAGATGAAGGATCTAAGCTGAAGGACAGCCCTGTACTGAGTGAATTGAACCTTCCAGCTGTCTTGCTTTCGGAATAGCAGAATTAGACCCCTGGAAAAAAGGTTCTACAACTGCTGGTCCTTCTCAGAGTTTTCTATCTCTGATTAACGTGGCTTAATAGGAGAGGAAAATAACCTTTGAATTGAAAATAATATGCTCGAGCAATATTAGTTTAAAAAAATTTTTGTATTTTAAAACCCTTTCTACCACTTCATACCTATTAGGATGGCTACTAAAAACAAACAAGCAAACGACATGACAAGTGTGGGTAAAAATGTGAGAAACTGGAACTCTTGTGCTGCCCTGTTGGTGAGAATGGTGTAGTTGCTATGGAAAACAATATGGCAGTCCCTCAAAAAATTAAAAAATAGAATTACCATTTGATCCAGCAATTCCTCTTCTAGGTATATATCCAAAAACTTGAAAGCAGGGATTTAAAGAAATGTTTGTATACCCATGTTCATAGCAGCATTTTCACTATAGTCAAAAGGTAGAAGCAGTTCAAGAAATTGTGGTATATACGTACAATGGAATGTTAATTCAGCCTTTAGAAGGAGGGAGTTTCTGATACATGCTGTAGTGTGGTTGAAACTTAAGGACAGTATGCTAAGTGAAATAAGCCAGACATAAAGAGACAAATGTTGTTTAATTCCACTTATACGAGGTACCTCCCATAATCAAATTTTTTGAATCAGAAAGTAGAATAGTGATTGCTGGGGGCCTGGGGGAGGGGGTAGAATAAAAAGTTACTACTTAATAGGTATAGAATATTAGTCTTGAAAGATATGAATGTAATTAATGCCACGAACCTGTATGCTCAAAGTGGTTAGAATAGTAAAATTTATGTTATGTATATTTTACCACAATAATAATAATAAGTAGTTAAGGGAGAGAGCAAACAAGCTACTTACGTGATGGTGGAAGAATGAACTGTAGGCACCAGGAGACCAGTGACTTGTCTTCTCTGTTCATTACTGTGTGTACTCCGTGCTTGGTCTCGTTGCTGCTTAAAGATGTGTGTGTGTGCTAAGTCACTTCAGTCATGTCTGACTGTGTGTGACCCTATTGACTGTAGCCCGCCAGACTCCTCTCTCCATGGAATTCTCCAGGCAAGAATACTGGAGTGGGTTGCCATTTCCTCCTCCAGGGGATCTTCCTGACCCAGGGATCGAACCTGCATCTCTAAGTCTCCTACATTGGCAGGCAGTTTCTTTACCATTAGCGCCACCTGGGAAGCCCCCTACTTAAAGATAGTGGATAAATGAACATTAGATGAATAAATGAACATTAGAAAACAAATCCTTCAGCTAACTCCTATAGCCCATTAGGGGCTTCTCAGATGGCACTGGTGATAAAGAACCTGAAGCGACTTAGCCCGCACATGCATGTGTAGCCCATTGCTGCTGCTGCTGCTCGCTTCAGTCGTGTCCGACTCTGTGTGACCCCATAGATGGCAGCCCACCAGGCTCCCCCGTCCCTGGGATTCTCCAGGCAAGAACACTGGAGTGGGTTGCCATTTCCTTCTCCAATGCATGAAAGTGAAAAGTGAAAGTGAAGTCGCTCAGTCGTGTCCGACCCTCAGCGACCCCATGGTCTGCAGCCCACCAGGCTCCTCCGTCCATGGGATTTTCCAGGCAAGAGTACTGGAGTGGGGTGCCGTTGCCTTCTCCATTAGGGAGCCCTATAAGAAGTGGAAGGTGGCGTTGGGAGAAATGGAGAGGAAATAGTGGAATCAAGTTTGAGGCCAGTTGTTCCAGTCACACTTGAGCCAGGCAAGAGCTGGCTAAAAGGCCCCTGCAGAGGTCGGGCGGTTTCCCTGATGGGGAAGTGGATGAAAGCTGGCGCTTAGGAAATTGATCTGTGTCTGGGTCTGTTGACCCCAGCAGCAGCCCAGGGGCTCTGAAGAAGGACTGAGATGTTACGTGGCACTCCTCTCTCACCTCCCCACTCCTCAGCAGTCACCATGACTTTTCCATGCAGCCTCCATTGCACCTCTAACAGACCCTTCCTTTCTACCTTATTGCTGTAGCAAAGTGATTTCTATGACTGGTCTGTCTCCTTACATGTAATTCTTCTCTCCTCCAACCCAAATTATACCAAGTAATCTATCTAAAATCAGTTTTCATACTTTAAAAAAGTTAACAATATCTCGTTCTCTACCTACTGAAATGTAAACTTAGGTGTTTAATGAACTCTGTGGAACTCGATCCTTTTCCAACTGACACAGGCTGTGCTTCCTCTTCACCTGCCTGTCCTAGGATTTGGGGTGTTTATTTTCCTTTTTTCCTTTTTATTATGGAATATTCTAACACATGCAGAAGTAGAGAGTACAAGGAACCCCTATAGACCTGCCTCAGTTGTCAGCAAATGATCAGTTTTGTTGCATCTGGACCTCCTCCAGCTCCCCACACACTACCTTTTTTTTTTGGTTTGTGAGGTTTTCAATTCTTTATTTTCTTTCCTGATTTTCAAATAATATTTCTTATAAAAATTTCAAACATCACAAATGTACAAAGAATGTGACAGCCTTTCATAATCCCACATTCCTCAGATAATACTCATTGTTCACAGTTTGGTGAATGTTTTCAGATTTTTTTTTTTTTGCTGTGAATATATTATACAATATAAATAACCATATTTAATCTGCTTTGCAAATTGTTTTTCCATTCAACAATATATTTTTGACAGGTTCCATATTAGATCATGTAGATCCACCTTATTCTTTCTAACAATCAGATTATATTATACTATATGCTTTGCTGTAATCTATTTAACCAGCCCCTATGGGTGGACAGTTGAGAGAGCAGTTTCCATCTTTTCATTGTTACGAAAAGGTTACAGTGAGCATGCTTTTACATATTTATTTCTGCACTTGTGCAAGTATGTTTATAGGAAAGAATCCCAGAAGTTGAGTTGCTTAAGTTTAAACAGATGCTGTAAAATATGAAAAGTATATACAAGTACTTATTTTGTCATTTTCTTACATATAATTAATCTGTCTTGTCTTTGCCAAACTGATAAATTTAAACTATTTCATTATGATATAAATTTATAGGATTCTAAGTTGAGCCTCTTTCCTTCTATTAACCAAGTATCAAAACTCCAGGGAGGAGGTGGAGACAGCATGTTACTGACAGAGGAACATGGCAGAGGGAGAGCCTGAGCCTGGAGAAGTGGGCAGATTCTCAATGGCAGGTGTGTTGAACTTCAGGTTAAGGTAGCTGGACCATACTACAAGTTATAAGGTTCAGACCAAGGAGTAACTAAGTCGAATTCTCTACATTCAAGATTTGGTGCCCTTGAGGAGAGCCTGAAAGCCTCCAGCCTGCCTCTGCGTTCATTTCTATAAGGAGGCTTTTCCCCAGAGCCTGCCTTCAGACCACGAGTACTCTCGTCCCACCCTTCCTCCTCAAATGTACCAGGACTCTAGCAGAATCTTCAGCCAAAGATGGGGGACTTTGGGCTCATGCTAAGATTGAGACACTTAAATCATTAGTAGAAGACATTTTTGTTAAACTGTAATACTTGAATTCCTGTACTTCTCAATGTGTACAGTAATTAATAGAAACCAAAATTATTTTTTGTATAGGACTTGGATTCAGAAAATTCAGTATGTAGCCACTAAATTCATCCAACCAGTGTTTCCCAGAGGTTTCCTGAGTGGTACCAGGTATTATTGCTAGATAAAGGGATACAAAGGAGAATAAGAGAGACTTATGGTGTGGTATGGACTTCCCAGATGGCGCTAGTGGTAAAGAACTCACCTCCCAATGCAGGAGACAGAAGAGATGCTGGTTTGATCCCTGGGTTGGGGAGATACCCTGGAGGAAGGCATGGTAACCTACTCCAGTATTCCTGTCTGGAGAATCCCAGGACAGGGAACCTGGTGGGCTATGGTCCATAGGCTCACAATGAGTCAGACACAACTGAAGCGACTTAGCACACACGTATGCATGCGTGCATGGTATGGTATGGGAGGAATGACTTCTATTTCAAAATAAAATGTCAATATCCCTACTATAAACAGATATAAAAAACAAAACTGATAGAGAATGAACCAGCAAGAGAGACTCCCTGATCTGTGTTCAAAAGAACAAATACTAAATGCAAACAAAAAAAAAATTACCATGTTTAAAATTACCAAAAAGAGATAGTTCAAAAATATAAGAAATAATGTTTTAAGAAGTCAGCCACAAGTGAATATGAACTATAATGAAAAAACTTGTTTCAAAATATGACTCATTTGATAATTTGGTTATAATATACAAGAATCATGAGCAATTAAAAATATTTTTATAAAAAATGTCTAAACTGAAATTAACCATAGAGAAACATCAGAAAACCCAAACTAAAGGAAATTCTACAAAGCAGCTGGCCAGAAATCTTTGAAAACATTAAGATCATAAAATCTAGGTGGAGGAACTCATCTATATTAAAAGAAATTAAGAGAGAAAAACTAAATGCAACCAAGATTGGATCCTGGTCTGGTAAAGAAGGAGCTGTTGGAGGCTTTATGTGGACAATTAGCAAAATTTGAGGGATTTCTTTGGTGGTTCAGTGGTAAAGAATTTGCCTGCAATGCAGGAGACTCAGGAGACATGGGTTCAATCCCTGGGTTGGGAACATCCCCTGGAGGAGGCAGTAGCAACCCACTCCAGTACTTTTGCCTGGAAAATTCCATGGACAGAGGAGCCTGGTGGGCTACAGTCCATGAGATCACAAAGAGTCAGACATTGCTGAGTACACACACAGTGAAATCTGAGTGTGAACTACAGATTCCGGTCAGTTCAGTTCAGTCGTTCAGTCGTGTCCGACTCCTTGCAACCCCATGGACTGCAGCATGCCAGGCCTCCCTGTCCATCACCAACTCCCGGAGCTTACTCAAACTCTTGACCATTGAGTCGGTGATGCCATCCAACCATCTCATCCTCTGTCATCCCCTTCTCCTCCTTCCTTCAATCTTTTCCAGCATCAGGGTCTTTTCCAATGAGTCAGTTCTTTGCATCAAGTGGCCAAAGTATTGGAGTTTCACTGCAGATTAGATATCAGTAATTTAACAATGTTAAGTTTTCTGAATTTAATAACTGTATTGTGATTATAAGAGGACATCTTCACTGTTAACAGCAAAGATGAAAATGTTTAAGGGTAAAAGTCTACAATTTGCTTTCAAATAGTTCATTTAAAAGATAATAAAAAAAAGATAATAATGGTATATAGTGTATAGTGAATAGTGAAAGTCGCTCAGTCGTGTCTGACTCTTTGCAGCCCCATGGACTGAATTTTCCAGGCCAGAATACTAGAGTGGGTAGCTTTTCCCATCTCCAGGGAATCTTCCTAACCCAGGGATTGAGCCCAGGTCTCCCACATTGCAGGCAGGTTCTTTACCAGATGAACCACAAGGGAAAAACCCCCTAATATATTGCATTGAGAATGATAAAGCAAATGTAGCAAAAATAAGAACAATTGGTGAAAATAGATAAGGAGGGTTTGGGAGCTCACTGAATTGTTTTTGCAACATTTCTGTAAAGTTTACTTTTTTTTTTTTTTTCAAAATAAAAAGTTAAAAATTAAAAAGTCTTGGAAATTCCCTGGCTGTCCAGTAGTTAGTGCTCTTTGCTCTCACTGTTCAGGGTCTAGGTTCAATCCCCAATTGGGGAACTAAGATCCCGTAAGCTGTGCCATATGGCCAAAAAAATAAAACTAAAAAAGGCTTCTTCTTTTTTTTTTTTTAACACAAGTTTACTCTTAAGTATACAATAGATTCCAAGACAACACTTCATTCTAGCTATAGATGGCAACAGATGTTATGGCAGGCGATCCAGATGTTTAAACAGGAATGGAACTAAGAATCATCATTGCCTCAGGCATAAGGAACAGCTTACTTTTTGCCAGATTTCTTGATTCCACCTGTGGCCAGGGGCCCTTTCTCTGAGACTTTGGCTTTCAGCTCCTTTAGTTTGGAGAAGGCAATGGCAGCCCACTCCAGTACTCTTGCCTGGAAAATTCCATGGACGGAGGAGCCTGGTAGGCTGCAGTCCATGGGGTCGCTAAGAGTCAGACACGACTGAGCGACTTCCCTTTCACTTTTCACTTTCATGCATTGGAGAAGGAAATGGCAACCCACTCCAGCGTTCTTGCCTGGAGAATCCCAGGGACGGGGGAGCCTGGTGGGCTGCCGTCTGTGAGGTTGCACAGAGTTGGACACGACTGAAGCGACTTAGCAGCAGCAGCAGCAGTAGCAATAGCTGCTCCTCCTGTTGCTGCTTGCATGCCTCATCTCGTCCATCTCCTTGGCTTGCTTCTTGGGCTGCTTCAGGGGCTTCTTCTTGCCACCTTTGCACCCAACACGGCACCTGCCCAAAAAATCCTTTAGGGTATGTAAAGATAGAAAGATATTTCCAGTATTTCTGGTATGGTAGAGATCATTATTTAGAGTGGCTCCATCATGCTTTCTGGGAAGAAGAGGCTAACCATTTGAGTAAAGCAGAATTGGATGCCTGAACACAGCCCTTCAATGCCCCTTGCTCTTGGATTACAGCTGTTAGAAAAAAACAATACCAATGGCTGAGCTGCAAAATAAAATCAGTGGGGCCAAGGTGCAACTTTCTGCCTCTGCCCAATATTGCCCCTGAACAGCAAGCAGTAAATGAGACCCTGACAGCAACCTGACCCACCTCTGCCAAAGGTGGACAGTTGTTCTGTACACTCTTCTTTTTCCTTTTTTTTTTTTTTTTTTTTTATGTTGAATTTTCTTGATTCTTCCTTGTCAGTCCAGGAATGCTCTGAATTTTCTATGGATTGGAGTCAATCATTTGCATAGCACAATCTGGGCCGTCCTGTTCTTTGCTGTTGGAAAGGAGCTCTGCTTTTCCTCCTAGGTTCCTGAGAAGAGAAGTAGAGAGTCTTCTGAAGCTGCCTCAGGCCCTGTAGGGGAGGACTTGCCTCCACCCCCACCCGCAGCCCACTCATCTGGGAGCCACAGCACACTGAGTCCCTGAGGGGCTGTGTCCCACTTGGATGGTGGGCTAGGGCTGGGCCAGGTGGGAGGCTGGGTGGACTGAGAGTGTGGCCTTGAATATTGAGGCTGCCGACATCTGAGGCTGGGGTGAAGTAAAGTGTTAACTGCTCATTGGGTCCCACTCTTTGGGACTCCTTGGACTGGGGCTCTCCAGGCTCTTCTGTCCATGGGATTTTCTAGATAAGAATGCTGGAGTGGCTTGCAATTTCCTTCTCCGGGGGATCTTCCCGACGCAGGGATGAACCCTGGTCTCCTGCATTGCAGGCAGGCTCTTGACCGTCTGAGCCACCAGAGAGGCTGGGGTAATACCTTGAAAATTCACACGTTTTGTTACAAGTTGACCATGACTGTTTTGTGGCAGAAGTGGATAGGGCAGGAGAATATTTTTCCCTTGTGTACTATGCAGATTTACCTAGGAGGCACAGCTGTTTGGCACTTACTCACTAAGTGGAACCACAATCACTGAACAGGTTCTTTTGGGTGCTTATCAGGGGTTCAAGTGATGAAGCAGATAGTCGCAGTCCCAGCCCTCAAGGAGCTCAAAAAGAGCAAGAAGAGTCAATGGATTAGGACAATACAGCGTGTCACAGCACAGAAAGAGCAATTTCCTAGAACCTTGACAATATGTTTTTTATTTTAAAGCTGAATGGCAAAAACCACACAAAAAATTAAAAGATAAGTGATAAACCGGAGGAGAAAATTTGCATATGTTTCAACTGAAGAGCTAAATGAAGGGAAAAAAAGAGACCTACTACTCAATAGAAAGTGAGGCCAAAAGCAGACAATTCAGTGAAAAGGAAACACAAATGGCTGTTAAACATATGAAAAGGTGCTCAACCTCACTCACAATAAAAGAAATGCAAATTGAAATTTCTATAGAATGCCACTTTCACCTTGGCCAAGAACACAGGTTGACAACACTGTGAAAGCTTCAGAAACAGCCCTTCTGGTATCTTTGTCCAAGAGTGCGTTGGAACCTCTGTGCGGCAAGTTGGCCATAAGTGTAAATTTTTAAATACACATCTTTTGATTCAATAATCCCAATGCTAGGCACTTACCCTACAGACACAGAATTTGCGGAATGTTACACTGTTGAGTGAAAAAAGCAAGCTACAGATCAGTGCATATCATACGCTATCAGCTGAGTTTCTGTCTGAAGCCACATGTCTGGACCATAACTTTCTTAATGTTTCCCCTAACGCTGGATGCATTGTGTCCCTGTTTTTATGATCATAAGCAATCCTGGAGGGACTTCCCTGACAATCCAGTGGTTAAGACTGTGCACTTCCTCTGCATGGGGGCATGGATTTGATCCTGGTCGGGGAACCCCACATGCTGGGGTTGCAAGGAAGGGCAAAAAAAAAGCAATACTGGATAGACATGTTTTGTACATGAATCTTTGCCTACATGTCAGATTATTTCTTTGGGACAGTCCGGATTACTGGCTCAAAGAGAATTTAGAATAACAGCCACTGCGGCATCCCTGTGTATTAAGCCCTCTGTTTTTTCCCTTCGGCCTCACAACAGCCCTGTGAGGCAGGGAGAAGCGCCCGTTGTTCTCATACTGGAAAAAACAAGCGTAAAGGAGGCAAAGTGGCTTGTCCATGGGCACACAGCTGGAATGGTGGGATCAGAACTCACACTTGCTTGGCTCCCACGGCCCAGCTTTAGAGTCCGCTCATCTGCATGGAGCATTGTTAAGGCTCTTGATAAACGCTGTCAGACATTTTCCAGAAACTTCACCTCAGTTTATGCTCCCAGAGAGAGTGTCACACTTAACCACACCCAGGCCAGTGTGGGGGGACTCCATGCTTTCATTTTGCTTATTTGGAAAAGGAAAAATAGGGTCTCACACATCCTCAATAACTAGGAGGTTTGGACATTTTCCATATGCTTATTAGCTACTTATACTTTTCCTCATTAAAACAGGTTTGTTTATTTATTTTTGGCTCTGCCGGGTTTACCTTGTTGTGCGGGCTTTTCTCTATCTGTGCTGAGCAGGAGCTACTCTCCAGTTGCGGTGCATGGGCTACTCATTGCAGTGGTTTCTCTTGTTGTACAGCATGGGCTCTAGGGCACAGGCTCAGTGGTTGCAGCACATGGGCTTAGTTGCTCCTGGCATGTGGGATCTTCCTGGACCTGGGATTGAACCTATGTCCCCCTGCATTGGCAGGTGAATTTTTTACCACTGAGCCACCAGGGAAGCCCTTTGTCATTTGTTAAAGTGTTCATGTTGGACTATATATTCTTTAAAATATATCAAACTTTCTTTAAAAATGTATCACATCAATTCCTATCTAGTCTCAGTAAGAACACTGGCTCATTTTGGCTAAAGCAGCCGCCCAGGCAACCAGATGGGTTATGCCTGCTCCCCTGTCTTTGGCTTTACACTGGAGATCCAAGTCCAGGAGGTAGATGGGATGACCATGGCAGAAACGGAGTACATTCATATTGAGAAAGGTGGCAGCAAGGAGTTGGATGTGATGCTTAAACAAACCCATAGGATGTAGGATAATGTCCCATCCACATGTTAATTGCTTTCTGCTAGAGTAACAGTTACCTGGGATTATCCTCCCTGAAATGACCCTTTCTGCATGATGGCTGATGCCAGGCTGGTGATGAAGCTCAGGCTGGACCCCACCAGGGGCAGGCACATTTTCAGAATGGAGCAGAGGTTGTCTGGGAGGGAGCCTGCCAGTTTCCAGAACCTTCTGGCTGATTTCTCTGCTTCCATCTGTACAGACCACTGGGGTCATGTCCACCAGGGAGGGTCAGGAGGGAAGTCTGGGCTCAGGATCCCGGACTGCAGAGGCCATGCCAGCCCCAGGCCCTGCCTGGCTTGCCCTTCTGGGGTAGGTGGGGGCATGTGGTGTGGGGTTCTGGGAGGCAACCTAGCAGGGAAGGGAAGGCTCCTGTTAAAGCCAGCTGAGCCCTGTGAGTTTTCTCTGACAGACATCAGCCCTTCAGCAAGGTGAATTCTTTCAGAAAGAGACTCACTCACATGCTGCAGAGGCATCCGCAACCTGTTCGTGAATTCACACTAAAAGACAAAACAACAACCGGGCTAGTTTAGCAACTTTAGTTAGTTTAGCAGCTGATGCTCCACCCCTTTGAGCCCAGCCCCTGCTCAGGGAGGTCTCTCCGGAGTTACTTTGTATCCAGCCGCCCCAGGCTTGGCGGTGACAGTGGAGTGACGTAGATGGCACCGTGGGATGTGGAATGAAGGTGCAGAGTGTCTCCCGGTAGCTGGTGGGGGACAGCGCCACGGACACGGGTTTGCGCCCCAGAGTCCCTGCCGCAGCACCCACCTGTTAGGAGCTTAGTATCCTCACTCATTTCTCCTCTCTCTAAAAAGTATTCTTATTGAAATTAAGTGAGAGGCTTTGGCATACCAGAAAGTGGTTATTCCTATGTTCTCACAGCCTGGAAGTGGTTCGGCCTCTGGACTCCTGGAGACCTAACCTGGTGGTTCTTCTCTGTCACTTTCTCCTCTCCATCGAGTGCCAGGAATCCTTCTTTCTGCCCCAGAGGCTGCTTCGCCTTCCTGGCCTGCAGCCTTCCCGTGCCTTCCCTTTCTTGGTGGAGCCAGCTTCCTCTCTGGCCAAGAGCCTTGGGCCTGAGCGCCTGGGTGAGGTCGTGTGCACCTCAGGGGTTGCCTCTGTTGCACAGGCGCTGAGCTGGCAGTGCTAGGAGGGCAGGTTGCTCAGTGGCTGCCTGGACTCCTACACAGCCCCACAGGGCCACTCATATGGAGCAGTGGCTGGAGGCCCGGCTTTGAGTTCATACTTCATCAAGGGACAGGTAAAGGGAATTCTGACCTTCACACAGTCACCACGTCAAGGCCACAGTTTCCTAGTCTGTAAAATGGGGGATAATAGCAGTATTTAAAGAGGATTTTTGTGAGGATCAAATGAGCCAATTCAGGGAAATCACTTAGCCCTGTAAGTACTCTGTAAGTGGTAGCTGTTATTAATAATATTGTTAGGCCAAGCACTTAAAAGCCATGCTCAGCCAACATGTTCCCGCAGTCCACTTCAGCATCCCGTGTTCCCACGCTGTTTATCCTAAGAGGTTTTGAGTGGAGCCACAGAATTACACAATACCATGCCCAACATGAGTCCCCCTTCTTTAAATGACAGGAACAAAATGCACTTCTCCTAGCCACCTTGCAAATCAGCTCCTGTATCATTTGTCATTTCTTAGAGCTCAAGGCTAGGCTGAGAGACTGCAAAAAAGGACATGGAGTGGACTGGGGCAGAATGTCTTTCTCTTAAGAAGCAGCAGTTTTTCCAAGAAACATCCATATTTCAAAAAATTCAACTTACAATGGTGACAAAATTAGTTATTTGGAAGCCAACAACGTCAGGCTAAAGTAGTAAAGGGATTCCAACTTAGTGTTTCTACTGTGTTCAGAAATACGGTAGATTCTAGCCTGAGAACGACACGACTGCCCCAGACTTTTCACAGTTTTTATTTACATGGAGAAACAGATCCTTAAAAAAAAAAAAAAAAGCATTGTATCTTTAAGATTTAAATAAATATATCCATTTATTGATTTGGCTGCACTGGGTCTTCGTTGCAGCATGCGGCATCTAGTTCCCTGATCAGGGGAGGTACTTTGAGAGCCCAAAGTCTTAGCCGCTGGACCACCAGGGAAGTCCTGGATCCACTGTTTAAGTCCCTTCATCTCATCAACAGTTTTACTAAAGCATTCTGGGGGAAATCCAACATAATATATCTGATATATCCATCACAACCGTGGTCAATGGGCAGTCAGCTGGGGTGCTTGGAGAAAAAGGATAATTAGTGAGGAGGGAAGTGTTTTTACCTCAATGACACTAAGATTTTTAAAAAGGTATTTGTAAAGTACTGCACTTAGGAAATACATTAATTTAGGTTCTGCAACTCTACTGCTTGCTGTAATAGACACACTTCAACACATATCTCTTTGGCTTAACACAACAAAATTTATTTCTCCTGTTACACACTAAACCCAATTGTGGGATCTGGGGAGTCTTCTCCATTTAGTTACTCAAGGGTCCAGGCTGATAGTGGCTCTGCCAACTTGTAGCTTCTTGTCTGTAACACATGGCTTCTGAGATGCTTCAGCAAGGAAAGAGAGGCAATGGAGAACCACTACCCTGGTTCTTAACTTCCTTGACCCAGAAGTAATACATACCACTTCTGCTCAGAGTCCATTGGCTGAAACTAGCCACATGATCTAACCAAATTGAAAGGAAGGCTATGAAATATAGGGGAACATAGGGAATACTTGGTGAACAGTAATCTCTCCGCCTTGCCATAGATTAGATACTACAAACTACAAATAAACTGAACTTGGAGTTGTTATTTTAGATCATCAATTAAGATTTAGGAAGCAGAGTCAGGAGCCATTATAGACTCTTTACTAAAGATTATCATTAGATGTGTGGCACTGCAATGGAAAAAAAGGAAGATATCAGTCCCAGCTAGTAGTTAGGCCAAGTCACATTGGCTACTGAAGTGAGCCACATGGAGCACTATAATAGGTCACAAACTGCAGAAGTGGGTAGCTAAAATAGTTGTGGGAATAGGAGGATTTCCTCAAAGTATGGTGTTCTTGGTCTTAGAAACTGAGATGGGTGTGGTTTCAAGTCTGTGTGTATATGTATGTATATATATATATAAGTATATATATACCTGTGTGTATGTATGTGTATGTCTGTGTGTGTGTACGTATATATGTATATACTGCAGCCATGAAATTAAAAGACGCTTACTCCTTGGAAGGAAAGTTATGACCAACCTAGATAGCATATTCAAAAGCAGAGACATTACTTTGCCAACAAAGGTTCATCTAGTCAAGGCTATGGTTTTTCCTGTGGTCATGTATGGATGTGAGAGTTGGACTGTGAAGAAGGCTGACCGCCGAAGAATTGATGCTTTTGAACTGTGGGGTTGGAGAAGACTCTTGAGAGTCCCTTGGACTGCAAGGAGATCCAACCAGTCCATTCTGAAGGAGATCAGCCCTGGGATTTCTTTGGAAGGACTGATGCTAAAGCTGAAACTCCAGTACTTTGGCCACCTCATGCGAAGAGTTGACTCATATGAAAAGACTCTGATGCTGGGAGAGATTGGGGGCAAGAGGAGAAGGGGACGACAGAGGATGAGATGGCTGGATGGCATCACTGACTCGATGGACGTGAGTCTCAGTGAACTCCGGGAATTGGTGATGGACAGGGAGGCCTGGCGTGCTGTGATTCATGGGGTCGCAGAGAGTCAGACACGACTGAGTGACTGATCTGATATATATATATATATGTCGTAAATCATGTCTGACTCTTTGCAACCTTATGGACTGTATGTAACCCACCAGGCTTCTCTGTCTATGGATTTTTCTAGGTAAGAATACTGGAGTGGGTTGCCATTTCCTACTCAAGGGGATCTTCCCGACACAGGGGTTGAACCCACGTCTCTTGAGCCTCCTGCATTGGCAGGCAGATTCTTGACCACTGAGCCACCTGGGAAGCCCGTGTGTGTGTGTGTATATATATATATACACACACATATATATATATATAACCAAATGTAGTATATAATAAATAAAACATACCCATTGATCAAACGCTGAAATGTTAAATGTTTAAAAACATTAATGTTAATGTTTAAAAACTCTCCAACAAACATACATAACTTAGAAAAAATGGTTTTAGAAAGCTCAGTTTTACAGTGGTTAGGGAATGTATTCATCCAACCTTCATATATTGAATGAATGCCTGTGAAGTATATGGGACTTCCCAGGTGGCTCAGTGGGTAAAGAGTCTGCCTGCATTGCAGGAGATGCATGTTTAAGTCCTGGGTTGGGAAGATCCTCTGGAGGAGGGCATGGCAACCTACTCCAGTATCCTTGCCTGGAGAATCCCATAGACTGAGGAGCCTGGCAGGCTACAGTCCATAGGGTCGCAAAGAGCCAGACACGACTGAAACAACGGAGCGTGTACACGTGATGTCTATGACCGTATACAGGAAGTATTTAAGCTTAGGAAGTTTACAGTCTGCTAAATGAATTTTATAAGATAAGCAAATGAATTTTATAAGATAAGCAAATAGATAACAGATCCTTAACTTTTTATTTTACTCAACATCATTTATTAATACCATGTACAGGGCAATTTGGGAACTATACAAATGAACCCAATCCCAACCCTGAAGTTTCTGGCCAAGATTGTTATGACCAAGCAAGCTCTCAACCATGGTCTCCCACAAGCAGTTTTGTTACTAATCCTGGGAAAGGTATAAAGCAGATTAAACTGCTCACCAGGCTGACCTTCTCTACTGCCTTTAAGATGTTTTTGACTTGCTAACTTGAATGATGGGATGTGGACTGCATTGAGAACCTTATAGTTGGAAAGGCTCATTCAGGCCCTCTGTCTGCAATTCTATCAAAAAATTGGAGTGATTATCACACAGATATGCAATAATTATCATACACACAAACTGTCTGAGAAGTTGCAATATTCTGGTTAGTCCTAGTAAGTTACTTTTTTTACTACTTCAGTTTCCTTAGCTGAAAAATTTATCCCAAACTTCAGCCACAATAGAAATATTGATTGAAGTAAAAAGTTAGAATACTTGCCAACATATTATCTTTCGGTGTCAGGACTTACAACTAATTTCTGTTTACTTTTCTCCCCTTTTTCTTTATTATCCACACTTTCTATGACAATACGTATAAATATGTTATAATTAAAAGATGCTGTAAGAAAAAACATATTTAGAAGTTTCACTCTTTCATCAGTTCTTTAGAAACTTTATTTACAAAAACAATGACCTTTTGGGAATCACAGGTAAGCCAATAATAAATTAGTAAGAGCAGAGATGAATTTCAAGATGTTGCCACTCTGGATTTGTCCAAGGACACACATTAGTTGCTGACAGAGATGGATACAAATCTGGAACCTACTTTTATTTTGGTGCTCTCTTCCATATTCCTTTGCCACTATCTCTCTGAGCTGTATATTTTCTTTCTGTATTAAATATAGAATAAGAGAAAACTATCTTCAGTTAGTTGAGCACATTGAGTTGGGCATGTTGAAGAAAATTGTTAATGATTAGATCAAATATGATCTATACTTTTTGCCCCTGGTAAAGTGTAAAATAGTCCAGTGATTCCTGAATGCACTCTGGTCAGGTAGCCAGACTCAGAAGTAAAGTTTCAAAGTCTGCATTGAAATGGAAAAAAAAGAGGAAGAAAGAAAATGTACATGTTGATATAGTCATCCACTTTCATTTCATGGGTGGGACTATCCTTTATTCAGAAAGTTCTTTCTTTTTTGTAATAATGCAGATGCATCAGTTCAGTTGCTCAGTTGTGTCCAACTCTTTGTGACCCCATGGACTGCAGCATGCCAGGCCTCCCTGTCCATCACCAACTCCTGGAGTTTACTCAAACTCATGTCCACTGAGTTGGTGATGCCATCCAACCATCTCATCCTCTGTCATCCCTTTCTCTTGCCTTCAATCTCTCCCAGCATCAGGGTCTTTTCCAATGAGTCAGTTCTTCGCATCAGGTGGCCAAAGTATTGGAGTTTCAGCTTCAGCATCAGTCCTTCCAATGAATATTCAGGACTGATTTCCTTTAGGATGGACTGGTTGGATATCCTTGCTGTCCAAGGGACTCTCAAGAGTCTTCTCCAACACCACAGTTCAAAAGCATCAATTCTTCAGCACTCAGCTTTCTTTATAGTCCAACTCTCATATCCATACATGACTACTGGAAAAACCATAGCTTTGACTAGATGGACCTTTGTTGACAAGGTAATGTCTCTGCTTTTGAATATGCTGTCTAGATTGGTCATAGCTTTGCTTCCAAGGAGCAAGTGTCTTTTAATTTCACGGCTGCAGTCACTATCTGCAGTAATTTTGGAGCCCCCAAAATAAAGTCTGTCACTGTTTCCACTGTTTCCCCATCTATTTGCCATGAAGTGATGGGACCAGATGCCATGATCTTATTTTTCTGAATGTTGAGTTTTAAGCCAACTTTTTCACTCTCCTCTTTAACTTTCATCAAGAGGCTCTTTAGTTCTTCTTCACTTTCTGCCATAAGGGTGGTGTCACCTACATATCTGAGGTTATTGATATTTCTCCTGGCAATCTTGATTCCAGCTTGTGCTTCATCCAGTCCAGCATTTCTCATGATGGACTCTGCATATAAGTTAAATAAGCAGGGTGACAATATACAACCTTGATGTACTCCTTTCCCGATTTGGAACCAGTCTGTTGTTACATGTCCAGTTCTAACTGTTGCGTTTTGACCTGCATACAGATTTCTCAGGAGGCAGGTCAGGTGGTCTGGTATGCCCATCTCTTGAAGAATTTTCCACAGTTCGTTGTGATGCAGATGCGTGCATGCGTGCTAAGTCAATTCAGTCGTGTCCGACTCTTTGTGACTTTATGGTCTGTAGCCCAGCAGGCTCCTCTGTCCAAGGGATTGTCCAGGCAAGAATACTGGAGTGGGTTGCCATTTTCTTCTCCAGGGGATCTTCCCGGCCCAGGGATCAAAGCCTAGTCTCCTTATGTCTCCTGCAGTGACACACGGGTTCGTTACCACTAGTTCTGTCTGGGAAGCCCCAATAATGCAGACAGTGTATGGCCATTAGGTCTTTTAAAAAATGTCCTTATTATCAAAATTGTAAGTTTGCAGCTTTGTCATTTTCCCCAATTTTAAAATTCAAAGGACTGGGAACCATTAAATTAAATCTTGGTATTGTTTCATTTTTCTTTTTTATAGCCTGGTGCCTAAAAACTGAGTCTTTATTAATACTCTCTTAAGTCTCAAAACAAAACCAAAAAGATCCTGAGTCCTCTGTTCTCTCATCAACATTTAGCTAATTTTATAATCTTTCACCATCCTCTTGTCTTCAGAATTTCTCACTTCATGCTGAGGCATCCTCCTGATAAATATAAAACAATGGTTCTGAACTGTTGACTGGACAGGGTGCTAAATACTAATACTAATAAACAGGCCCACCCCAAGCAGTCTTAGGTGTCCTCAGGTGGGACTTGGTGTTAGGCTGATTCAAAAGTCCCTTCGGCTGATTCTAATGTGCAGCCAGGGGTGGGAACCACAGGTGTGTGTGGTGGTTGTTAAGTAGCTTCTATGGGTCAGGCTCTAGGGCAGTTATACAGATGAAAAATCTGGACCGTGTAGTAGAAAAGCTCATTAGGACAACAAACTGGCAAAATGTGACAACAGAGTGTAAGTGCTTTTATTCCGTAATTTGACAAACAATAACAAAGCACTCAACAAGAGCCACAGCTGGATTGCTCCCGGTTAGCTTCAAGTCCTGTGGGCTACCTACAAAGACCAGGGAAACTTCACAGAAGAGGCAGCAGCCAAGCGGGGATTTGGAGGTATCTTTTTTCAAGGTCTTCATCAGATAAGGTAGAGAGGGCAGGCATGACTGTAGAGGGAACAGTGTGTGCTGGGCACGGAGGAGTGTGTGGGGCTGGGAGAAGCTGGAGATGAGATAATGGTTGGGTGCAGATGTGCATAGCCTTAGAGGTAGACTAAGGAGTGTAGACTTGGTTCAGAATGCTTTTAAATGACACTAAAAGTTTTTAAGCTGGAACTAATGGGGTAAGAGTACAAAATATTGGTATTTAAATGCAGACTTTCCATACACACCTATAGCTTGAATTTGCTAGCCTATTTAAAACTAATGGTTTAACTGATTGTCCCTCACCCTCTTTGGCCTTGACTGACATAACCAGACACTGTGACCTTGTGGGGATACAGTTTCCAGTCCCAGTGGCAGGTGGAAGGGCAGTGGAGACTGTTGTTTTTTTAAGTGACTAATTGAGTGTAAATAGACTTCATCCTGAGCTTTGGCCCGGACAGATCAGCTCAGGGTCTCTGCCTGCTGCCTCCCTTCCTCGGTTTCTTTCATAAGGCTTTGTTGGTGCATCTGTGGATATGATCCCTTATCAGAGTGTTTGTTTGACTTGCTTCAGAGCAAGTAAACAAACCCCAAAGAGCAAGCCCTTCAGTTCCCTTCAGCTCCTGAAGCTATTCTGCATTCTTTTTCACTCTTACTCAGGACTGGAGGACAGATAGGTCAGACCATGGAATCATCTCAGTATGCTAGGGACTATAACCTTCTGGCTAAGAAGCTCACAAAAGATACATTACTTTGCAGTTGGGAAAGACAAGGATTCAGCCTAGGCCAGTGGTTGTCAAATCAGGGATCATAAGCTTCAAGCCAAGTCATGGGCTAAAAATGTAGATTTGGGAGACGCACTGTAGACCTACTGAATCAGAATCTGGGGTTAGGCCAAACAATCTGTGTTTTAAGCACTCATTCCCAGATCATTCTGATGCTGCTGATCTGTGGACCACATTGAGCAGTTCTGGTCAGTGGTGCCCACTGGCAACTCTTTTGGGGAAGGGGGAGGACTCATCAGATGGAGCCCTGGATTCATAATCCTTCAGTCCAGCCAGTTTGCAAATTTTGCGCTGGGCTTGGTTTTCAAGTTATTTCTAGATTAAGTTATTAATTGAGCTGTTTAGCTCAGCTGAGGCTTTGAGATACTATAGATAAAGAGAGGTTTAGAGGAAGCATTAAGTATGTATCTCTGGCTGTGACTCTGTTATCCTTTCCAGTCCCACTTACCTGAAGAGCCAGGATTTCTCAAAAAGGACCAGTAAGCTTAGAGGGGAGTATCATTGGGAAAGCAACACAGTCCCTTTCCTTGCCATGCCCTGTTAGAGAACTGTATTAAGAAAAGAACCTCAAAAAAAACACATCAATTGTTGGATAAAGATAGTTCCATCTTCTGCGTTTGCCAGGTCCTGGGGTTACAGGAGCACAAGTTTAGGCAAATGAGACCCTTTTCTATCTAAGGTGTCTGTTCAGGTCTTGATGCACTGGAAATCCATCTGGCTAACTCATTAGTGATAACAAGTGTTAGATGCTCATAAATCTCCCACGATTCATTGGCTGAAGACATCTTAAATGCGGACTTTTGGCTTTAATTGTCTTTGGTTGCTTCTTTAGCATACTTTAGTTTGTACAGATATGGAGTTTTAAAACTTGTTTTTAATTAAGACATGGTTTATTTTTATTGCTTGAGATAAAATGCAGGCTGGGAGGCTCAAATCTAAGTTACAAAATAAAGTGCATCTGGGCAGACCACGGGGAAAAAAAAAAAACCCAACAAAACACAACATAAAGGCCGAAGTGTGTGCCAGGATTCTTAGATTTACTTAGTAATTTCTTGGAGAATAAAAATCCCAACACCTGCATTATTAAAAAAAAAAAAAAGCATACCTTATAAATGTCCTTCTCTTTGAAATATCTAAATGAACTAGACTGAATTATAAACTAATGGCTTGTAAAAATTCACCTTGAGCCAGCTACTGAAGATATTAAATAAAAGAGGTAGGAGAGGCTACAAGGAAACCCAACCTGCTGTTTGTTTGTTTTATCAGTAATGTAACTCAAAAGTAGCCAAGCCCAGAGCTTTCCCTGTGTTTTGTTTCCCCAAGCTGAGCCGGTGAATGCCAAGATTTAATCTAAAGAGGTTTGTGTTTTAAAAACTAACAACCAAGTAATAAAACACCTATAAAAGGGATTTATAATGGAACGGGTGACAGTTTTGAGTGTAGTATTACAACTCTTCTGCTCCCCCTCTCCCCTCTTCTGTCCTTTCATCCAACTCTGCACCCTTTGTCTTAGTTCTTTTCTCACCTTGCTGCCAAGAAGCATGTAAGTAGGGGCCGCTCACACCCTAGAGAAGCAAACCATCTTAAAAAGTGAAGTGTGTTTTAGCTCTGCAATCGATGACTGCGCTGTGCTGCTGCTTTTGTTTGTTTGCGAGAAGTTGCTCTAACAAAGTACCCACCTAGCTTACACAGTGGTTGCTAATGCGAAGTTGAAGATGCTGCTGCTGCAGTGTCACTGCCATGAGGATGCTCGAGTCAACCAGGGCAGGAAGCCTGGGGATTCCTCTCCCTGGTACCATGTGTCACCCTGTCAGGGCCCAAGATCGCCCTGGGGCAGACTTGAGTCAACAGGTGGTTTGCCATCTAGGCCACCATGCCTGAAACTTGGTTCTTTTACAAAGTCATAGTTCTCCTCCCCCTCACGAAGCAATGGCGCCTCGGAAGGGAAACTTCGTACTCAAACTCTGTAGGAGCCATTTCTCAAGGCTACTTTTTACTATTTTCTGAAGTCCCCCCTGTCAGCATCCCACCGGTCTCCGGGAAGAACGAGGGAGTCTCTCTTCAGAGTCTGGACGGCGCTGGGAGGCATGTGGGCAGCGTCAAAGTGGCCTCGCCTGGGCGGCCAGATGAGCCCCCAGCCTCCCTCTTGTGGGCCTCAGGAACTCGGGGGGCCCAGGGGAAGCCTGGAAAACCGAACTTCGCCATCAGCCTTCCTTCGAGCGCTGCCTAGAAGAGAGGGGGAAGGGCCCCCCCTCCAGCCGTCTCCCCCCGCCCCTAGCCCCTCTGCCACCCGGCTGCATCGCCCAAGAAAGCACTGGGAACGCAGCTCAGAGCTCTCCAGCTCCTCGCAGACCGGGAGAGGGCATCGAGGGGCAGCTTCCCCCTCCAGCGGCGTCTGACATCCCCACTCCCACCCAAGGATGCCGCCGCCGTGCCCTGTCCGCAGTCGCTGAATGTCACTGCTCCCTCTTCCTCCTGATCAGGGTAGACACAGCTCCCGAAGCATCCCCCACCCCAAAACTGCCGCGACCGCCCAGGGTACAAGACCCAGCGGAGGACGAAGTTTGGGGCCCACGGCGGCGGTGCGGGGAGGGGGGGCGCTTTGGCGAGGACCGCACCTCTCAGTCCCAGCCCAGGCGGGCACACTCCCCGCCCCAAACGGCCCAGGCGTCCCCATCCTCCCGCGGACACCGGCATCCCCGCCCTCCCCCGAGGGCGGCAAGCGGAGCCCCCCAGGGCGGAGGCAGGTACCCCCGGGGCGGGGACTGGGGCGGGCGGGGTCCAGGCTGCGCCCCCGGCCGGGCCAGGCGGGCTAGCTGGCGGCGCGGGGGGAGCGGGGCTGGGCGGCGCTGCCTCGGGCTCTGTGCGCTGCAGCCCGGAGCCGAGGAGGAGGAGGAGGCGGAGGAGGAGAAGGAGGCGGCGGCGGTGGGTCCCGGGCGGGGGGAGCGCGGCGCTGCGGACCCGGGCGGCTGGCAAAGGACGAGGCGGAGGCTGAGGAAGGCAGCGGGGAGACCCGGGCTGCAGCAACAAAGAGCAGCAAACGATTGGCCGGGCTGCAGGCGAGGTTAGCCCGGGACCGGGGTGGCTGGAGGCAGCGGCGAACGGTGCACGTGCTTGCAGACACGGGCGAGTGTGGAGCCGGGGGGTGCACGCCCGGCGGGTAAGGGCTTGCTCCCCCTCGGCATGGGATGGCGAGGAGGCTGCAGCGACATCATACTGCCTGCACCCGGCCTCGGCTTGCAGGGTAGGGGTGCGTGGGGGGTAAGGATGTGAGCCAGGGGGCGGGCGAGTAGTCGCCCGGGACAGGACGGGAGAAGGTGGAGGAGGGGGCGGGATGGAACGCTCCAGGCGGCGCGCCCGTCCGCGCGCTCCACCGCAGGAGCTGGCGACTGAGAACCTCGAATTTTAACTTCGCGTGCCCGCCCGCGCGCGCCCGCCCGCGCCCACCCCTAAATCCTGCGGCCGCCGCCAGCGATCAGCTCTCACACAAACTTTAGCTGCGGGCTAGGGGGTTCGGGGTTGAGTGGGGGAGGGGAAAGGGAAAAGGCCCTCTGATTGGCATCGTCTGCAGCCAATAAGGCCAAGTACCTCTCCTGCGAGTAGACCCAATCCCTTTCTAGAGGTAGAGGGGGCGGGTAGGTGGAAGTAGAGGTTGCGTGGTGTCTGGGCGAGAGAAAAAGGGCTGGACCAATAGGTGCCCAGAAGAGGCGGGCCAGGCGGTCTGTTGATTGGTACTGGCAGTGGGCCCTCCCCCGGGGTGGTACCGGAGGGGGGGCTGATGGGTCGAGGGGTGTGCCTATGCGGAGGCGAGATGACCGGCAGGATCCTGCCCCAATGGGCTGCAGAGTGGTTAGTGTGTGGGTGATGGACAGACCCCTAGGCCAACGGGTGGCCCTAAGTGTCTGCGGTCTAGTCCAATGGAGCAGCGCTAGGGCGGGACCGTGGCTCGGGTTTAATGAGACTCCATTGGGCTGTAATCAGTGTCATGTCGGATTCATGTCAACGACAACAACAGGGGGACACAAAATGGCGGCGGCTTAGCTCCTACCCCTGGCGGCGGCGGCAGCGGTGGCGGAGGCGACGGCACCTCCTCCAGGCGGCAGCCGCGGCTTTTTTCTCAGGCAGCGGCAGCGCCCCCGGCAGGCGCTGTGGCGGTGGCGCGCGGCCAGGTCTGTCACCCACCCCGCGCGTTCCCAGGGGGAGGAGACTGGGCGGGAGGGGGGCGGGAGGGGGGAAATAGGGGGCTTGTGACGCCCCTCCCACAGGCCTCTGCGCGAGGGTCACCGCGGGGCCGCTCGGGGTCAGGCTGCCCCTGAGCGTGACGGTAGGGGGCGGGGGAAAGGGGGTGGAGGGACAGGCCCCGCCCCTCAGCGGGACCTCCAGGGCAGGGGGCGGGGCTCGAGGGTAGAGGGGCGGAGCGATATCGGGATGGGGGCGGGGTTCGGGTGGTCGGAAGGCGAGGGCTCGTAGGGGTTTTCTGAGTGGGAGGGACCTACTAGGAACGGTAGGGGGCCAGTGAGTGTCTGGGAAGTGCACTCTCAGGGAGGGGGTGGGTGTGAGGGGAAACGAGGTGTGCAAGCAGGTGCATCAGGGAGGGTGAGGAGAGTGCAGAATTGGGAGATGTAGAAGGAGGACCGAGGGGCAAGTGAAACGGTGCAGAAGGGTGAACTTGTAGATATGGGGGTTGGGGGGAGGCAGAGTAAGAATGGATTTGGGTGTGGTGGATATGGAGTAGTGTTGAGAAAGCGGTGCAGAGTAGATAACTGGTTTGGAGAAAGTATTGAGGAAACGGGGGGTTAGGTACATTTACTATGGGGGGAAGGAGGTATCTGGGTGAATCGGCATGAATGGAAAGGTTTGCTAGCTTTGGGGGTGTAGAAGCTTGGAAAAAACATGGAGGGGTGGGAAACGGATATTCTTTAGAGAGTCTCCGGAAGACAGAAGAGCAAACTTAAATTCCAAGGGAGCCTACTTAGAATTTAGATGTATTCTAAATTATTAGATATATTTTGCCCCGAGGTGACCCTTGCGCAAAATATATCTAACAGAAAGTCTCTTAGGAGTCAGGGGGTTCAGGAGGTGGGAAAAGGTGATAGGTGTGAAGAAAGGGAGGTGGGAAAAGGTGATAGGTGTGAAGAAAGGGAGGTGGGACTGGGTGAATGTGATTTGGATCGAGTTGGGAAGGCATATGGGCAAAGATGTTAGTGTGGGAGACAAGGTTGTTAGAGGCTTCCCAGGTGGCTCAGCGGTAAAGAATTCACCTGTCAATGCAGGAGGGTGGGGGACAGGTTTAATCCCTGGGTCTGAAAGATCCCTTGGAGTAGGAAATGGCATCCCACTCCAGTATTCTTGCCTGGAAGGGAAATTCCATGGACAGAGGAGTTGGTGGCCTACAACCCATGGGTACGCAACTTGGCACACACTTTGGATTTCTTGGGTGTAACTTGAGCTGGAGTCAGCAAAGGGGGAACTGGGTGTCTGTCTCAGAAAGAGGCTCCTTGTGTTTGCATATTTTTGAATTTGTAAGTACTTTGGTCTGAGTGCAGGGAGTGGTTGGAGACAAAGGGCAAAGGCAGAGGAGGGGCTAGATGACAAATGTGCAAAATAGGAAAAGAGAACCAGTGAACCAAGATTTGGGTGGAGGTACCTGGAAATTCAAAGTGAAGAAGAGCATATGAACACTCCTCCATATATGGACAGGAGGTGGGAGTAGCTAATGGGAATAACTTACACCGAGATAGTGTTTGAGTTCTGTGGTACTCCAAAAAAGGTGTGTGTGTGTGTGTGTTGTATGACTGTGAGTAAAGTACATTGATTTTCTCGGATAATCTTGAAGTGAAACACTCCATTTTTTTTTATTCATAAATTCTTCACACATTTATCAAAATGAATTTGGGCAGGATTTTTTTTTTTCCCCAGAAGGGAAGGATAATGCATTTTTCAATAAAGGATAAGATTCTTACCTGAGAACTTGAACTTAGGGTCAAAGATTGAGATGGTGAAGTGATAGTTAAAAAGAGGAGAAGATAAAGACAGAGGGAGGGTTTAACATTAAAGGAGGAACTTAGGAGAATGACTGGCTGGTGGTGATGACAGGGTCAGTTGAAATTTTGCCTACCAGTCAAGCCCAGGCCTCTTGAGTAGAGTGAATGTTACGTCATAGCTGTTACACCAAATGTTTCTCTCTCTCACTGCTTGTGCAGATAAGGTGGGAACTGTCAGATATAAGGCATCAGGGGAGGGAAAGTTAAAATAAGGTGAATATTGGAAGGTAGTTGAGGAAGTTGGATAAATAATGTACTTCAGAAACTTTCATGGACTGTTGAATACCAGTCAGAAGAAGGCTTAGCCAACTGGTACAGTTTTTTAAATGCCAGGGTTCCTAATAAGTGACTTTTCGTCTCTTAGTTCTCTACACAGTAGTTTCAGTGTTCTTGTATACAGATCCCTGTATTTGTATCAAGAGAGAGAAAAGGAATTGTTTTATGGAAGCAGGTATGTGTGAGCTACAGTGATCAGTCTTCGCCTGTAGAATAGTGAATGACTAGTGAACGGCAGAAGTGTGAGCAACGGAGATTTCTTCTTGGTAGTGCTTTAATTTGCTTTTCCAGAACGCCGTTAAGCAGCTTTTCATAGGATTCCCATAATCTTCCACAATTTTTCTATCATCAGTTCTGCTCTTTTTTTTGAAAGGCTGTAATATGTCCAAGTGGCCATTTTAAAAATAATTTTATTTCTTTATTTTTATTTTTGGCTGCTCGCGGGTTTTCTGTAGTTTGTGGTTAATGGTGGCTTTTGTACGTGGGCTTCTCATTACAGTTACTTTTCTTGTTGCAGAGCACAGACTGCAGGCTGCAGGGGCTCAGCAGTTGTGGTTCCCAGGCTCTAGAGCACAGGCTCCATAGTGGCAGCATGGGAGCATAGTTGCTATCTGGCATGTGGGATCTGCCAGGACCAGGGATTGAACCTGTGTTTCCTGCATTGGCAGGCAGACTCTCTACCACGGCCAGGAGCCACCAGAGAAGCCTCATCAGTTCCACTCTTGCTGGATATTTGAGTTGTTTCTGGTGTGGGGAAGTTGTGAACTAATGTTCCCTGCCAGCGTTCCCATGCTCATCACCTGGTATGCGTGTGCACGGTCTCCGACTGAGGTGTGCATCTGCGGATGAACTGCTGCTTCACAGGCAGCGTGAATGTTAATGCTGCTTATTCCTGTTGTCCTGGTGTTAGTTGTATAATACTCAGTCGTGTCCTACTCTGCGACCCCAGGCTCCTCCGTCCAAGAATACTGGAGTGGGTTGCCATTTCCTCCTCCAGGAATTAGTATAACACCTTTAATTCTCAGAAGTCTCTGAATTTGGATGATGATCTGTATGTTTGCCCTAGTCATGGGGTATACTTGTCTGCAACTTTACTAGGTACCAGTTTGACTATTTTCCAGAGTTGTACCAGGTTATACTTCCTCCAGTATATCTATGTATCTGTATGTATATCTGAGTTCCCTGGCTTCTTACTCTTCACCAACTTGACTTACTCTTGTTAGTTTTTCAGCTTAGCCAATCTGGTACACTTTGCCTTTACCTTATTAGCAAGGAGGTTGAACAGCTTTTCATTTATTTATTGGCTACTTGGATTTCCTCATTTGTAAAGTTCCTGTTCAAGTCTGTCCCTGCACCCCTCCCCCCTTTTGTAAATTGGTCCTTGTGTCTTTTTATAGCTATTTAGTAGTTCTTGCTCTAAATATGAAACTCTGTCCTTTGTGTGTGTTGCAATGCCTTCCTTCATTCTCTGGCTTGCCTTTTCACTCTTTGTGGTGTCTTTTAATGAACAGAACTTCTTAATTTTAATGGAGTCAAATTTAATGGTATTTTCTTTATGGTTAGTGCTTTTTGTGTCTTGTTTTAAGACTTTTCCTGCCCTCAGGTTAAGTAGATATTCTCCTATCAATTTTATCTTCTAAATCTTTACTGACCTTAAAAGATGTATGATCATGAGGAAAATACACGCTTCTTGACCCCATCCTCACCATTTCAAATCTCTTTTTGCTCTTCTTCACTTTTTTTTGTTCTCTGTCTTGAATTTTTCTTGACTGTAACTATAACTAAGGCAGGTGCTGACTTTCCCTATTGCATAGGAGAAAATGGCCATATAGACAGAAGTTCAGCTAGATGAGATTTTACAGGTCTCTAGCTGACTGCATTGCCCTTTTTCCTTTTATGAGCTAGTATTTTATTGTGTTCCTGCTATGTGTCCTCCGCCTCGGTTCTTTCATATTTGTTATCTCAGTTATTCCTCTTTACAGGTCTGCAAAACTACATTTTTCTCATTTTTACAGGTGAGAAAACTGAGACTTAGATTGACTCAGTAATCTGCCCTATATCCCACAGCTTAGGTAGCTGACAAGGTGGGGACTTGATTCCTGAACTCTCTAGATCCATCCCATCATAGCACATTGCCTTGTTGAATAAGATTTCATGAGCCTGTTTGACAGTATCCAAAACCAATGATAATAACTTTCTTTTTTTCCAATATAACATGTTTTACTTTAAGCACATATAGAGATAATTATTGTGAAACTGGACAAAACTATCAACCTCTCTGTGTGTGTTAAAGTAAGTTAAGTTAGTGAGTGGACCTTTAGAGGTCCTTGGATGGGCAGTAGAGATTCTGGAAGCCCTTGAAATTGTATGCAAATGTCTGTATGTACTTGTGTTCCTATTTAAAAATAGATCTGTAATTTTCTTGAGATTCTCAGAGAGCAGCTTTAATTTGTTTTAAGGAACTGTGTGATAAAGTTAATGCAGAATTCTGAAATGATGTGTATTTTCAAAATAATCTTTTAAATTTAAGATGTCAGATTTTTTTTCCAAATACATTGTTTTTTGCCTTTGTCATTAAAACCCAACTAAAGCTAACTTGAGGTTAGAATTGAATAGGAATTTTTAAATGTCAGGAAAAAAAGTCACTCTAAATTCAGTTGATTATTTCTTAAGTGAAAGTGCTTAGTTATGATATCATTATTACTTACTAATCAGTGTATCCTGGCTCCAAAGGCCTGATGATTTCGAATGACTTTTCATCTTGTCTCTAAAATCCTGTTTTAGAGACGGGGATCAAATTTCCTGTGAGGTTCCTGACAGTGTAATTAAAGTTTAGAGACTGAAACTATTGAGCACTTAAATTTAGGGATGACTATGCAAACGGAATTCATAGGCTTCACCAGGAGATTTGGGACGAGCCTCTACTAATTTATGATGATGATGTTGAAACTAATCTTTGCTAGGGATTATGGAAGACATAATAGTTTATTGATGGTTCAGTTATTGTTTGTTGAAGCAGATTTACACAATTATAGTTTAATGACATAACAAGGATACTGTCAACTAGGAGAGCATGACATGAAAAATTAAACTTCCAATTAATATAATATGTATTAGTTGAAATTATAATTTTCATGGTGATTTAGCCTCTTAGAAATCCTTGGAAAACATTATTAGCTTTTGAATTGAAAACTCTATGCTAATGAGTGGTGAGAAAGGACTTAGTATTATTGTAAAAAGATGGGAATTAAATATTCAATTCAACTAACATTTATGGAATGCCTACTCTGGGCTTGCTGCTGAGTTAGGCTCATAAATATAAGTTGAACAAGATTGATATTTGGGGAGATGAAACACTGATTACTTTTGTTTGTTCCTTCAGTCATCCTTCCCTTCAACGTATACTGGATGGATACCATAGCCAGAATTATTCACACGTTCAGCACATTTGTGTGTGTGGGGGTGTGTTTGTGTGTGCGTGCACACACGTGCTTGCATTCCACTCTACCTTGTGTTGCTGCTCCTGTTCTGGCTTTCTGTTACTTCATCTGTCGTGTTCGCATGCCTCAGCCTGGTTTTTGTCACGTCCAGCTTTATTTCTTCCTCCTAGTCAACACGTCCCCTCTCCAGGCACGCACATGGACTCAGTGTCCCTCTATTCTGACAGCTCGTTCTTGTTCTCTGCCTTCTCCTAGATTTCCCTTCATTCATTCACTGGTGCATCCATTTCACAAATAGGCATTGAACCCCTCTTACGTTCAAGTTGTGGTCCTTGGAAATCTTGGGGCATGCCACAATGAATCAAACATGAGTCCTGTTCTTCAGAATTTTGCAGTCTAGTAGGGGAGAGGAGGTAAGCAAAATACAGATTAGAAATGCCAAGTGATAAGAAAGCTAAAAGTTTCCTGTTAGACAAAGTGATGTAGGGCTTCTGAGGAGGTATCTGTGGAGAGAACAGGCAGTTCATGTAAGTTCTGCCTTTCAGGGTCCAGTTTAAGTCCCATCCGTCCAAGGGATGTTCTCCCGTCCACACTATTGAGGAATAGTCACTAGTCACGGTTGTTTTCAGACTTTGTTCCTTCTGTATTTAGAGGAGCCCTTTCTTTGAAGTGAATATTATAGAGAAGCTCATTAAATATAGAATAGTTAAGGCAGAGATGCTTTGTTTGGTGCAGGGATTATGGTGGCCCTAGTGTGTAACCCACAAGGGCATCTACAGGTGGTTCTGAAAGCCTAGGCACTTTCTCACAAGAGCACCAAGGAGCCTAGTTTGAAAGCCAATGGAGAGACAGGAAAGCGTTTAGCATCTGAATTAAAATCTTTCATGACTTACTGGTCTGAGGTCTTGACAGTCAGGACTCTGTTTTTCTTTTGCAAAATGTGGGCAACAATGCTACCTTACAGGGTGGTTTTGAGGTTTACTTGATAATTATGTAATCTGTGGCTTGCCCGGTGGCTCAGTGGTAAAGAATCCACCTGCGGTGCATGAGCCTCAGGAGATAGGGGTTCAACCCCTGGGTTGGGAAGATCCTTTGGAGGAGGGCATGGCAACCCATTCCAGTATTCTTGCCTGGAGAATCCCCATGGGCAGAGGAGCCTGGCAGACTATAGTCCATGGGGTCTCAAAGAGTCTACACGACTGAAGCGACCTGACATACGTATGCACGTGATAATCTATGTAACGTGCCTGGCTCACAGTAGGTGTCAGACAGTGGTTGCTATTATTATAGTTTATTGCTCTATTTCTTAAAAAAAAAAAAATTGGTGAAATTCATATAACATAAAACCATTTTAAAGTGAACAAGTCAGTGACATTTAGTATAGTCACAGTGTTATGTGACCATGACCTCTATGCACTTTTCAAAACACGGTCATCACTCCAAAATAAAGTCTCTTACCCCTTAAGCCTGGAGAAGGCAATGGCAGCCCACTCCAGTACTCTTGCCTGGAAAGTCCCATGGACAGAGGAGCCTGGTAGGCTACAGTCCATGGGGTCGCAAAGAGTCGGAAATGACTGAGCAACTTTACTTACCCCTTATGCCAGGCTTCCCTGGTGGCTCAGATGGTAAAGAATTTGCCTGCAGTGTGGGAGACCTGGGTTTGACACCTGGTTGGGAAGATCCCCTGGAGAAGGGGTGGCTACCCAATTCAGTATTCTTGCCTGGAGAATTACATGGACAGAGGAGCCTGGCAGGCTACAGTCTATGGGGGTCGCAAAGAATCTGACACAACTGAGTGACTTTCACTACTTTTCACTTTTACCCATTAAGCAGTTTCTCCTCACCATCTCCCCCATCCCTGCCCACCAATCTATGTTCTGTTTCTAGCTTTATCTATTCTAGGAGTTTCTTATTAATGGGATTAAATGATATGTAACCTTTTGTGTCTGGTTTCTTTCACAACATATTTTTGAGGTTTATCTATGTTGTAGCATGTATCACTACTTCATCACTTTTTCTTTTTTTAAAGGTTTGTTTAATTTTATTTTTGGCTGTGCTACTTTTCTTCGTTGTTTCACACAGGCTTTCTCTAGTTGCAGTGAGTTGGGGCTACTCTTGGTTGCAGTGCTCAGGCTTCTCATTGCCATGGCTTCTCTTGTTGCAGAGCAGGGGCTCAAGGTCTGTGGGCTTCAGAAGTTGTGGCTCAGGGGCTCTCCAGTGCAGGTTCAGTAGTTATGGTACCTGGACCTAGTTGTCCCTCAGCCTGTGGGATCATCCCAGACCAGGGATCGAACCTATGTCCCCTGCATTGGAAGGCAGACTGTCAACCACTGGATCACCAGGGAAGCCCCCACTGCATCATTTCTTATTATGATTGAATACTATTCTAGTGTATGGATGTACCATATTTTTTCACCCATTTATCTGTTGATGGACATTGACCCGTTTCCACTTTTTTTGGCTGTCGCGAATAGTACTGTCGTGAACATGAGTGTACTTGTGCTTATCTAAGTCCCTGTTTTCAGTTCCTTGGGGTGTGTATCTGGAAGTGAAATTGTGACCTCATACAGTAATTTTATGTTTAATTTTTTTGAAGAACTACCAAGTTGTGCTGAATTGCTTCGTATCCCCACAGCATCTACCATAGGGCTGCACACTCAGAACAGTATCTCACTAAATTTGCTGGTTGTTCTTTGATAGTGTTTATAACCTCACCTCCCAGTTCACATGTTTTGGGTCTTGAGCATTAATTTTGAGAAGTAGTTGCACGCAGGATTTGAACGTTAAACCAGTATTACTGTATGGATGAGGTCTGATGTCCCAGAAATGTGTTCACTGAATGCTCTTTGGAGCAACTGTGCTAGTAGTCTGTGCTGGGTGGTTATAGAAGAAAAGAAGTTAAGTTCCCTTCCCTGAAACAGTCTATATTCTTTTTCAGACGATATTGTTAAGATTTGTGGATCCTTACTCAGTTACATAATAGGCTATGAAAAAATCCAGGAGCCTATAAAAGTGGGAGAGCTAAAAATAACTTTTGTCAGTATGACAGAAGAGTAAACTCTACTATTAATCTTTATTTTTTTCTACCACTGCTTTTGGCTCATCTGCAATCTCATGACTCGAATGTTATGACATTGATTTTGAAACAACACACAGCCTTAGTAAAAGCTTAGAGGAGCTTCACATAGAATTTATGATGCAGGGTATTTTGACTCTTCTTATGCTGACATGAGTATTTCTGAATAGTGTTGATATTTTTATAATACTAATGAAGCCAAAAGCTCAGTGTTGGACGAAGCATTTCTCTAGATTTGTTTAGAATAGTTTGTAATGAATGATGTAAATAGTGTTTTATTAAAAACTGTATGATACAACCATATAATTTACTCATGTTACTTTGTAGTTAAAAATAGTGATTCAAAACCTTAGAAAATAGAGTAATTTAATTTTGATGTAGCATGAGTCCCCAGAATTAATTTGGAATGACTCATTCTTGGTTTTGATAGCTTTTTAGTCCAACTTTCAAGCTTTTATAGAAAAAAAGGAAAACGGCATAACGGTTTTGAGGGTCGTACTTGTGATAGCATGAGCTGTCTACCTGTGGGACTAATCCTAGGGCTTTGGAAGAGAGAAATGGTGTGGATAATTCTGAATCAGCGGAGGCAGGGGGTGCAAAGCATTTCTAACTGGCTTTTTAATGAATTATGCATTTTTTTTGGCCTTAGATTTGTCTTTCTAGTTAAATATTGCTTAGACTAAAATTAAATTGGTTTTCAATCTGTTCTCTTAACATATACCAATTTACAGTGGGGCCAGTAGGATGTCAGAAACAAACCAGCCTAAGATTAAAAAATTTGTAGTGGATAATATACAAAGTGGATAATATACATGTGTTTAGTTGAGAATTGGCTACAGATAAGAGACTTATGATTTTGTTCCTTTCTTAGCTGTGTGTGTATGTTTTTAACATTGATTCAGCTTGTAGCACAGAGCTGTTGAGTTGCATCTGCTTCTGCCTAATTAACTCTGTTGGTTGGTGTCAGATGAGAGCTAATTTTGAGATTAAATTGAGGAGTAAGGTGTGTGTCTGTGGCTAGGGGAGGGGAGAAGGAGGCTCTAAGGTTGCTTGGTTTGTCTGCACGGTATCAAAGTACAGCCCTTCATAGGTTGTTTCACATTTATTTTTTGCCTCCCTGGTGGCTCAGTTGGTAAGGAATCTGCCTGCGATGCAAGAGACCACCTGCGGCGCAGGAGACTCGGTTTTGATCCCTGGGTTGGGAAGATCCCCTGGAGAAGGAAGTGGCAATCCACTCCAGTATTCTTGCCTAGAGAATTCCATGGACAGAGGAGCCTGGCGGTCTGTGGTCCCTGGGTTTGCAAGATTCAGACACAACTTAGTGACTAACCACCACCACCTGAAATGTGTCCTGTGCTGACATATTGTGGAAACTGGTGTATCTTTCTCTTAGTTGCAGCTGTTGGCCGTATCGTGATAGCTCCCAGTACTTAGATACCAGATGACCCTTGGGATAAATAGCGAATGTTGCCTGGAAAATTAATATTGACCTTTAAACAATGTTTGACTATTTTTTTTTCCATCCAGACAAAATGTTATACCTGCCTGACTACTTGAGTAATAGCAAGTTGTTTTTTTTTTTTTTTTTAAATGATGAAATTCTTTCTTAGTCTCTATCACAAACCTGATTTTTTAAAAATTTTTTAAAAATCCAAATTTTTTAAAATTTGGAGGACAGGTCTAGCTTTGAAGAAGCCTGAAAGTTTACTTCCTGAGGTACTTGTCGTGGGGCTTCTTGTCAAAGAGAGCTAACTTATCACCAAATAGGGTGTATCAATAAACTCACCGTGTCTGTTTGGATTGAGTAGCATGGAGATCCAGAGATGGTTGCTGAATTTAAGGGGTGTCCTAATGCCCGAATTAACATTTACATTTTTTTCTTTTGGCAGATTTGCCTGACGATCTGGACAATCTTCTTTTTTGTCATGGACTGTTAAAACACTTGGAGTTCCAATTCTGGTATTTTCCCTTTTTTTTCATTGTATTTTTCAGATGTAAAAATGTCAGTCTGGTTGAAATGTGTTGGTCATGGAGATGAACAGTTCTTTTGATTGTGGGTTAGGATTGTGGTAATAGCTTGTCATGAAGGTGTATTTTGAGTATTAGTTATGAAATGTATTTTGTTTTAATGTATGTTCATTGGCCTGTGTAACCAAAATGCCTGAAAGCAACTTTGCAATATTAGATACTTTTCTGTGACCTCTTTTCCTGCTTCCTGCAGTTGTATTTTGTGCAATCAAATTAAATTAGTTGATTCATCCTGAATAAATGATGAAAGATGAAATAATTACTTGGACACGGTGAAATGTCTTCTAATGAAATTTTGTCCCGAACCATTTTACTTTGGAAAGATCAGCTTCCTGTTCTAAACTTGCTAAAGCAGAATGATTCCTGTGTTCTGTCCTGAAAGTGGTTGCACGATGAAAGCCAGTGATTTCATTCTTAAACACACTGTGTTCCAAGTCTAACATTTTTGTCAATGATTTATGTAATGACACAAAGGGGAGTGCTTATTAGATTTGCAGATGACATAGATGACAGAAGCAGGATTCAAACCAGTTTTTAACAAGTTGGAAGATAGACTCAAACCAATAAGATGAACTGTGATAAGTGTAAAAATCTGAGCATGTATTAAATTTGTATGGGGTGGAGAATGAAAATCCTCAGCTTAACAGTTTTTTTGAAAGAATATCTGAGATTTTTGGTTGGACTGCATGCTTGGCATGAACCAGTTGTGTGGCAGTGCTGGTAAGAAAGTTTATGTAACCCTGGTATAATTGGATAATGCCTGGACTGCCAGATTTTAAGATGAGCATTAGCCTAACTAATGAGTGAGCATGAGAAGGAGGTGCTTGGAAACCTGTAATGTGTGGGCATGTTAAGGAATCGGGATATGAGTGGTCCAAGGTGGGAGTGGAGGTATAATGGGGTTTGATTGTAGTGGTTTTCAAAAGATACTTGTTTTCAAATATATGAAGGTTCATTGTGTTTTCAAATATATGAAGGAGCGTAGTATTAAAGAATTTCTTGAGTTTGTTCCAGGGGAACTAGAACTAGTGGGTGGAAGTTATGGGAAGAAAAATTTTGGCTCCTGTGAGCAGGAGATATATTACAGTTAGAGCTGTCCAACAGTGGCATGAGCTGTCTTAAGAAGTGACAAATTCTCAATCACTGCAAGTATTTTGAGACTTTGTGGCCCATCTGTTGGGGAATTGAACAAGGGATCTTTTACTGTTTAACTAGAAGTTGGATTGGATGATCTATAAGATCTCTTTAGTCTGAAGTTTCTAAATCTGAATGGAGAAAAACAGAGTGAAACTATAATATACTAATTGCAAGAAGGACAAATCCTTTTTGAAACTGCCACTTTCAAGCTAGTATAGTTCAGTGGTCCAGTTTTTTAGCAACAGAATCTTTGAAAGCAAATGTTAAATTCTTCAGTGTATCTGCTTAAATTTTTTGGAAAAACATTATTTTACCCTTTTTTAAATCTTTATTTTATTTATTTCATTTTTATTTTGTTTTTATTGTTTTACCAACTCTTTGCACCCCCATGGACTATACAGTCCATGGAATTCTCCAGGCCAGAATACTGGAGTGGGTAGCCTTTCCCTTCTCCAGGGGATCTTCCTAACCCAGGGATCGAACCCAGGTCTCCCGCATTGCAGGCAGATTCTTTACCAGCTGAGCCACAAGGGAAGCTCATTGTACTCTTTGAGGTACATTAAATGTAAATAAACAATCAGAGATAACTTTATAATTTTATGAGTCGTTTTTTAGAGTGTGTAGGCATTGTATTAAGTGCAAATGATGATAGCTGTTCTATGCTGCATATTAGATAATGTGTTCACTTAATTCTCTCAACAGTCCTGGAGGGATATACTATTATTGCTCTACAGGTAAAGTGACAGAAACTTAAGTCGTTTACCCAGGGTTTTTCTGCTTGACATGGGTAGGGCCAGCATGTGAACTACTAGTCTTACTTGCAGAGGAAGAATAGCTGGAACAAGCAGTTGAGGCTCAGGTGAAGGCGGAATGGACTTCAGTATAGAATAAGGGCCTGTGAGCCTGGAGTCTACCACTGACTATTATCCTGTGTTCCACCTTTCCCCGAGCATCAGGTTACCCATAGAGTCATCCTGCAGATTACAAGTTATATGTGAGCACACTCTGAAAACTTCAAACTGTTTGAAAGAGTTTTAAGATGTGGATTTTATCTGTGAAGAGCAAGATTAGAGCCCAGTTCTGACTCAACTCCCAGATCAGGGTGCTTTGGCTGGTGCTCTTGGCAGGTGTTCTCAATACCAGATTGGAGATCTAGGGGATTTTTGTGTATATCGGGAGGGTCTCAGAAAGCAGTATCAGTGTCTAACTGGAATAGGATGTGTACAAATCTTGCTTGAATTGAGCAGTTTCATGAGCTAAGCAGGTAGAGACACCTAGAGGGCTCCATTATTCAAAAGGTGATGGGTTATGTTACCACATTAATTTCAGTTTTCTTCCAATCTGTGGATGAGAGAGTGTTACAGAACCTCTTCAAAGGGCTGGGGGAACTTGGTTCTGTAGCAGAGGCTCAGTGGGAAATTTTCTTATGTGCGAGACTTGAGAAATATGTAGAATGTTTAGCTGAAATAGAAGAGTCAGGACTATTGCTCTTTTTTTTTTTAAGTTTAAGATTCTTTTTACGTTTAATGTACTCCCATCAGAGTTTTTTTCCTTTTTTAGAAAAAAATATTTAATTTTTTGGCTGTGATGGGTCTTAGCTGTGGCATTTGGGATCTTTAGTTGCAGCGTGTGGTATCTAGTTCGCTGACCCGGCATCAAACCCCAGCCCCCTGCATTGGGAGCATGGAGTCTTAGCCACTGAACCACCAGGGAGATCCCCACCATCAGATTTTTGCACCATAGATTTATTTTGGTGTTGATTTTATGTTTATGGTAGATACATATCTTGAACCACTAACATGTAATTTTATTAGTTTCAATGAAGGTTATCCATTAAATATATATTGATAACTTAGATATGATCTCTTAAATGCCCCATAAACTACTCATATAAATAACAAATGAAAAATCCTAAAAGAAATTCCTTTTCAGACTGTGACCCAATTTCTGGTTGGAAAATATAATCATTGTGGCTTTGTTACATAATACCTGCTTGTCATTATTTCTGTGGACATTTTGCATCTGAAAAAGTCGTTTACTTTATTTTTAGAAGTTTCATTATTAAGAGTTTTTCCTTCTTTTTTATCTTTTTAGGTTTTGATTTCCTGGTTAAAGATGTTCTTCACCTAAATGCAGTTTTTCCTGTTGGTCAAATAAGACAACTATCAACTTTGCCTGTTCATCCTCTTTTTAATCTCTAAAGGATGGATATTTGTGAGATGTTGCTTAATATGGTCTGGAATAGTCTGCCCATTTGTTGAATTGTAAGTGACTTTTAAATGTGCAAGTTCTGTTAAATACAAGGAGAACCTCTATGGGTAACTTTTGTACTGAAGTCATTTGTCAACCATGGTAAAACTTGCAAACCCACTTTATACAGAGTGGATTCTTGAAGCTATACAGAAAATAAAAAAGCAAAAGCAAAGGCCCTCTGAAGAGAGAATCTGCCATGCCGTCAGCACTTCCCATGGATTGGATAAGAAGACAGTCTCTGAACAGCTGGAACTCAGCGTTCAGGATGGCTCAGTTCTCAAAGTCACCAACAAAGGCCTTGCCTCCTACAAGGACCCAGACAACCCTGGGCGCTTTTCATCAGTTAAACCAGGCACTTTTCCTAAGTCAACCAAGGGGTCTAGAGGATCATGCAATGATCTGCGCAACGTGGATTGGAATAAACTTCTAAGGAGAGCAATTGAAGGACTGGAGGAGCCAAATGGCTCCTCCCTGAAGAACATTGAGAAGTATCTCAGAAGTCAAAGTGATCTCACAAGCACCACCACCAACCCAGCCTTTCAGCAGCGGCTGCGACTGGGGGCCAAACGCGCAGTGAACAATGGGAGGTTACTGAAAGACGGCCCGCAGTACAGGGTCAATTACGGAGGCTTAGATGGCAAAGGGGCTCCCAAGTGCCCCAGTGCTTTCCCATCTTCACTCCCACCTGTCAGCCTTCTACCCCACGAGAAAGATCAGGTAAGTGCAGACGAAGTGTCGGTGCTTTCTAAGTATTGCCCATTTGACTTGTACGGTTTCAGTTTAGTTTTACACAGACGCAAGTTCTGAGTTAAGTGTGATAAAATCAAATGTTTTGCCTCTGAGCAGTCTTTTATATTTTAAGAGATATACATTATTTTACAATAGAAATTGCTCTCTATTGTTCTACAACGTGTTGAGGGCTTCCTCATTGGTTTGACTAAGAATTTAATGTGATGATTATGTGATTTGTTTTTTAAACTCTAATTGCTAATCCTTGGGGGCTTGAAGGGCCCAGGATAGATAACTTTGCTCTTTACTCAAGGCAGGATCATATATTTATTTCAAAAATCCAAGAAAGGCCATTGCATGGTTTTCTCTTTTTAAATTATTACTTATGTTTTTTTTAGCTTTATGAGGTATAATTGATTTATCTTCCTCTTTATTGTTGTTTCCGAGAAGAAGAATGTTTAAGACTAATTATTTTAATACTGATGGCTTGTGCATTACTGGAACTGTTACAGTATGTGACCTAAATCCTGCCTGTTTCAATTTAAAGTCATTTATTACTTGTTCACTTTTCTCATCTGGTGAAAGTGAATGTTTATTTTGTCTCGTCTGTATCTTTCTTATAATCTTTGGTTTCTTTGGGCTTTCTGTTATTTCTAGACTAGTTATACATTTATGGCAGATTTCTCCTAAAATTACTGCTGCAATTTAAAGTCTTGTGGTTATGTAGGGTTATCCTTTATTTTATTTCAAAGCTCTTGAAGTTACCACCCAAACTAAACCCAAAATAGAGCAGCAGCAAATTGTTTATAATGGTTTCAGCCCTCCAGTTGATCTGTCTATCCCTTGAGGGAGTGGATGTATTGATGCCAGTTATTAATAACTTTACATCTTGTAAACTGTTAGCCATTGTTGATAGACAGGGTGGTGGTTGTATGAGCAAACTGCATTTGCAGAAGTGATAGAAGCAGTGTCAGGAAAAGCTGTGCTCCTGAGGACTTGTTTTTCCTCTTTGGATACTGTTGCCCTTGAGATAGCCCCTGCTTCCCTCCTTGCGTTAAGCTGATAGAGGCTCAGCTCTTGCAAACTAAGTGGGGCCAGGTGATTTGCTTTTCCATGGACTAATCTAAACCCTAGCATTTATTTTTGAACTGTATTTCTATTTTATTAATTTTCCTCAACATTTATTTTATCCTTGGGTGGTATTAGTGTTTGTGTCACCAACCCCCAGTTCTTTGTGAGAGAATGTGGGCATAAAGAAAGAAGTAAGTAAGCCTATGAAATTTTCTTTTTAATAACATTTGTTTCAAGAAAATACAGCAGGTGACTTGAATCCTAATTTCTGTTTCTGACACAGCCACATTGAGCACTTCTGTTTCTCATTAAATATTTTTATAAAAGCTTACGCCATAAGGAAATTCCTTAAGGGAATGTAGAGCCATTTCTTGATGGTTTTGGATGTCTTTGTTTTAAAAATATATGCATTACTCTAAGGCATTAATATATTAAAGCTTTATAATTATCAGGTACATGGACTAATTCAGGCAGCTTTAGGCAATTTAATAGCATGTTTTAATAATTTTGTGATCCAGGGGAATATCTTAACTTGTGGTAGAGGAATCATTACAGGTTTTCCACAGTCCCTTTCTTCTCCTTCTCTTTAACCTTGCTCATCGTTATTTTTGCCATTCTTATCATATTTTTTTCATACAGCATCTATACAAAAGTATTTTTAGTCTAAGACTCCTGTCCAGAGGTGTCTAGAATTGAGAACAGAGTGATTTATTGCTTAGCATGCAAATTGTTCCTGCTCTTTCTGTGATGCTATTCTTTAAATTGTCCAGTTAGCATCATCCTATAACAAGGAATGCTGAGAAAATGTGGCCTGTAATTTTTATTTGATGAAATTGGGAATTGTATTGAGTAATCATAATCTAATTCTTAAAAGAGGACAAATAAACATAAATGAAAATCAGATCAAGTCACTTTGGCCAGAATGTACTGTATTGCTTCCATTGTATATTACAATGGCATTTTTCCTTGAAAAATGTAATAAGAACTACATTAGAATATATTGCCCTTTGAGATTACAAGGGGTAAATAGTTTAAAACCCTGTAAACTTTCCAAGTCAGTGTAATAGAAATTCTTATCCTGGGTCCATGAATGAGTTTGGGGTAGGTAAGCTAACAAATCCCCTTAAATAGAACGTTCGTTTGTATCCACATGTTTTCCTAGGGTCAGGGTCTGTAATTTTTATCAGATTCTCAAAGGGATCTAAAGTGTCAAAGAGCCAATGTGAACATTTTTATACTGTAGAAAATATTTTTGAGTGTGTTATACAAAAACCTATATATGTGTATGTGTGTATATATATATACTAATTGTTACCTTTCCATTGTTTTTGCTTCAGCTGTTGAACTTGGATCTGTATGTAGACTAGTTCTCCTATAGCTTCATGTATATAGGACTTGCTCTAATATATTTGAAAGGCAAATTATCATTGTTCTTGTGCTAGAAGTCTGAAGAATTCACACTGTGGGAGGACATTTATGACATAAATGGCCACTATACAGAGATGAAGTCATTCAATCACAATTTAGCCGACCAGTATCTTTAAAGAAGCTGTTACTCTAGTTACTCTTGTTGAGCAGTTTCATTTAATTGTAAAAAAGAAAATAAAAATAGTGAAAGTAATAACATTTCTCAAGTGTTAAATGCTGGCACTATTCCAAGTGCTTTACATTTATTGCCTCATTATCACAATAACTGTGAGGGCCATAGATTATTATCCTTTTATAGATGAAAAACTGAGGCTCAAAACCTAAGCAGTTTATCCAAAGTCACTTACAGAGCTGGTGAACGGTGCAGCCAAGATTCTGAGACAATCTGACTCTAGACTTCTTTACCACTGGGCTGTATACTGGTCAACAGGTGTGGCTTTCATTAACAATAAAAGTATCTCTTTCAATTCCTCAAATGCTTTGAAGCAGTTTTCCCCCCAACTAATAGATTTTTGGCATTTTAAATTTGGTAACTGCAATGAGCTTACTACAGTTTTTAAAGCAGGTACTATTTATAATATTAGCAGTATGGGAAAGCAGTAGGGAAAATAGTAAATCTGTGTCTAATTAGATTTAACATCATCATCATTCCTATGCATGACTGCTAGGAGGAATACAATGCAAGTTAAAATAGAAGGGCTCCTTCCTTTCTAAAATGTAATTGCACATCTTCTGATAGTCTAGAATTCAAATTGGATATTACCATACTGGCTCCTTAGCATAACTTCTTTGTATTTATTTAAGAAAGCTGTCTTTGGTGAGGTGATATGGAAACGAATTAAACCACTGAAGATAAAAGTTTATCTTTGACTTGATGAGGGAACTCCTAAAGGATAGTGTTAGAGTTTCTCATTAAAAATGGTAAAGCTCAATTAGGTCAGATTGTGAGGACTTTGGAAAAGTCAAATATTCTAAGAGAGACTTTAGTTATCATTATGCATTCTGTAGCGTTAAGATTCTATTTGCACATTTGGGCTTTAGCATTTTTTTTTTTTTTAACTTAACAATGTTGTATTGGTTTTGCCATATATCAACATGAATCCTCCGCAGGTATACACGTGTTCCCCATCCTGAACCCTCCTCCCTCCTCCCTCCCTATACCATCCCTCTGGGTCGTCCCAGTGCACCAGCCCCAAGCATCCAGTATTGTGCATCGAACCTGGACTGGCGACTCGTTTCATATATGAAATTATACATGTTTCAATGCCATTCTCCCAAATCATCCCACCCTCTCCCTCTCCCACAGAGTCCAAAAGACTGTTCTATACATCAGTGTCTCTTTTGCTGTCTCGTATACAGGGTTATTGTTACCATCTTTCTAAATTCCATATATATGCGTTACTATACTGTATTGGTGTTTTTCTTTCTGGCTTACTTCACTCTGTATAATAGGCTCCAGTTTCATCCACCTCATTAGAACTGATTCAAATGTATTCTTTTTGGGCTTTAGCATTTTTATAAAATCAGTTTGGTTCAGTTTTAAACAGATTCCTCGGTATTTCACTTTATTGGTAATATCTTCCTAAAATTTATTAAGTGTCAAATCTTGGTATGTTTCTAGTGCAGTACATATTATTATAATAGGAGCTCTCATTTTTGGCAGCTGTAGTTGGAAAGGGAGACACTTCTAATATCAGATAGGGCTTTTGATGTTTTTTTCTTGAAGAAATGAAATACCTGTATTATAATACTATGAAAAAGCTTCAAACATAATTACCACACCAGTGATACTGTCAAAAAGAAAAAAAAAATGAGTTTCAGAAGGAGCACAGATGATCAGAAATGGGGCTGAGAGATAAAACTATATTAAAAAATCACTTTTTGTGCTCTTTGCCTGTTCAGTTGTTTATTCTATTTGTCCCTCACTCCTTTTAGGGAGATATTTTATTTATGGTTATTGGTTATTACTATGAAATAGTTCCTTAAATAGAAGAATTTTTTTTTTAAGGAAGTGTAATAGGGAAGAACAAATCTGACTCCATATTAGATCTGTTTCTTTTTTTTGAGTTTTCATAAACAGAAGGTTAATGTATATCCTACATCAATTTCCTGTGTTGTGTAAATGCCATAATTTAAATAACTTAATTTTTTCTTTTCTTCAGTTTTCTCCCTGCTCCCCTCCTCCCTCTCTGGGATTTTTTTCAATCGCCTGTACTTTGTGAAGGACCATTCACTAGTCCATATTGTTCTTTGATGTGGCAGGCTTCCAGAAGTTTCTCAGCTGTAGAATTGTCCATGGCTGCAGACAACTCTGGATCTTTTTGACGGAAATGTGTGTATCTTTTATCTGCTAATCATGGAGTCCAGGCGTCCTCTCCGTTGTCCTTCTCGGTCCTCCTCTGAATTGGTGTCCTTTGTACTGCAGATGTCACATTTCTCAGAGTGCTTAGCTGTGTGCATTCAACTGAAAGTTGGAAAAAGCCCTAAAATACACCAAAATATACTCTTCCGTGTAACCTGAATTTTGGAATTTGAATGGATCAAAGTCAGTTTTGGAATGACTGAAGGCAGACAGAGAGCTGTTCTGTCGTGTGAACGACTAGGTGAATCCATATGTGCTTTCCCAGGTCAGGGAGGGAAAAGGATTGCTATGTTGTTCCTGTGTTTAAGCTTCAGAAGTTCTGCAAAATAACATGAGCTGCTTTTGTGAGCAGATAGTACTGGTTACTGAGGGGACGTTGAGAGCCCAGGAACTGTCCGAGACTAGTCAGTCAGGTCAAGGGAAGGACGGAATGAGGAACACCTGCGTCTTTCTTACTCGCAGGGGTGACAGTGTGTTCCACTTCTGAGCTTGTATCAGGTGGGACTTGTGTACACTTCTAATTAATACATTTCAGGTAAAATGTAAACTTTAGAGGATTTTGGACTCTTAAAATGAGTGTGAAATACTCCTTTTAACTCTTTGGATCTTAGATATGTTTGATATTGTAGCTGCCTTTTCCTGACCTTGACATGATACAGAGAAGAGTGTTTTCTGATTTCCTAATGATATTTTCTTTCAAGCATTGAGGATGCTAAGGGTGTAGTTCTGTAGTTTCTTGACTACTTTTGGATGTTTTGAGCAGCTGTCAGGAATTTACTGTTGTATTCCTTATACCTATTTGGATTATAACAGCTATATTTCTTTCAGTGCTAAGAAAAATCTAGATTTTTATAGCTTTGACGTTGTTTAACAGTTAAGTGCTGTTTGCTGATTTATTCTGACTGTATCTTGGATGGCAGAGATATTTATTCATCCTTTCCTTTCAAACTTTATTTAATAAATAGTACATTTTAATGTATCTCAGAACAAAAGTTTACATTCTTTTTATGTATTTTATCTTTGTACACGGTAATATAAAAAGAATACATGTGATTGTTTTATCACTGTAATAGCAAATTTTGATTGGAAAATTCATGACTTCGGGTATTGTTTATAAACATAAACTTAATTTTTCTGGCCTATACATTAAACTACAGTTTAATAAAACTACAGTTTAATAGTTCTCTAGTTACACCAGCATTTCAAATGTGAATCAGCATACTTAAGTACTTTGATTTCTCCAATCTATTAATGTTTCTAAGTACATAAACATCAATTACTGGAGTGGGTTGCCATTGCCTTCTGCGAAACATCAATTAGCTCACTGAATTAAAGTTCGCAAATGAGTCATCCATGTAATTTGTGACATTTTGAGTTAGCAGGGCCATGAGGAAAGTGTGTGTGTGTGTGTGTGGGGGGGTTCCCTTATCTCACCGTCTTCAGGTAGTGATGGGGAGTTTATATAAGTAAAAGGAGGAGGCCTGGCGGTGAGCCTTGTGAAATGCTAGTCAC